>NW_027466449.1:8415000-9157500 GCF_050575085.1 Anarhichas minor
TTTACTATGTTGAGCGCACAAAGCAGCCAGGACCTAAAATGACTGAAACAAAAGCAGCTATTGTGGAGCTGACAGTGTCTTGGGATTGTAGACAATGAAAGCATTCTGTACTGATTGTACAAAGTCTTCACAGTTCAAGCTCTTTATAAAAATAAAACACATTAAATCTCTATAAATGCACACTCAACGCCAAGAGAGTATGTTGGGAAATCAGCTACAGGAGCCGACAATCCTTTTTTTTGGGTGTGATTAAAGTATTGGCAAGATGTATGAAAGGACGTATCACTGAGATAAATGCGTCCTCGGGTTTTTGTTCATTTTTTTGTCGGTGCTGGTTGCTTTGATGACAAGAGAAAATGTTTCACCTTCATTAACTAAATCACCCATTTTAGTTATTATTTGCTGTTTAGGCATTTTTACATTGTACGTTTTTTTTCAAAATATACAATATGTCTAAAAAATTACCTGAACTTGTGGCCGCAGCCCTAAATAACTGACACAGTGAAAATGATGCTTCAAATGACTAAATGTATCCATGGTGCGTATAGATGCACTATATTAATCACATATTTAGTATGTATAAATATTTAAGTATTTCCCCAAGGCCCATCGTGTTCTTTTCACAAAGAGCATATTTTGAAATGGAAATTCACTTCAGACTGCCAAATTAATTCGATTACAATGTACGATTCTCAGTGCATGTGTGTGTGTGCGTGTGCTTATCGGTGCATGTACGGCCATGCATTTGTGTTAATAATTAGATTACATTGGCCTCTGAGATGGCACCATTCCTTATGAATCGTAAACACGCAGCAAATTAAAATTCAGTTTAAGAGCCTGCCAAGAAAATGAGCATTGAGAGAAAGGGAAGCGCACACACTCGACCACTACTGTCTTTTCTTCCTCAACCCTGTTTTCTGTTCTCCCTGAAAGCTTTCTGCATCTCTACAACTCCATCCCACCTCTCTCCTCATCTACTGCCACATCATGTCCACGTCGTTTTTTCTTAAAAGATAAAAAATGCATAACAAGTACCGGAGACAAATATTTCTCTCTTTCTTTTTAGAGATATAAGTAAAGGTATTCAAGGTGGAAGATCTTTATTTTTTTTCTTTTCACCATTAATGACTTTTGGATATGAACTAATATTGGCATTGTACGTCCTATGCTGTGTCTCTCATATTGTGTGTGTGTGTGTGTTGTTTGGACGACTAGACTGATCAATGGCAGCCCCCGGAGAAGCTTGACTCGTCTTACACACTAATTATAACCCTGTTATTATAACCTTTGAGACCAGCAGGGTAAAAACACAAGAAGGAAGAGGACGAGCAAGCATGGCACTCGTCACGACACACTTGTGCATACTTAATGGTTTATTCCAAGCTCGGTACAGCTAAGAATGTACTGCAGTATGCCTTCACCTTTGAAGCTTTTTTTTCTTGGCTTTACAAAAGGGTCTTGTAATTGGAACAATATTTTAAACAACCAGCATGCATTTCTATTATTTTATCTCATAAGGCATAATCATCATTTGGGCAAAACAAAAACAAACTGCAGATTTAAAAACAGGCTGGCTTGGGTCTGTTCTCCACGTGTGCAGCCCAGAGAACTGTTGCAAACAGTTGAAACCATCAAATCAAGTCATCAGTTCAGTTTATCTTCTTTGTCTCCTCAGACTCGTTACTACTTCACGCTTTGACAACTTTGTCCTTGTTTCTACGTTCATGCCAATATAGCATATTTGATTTGAGTTGTCCTTATGCTCCCTCCCTCCCAAAGCACAACACGATGACATTAACTACCACGGCAGGCGTGTCTGACAACACAACGATAAACAGCTTGTCCCCCTCAGCTATACAGCAAAGTGGCATCACATGGCTTATTTTCCATATTTTGTCCAATGAAATAAACATGAAGACACAACCAGCTGAAACATAATGATAGAGAACACAACTCACTAGGTCTTTGTAAAGCCAGTGCCGCTCATACTTAGACTGTTGGCTTGGTGGTAAGCAGATGGGAAAAACTGTAACAAATACACGTTGAAAAAATTATTAAAGATAATAAAAATCTTTTCCCGCAATGCATAAGGTTTGGAGGAAACTGGTGGTCTCCAGTTCAAAAATACAACGGAAGTAAATAAAAGAGCACCAAAATACTTCCTTTAGTATCTGCAACAAAATTGCATTATGTGAATGAAAGCTGAAGCAGCTGGATAATGTGATATCCAGCATTTGTGCACCAAAAGAATTGAGGAAGTCGATCAAAACTGCCACAGCACTGTGCATACTGCAAGTAGAGGCCGCTCTGCACAGCACGTTCAAACATGCTGTCCTATCACACACCTTCCCTCAGCTCAGCGGCACCGAGTGAGTGACCGACCACAATTGGAAACTGTTTCCTCACTGTGGCGGCTCCTGCTCACAATGCGACATAAATAGGGAGTGAAAGGGAGAGAATGAAACACTGGTATCTGGCTCACCGGAATTTAGGTCTGAACGGGAAAACTTGCTTGCGCAGAAAACAAAATCAGCCTCAAATACTCATCTTTCTAATTGAATTCACTCCGCTGTCACTGTTCCCGTCTCTCTTTCACCTTAACAAAGTGACAATTAAGGATGTGACGCGCTGCCCGCTGAACCACTCCATCTGTAAAACGCTCCGTCCACCACCACCCACCCATCCCTGTCCTACTCATCTCCACTGATAGGTGACGGAGAACAAGCTGGTGTCCTATCTCCAGTGCGGTTTTAATGCAGCACTGACGAGGGAATAATCTCTCCCGCAGTCCTCCTGCTATATCATACAAGATCTTAGTTCATGCGACAGGACGGGCCTGGTGACACACATGGCGTGTCATGACGTAGCAGTAGCCCCGCCACCTCCATCGCCACCACCCCACAGCAGACAATTTATACTAATCTGTGCTTCAGGCGAGATATTAGGGCGGTGAATTGGGTATAAATTGTTAATATGCTCAGATGTATTAACACAGCATTACTACTCAGCCATTAACCTGTGGCGGCATATGTGTGTGTGTGGGTGCTCGTGCATGAGGCCCTCATGTTTTAAGCCGTGTTAATTGTTAACTGCGGACTGGAGGTGACTTTTCACAAGCCCTTGGGGGATGTCCAGGTCACCTTCATCTGTATTTTCCCCCTCCCACACTTTCTCTGAAATCAGAAACCCATCCAGCCACGGGAGTATTTACATCTTCTATCCCCTCCCACAGTTTCTAATGAGTTGAGTTGTGGGGGAGCTCAGAGCCGTGCCTCTTTGCATTTCTTTCGACTGAAGCTGGCGTTTCTCTCTTCCCTTCTTTCAGTCTCTGTGCTCTCCTTCTCTGTGTCATTCTGGCAAACCAGTATAGACACAGAGACACAATGATTGAGTTCAGTCCAAACAACAGCCCCTCCTCCGGGTTTCTCTTTGTCAGTCAGCGAACAGAGAGTAGAGGAGAGATCTATAGCACCGCAGCCATGTTGATGATGATTTCATTCTGTCTGAATTCTTTGTCTGTCAAAGGAATGAGGACGGACACTCGTAAACGTCAAGCTCTGTGTATTTCACTTTTACCGGTTGCCGTGTGTTTGTGTGCTTGAGTACGTACTGTGTGTGTGTGTGTGTGTGTGTGTGTGTGTGTGAGAGTTATGGTCGTTGTTTATGTCACTCTGTTGTAGAGGTGTCGTTTCACAGATCGAGATAAATGGCTCGCCACCACCCTGTTTACTCTCTTTGAGAGACTGGACAGTAAACTAAACAATGTAACGCGAGTATGGATAACACGTCACAGACATCACTAACGTAACTTAGGGCACCAAGACCGGTCTCTTACACCTGTGTCCTATATGAACACAGGTGTACAATGGTTTACATCGTATTACTTGAAAGCCCCCGTGTGTCTCACACAGACGATATAGGGTGCCTTGTGCGTGGGTATCAGACGCCAAGGGGCGTCGGTATTTGTCGCCCTGGGAATGAGAACGGGCTGTCCAGGTCACTGTTATTTGCAAAACTTGTAAGTCTAATGTTAGCGATTCTCACAGCTTCTTTGGAAACTTTAGGAATGTTACTAGAGTGAACCCGTGTGGCGCTGAAACAAAAGATTGAATTCCTTTGTGGCCACGCAAGACAAAGGATGATGATACACCGGTGAGGATTTGAAAAGGTTGAAGACTCAGTATGTATTTTTTCATGAGCAAAACCAGTCTTGACCAATGGTCGCCTCTGCATGTAGTCACCAAACCTCCAGCATCAGATGTTTAACGAGGATGCATGAAAGGTCTTCACCGTGAAAAGTTGAAAATATGGCAGATCACTTTCCTAGACAGCTGCTGACAACCTTCTCAAAGATGGAACCGGTGCCTCAGGGATGCACAAATACCGCTGCTTCCCAGCTCGGTTTGAACTCGTGGACGATGCAAGTCATGGTCGTCGTCTTAATCCTTAAGTCAGGGCGGCACCCTCTGTTCGACTACGCTCGTCATCAGTTAATATACATTCATTCATTTGTGTTCTTGATACTTTTGGATGTTTTCATCATTAAATACTCAATGCAATGTGTTTTTTTTATTTGGCTCTTTTCTCATATTATGTGACCAAAAATAATTCACAACCGCCCATACCGGCTTCTTATAGGAGAACATTTTGTTCTTTTCCTAAAGTTAACATTGCAGTAATACATTAACTGTGGTGCGCATTGAATCTACACATTAACAGCCAATTTCTGTCCCTGTTTACTCAGACTAGTAAACCTAATGTAAGCTTCCACTGTAGATACACAGGCATCAATGCATTATCCTCTTCAAAAGATAAGTTCTTAAAACTTTAATGTTTAATACCTGACGTGAGCAACAAACAACTGAATGCTGGTCCTTAATAAAGTTGGATTATAATTACTCAATGCATTTCTTTGATGAAGATGCGTGGTTCATATTTCAAAGAGCTTCATTGTCCATTGGCAGGTGATCTGATGAGCTCTGTGATTGGTGCATTCAGCCCATCTCTTCTGAAGGCCTCTCTTCCATTGCGTCAGCACTTTCTCTCTAACTGCATTCATCAGGACAGATCATTACATCCTTCCACTCCTCTCCTCTCCTCTCTCTCTCTCTCTCTCTCTCTCTCTCTCTCTCTCTCTCTCATCCCATCCCTCACTACCAAATGAAAGGAACACCCTGGTGTGTCTGAGGCTGGCTGGCAGCGGAGCCAGAGGTGGAAAGATGCAAAGAGAGAGGGAGCGAAGATGAAGGCAAAGAGATGGAATGAGAAAAAAGAGCGCGAGAAGGGGAAAAAAAAGCGTCGCCTGCTCTGACTGTAAATGGTGTGAGGGAAGAGGAGAGTTTGTGTTGGCGGGATGGTTCGTCTCTGCGGGAAGGAAACTGAATAACCACCATTGTAGGGCTATTAGCACGCAGCAGGATACAACTTAACTCTAAGTCTGTTGCTGCAACATTCAAAATTACCCCGAATACAGTGAGTCTAGAGAGGCACCTCCTGAGCATCGGTGCCAATTTGTAAAAGTCAGTTCATCTGTGTTCTGCATATTACATGTTCAGCTTTTTCATTCACATTTTCATTCAGCCGACCTACAAGACTAGATGTTTTATAAACTTTTTCTAGCAGGTCATTGTTATTATTACAGGAATCAAAATGTTGATATTTTGCTCTAATCTCCTCCACATTCACATGCTTTGAATGTTAACATTGACATCCGTGGATATATTGTCCAAAAGCATTTGCCATGCACTTACACATTTTTTCCACATTCATTTCCATGACACTGCTTTGCTTCCAGTAACTGACCCACAGCATTCACTTTGAGTTCAATCTGAATGAGCTTGTACAAACAACATCGTGAGGCTTTCCACTGTCCAACCAGTTTGAGGTACTGGGCACCCGTTAATGTTTTTTATCAATTGTTATCACGTTATAATGCTTCAGACGGGGCAACACAGACCCACACAGTTTTCACTTATGCTCCCTAATTAGACCTCTTCTTGGGATTGTGCAGGCAAGTACAAATTGCACTTGATTGGCAACTCCCTCATTCTCCAGTTGTCTTTGTTGCACCCATAGACCTTTCGCAGCAGACATTTTGACATGTCATAGCAGCTCAGCGGTTTTCAAAGTGCGGTCTGTGGACCCGTAGGGGTCCTTGAGGGCGCTCCAGTGGGCTCCAGTGGCTTCCCAGCAGAAAAGGAAACACTTTGATTTCACTATTACATCCATAAGGATCACGATGTCAGAATGTATGGCTATTTCGGTCATGGGTTTCCTACTCCAACAAAACTAAAAGCAGAAATCCTGGCGGTCTAATTTGTGTCAGTTTAGTGGTCCTTGCTGCTTATGATAAGTCAATATGTCTGCCTTGTAAAAAGTCTGTTTTGGAAGGACAGCTTATACCGTTATCATTATTATCAGTATATAGACATCACATCATTTCTAGACCTCTAATTAGCCATTGTAATTGAACACACCTGTGAAGATGTGCAGGGGCTTTAAAGGCCCCCTGTGGTTCTCTCAGGCTCGCAACATCGGAGGACGGAAACATTTTGTTTTTTGTTTAAGGAAATCACACCAAAGCTGTAACAGCACAGCAAATATCCTGTATTTGCTTCAGGCAGCTTGTATAATTCACTGCAGAGCCACAGGGGGAGATATTAAAGAACTCAGTGGCAGAGTTTTATTTTCAGACCCAAAACAATTGTTAAATATACAAAAGCACTTATTTATTTGATACACACATCAGTCTCTTCAGTTTTCTCAATATTTGTATTATTCTTCTGTAAGGTACAATCTACAATCTTCGCTTCAGGAGATCCAAGGATTTCAATTTTTAAGGAGTTAAGGTTCATTACAGTGAAACACAAAACACAAATTGAGCTCAATAAAACGTGTGAGTTGTGGGTATTGGTAAAAATCTATTTATTCTGAATTCAGAGCAGAGCTGCTCTTCCTCTGCTTTGAGAAAGGTACATCTTGATCATCCTCCTTGATGATACACGGCACAGTTTACAGCAGCTCACACAATCCTCAAAGGAATGGCATCTGCAGTGTTGTGATCTTCGTGTAAAGAGGTAGCTGTACAGGTCATATCAAATTCATTTCCAGCAGTCTTGTATTCATTTTCACAGTGAGTACTGTACTGTATGTGCACACTTCAATACAAAAATACACACACACACACAAGCCACATAAAAAAATGTCAAAAGTCGAAGAGGAATCCCAGTTATTTCCGGAACATCTCTCTCGTAGATGAAAAATAGAAGAATTTCTATTAATCTAAACCAAAATAGGCATAAAACGCTCAGTGAGGGATTGAGTGATTTGTACTTTAATGCAGCCCACAGAGTATTTACAGTGGTGTTCTGCAAGGATTAGTCGTGTGAGAGGATTAGTGAAGCTGCATTACTGCTGCTTTATTTAACTCACAACAGCAAAAGACTCAAATTAAAAGCCTCTTAACCACATTTAGGCAACATGAGAGGCCAGGCCGGACAGTTAGACAAACATGTGTGTGTGTGTGTCATCTTTAAAGACCTGTGCTGGAAAGGGATGTGCATCAACACACACTTTCCCACGCACTGAACTTCCTGTGCTTAATCTTTAATAGTAATCTGCTGAAAGTTGCCCTGTGCAGCATATGTATACGGAAGGAAACACTGTGTCATATCAGTTAAGGCGATGATGATGCTGCTGGTGAGAATGCAGCATATGCAGATACTGGCAGGATCAACAGAGTGGGCAACTCACCGAGAGAGGAGAGGATTAATGCAGAGAGAGGGAGATGGTGAAAGAGAGAGATTTGCAGAGGCAGCACATTACCCCTCTCTCTCTCTCTCTCTCTCTCTCTCTCTCTCTCTCTCTCTCTCTCTCTCTCTCTCTCACACACTCTTCCCTTGCATCAGCATTGATCACAGTACATCAGTAAAGTAAAGAGCGCCCCATCCATCAGTGCATGGCTCTGGAGCTGCTGTAAAGAATACTAAAGCTGCTCTCCACAGTGCATGCACAGAGGAGCACAATCATCTGCATACTGTGTGCTATATCAACATAAGCAGTAAACCCTCCACAATAGAGGCACTGCTAATCCACTAAAATACTACTACACTAGAGACCACACTCTGGGATTGTTCACAATGCCTAACCAAATAGTAAAAGTGTCCCCAATCATATTTGTATTGAAGCAATCACGACTGGTGCCAATTTTACATTGAACTGGGTGTTCAGCCATCTTTTGGCTCAGATTTGGTATTTTATTTTATTTTCTAGCTTTTCTATTTTCCACATTTGTGTAAAATAGAAAAGCTAGAGCATGAGAAAGTGATTGTCCATTATCTCTGCATGAACCCAATGGAAACACTACTTACGGTCTGCTTCTAATTGATTGTTTTGGAAAATGAAGGTCTGACCACATATGGATACATTTTTCCTGCCGACATGCTGTATAAAGATGAAGCTCCTGCGTAGGCTAATATGTCCCATGCATTATTCACATAGCGCCAAGTGTGCCAGCTCTACTGGGAAAACCCTGGAAAGAGGCTATTCTGCCTTAGATCCAGCCAACAGAAGACAGGAAACACTTGGGATCCCTAAAGACAGAACGGTGTTGCTGGGTTATGATACACAATGTAATGCCACTAATCCGTCCAAATTATTCTTGTGTACAAATATACACTTGGCCCGAGAAAACAAGAGCTTTGGACGGATTCCTGCCTCTCCTCAAAACCTGTCTGGCATATCTTAAATGGTTCAAAAGGTAACGTCCAGCCATTTGTTTCCTTGCCAAACATCTGGTCATTTGCAGAATCTCCTGAGGCTGTGGATCAGAATCTGTGTACGTTGGGAAGGAAATAGGAGGGAAACGGGGGGAAATGGCCCCCAAGGAGGCGGAGCAAAAGGCTTCGATGTGCTAGAACTTGACTGTTATTATACAAGAGCATTCAGGGAGCCAGTGTTTTTCAATGCAAATGCTTACTTTACAAATAATAAACAATAACTCACTCAATGAAATATGCACCTCTACAAATCATCTTTTTATAATGCTAATTGGTTTTAATATAAAATTGCATGGGTGCTATATGTGTTCACTCTATAATGCAAAATACTCTTCCTCTTGTGCTGTACAGATTGTAAAGCTCATTGAGCCAAATATGAAGCAATTTTCAGTTTACTTGGACGATACTGATCACTTTCATATCAGGCTGTCTAAGATTGTGAATATGAGACAAAAGAACTCTCGCCATTTAACGCAGGCAGGACCACAGTAAGCCGGCCCACTGTAGAAAACTACGACGCAGTACATTTAAAACCAAGCAAAGTGTTTTTCAAGTCACAACGGCACAAAAGCATTTAACACTGTATACTTAGGGTAGCTAGTAAGATAGCTTACAGTTTTAGTGAAATATGAATTTACTAAATTAACTATTATCTTCTGTGGAGGTTTGAACCCACTGTACTCTACAGCTAGGAACTTGTAATCGTTGGTAGATTGAGCTCAACACTGTAGTTTTCTGTCTGATGAACCAACAACCTTCAAGTTCCAAAGTAAGGTCCTCCGGTCATCCTTGACTCTAATAAAAGGAAATGGTATGTATTGGTTATACATATTTCAGAGCATCTCCCCTTTCTCGCCAAGAGCTCACTTGAAAGAGCGATTCCCATCTCAATGTGACTTTCATGTAAAATAAAAGCCAGAAGAATTGCAGACACAGAATTGAATATTCAAATGCGTGTATCCGTAAGACTGTGTTACTATGAATACCAAAGGCGAGAGAATTGTACAAACACACGCGAGCAAAACTGCTGTGCCACCCACCAGGCAAATTCCTCTGGAGGACAAATTGGAAATTGAATCATAAACTATAAAGAGCCAAGGTTCAGTTCAGCTGCGGAAGAAAAGAGAGTCGAGATGGAGGTGGAGAGGAGAAAAGAAAGAAAGGCTGCATTAAATAGAAGTTTGCTCTTTCTCTCCTGCCCCTGCAGAAACTCACGCTGTGCTACCTGATTGAAATTTCCTGGTTTAATAGCTGTGAAATAAAGTAAAAGTTGGGAAGAGGAGGAAAGAGGGAAAATGAAACGGAGGGCAAAAGAGAGGAATGGGGCGGTAGCGGAACGACGACGGATCGAGAGACTGTGAAACTCAAATAATATCAAAACTTAAATATATATGGGTTCAACATGAAGTAAATTACTTTATGACTTATAAAAACGTCAATCAAGGCTAATTAGTCATTACTGATTTAAATGGTTCCTCAGTGAAAATGTGAATCCACACCACTGTAGCCATCCTAGTTCCACGTAGGGGCTTAACTAAAGGCATCGAGTCAATACAGGCTTACGTTTTACGAAAGAAAACATCCAGATGTACCAGGCTGGGTCTATGCGGGGTTGGCTGGTGAGCTAACAGGTAACGATTAGCACTAATGAAGGCAATGAGAGGGCCCCAATGAGGTAATCTCACTGTGCAGCCAGAGGAAACTCTCCATTTACTAAAATCAGTGCAAACACATAATCAGACAGCAGCCACAGCACACACACACACACACACACACACACACACACACACACACACTGTAAAGGCTTTATTGTTAACCCTTGAGGGTTTGACGTTTGTGTTTGTCATTAAGATGTTGTGATGGCGGGCTTCTGGCTGGGATCCTTTCTTTATTGTTCGCTCTAATTGTAGCTTTACCAAAATAGCTGTTCCTGAGGGACTTTCATACAACAGTGCAGAAGGACATGTTTGGGTTAACGTGGATCAATGGATTGCCGTGAAGTTTGGTACAGACATTAATGTACCTCGCAGGAACTGTTCTAGCTTGATCCCTTGATTTTTCACTTTCCATGCATGAAATATCTCAACATCTATGGGAGCCATGAATGAATCCTACAAACTTTGGTGTTTCCCTGACTGTTGCTCCAACACAACTATGACATTGACGTTTGTGGTTTTGAGTGAAATATCTCGACAACTTTTGAATGGATATCCATTTTCTAAATTTTGGTTCACACATTCATTTTAAAACAGTGAAACACACACAGGAATGACAAACGCGGAAGACACGTATACACAGTTAGATACACCCTCGCGGCCCTTTTGTTTGCGCCTCGCTGTCTGCCATCACCTTTCTACTTTCATAGATATTCATTTTCTGCAATTGGTGGAAAATAACGGCTATAAACATCTGGTAGAGAAGCCATTTTGGCTGCTATGTGACCCTCTTGCTCAATATTTAAGCGAACAGGCAATCTGCTTGACAGGCATTAGAATGTTTTTCTCACCTCCTCATCCCTTGAATATGCGATGGAAACATGTCTGACTAGGAGTAAACACGAAGGATTATCTTGTGATGGACTAGAAAAGGCCAAAGTTCTTTTAGCCAGTAATCAAATACACTCCTGGCACCTTAATAACGGAATACATCATGGTTAAAACCGTTACCAAGGACACCCTGATTGGAGAAGGTGAGTTTATGCAAATTTAGTTCCTTGGAATTTGTCAACACCAATTGAAGTGGAGCGAAGGAGGAAAGAAGAGGGAGGGAGAGAGCCAGGGGCTGTATATCACCTAATGATGAACAAATGGGCAGATCATAATTAACGGGTACCGTGGTTGCTGTAAAGCTCTGGGACAAAGATCGTGACTCTTCAGTGGAAACCAGTGTGATGAAATGTAATTGTATTTTGATAAGCACAGTTTTCCTATGAGCATAATGGTCATTTTTGAATGTGCCATGAACTGTTTTATACGGCCGTGTATCCGTTGTATAGTTGTGAATCACTTTGAAGATGAACCTCTTATTTAATCTTTAACAATACATTGTATTTTATTAACTATCATTATATATTTTGAATGTAGAATTGTAATCTGTAAAGTAACTATAACTGTTAAATTAATATAGAGGAGGGAGAAGTACAATATTTTCCTTTTGAAATGTAGTGGAGTAGAAGTACAGCAGCACAAATAGGACAAACAAGTACAAGTACAAAAGTATAAGTATCTCAAAATAGTTTTGACTGGGGTTTTAAAATGGCAGTTTGGCAAATGTAACATCAAATGTAATTAATGTCGCCTGTATTTTTTTAATATGGTGAAACGCTTTAAAAAGTGCACAATAAATTATTAAAGAAATGAACAGATCTTGAGTCTTGAGTAAAGGGCATAAGCAATACATTTTAAACACTTACTTTTTCCAAGCTCTTACCTTCTATCCCTGTTATTTCTGTTATCTCTTGGTATATAAGTCAAATATATGTTTGAAAAATAATTTTGTAATTCCATAAACTGTATAAAAAAATCTCTTTAGGCGGCAAAAACATTGCTAAGATTTACAAGAGTGTGGCTACGGACTAACGTGTTTATTCTCCCCTCGGTCCCCGTCACCTGACCTAGAAACAGGTGAGGGAGGTGAACAGTCCTCTACAGTGGTGAAGCAGGCCGTACCTTGACAAATGTGATTCTGACTTTTGAGTGATCAAATCAAACCCCTCTCCATAGTTCACTGGGACTTTACCTTTACCAGCCTAGCTGTAGGTCCTATCTCCTGTCATGCTCTTCAGATTGTACTGATGTTCATGACGTTCAATGAAGGCAATTTCTGTTCTATTTGTTTTCATGAACTGCTTCATTGTGTGAATAGTAAAAACTTATCTTTATATTGTCCCACGGCAACAAATACTAAATTTTAGTAAAGCTCATTTTTAGACGGTGTTTTTTAAAACGCAGGAATCTACGACATACCTTTTGTATTAACTCTCTCGTGAAGAAGTGGTGGGAGATGCTGGGATGTTTGTCAGAATACAAAAATTCCCATTTGTCATTTTTCCCAAGCACATATGGAGCTGTGTTGTAGACAGAGCATGGAGTGCAGCTTTACTGTGCAGCAGCCTTTAAGGAGGGCAGACAGCCTGTCTCCACTCATCACATTAGAGAGCCTCTTAGAGTGTGCATACATGTAAGCGTGTTTGCATGTGTGTCTCTGTGTGTGTCTTTTCCATGTGCATTGACTGCAGGCCCGTGTGCATGCTTGACTGAATGCGCATGTCCATCTGAGCTTGTGTGAGAGTGGTTTAGCACATGCATCCTACACATGTTTGTCCTTACATCTCTGTTTCCCCTTCTTGGCGGTGAGAATGTCTTTCAGGGGTAAGTTAAATTCCCAGCAGCCTCTAATCAGTGGCGGTGTACGGAGATTGCAGCCTATAGAGTGAGAATCGATGACTTGACAGTGTGTGGTGAAGTGATCAGTATAATCGTGTTACGCTTTACTTCAAAATCCAAGCCAAGCTGTTTCTCCAAGACTATTGCCAAAGCCACTGAGACGTTTAACCAAGGCCTATCTACAAGTAAGAGATCTTCATTGCTGGGGATCTGTAGTCCACTAAGAGGGCTAGAGCTCTCTGGTCTGGGTGTAAAGCCTGTCATTTCCACACAGTTCTGTAGTGATGTGTATAATAAAGCATGTGAATAAGAGAAAGAGACAGGAGGATGGATGGATTAACAGATGGAGAGGCAGCGATGGAAAAAGAGAGCCATATTTTTCTCTTCTGGCCTGAGAGATAAAAATCCGGAGAATAAAAAGGTGAGCAGACGCTAGCGCGCACACACACACACACACACACACACACACACACACACACACACACACACACACACACATGCATTTATACACACATAATCACATACTAAGACTTCTTTTGCCACTTCTCAGCCCGCTCAACTTTCCTCCTGAGGTTGTCACAGCTGTCTTGTCAGCACATGCCTCTTAAGATGGTGGGAAGAACACAAATGTACACATACGGGCAGGGCGATAAGGCCCAAAAAAGGAAATCTTTCCTAAGCTTGGGGGCGATTCACGACTTAAGGCAGGGAAACTAAAAATGTTACGTATTTCCGTCGACTAGACACCTTGAGCCACGACTCACGGCTTTGGGACTACAGATGAAAAATCGCCTCTTGGCTAACTCTGGCGCATTTACAGCAATGTTTTTATTAATGTGCACTGTCCCTGATCAAATAAACCAATACATAACGGCAGTCTCGCAATCTGAGGCAGCTGCGTAGGTGTCACAGTTTAAGGGACTGTCGTGTACATATATATATATATGTATATATATATATATATATGTGTGTGTGTGTGTGTGTGTGTGTGTGTGTGTGTGTTTGTGTTAGTGTGTAGGAGAGAGAGACGGTGTATGTTTGCACCATATGTGTGAGAGTGTCAACCTTGGAGTGACCTAAGGGATTGTATTTAGTATTTATCTGATTACTCGTCTGTTTCTCAGACAACCTGCAACTGGATAACGCTGTAACTCCCTGATTACAACTTACTCTACAATCAATCACCCATTAACGGGAGCACACAGGCGGTACACATGCCCAATCACACACACACACACACGTCCAGCCGCGTGAGACAAAAATACAGACACCACCATTACTGCCACTATATCAGAGGATAGCATGATGAAACGCCCATGACCGAATCTTCAACGACACAAAGCCAAAACTGCCAGACCTTGTCTTATCTTGTGACTTTGCCATTCGTGTCTCTCGTGGTGGTTTCAGTGTTTTTGTTGCTTTTTGCAGATCTCAGCACTTCACAGAAAGCCTGGTGATGCATCACAATACGAGAGCACCTCCGTCATCTCTATGTCTTTTCACCATCCTTCCATTTATGAAAATGTTTGCCCTTGACTTGTCAAAAGATGATGAGACTTGAGAAGATAATGCCCGGCAGGGTCAGTCTTACACGCAAACAGAAACAACACACAAAGCCGTGGTTGTAGGTACTCGCATTACAGCAAGGACACACACATTGTGCATACAAACAAATTCACACAAAACAACCTTGTCATCTCTGGAAAGTGAGAACATTATGAGAAATGTCCTCACAGAAGGCTCAAAGGACTGTCTAAGATGCTGCTTTCTTTTGACAGAATTAAAGAAGAGACTCAGACTCATAAATCATTTTTCCTCTCATTCATCTGCTAATGGAACATCCGTACGAGGCAGATGTTGAGACACACACTACACTGACTGCAGTATAAATATCTTTAGCATCAGTGACGTTAGACAGCAATGACAAAGACAACCAGTTCAGATGAAGGGCATCTGGTGCACGCCACTTTATCACGACAGCAAAGCCAGAGGCAGAGCTTAATGTTTTCAAGCCATCACTGCCTTCCATATGTCGTCAAACCAACGACAAGATCCACTATCATCACTGCTTGGAGTATCCTTAGGTCATTTTGTCATTGTCTATTGCATATTTTCAGCCAGATATGGTGTTAGTCACATCTCTGCTTCTGTCTTCTTTCTGCTCCAAGAGTCTGGAGGAGTAGTGTTCAAATAAAACTCGCTGGCTTATTGACCATGTCATGACATAAAAACTAAAGACTAAAACATGTCTTGCAAGCCCTGGTGCACCAAAGATCTGGGGGGGGGGGGGGGGGGGGGGGGGTGCTTAAAGTCGACTTTAAGCATCATTAAAGTCGACTTTATTGCACGGCAGTCTTATTGTATTGCATTAGACTCTATACATGTGTAGGTGGCCGCAAGTTAGTATTTTTTCTAGGTTTGTACCTGGATAGCATTGGATGTAGGTAGGCGAACCTAACAACCATTTCACCGTGTATATATATGTCATTTTACACAGCGACAAAATTATCACATTGCAATGAAATTCATTGCAAAGCTGTTGCCAATGAAATCAACACGGAGTTTCACCTGTCTGACACATTTCCAACAAATTCTAAACAATCTTCCCAAAGACACACAGAGGAGTTCATATTCATATTTCTACCCCACAAGAATATGTAAGAACAGCTCGACCTCAGGCACATAAAAAGCTCCTATATAAGCTCTCACACACGGGCAGCAGGTGTGTCATGCTCTCAAGCCTTTTTTTTTTCTTCCAGAGAAAGGTGACTTCCGTTGCACACACAGGGTGATCATTGTAAAGCAGAGAGGCTAAGATACCCAACCTTCACATGAGAAATTAACTGGAAAGTAGAAAGAGGCCTCTGGGCTCAATCATGCTGGTGACTCAGCCGCTTGGCTCACATGGGAGGGGTATCACGCAGCCAGGGATTTCTAATCCATAAGACTCATTGCTCACTATGTGTGTGCTGTAACCTACAGGCATTTTGGAAAGACGCCCCGCTCTGATGGGGACTGCGACGACTTGAAAGCCTCTGAACTGAGAAGACCTTTTTTTGGTTCCCCCTTCCTTTTATTAAAGACCTTCCTTTGAGTTCTTCCTGGCAACCTGCCTCTGTGGTCTCGTATTTCATTGTGAATCCAACCTCTGCATTCCCTCGGGTGGCACACGGCCTATTCACTTCAACTTTACTCATGAAAATAAATTGGCTGCAGAGGCTGCCTGCGGTGGCAAACCACGATAGAGCCGATACTGTGAATGCTGCACACAGACGCTGACCAAGTGACAGGAATATGTACTGTACACAAACACACACACACACACACACACACATACAAACACACATGACTGGGCATACATCTACCTACCCGTGTGGCTCCTGTGTGCCTGTGTGAGGGAGGCCAGACAGAGGGACAGCAGTAGGCTCCACACACCTACTCCGCAAATGCAAGGACCCCGTTCCCGCATTCTGCCAGAGAGAAACAAAAACACACATACTCCATTAGGATATATTTTTGCATTACTGCCTTTTTAGTCAAGCTAGCAGTAAAAGTTCTAACGTCTTCTGTGATCCGTTGACTGTTCTAGCGCTACCAGCAGGTTCAAGTTTTCACTCATCCAGCGAAATACCTCGACATCTACGTCATGGATCAACATTGTGAATAGACATTCATGATTTCCAAAATTTCAATTTTACCATCTGTTTGGTTTATGACAAAATACTTGCAAAACTATTAACATTCCCAACTTTAAGATGTTTAACATGTAAACATTACGTGAGCAACATTGTCATCGTGGGCATCTTGGCATTTAGCTAATACAGCTTTGGTAAAACACAAATGCTTCAATGATACTTGGACAACTTTCTAAGATAGCTGTAAAACATACAGACACAGCCAACATTCACAAACACCCTACAGCAAAACATATTTACATATTGAAAGTGAATGTTTACTGCAAATAAATTCAAACAGAAGGAGAGTGACTCAGAGAGAGGGGGGGGAGACGGGTAGAGAGAAACAAAGGGATAAATTACAGAAGTTAGGAGATTATGATTATCGTTACGTGTCGGTTTGAAACCTGCAGAACAACGTCAGTGACAGAGATGGGCCAAGTTCTGTTGATGCCGTCTACATTGTTGCTGTCCAGTGATTAACTAACGTGTTTGTTTGTGTTTCACACACGTGAATTTGAAGTCACAGAAAAAACAACAACACAAGACCTCGTAGAAAAAAATGCTAAATTGTATGCTAAACATGTCCACAAATAGAAAATATGAATACATGCATGTTCTGACTGTTAAGTTTTTATTTTTTTACAAATGTGTAGATTGATATTTAAATTGACGCAATGACAGCTGCACACTTGTAATCAAACATTTACTCACATTTATGTTTTTAATGAGTCCAGTAGAACCACAACACGGTGATTAGATCCTCTACAAGTACCCACATTGTGTTCTACAACTTCTCATGTCAAGTCTACAAGCTCTTGCATTTCGCAACATATTTACCTTCATGAAGATACAACAATAGGAGAAACTTAAACATCCATTTAAGCTTCCAAACAGGAAGTGGTTCTATCTTGGGGGTCGAGAGGATGTAGGTTTGCTCAGACTAGTAGTACCGCTACTCTCTCTTGATATCTTTGCACCTCTAAGAGTGAATTTTTGTCTTTATATTTACTGATGGGGAGCTTTTGCCCAGATTAAAGTGAATGCCTCGTACTATTTTTTTTTTTTTTTGTATTAAGGGCAGCATTACGGATTTCTTTATTACAATGCACACTTTAAACTGGGACAATATTCTGATAGTATAATAGAATAATTTAAAACATTTTTTAGTGTTAAAGTGATCTTCTTCAAAAACAAATTAGTTATATTAATTTAAAGTCTCTTTATATCTCGACCACAATCAATAAATAAGATTCCAGTATTTCTGGCTGTCTAATCGTTTAATTTGGCCGAAATGAAATGTTTGGACGGTCTACCTGCCTGACTGCCTGTGAGTAGTAACACTATCCATGTTCGTTGTTTACGTTCATTATGATAATTATGGGGGAGCGGCTTTGAATGGAGGCCTGAAGGGACGGGATGCCGGTTGAAAATCTTGCGTACTCTTGCTAGTTTCTTAGGATTTTCAACCCGAGCTTCGAGTCACCCTCTAAATACTTCATGGTGGTTGATTTGTTTTCTAGTAAGGCAGCAAAGGTGTGGCCAGGAACAGAAAAAGAATGTGAAATACTTTTGAGCAAATATAGTGATGATGCGAGTAAAAACAAACCAAACTTTCCAGGTTTGTGTGAGAGTCTGTGCAGATTACCTCAGTGGAGATGAGATTATACACATGCTGGGTTGGGTCTCGGTATCTGCTGATGTGCTTGTTTGTGCACATGTATTTGGGCATAAATCGGCGTGCATGTGTGTGTGAGCGCTTTTGCCGTGTGTGTGTGTGTGTGTGTGTGTGTGTGTGTGTTAAACCCTGGCTTGTGTTCTGAGCTGGGTGTGTGAGTCATCTGACTGTGCAGCCATGCATTTCTAGAGCTGGGAGAAGCTGCAAAGCCAGACAGGCTGAGCCAAGGCTTTCTCTGCTTAGAGGGCATCACACACACACACACACACACACACACACACACACACGCGCGCACACAATCATACACATATATGCTTTATTGTCCCTTTTTCTCTTTTCTTCCATTTACTCTCATTCCTATATCCTCTCTTCCCACCTTCCTCTTGTATACACCTCTGTTCTGCTAGTAGTAAATAATTTGGAGACCCGGCGTGCTTCCTCCTCAGCTTATTTAGACACACAGCAGTGTTTGTGATGATGCAGTGCCACTTCATTTTGGCTGGTTGTTTGGTCTGTCTGCCACAGAAAGGGGTGGGTGTGTGATGTGGAAATGGATTCAGAAAGTAGCAGGAAAAGAGAGAGAGAGAGAGAGAGAGAGAGAGAGAGAGAGAGAGAGAGAGAGAGAGAGAGAGAGAGAGGGAGCCGGTGGAGGAGAATGCTGTGCAACACATTCTCACTCCCAGGGGAGATTGACTTGGTCAGTGGCCTCCAGGTACTCCTCTAGCATCAGTTTAGGTTTAGTGTCGGACACCGTGTCAATACACACTCAATACATGCATATTGTAACAACTCACGTGAGTAACACGTGACTAACGTCTCACGGGACTGAAGATAATCACAAATCACGTGATTCAAATTAGTCAACTTTGACTATTAGGTTCACACAGGACGCGAACAGCCTGGGTGAAAGTTCTGCTTGTCTGTCTTTGTTTTTTAAAAACTGATAATATGCTAATTGCTTGTTTACATTTTGAATCTGTTTGCATGTTGTTACCATGCATATACATGTTAAGAAAATGTCTCCTTCAGGTGCTGTAAGAGTAGGTAAATGGTGATATCTGCAGGTATAAATAGTGGCCAGGAACCGTCGTTGGGTCCTATAACCCTGGATGATGTAGCTTTCGGTAACGAAACACACAGGAGCAAGCGAGAAAGGAAGAGCGAGGGAGGAAAAGAGATAGAGCTGGAGAAAGAGTGGTGGTCTCCGATGAGTTCTGCGGTCTGTTCCATCCCTTTAATTAGTCCCATTGGAATGCCTTCCCAGCTCCATGTGGCTGATCAGCTTCCCCTCTATATCTCCTGTCTGTATCTGTGTGTGTGTGTGTGTGTGTGTGTGTGTGTGTGTGTGTGTGTGTGTGTGTGTGTGTGTGTGTTTGTATGCATCTTAGCTAAAGCCGGACAGACATCTCACGGGCATGTGAGCTCTGGTTGATCTCCCAACGGTCAATGGGAGAAATGTAGTGAAAATGCATTAATATTCAAGGACTTTCCATTCCCTGAGATATGCGCCACTTGGAAAGCGGGATGCCCGTTACACTCTGCATCAGTTACTGTGGCAATTAACATGAAGTGATGTTGCTGTCAGAAGATATACAGTGTCGCCACGTTATTTCTTGTCCAGAAAACCTGAATTTCCTCCCATCAAAAGCAGGCTTGCAGGCATGGTTGCTAAAAGAATAATATTACTAAACTGGAAGTCAGCATCGCCCCCCATTTGTCAGGAGGTGACTCAATGAAATGCTTTCTTTTGCTAAGACGGAATAGATTCGTTTTAGCAAGTGGGATTCACAAAACCTGAATATTGAAAGTCGTTTCTAACATTTCTTGATGAGACCTGACTGTATAACTCATGAGCTCTGCTGTTATCTTTATGCTGTTCAAATATCCTGCAGACTGACCGACTGTCTCGCAATCCTACTCCCATGTGTGTTCTCAATTTCTTTCATTCCCCCCCCCCCCCCCCCTTGACCCTCCTGGCAGAAGGGGCCAATATTGCTGTCGACTGGCAGCTTTGGACTGTTCTTGGAAGTTGTAGATATGAATCCCCCGTCCTTCTTTCCGTTATGTTGTGAAATGGTGCACTGTCAATCAAAATCTGATGCGGACCAAACAATCAGACCCAGACCACTTGAGTTCTCTGGTTTAGGGTCTCACAGGAAACGGACCAACCGCAGTGTTTAAGAAAAAATAGATGTGATTTTAGTATGACTTCAAAAGCTAAAAACTACTGTTGAATCCATCTGCTGATTGCAATCTGCATAAACGACATACTGTATATTTATACCGTATGCATGTCAACAGGTAACTGCAGGGATTGTGCCTAACAGCAGTGTGTTGAGCTTGTATTTCACAATCCATCTTCTTTGGCGATTAAAGTCAATTACGTGACAGTGATCCCAGAGTAATATCCCCCTGTATTAGTTAATTCAATTAATTACTTTTGTTTATTATCCTTTATTTTGTGTCTACAACAAAAGACATGACAGTTAAAGATGGACATCCATCCTGTCTCTTCCTGTGAGTCATTATTCATAACACGCGGTCAATTTGCAGTATCGTACTAACGCTCATAATCATATCAGATTTTCCCACGGGGGTCGTGATGATGCAGGGTAACGATCACAACACCTGTCCAGTGAGTCACCAATCGGTCTGTATTACTTCATGTTTGCTCATCTCGGTTCGTTTGTTTTAAGTCAGTGCGAACATGAAGCAGACCAGAACTAAAGGGCAGATGGACATGCGCTCTGCCTCACACAAACTAGCGTGTATGACTGGTACAGTCGATGTGGATCTAACAGAGAGATGACTGTATCAGTCTCCGGTGGAGTGATACCAAGGCTAAGGTCATCAGGATGCTCGATGTGCTATTCAAAGTAACAGTATCAAAAGAAATGGAAAATATAGTCTAATATTGTCAAGAGCCAGCAGAGAGGAATGGAAAGGACACAGATGAAAGAAAAGAAAGATGAAAGGTAAGGAAACAAGTGCATGCAAGGGAGGTGAAGAACCAAAGAGAACTGTACACAGATGGAGGAGAGGGAAGGCAACACGGAGGTTCTCATGGCAGTTGGGACCGATCTCGTCCAATATCGGTATCAATATAATTCACTCAGAGGATATCAGGCTGATGTTACCAATCCACCTACGATCCGTATAAATATGTCACGGAGAATGTCCCTCCGGCCTCGTTGGGATGGCTGTGTAAAAATCTAGTTAGTTACGCTAGCGTCTTTAGCACAGAAGTCTAGTGCCTGCTGCAACACATTAGTACCGTTTGTATTTCCACAGTGAGAGTCCTCTGGCTTTCACCTGGGCCCATACAGCCTGCTGTGTGTCTGATTACATCGACGGTCTTGCAGCTCTTTGAACGGATGGTGGGAGTCACTCGCGGTGCTCTTAATAAACCATCATTTAAACATTGACTTCTAGTCGATATAAATAATCCAGCCTGTTGTATATTAATTTAAGCAGGCCACAGAGAGTATTGGTCTCCACCACTAATCCAGCTGATTATTGCATGGTAACCACAGCACACAGCACACCGCTCACCGCTTCCTCTATTCAACGTCCGACACGAACAGACCTCCGGCCTCGTGTCTATAAAAACCTCGGGCTTCTCAACACACACTGTTTTGTAAAAAGGCAGATTGTTGGTTTTAACTTATATAACTTCAAATATTCACTTTGAAATCCTCATGAAGGAGTTGTCAATATGCCATTCTTTGAAATTATTTACAACTTTTGACCTGATTTAGGCCAAACTAGCGAAAAACATTCCTGTGCACTTGATTTGTTCATACACCTGCTTGTATATAAAGCAAACTTAAATCACAGTTTAAATAAATTGCTTTGTAATACATTTAAATTGAATGCAAAATGTATGCACAAGACTTTTCCTCATTAATATTATATTATGTGAAAACCCAACCCGCTGGTAAGTTTGAACCAAGGAAACATACTAGCATGGTTGTAGACAAACTGATCTATTTCTAAGCTTGTAAAGGTTTTTTTTAATTTAAGTTAAATTTGCCCATCCATACCCAGCTAACCCTGGGCAAGGCAAACACACACATAGTAAACTAGCTGTGATAGAAAGGTTTTTAGGGTCAAAATGTTTTTGCTATATGAAGAAAAAAAGCCATGAAAAGTTGTAGGTGTGTGTGAGTCTATCACCTGTACTTTTTTTATTTAGGTAGTGCTGTACAGTAAATATGAAGTGGCTAAGTTAGCACAAAGCAGTGGATGAATGTGAATGAGTGGGCTACATTAACATGATGATTTGTCAGAGGACATCTGTGTATTCTTGTGACTTAATGGCTGGGTTTGTTTTGTAGCCAGAGGACTGTGGCTCTCCAATCCTAATTGCAATCTCGGGAGGTTTAGGCTTGGTTAGGCCTCCTTGATCCTGCCAGGAGCTTGTGTGTGTGTGTGTGTGTGTGTGTGTGTGTGTGTGTGTGTGTGTGTGTGTGTGTGTGTGTGTGCGCGTGTGTGTGTTTCATAAATGAAATCTACAGTTTGGCCTTTGTGGATAAATTCACTCCATGTGACCTGTGGAGAAAACCAGAGGCTCCAAATTAAGCCTCCAATTTAACAAGCACTCTGGAAACTTAATACTGTGTGCGAGTGTGTGTGTGTGTGTGTGTGTGTGTGTGTGTGTGTGTGTGTGTGTGTGTGTGTGTGTGTGTGTGCGAGTGTGTGTGTGTGTGTCGGGGGGAAAAAATTAGGAATGTGAAGCTTTTAGCTTTGTCCTCCTCCAATCCTCAGCCTCTCATCACTCTATCACTAGTTAACTGTATTCTATTCAGAGTGCACATCACAGACTTGACATTCGCATCTTTCAAATTAAGCTTTTCTCTTTTACTGCATGTGTGTCCCCAACACATCCCTAAAGCGCGATTCAACCCGAGGGTATCAAGCTCTATCCCCCCCCCCCCCCTTCCCCCCTCTCTTTTGCTCTGCCTGCATGTGTCTACTGCTCGCTGTGCTAACCCGGAGAACTCGCTGCACCGCTAGGTAAAAATCCTGATGTCACTACAAATCCATCATCCACACACGACACAGCCCACCCCTAAAACATCCTCTGGTCAAACACGCACAACGCACACGCCTACAGAAAGCACACGCAGCTGCAGAGTGTGTCTGCTGACAATGCAGATCCAGGTAGTAAACACAGTTATGTTGTCTGAGCCTTTCTATCACCCACAAGTCCAACAGCATCAGACAATAAAAGAAAAAGGGAATTGCCAGCCCTCACCTGCAGGCGCGAGCTACACCACAGCTGTAAACTGGCTTAACGCTGTAAAAATAACATCAAAGTCCCTCTCTCCATAGAATACACAGTGCACCACTTTCATATGTATCTATCACATTTTGACTACGCTTCAATTTTACTGCAAGGTTCTTGGGCAATAAGAGAAAAAAACACTTTGAACTAAATAAACAAATGCAAAGAGGGATCTCTTGAAGCTTTGGAATTTAGGAACTATATTAAAGCGAAATGCAAATGGCTTCCACTGTGGTCCCTGACGTGGGGCGAGAGGGTACCGTCAGGCATGGGAGAGCACGGATGGGAAGAGATAGTTTCTTCAATTCAATTTCAATCCAGGTTTTGGGACTTTTGTAGCCTCTTGGCTGGGATTATCTAACTGCTGGCAAAGTGGAATTTATCCAAAGATATAAGCCTTTGTTGACAAATGTAACAGTTGTTCTGCAGAGCAAGAACAACCGTTAAAAGTAAAACACTTTGCCGAACAAGCAACATTAGGAATTGAGGCAGTTCAGCAAGACTCTCATCAAAGAATATAAAACAAATAAGGAACCAGTGAGCCTCAGACGCTTTAGGATAACTACCTGGGCTGGGAGGGAAGAAGGCTGCAGCTATTCCCTTGTTTCTGAACTCACTAACAGATGAAGAATGTAGCTTCTACCTTCCAGCGCACTTTAATAAGAGTCTGATTTCATCCGTCCATCTCCCAGACAGACAGGTGAAAGTGACCGGCAGTAAAAGCATTTTCTCTCTCTCCCTTCCACTCCTCTCTCCTCTCTCTCCCTTCCACTCCTCTCTCTCTCGTGCACCTCCCAACTTAATTTTTCATCCCACTGTGGTTTTGAGAGCAGCGTGGCTTCTCTCCTCTCCACCGCTCTCAGCTGGTATACTTAGATTGTGTCTCTCCTCGCCTTCCATTTCTGTCTCTCATGTCTTCATTACTCGCTTCATTATTGACATGAATGCTTTGCGGTTCACTTTCCCACCATGTGTGTTTATATTAGTGTTATGAATAGATGATTAATTGATATCATTAAAAACATTTTTTTATTTCAGTATACTATTTTCACAATTCACTTTTCAAGCAAAAACACCAAAACATGATCTGGTTCCAGCTTCTCAATGTGAGGATTTCCTGTTTTTCTCTGTTTTTCTCTATTTTTTGATTGAATATCTTTAGATTTCTTAAAGTCATGGTTGGACGTTACCTTTGGGGCCAGAAAATTATGATTGAAATCTTTGTGAAATCTTCAACAACAAATATCTAAAATGAGCTGACTATGGTGAATCATCATTATCACTGAACGAGTGAGGAGCTTTTATCAGTGGAGCTGTTGAGAGTGCTGTTGTCAGCTCAGCTGTGACGTATTACACAGAATGTTACTTCCCTGTTGGAAGCAAATTAAAAGCCACGGAAACGACCATCACGTGATAATAGGCTGCTGAACTATTGATCTCATACTCAGAGGTTGTGCGGGCTGCTTTTGTACTGAACGTAACAGCTTGGACTGAAGGAATGAACTGAACACTGGACTTCACGGTGCTATGAACGGTGAAGTGCATTTGACAAGTGATGCGACTTCTTAGCTTGGGGAAAAAAGGGAGCCAACTATAGTCAGTGATTACGCATCTTTGAGCTGAACTGAACAAAACGATTTAAATCAGCAAAATGATTCATAATTTGATTTAATCCTTTGTGACCTGTTTTTTTGGGGGGGTTATAATTCCCTTATGTCACATGTCTAGCTAGACATGTCGAGGGTCAGCAAGCTGTTCCTATTTGCATTTCAATTTCACTGAGTCGTGACTCTGTCAAGAAGCAATGTCATTTTTGATGAAAATGAATCAATTGGGTGTCAAACACACACTCAAAAAAATAACACACGGCGTGCTTAGAGGAAACCTCTGATGTTACCTACTGGAGATTACGAATTGAAGTGGCCTATGAGAACCACACACACACACACACACACACACACACACACACAATGAGAGGTTGTCCCTTCAGGACAGCACTCTCAGACACTCTGAAACCAACACCTGCCACTGGAGAAAACACACACACACACACACACACTTAAAAGCACATAGTGAGCACTCAGTGTGGCAAACTCGCAGGCAATATTTTGTTTAAAATCAGTCATGTTAGGTTATAAGAGGAGCTGCTGCTGGAAACCTCAAAAATGTTCAATCTGAGCATGAAAAACTGCATCCAGAACTGGATTCACCCATGTGTGTTAGTGGAGGACTGCCAACGCTGCTGGTTATAGCTTAAGTAGAAAACATGTGGTTGAGAGAGAGAAAGCCATGGTGCGGGGTAAAAGTATATTCGGGGAGTCAACAATTCACTTTCCCCGTTGTTGTTTTTTCCATTTTAGAGAGAAAGAGATGATGATCAGTGATGTGAGTAGATGGTGGCAGGAGGTAATGGTTAGTGTCCAAGCTGCCCTCAGAAACATCTGCCTCAGTTTAATGAACACTTAAAGAGGGGCAAAGGACTTGGGAGGCGGTGAAATGGCTTTCGTCCTCTCTCCCTCCTTTCTTTGTCTCTCCTTCTCTGACAGATTAACATACAGGGCAGGGTTTTTCTAAAGAACATTGTGGAGATCACAATGGGGCGTCTCGCTGATAGCTTCAGTCCTCTCTGGTCTCATTCTGTAACTCTCCTAAACTCCCCCGGTTCAGACCTATTTCTCTGCCCTAAATGCATAATTTTGTAAACGAAGCATCTGCTTGTGTGGTCCCAGTAGCCGCATGTGGATCAGGCTGAGGCTGACACACACCATCACTCAAAAATAGTTTTGCTGACATTCCCCAGAAATATGTAGCATCTAGGAAGTATACTTGGAATGACAGCTCTGTCTTCATACCTTAGTGTTTCGGCTTGTTAAACGTTACTGAAGCAATAACAAGAAACGGTGGAGTGTCTGCAAAAAATACCATAAAATAACATAAAACGTGAGAGCAGATGCTGATTACTGCAGAGGCGATGAATCATGACGCTGAAGAGGTGGGTTGCTCTGTCAACCGAAACAAAGTCTGTATTTCGGTTTCCCTAAATTAGGACGAGCCTTTTATCAAGAGCACATTTATTCTGTGTCTGGTACCGGAGCCGCACAGATAAAGCAATACACTGAGAGCTTTCAGAGGAATAATGCGCTGGAAATACTGCAGAGAAAAGCCAGGAAGCAGCTGTCAATATCAATCTGTGCAAAATGACTGTTAGCATGATGTCAGCGTTTCTAACATAACTCTCGGTGTAGTGGCATGACAACAGAATTACAGTGAAAACATATCAAAACTGGCTCTGGGGAAGTGAAGATGGTGATCAAGGCCCTGAAGAGACCCAGTGCGTTCTAGCAGCATGGGGACACTTTTTGTGGTGGTTTTTCAAAGAGGGTGACATGTTTTGCGTGCTGCTTTTGCGTTTTTTGAGCGCCTCACGTTTTTGCATGAGCTCTCTCAATGCCTCAAGTTGAACATAAATCAACTCTGAGAGAAAAGCGCCCTGCATCATTAGCGTTCTTTGCTCATTTTAGTGACTTTTGCTGGACACACGGAGCTATATGACTTCACCAACTGTAGTTTCCATGATCTGAATAGAAATAGCAGGCCTGGAGGCCAATTAGTGCCGTACTTGTTTTCATCCATTTAAACTGTACTATTAACTATCAGGTAGCGAGCAGTTCATGGTTCGTGTTAAGCTAACATTAGCACTCATTCTGTGTAACAACAATAAAAAAAAAGGACATATAAAACTGACAAAACAAACACTGTCTGATCGGGCGGTGTGGTGTGCATAACACAAACTTCACCTCTTTCTTTTTGTTTGTCTCTCCTCCCCAGATCACTCCTCACTGCCTTCCTGTTTCACCTTGCAGCCTGGTGCACATAACTTATGCATGCTGTTTCACACAGGTAGCCATGATTTGGTATCTGCCTGTGAGTATGTTCATATGTGTGTGTGTGTGTGTGTGTGTGTGTGTGTGTGTGTGTGTGTGTGTGTGTGTGTGTGTGTATTTAACCAGCAGCCATAGATAGCAGCAGAGCAATAATGCTGTATAACTCATCCTAATGATGCACAGTGAAGCAGCAGGTAAGGTCAACACAAGAGATGTGGTGGAAGGTGAACTGCCTAGACACACACACACACACACACACACACACACACACACACGGACAGACTTGTGAATGAATCAATCCCCAACAAACACACCTCCAGGCTCGTAAACATGTACCCTGCCAATCTCTATATCACTCCCCATCCACTTTCTCCCATATTTGCCTGCAACCCATTTATTCTTCCGCCTGCCCTTTTTCTTCTGTCCATTTCTCCATCCCTGCACCTCTCTTCCCTCGGCCCCTTCATCCCTCCTCCTCTTCCACTCCCTCCCTCCATCCCTCTGTCTCATGGTGATATTGTTGGAGGTCAGTTGACGCCCTGAGGAAGAGGGTTGATGAATAGACCATGATCACTGGCTGTAATTACAGTGTCAAATGAACTGTTAGCTGTCCAGTATGTGCAGGTTCAGTGTTTGTGTGTGTGTGTGTGTGTGTGTGTGTGTGTGTGTGTGTGTGTTCTCTCCTAATGTGCTAGTCAGCTCCCCACAGATGCTGCTGCCATATCAGCATACACAACAACAGATGGGCTCCAGTTACACACCCACACACACACACATGCAAAAACATTTTCTCACGTATCATTTCTCATAGTATGAAGAAATAAAAGTAGCATCTTCAATTAGAATATTTATAACTGTACGTGTGTTTGTGTTTGTGAATGGGGAGCATGGCGCTGTTGTCTTCATCCCTCTTCATGCAGGCTCAGGTTTGTATCCAAACACTAAACCACAATACATCCTGTCCTTGCAGATCAAACTCAGCAGGACCCTTTAACAGTCTGGCAGATGTAGAGTTTTGGCACACACAATCATACACACACACACACACACACACACGCACACACACACCACAACGTTATAACCAACAGATCAGGGTGAGCTATTGACTTCTACACACATCTCTCTACCAGACACGATAATGGAGACCTGAAGCCACTGGGGCAGGCAGATCAGCAGCTGGGCTGGCAAGATTCTGAGGCAGACAGACGGCCAAACAGTGAGTTTGGTTTTTCTGATGGAAGAGATTATGTCTCTTTTTTTTGTTTCTGTCTCACTCACGGAGAGGAAAGAGACCGAAAAGACGTTCTTGAAGCTGGTCCAATCTACTCTTGAGTATTTTCAAATTAGAATATTTTTACATATGTTAAAGCTTCGGTCTAAGACTAATGTAATACTGTAATATAGGGTCTTTCTTACACCTGCAGTAACTGATGTTTTTTGCCCACTTAAGGGAAGTGGAAACACGTTGTGAACACAGCATCGGCACATCATCACTACCTTTCACCTTTTAAATTGATATGCAAACTTGTTAGCACACCGTTGCCTATTTACACATCCAGCAGGTATGGCGGCATGTTTCTCTCCACTTGATGAGTGTTTTTCCAATGTTCACTCTGTTTTGACTCTGTTTTTGGTCTCTTTTTAGCTGCTAAACACTCCACTTTGTTCACCACCTAGTCTGTCTGCTGTTTGGTGCTGAGCAGGTAGTGTACAGTGGGTTTTTACTTTTTCACTGAGAACAAATGCATCTTGCGGCTGAAAATGATGTTACGCAAGCGGTGAGAGTGAACCAAACATTAAACAGCTGAAACTAAATAAACCTCAGGTTCATTACTGGGAGCGACCCCTTTCACATTGTTACATCATTTTACATTTTTATTATAAAAGTATCGTGATTATAGTCGCATTAAACTCTGCTCTCTGCCAATAAGTGTGCATTAGAGTCAGAAATACGCCGGCATAGAGAGAGTGTGATTGTTTCTGCATCTGAGTTTTAGAGTGATTTGGTTTTCTACATCCTGTTAATATGGGCGGACATTTTCTTGTGCTGTCACTGTAAATTGAGTGAATCATTTATAATGCTTGGCCTCATGCATCCATGTTCCTGCAAAACACACACACACACACACACACATACATGCCTTTGTTTCCATGGATGCGTTATATGAGGAGAAAATATTTACAATGCCGAGGCAAGTCACCGAATCAAATTGAAGAGCTGCATCTCGAGGAAGAGAAAACATGAATACTCATTCACTGCCACGTGTGCGTGTGTATGCCTTTGAGTGTGTGTCTGAGTGTGCATGCATCTGTATGTGTGTGTGTCAGAAAGACAGAGAGACAGAGAGAGAGCCTGTGTCTGTCTAGTTGGTATTCCAGGGTGGCTTGTTGTGAGTGTGGTTTCCTACAATTCTTATCAGAATTGTGATCACAGAAAACTGGTCTCCTCAAATGGAACACATCCCTCCCTCGCACTATCAGGGATGCACACACACGCACACACACACACACACAGACACACAGACAAACAGTCATCCCTATGTTTCTCTGTTCGTGCTTCCATTCCTCGAGTCCAATTCAATCTTCAATTTATAATCTGCCGCAGAAACACGCGTAGCCAAGAACATGAGTGCAATTTGGAACAATCTGAGGTTAGTATATCTGTTTTATGAATATATAAGAGTTTATTTCCTTTAGAAGTCCTGCTCAGAACCAGCAGACAGCTAAAACAATTGCTGGCTTTGAAAACGTGAAAACAAAGGGAAAGAATGCCTCGCCAGATACAATGGACCAGGAAGAAGAAGCCATGTAATATTCAGTCTGAAAAGTAAAGAGTTCGACATTTTGAGGACTGGTGGGGGGGAAGAGGGGGTGGGAAAAAAAGCAAATGGCTGCCAGGTTGTACTTGAGTACAACCTGGCAGCCTGGCTTGTCTCTTTCACCCTGCACTTTATTTCCTGAGATTGAAACGCCCACTTTTTTCATCAAGAAATTGTCTAATTGGCAACCCAGTAATGCAGTCGAGAAATTCAAAGTGCATAAGCTATGTACTCACTTTAAAGCAACGCAGCACTTCAGTAGCGAAGCAGATCTGCTCGCTGATGTGCTGAGTAATGCATCACACACAGCAGTTCATGCAGAGGTAAAAAAGTGACAAAAATACTGAGATCTTGTTCAAAATCTGGCTTTGCTTCATTCTGGGAAATGTGTCCTAGTTAGCATCCTGCTGCTCAGTTTACACTCTCACATGCACCCACACTAACACGTTCCTATGCTGCTAATGAACAGGCTGCTTGCTCACTTGGGATTTCTCTCCTTACATGTTCCCTTCTCTCTACCTTCACTACATCCTTCCATCCCTCCTCCCCTCCCTTCTGCATTGCCATGACAGCTTCTACTCTCCAGGGTTCAGACACTTGACGTGTGTAACTCATACAAACTCAGACTGGCAAGTTGTATGAAACCAAAACGCACACAAACACTAATAATACGCAAAATTACATTATTTTTCCCCAAGACAATTCAAAGGTAATGAAATACACTTTGTGCTTTATCCCAAATAAGCACACACACACACACACACACACACACACACACACACACACACACACACACACACACACACAGCGATATGAGGTGATCTTCAGTCGCTGCATACATTAACACATGTCAGTATGACACCTCTTGTAAGTGACTGAGCTGTCACCTCTGCATCTGCAAATTGGATGAACAAATAAATCTATAATTCTCAAACATCACAGGCTATTTGAAACGCGCTAATCCCCACATCCGTAATGTATTCATGTTATCCGTCTTCACGCTTGACACGCACAACCCCTCTCATTGAAATATTTGTTTTCACATCCTTTTAATCAAATTTGCATGGATTGATTGGCAGAATGTTTAAAGCATTGAATCTCTCGCCTATAGATAGCTCAGCAATCCGTTTGAAGACCGAAAGATACACTTGCGTCTTAGTTTAACATTGTGTTGTTGTGATGTGTGTGGTAATTCAAGCAACGATAGTTATTTCTCAGCTTGTGTTGCAGGTCACTGTTATGTTTCATCAAAGACTTGCCGTGTCAAACAGCCCTACATTTAAAGCCCTACATTTGAAAGCAGACTTCAAACATGTTTTTTTTTAAGTCAATCATATAAGCGTGTTTTACTCGGAGGCAGAAGAGGATGAATTGCTCAAGCCAGGTTAAAAAACCTTTGAAAATGATCTGGAGCATGCAGAAGTATGTTGCAGAAATAGAGAATAGAGAGAAAGGGAAAAGGAGAGGATGGATCATCATCACTAATCAGCTCTCTCTCTCTAATCAGTCAGCTAACACAAAACACAAAGTCAGAACTGGTGCCAACATGGCTGTTTGAAACCTCGTCTTCAGTTCAGTGAATGCCTTACATGGGGAATCCTGGGATATCTAAAAGAAGAGTATGAATTTAATCTTTACCCACCCACTGTTCGGCCTGCAGGACGCTAGCACCACGCAGACTTTTGATGGACTACTCGCACAATTCAAAGTTACAGAAATATGACCGGCTGAACTGGAACAAAGGAAAATATGGTGTCTGCCACACATTTAAAGCAGTCAAACTTTACATCCTATAATATTGCAAAGTATTGCCAACAAGTTCATTGTGATGCTGCCTCGGTTTTTTAAGTGTCAATAACTCCTAAGTAAAGCAATTTATGCTTCATTGTCTTTCCAAGTTGTAGGTTACGAAGGCTATGAAGTTGACATTTTTTATATGACATTATGGATTGTTTTACTTTACTTAGTTTGACAGTTGTCTGGATTGTACTTGTGCATTATTCTTCTTGTAAAAAAAAAAATCGATTTTTAGTAGGCAGAAGAAGTTGAGTTTTCTGAAAAGTGTTGCCAGTTATTTTCAACAGAAAGTATCTAAAACCTTCTCAAAAAGTCACAAGATGTTGCTAGATTACATACAACATACACAAGTGTGGCTGATGATACATACATATAGAGCTCTAAAAGTATTATTGCAAGCTGACGATCAAAAATAGTCCATTCATCTGTAATTAGGCAAACCCTTCCCTAAAAGAGAGCTGGCTGTTAATGGGTTAAAGAGAGAAATCTACTTTTTTTTATACAACACCATATGTGTTGTGTTTGTGCCTAAGGACCCAAGTTAGACACCAGACACCTCAAGGAATTCCCTGTGGTGCCAACAAATGATAGTGTTGCATTTGCCCCCTCACTGGTTTTACTATCTAGCAGCTGTAGTTAGCTGTAGGGTGCTATCTCACCGACAAGGCTACATCAAAAACAACGGCAGACAAACAATTAAGTGGTCACAGAGGTGTAAGAATTACAAGAGCAGTCTGTTTAAATGGATGCAATTTTTGTGTGTGTGTGTGTGTGTGTGTGTGTGTGTGTGTGTGTGTGTGTGTGTGTGTGTGTGTGTGTGTGTGTGTGTGTGTGTGTGTGCATTAATGAATGTGCGTGAGTGTGTGATTGAGTGGGTGTGTCCATAATTAAACCTGAGCTTCTCTAGAATAACACACATTCACACTACAGCACGCACCACCTGATTATGCCTGATTACAGACTTCTTACTTCTGGGTGTGACATGAGATTCAGATATACGGCTCGACACACACATAGCACAACACACACACACGGCCAGTGTCCCGTCGACCCTGGCAGCATATTCCCAAAATGAACAGCATCAGTCCTGTCAACACAGAGATCTCTCACTGCGACTGAGAGACTCATACACCTGGTCGTAGCACACACACCGACACAAATATAAATCTGTGCACACACACACACACACTCAATAAACACATCTGGCAATCAGAGATATGCAGAAACACACAGCAGGGAGTAGAGGATCAGTGGGATATTGATATTATAAACACACATTCACACACCTGTGCACTCTCTCTCTCTATCTCGATCCCTCTCAAACACACACACACACACACACACACACACACACACTCCACCCCTGACAGAGATACAGACTGTTACTGACAGGCTGGAGGACGAATGATTTCCTGGCAGCCATCGTCTCCTCGCCTCTTAATCCAGGCTGTGGGAGGCGGGCAGTGTTGACATCTGAGAACAGTGTGTGGGATCCTTTCATATCTGACCTTTAACACAGCCAGACCAGAGCAGGTAAAGGTCCACAACTCCCCAATGACTTGCATAGATTTGATAATGCACTCCAGAGCGAGAGAGAGAGAGAGACAGAGAGAGAGAGAGAGAGAGAGAGAGAGAGAGAGAGAGAGAGAGAGAGAGAGAGAGAGAGAGAGAGCGTGCACTGGGACAAATTGATAGACCTTGAATAAAAACCTATTGGCTACAAAGAAAAATAGGTTACTTCCCCTTTCTTCTTAAAATTCAGATTCCCTTTTTTCCTCAATAGAACTTTGTGCTCATGAGACGATATTAGCAAAAGCTTGAAATGTTGTGATGGAGCATGAATATATTCATTAGAGTATTCTGTGTATTTCTGGTTTTAATTTATATTCATAAACACAGAATAGGGTCCTTAGTGGGTTAAATAGGTGGCCCTACTTTACGCCCTGTTTAATTCACATTCTCACCACATTATGTGATTGCATCATTAATACAGCATCATAGTGAAAAAACAACCAAGTATCTTTTTTTAGCATAACTTTTTACACTTGTGAATTGGTGACCTTTAGAGGTGCTGCAAGCCGATTATCCTTGGACAGAGACAAGCTAGCTGTTGCCCCGTTTTACAGCCTTTGTGCTAAGCTAAGCGGACGGCCTGCTGGCTGTAGCTTAATATTTACTGTAAAGACATGGTAATAGCACCAATCTCCTCATCTATCTCTGCACCACTTCCCCAAAATGTCAAACTATTCCTTCAATTATACAATAACCCTCCTGTACTTGCATGCATAGATATTGTAGAAATTAAAGATATGAATACAAAATGTGGGCATTGAGTGTCAAAATCCAGTATTATGCCAAAGTGTCCAATATCCTCAAGTCTTTAAATAGGATTGCAATACGACTTTAGTCTAGTGAGGTCGCTTTAATGTGGCATGGCATGATGGCAAGTGTTGATCATCACTATCACCAAACGACCTCCCACATCCACAGCTCTCCCCAGCCGGGAGAAGGGAGATAAGGGCAGGCTTTGACCTGCCACCCGTACCCACGACACCTGCCACATGGGTCAATCAGCCAGGGGTGCCACGTCTGTTAGGGCCAGGGTGAGCCGGGTAGCTGGTCAGCAAGCAGTTTAATCTCCAACAGATTCCCACCACCTGGCTCTACTGGCATCGCACCAAGCCCTGCAGCCCTCCAATCTGGCAACCCCTACTGTCATGTTGCACAGGGTTCAACGGAAAGTGAACTGGAAATGGACGGATGGATGGATAGATGGACTAAGCACATAAGCGCAGGCAGCCTACATTTGAACCTCCATCTCTTAAAGAAAACGGGTTTCTTCTGTCGTGCCATGATCAGTCCTGCTGCATGTTAGCCCCAGGGGAGGATTTGCTCTTGGGTCTTTGATTACCAGTTTGCAGTCAGGCTTTTCAAAATGACACAATTCTTAGATTCCCCTTCAGCAGTATAGCATGTGGCTTGTACTTAAATCTCTCATCTGTTGGATGAGGATTTAGCATTTTGGGTTAGCTGTCCATGTCTTTGTTGTAAATGTGTGCTGCAGAATTGTTTTATGCCTCTGACTGCAGTGTGAGGTTAACCATGTGTGGCTGAGCTCCAAAAGGAGGCTGAAGGAAATCAAAGAAATGCTATGTTTTAGTTTTACAGCGTAATCAAGAGGGTTGTACAGTATTTTGCATCGAGGGTATAACTGGCTGCACTAGATTGCATAACCAACGAGAATTTGTGACACAATTTGGACACAGCAGATTAATTTCCGTATCTTACAAATCCGCCGCTCAGCACATTATCAGCCTTTCTACACACAAAATAAACAAATACATGCACACAGACCCACACTATGCCCCCATTCACACACACACACACACACACACACACACACACACACACACAAATCACTTTGCAAGAGGTTTAACTAAATGATTAATTTGTCTTCTGTATTAACTTATAGTTCTGTGTTTCTATATGTCTGTATGTGAACCCTTTACATTACATTTGTTGGGTTGTTGTGGGAACAAAGACAAATCCAATTAAACTTAGATCATCCACCGTTAACACACATAAATAAGACAAATGAAAGTATTACGAGTTACTAGAGCTGAAACTGATCTCTTATATCTTCGTTCTGACCAAAAACAATACCCCAAAGGTATTCAATTAACAATGATATGAAGCAGGGAGGAGCCAAAACTGCAAATATTTAGTATTTTTCACTTTACTGACTCAAACGAATAATAGATGGCGAGATTAGCAAAATTGCTATCGTTCAATGTCTTAAATGTAATATTTTTATACATATTATCTATAATTGCGATCTCATTTTGATGCTTGGAAACACTGAAAATCCAATTCAACTGAATTAAAGTAAATGGAGTTGATTTGAATTGAGACATGTGCTGTGCAGGAAACCAGAGACAGGAATGTCTTTCAACACCCAGACACATTTGGGTGACTAGTAATAGTCCACAATGTTCCATCAATCATGGTTATTAAGCACAGTATAAGAGAAAATATTTTCACTTGAGTCCCCTGGCTGCTTATTTTTCACGGTCTCATTGAACGGAGAAAGTTCGGAGATACAGACACCGCGCCCTCCCTCGCGATACCAACAAACAGCATCTCCATGACTCAACATCATAACGCAGTTAAGCAAATGAAGAGCTTGTATTTGTGCTGCACTCGGCCGCCACTTGAAAACAGAGGGGCACGAGTCTGAGAAATGGAGCACCCAGATTGAAATAGATGAGTGTAAGGCAAGAAAAGAAACCGAGAGGCACCGGGACATGGAGAGAGGAAGGCACACGGAGGAAGAGAGAGGAATGGTTCGTAGGTGGGGACCTTGAAAAGCTTTTGTTCTCTGGACACAGAGGGTTAGTGAGGCATCACTTGGCAGTTGGTTCAAAGCAACAAACTCTAAATCAATCTTTTACAGCTTGTCCAAACAGACTCACACAGACATGCACACACTGACACAAAAAACGGACATACACACGGTAGCAACCACAAACAAGCAGACACTTTGTAGTGTCGACCTGTGTTGAGGAAAAAAAAGCTTTTCACTTTTTCACTTCCTATATGCTTGAAATAGGAGAGTCTGGCTTGATACTGAGACTGTGTGTGTGTGTGTGTGTTGATATAAAGTGTGTGTGTGGCCATGCTGTGTTTCTTTAATGAGCTCGGTTTACACACTTCGTTAATTGGCTGGCACAGCAAAGGACCATCCAAGATCTACAGGCCAGTCTGCACACACATATACAGATACACATCTCCATTTCACTGCGCTTATTTATTCATGTATTAGTTAGTTTGTTCCACTAGGTTCACTTGCAGGCTGCTGTAGTAATTGCCACTATATTCCCTGCATTGATTTCCACTCCAACGGCAACACTCTGTGCCATGCACATGAGCACACACACACACACACACACACACACACACACACACACACACACACACACACACACACACACATGCATACACAGTCGCCGACTCCCTGTGCAAATCTGCCTTTGCAAGAAACAAAGCAACTGCAAATTGTATTCTCACTCAATTTATCCATTTACGTGTATCTCCCTAACATGTATTCATTTTGTGGTAACAAAGAGACAGGTGAGACAGCAAGAACTGCAGCCATTCTAATTAAAGTATCTGTGAAGGGAAGAGAGCAGAGCTTTCTTTCAGCACACCCCTCATCACACTGGCTGTAAAAATAGCATCAGCCCCACAATCCCGTGCAATGTTCTCTCTGCTTCCAGCTCAGGGCTGGTTTCTGGTTAGCAATAGGAGGAACAGTGGAGAGATGTTGCCGTTGCTGTACAACAAACACAGAGCAGCCAGATTCGGTCCACATAGGCGTTCTGTTAGAGCCGTATGTGATGGGGCAGTCGGACTGGACTGTGTATGTGTGTGAGAGAGCCATGCAAAACATGATTACAGATGGTAGTGGTGGATGTGTGTGTGTGTGTGTGTGTGTGTGTGTGTGTGGGTGTGTGTGTGTGTGTGTGTGTGTGTGTGTGTGTGGGTATGTGGGCAGGCAGGACAGGAGGCCTGCTGGGAGAGATAACTTCTCAAATCTGTCCTCTCCTTCTCACTCACACCCTTCTGCTCAGACCTCTAAAAGCTTACCCCTTAGGCTTACCCTGCGCACACATACAAGCACACACTCGAGCACGTGCGCACACACAGGATCCTCATATCAACCCTATCCCCAACTCCCATTTCAGTCGTCACAGTTCTCTGAGGTCCATTGGAGCTGCGGTTGATTTGGGTAAGATGGACATGGAGAGACAAGAGAAAGAGGGATGGACAACAAGTGCATTAACACAGGTCTGTCCAGCCGGGGGTTGTTATCTATTAATGTGGTGCAAGTTCACACATGCGTGCGCATATACGCACATATGCACTCACTTACACGAGCAAACACGCATTCACAGAGGGAGAGAGAAAGTTGGAGAGGGGTCGTTTAATATTTAAACAGGATGCTTTAAAGTCTAAATTGAATTAGGGTGACACAAGGAGACACTGTTCCCCCAAAAATCTATTAAAATCTCATGCATTCTACAGATATACTGCATGAAACTCAAAACGATGGCAAACAAAGCTTATTTCACAAATCTCCATCTTCTGTTTGTCCTCCATGTGCTCTCTTTCTAGAATTACTTTTTGTTTTTTCAGCAGCGGTTCTTCCTTTGCAGCGACCCGTTGCCCTCCCCTCCCCTCTTTATCCCCGTGAACAAACAACTACACGTCAGATGGATTTTCCCTGCACCGTGCTTCATTGCATTATCTCCTATTTTCCAAGCACCTTTGGGGCTGAGAGGACAGACAGAAGGACCAGGCGATGTCAAGGAGATTCTTTAAATCCCCCCATGCTGGGGAGTCTCAGCTTTGAACAAATATGTCCTTAAAGCAGCTGAGCACCCCCACCTCGGACAGCACTGTCATCCTTGTTAGTCAGAAATGATTATGATCTGAAGAATTCTGAAGAATTCATGTCAAGCACACCAAGTGGGCTACACCTACCACTGCTAACATGTTTGGACCCTGGTGTTTGTTCCTGCAGCACCACAGACAGCTCCCTACTGCATAAGGCGCAGTCAGGACGACACAGGACAGCAATACCCAGAAGTCCTTTAAGAGCCCAATTAGTGTCGTCAGGGGTACGCAGATTGTGCAGGATATACCCACCTCTAAACAGACAATATAAAGTATACTCACAGCTCAGTCTGACACTAATTCCTACAGCGTACAACCCAGATGGGGAAATTTGACCTGATGCCTCACTGACGGTCATCACGCTGCATGCTCGTGATGACATTTAACTCATGAACACTTCATTCTCCTTCCTGAGTTTGATGTAAAATGCATATCACAGTCATCCATATTTTTTCAGAGTCATAATTAAATCAATCTTTAAAGAAGACAAAGACTCAGAAGATGGACTTAGGCACAGTATCACTTTGAGCTAACAATGCTAACATGCTGACCATGTTCACCAACTTAGTGTAACATTTTGTCAACAGACCGTCCAACAGATCAACATTGCCATCTATAGACCCGTACCGCTATCATGACTACAAATACATTTCTAATTTTAACATAATACTACAGAAATTCTTAATCAGTCAAAGCCAAATCATTTCTTGTTGAGATAAGAGCAACAAAACGTGTAGAAAACATATTGATTAAAATAATTGACAATGTAATTCCTTGTGACCAAAAGCCCTAAAGCCATCGGCATCACAAATAAAGCTCCTGTTTGTGCCCTTTTCTGCCACAGCTGCAGTCCGGGGGAGGACACAAGGCCGGCTTAGCCTCATCACATAAAGGCAGGCGGAATGCTAATAAAGTTGGATTCAATCAAATTGAAAGCAGTCTTTTGGTAATTCATGGCTTTAAATTTAGAATTTCTGTTCTGCATTCAGAGCCTCTCTCTGCCGTTCCCACAGAGGCTGAGTGTTATCCTCACTCCAACTGAGAGGATGTTGTGTTATCTACTGACTTCGTCATACAACATACTATGATTACAAATGATCTTAAAGTGGTTCTGAATGAAATCCTCTTTTGTTATTGTAACGTGATCTTTGGTGCTAAACAAACTGCTGATGTTCCATTCCTCACGGTAGATATCATCTTTTTCGAGTCACTTTTGCTTTTTCCTCTCGCCATTTGTTCATTAAGTCCTGTTTTCTGGCGGCGCTGACACATGTCTTTGTCTCCTCGGCCTCGGGGGTTATCACTAAATCCAGCTAAGCAACACATTCCTGTAATGAACAACTGTGGCTGCTGGCAGAAAGTATCGAGCGTCACAATCTGTCCACCAAATGGTTTTCTCTCGAAAAGACCGAACCAGCACTGGGTATTTAAAATAATGAATAGCAAATGTGAAAGCTACATACATGTTCAGTTATAAACAGCATTAAGACAGATGTTTATTTGTATTAAACGTTGCATATTAAAACCGACCCAGGTTTGTGTTCATGCATATGTGCATGGCTGTGGTTTTCTCCCCGTGTGTGCCCTCAAAATGCTCTGGCTAATGGCAGTGTCATAATATTAGTCATATTAGGAGGGGATTAGTAAGAGAAACCGTCTTAAGGATGTGATCCCAGGGAGGGGGGTGCCAGATACTGCTTGTATTACTGTCAGCCCTGTCTCGCACACACACTGGGAGCCTAGCAAGCCTCGCCTGCTCTCTTCAATAGGATCTGTAGAGAAACATGTCACACCGAAGCGCATCACCTACTGTAGCTCATTCCCCTTCTTCCACTGTGTTGTTTTTTTTATATATATCTCATCTATTGGAGTGCTGGTGTGAAACATGTCTTGTAGAAAAACAGAAATGCTCCGGCTGTGTATGAACGTTGAAGTGTACAGATTAGGAGAACAAGACCAACGCTCTTGAGCTTCTTAACAAGGTGTTCCCTCTTACTGTCATTTGTGTTTGAAGCGACTTGAAGTGACTTCTCAGTAGCTAAAGTGCACGACTTACGTAACAGTATGTTTCTGAAAATGTAGTGTCGATACCGGTGACGGCTGGCCGGTGGAAGGGCGCACATGCAGCGAGCCACAAAGCTTATTCAGTGTCAACAGCTTCCATAGGATCCAATGGGAAGCGGCTCGATTCCCGGCCCCTACAGTCTGCCTGTAGAAGTGTCATTGGGCAAGATACTGAACCCCAAATTGCTCCCAAAGGCTGTGCCATCACTGTGTTTGTCAATGTGCATGAGTTTAGATCCTGACATCTTGCATGGTAGCCTCTGCCATCAGTGTCGGAATGTGGGTGCGAATGGGTGACTGTTGCCATGTAGTGTATAGTGTTTTGAGTGGTCGTAAGACTAGAAAGGAGCACCATTTACCGATATGTAGCTATTAACACTATATCATTCATTTCCAGCTCCACTGGTCCGGGCAGCTGTCAATGGCAAGATAGCATGGTAGGCTAAACTGAAGGCTGTTGCAATTTGTTTTACTGCACATTGAAATTGCAATAACAGAAGCAGTAGGCCGTTAAGCATTAAGCCGAATATAACAACCAAATCACGACAATATGTTTATAAAAAATTGGTCTGAATACATTGAAATAAACTATATATTTTTTCTAAATCTATGTTTGTTTTTGTTTGCTTGAATCAGAATCAGAACCGTTTATTGCCAATGTATGTAACATACAAGGAGTTTGTCATGGCAGGTGGTGCATAACATTAGACAATCAACAACAATCAACAGTGCAAGGAATAGAAATTGAGAGAAAAGTTAGTCGCCAAGATGAGCTGTTGCATGGAGTGTGTTTGCTTGTCTGATTCCATTTTTAAGTAATTCTTCTACAGTTGGAGTCAAAGTCTCTCTGACCCAAGATAAACCACAACATTGCTAGTGTGTAAGCAGAAGCTCTCAGGAGCCCCACCCAGGTAAATAATCATCATCAGCCACTGGTTGATACGTGGACACAAAAGTATAAAAATGTGTATGTTTTTATTCCTCCATCCCCTACAGCTCTGCCATTGGTGGGCTTCAAGCAAGAGACCAGCTACACCACACTAACACACAACCAGCTCCCTGCAGTAATAGCTGCTGTGTTTGTGCTACATCTTAAACATACCAATCTACAGCATATAAAGCTTCATACTGAATGCATAATTGCATAATTAGATATAATTGCATGTGCTGTGGGCTTGCCCAACAACCTAATGAGGCAGCCATAAAGCTAGTGGTTCCACTTATAAGAGCATAATGAAAGACTACAAGATAAAAGGGCATACACAGACAAACACAGGCAGCCAGTAGGATATGCCCTGAGCAGAAAACAGGACAAAAAGAGAGAGTAGAAATTATTAAAGTGAGTTGAAGACTCTCATTATACTCAACAGCACTCATCGCTGACTGTGAGTGTCTCTGTGGTTCCCATGTCACAGCCTTTTGGGACGTCATTTGCTCCCAACTTTTCTTTCGCCGTCGCTGAAGTAATGACCAAGACGAGCCTCGCACAAACACTCCTCAGGAGAGCAGACATCTCACAAACACACACACACACACACACACACACACACAAGGCCGGGCCTAACTATGGCGTCCTAATGACCACAGTGATTGCTGCGTAGTTGAGCCAGAGGGTTGTATGTGTGGCGTAGCTCTGACTTCTGGTTAACGGCTCCTCGTTGCCGTCAGCCATAATGAGTCAGCCGTGACGCCGCCAAAAGCTGCAGTGTCTGTGTCGGTCGGTTTACTGCCGCCGCGGAAAGTGATACCACATCTACAGCCCACACACTGGTGGAGGCTCCTGTCACTGCAGACTCATTAGCAGAAGCTACAGCTGCGCCGAAATCAACAAATCAAATTGCTTTCTTAATAAGTTGCAACGTGTCACGGCACAGTTGGCTGCTAAAAAAAGCAACCATTGTTCTTAACCGCAACATCCACCGCAATCTAATGTTTCTGAAATGTTGTCAGCTATGCCTCGATGAGCCAGCAGGTTTTTACAGTTCTGCAACATTGAAATGTGTCAACCAAACAAGCGCATACGAGGCAATCACCACTACACTATTAAAGAACTATTCAGCTCAACTCAGATGCAGTGCTTTAGTTCCTGGTGACAATCTGATTGAAAGAAAACAAGTGATGCGTTGTTCACTTCCTGATGTACACACTGAAGTACAGTTTATTGCTTAGCTTAGGGGAAAAAAGTTATATAGTTGGTGACAGTGACTCTCCTAACTGAACTGAACTAATCAATCAAAATGTCCACCTCTATTTTGAAATGAAAATTTGAGTTTGAGAGTGAGAGGCTGACTGTGAGACAGCACAGCAGAGAGTTTGGTCAAGAGAGAGAGATGGCCATTAACAGTGTAAATGAAGGGAAACATGTAATGACAGGACCCTCGAGTCACTGATGAGGGTGATGGATGGCTTTCAACTCAAATATATGGCAGGTCATCACTCACCGCAGACTTAAGCACGAGCATACGATGCATTTTCGGACACAGAATCACACACACTCACTCATGCTCTCTCTCATTCTCTCCCCTATTAACCTTCTGCTCATCCACTTACACTGCCTCGCATGTGCTATTCAGCATTGCATTGTTGGCCCTGCAATCACATCAATAGCTTTGGAAAACACTCATCTATGCACGGAAACACAAACACACACACAGAGCGTCGGTCAGCGTTGCCCTATTACATAACCTCATTAGTCAAATAAGGAAAGCACTGCCGCAGTATTCCTGTCTTCTGTCTTTTTCTTTGCCACAAATAATTATCATTATCTATAACCATTTGCTTATTATTTTCTGTTAGTTCTTGTTTTTAGCGTACAAAATGTATAAAATAATGACGAATAGCAATCAAATAATTACAAGAGTTCAACATGATGTCTTAAAGTTGCTTGTTTTGTCTGACCAACTGTAAAACATCCCGAACAAATCAATACAATATGGCTGTAACTGGAAAACATTTGTTATTTTGTACTTGATAATTATTAATTTAGGGCTGCTACTACGGATTATTTTTATTGTTGATTATTTTGTTATTATTTTAGTTTATTTTTAGATGAATTGGTTAAAATCTTAAAATTGCTTTTTATTTCTAACAAATTGTCCAAAACCGAAAGATACTGAGGGAAAGAAAGCAAATCCTCATATCTAAGACTCTGTAACTAGATTTATTTTGGCATCTTTGCGTGTAAATTACCGAACTGATTACTCAGTTATCAAAATTGTTGGAAGAGTTCAACAGGAGCTCCAAAAATTGCTAATTTTGTCCAATCGTCAAAAAAAACAAGTTCACGTGAATACATTACGGCAGAAGTTTATTTCTATTTGAAGAATAACATAAACTATTTATTTAGAGCTGCAACTACGAATTATTTTTATTCTGGATTAATCATTTAGTCAATGTTCAACAAATTGTCCAAAACACAAATATATTAAATTAGTGGAGCTATTAAATATAGAAAAGATGATCCTCCTCAAATTTAAAAAGCAAGAACCAGAATTTTTAAAGCATTTTTTATTTATCTATACATTTTACATTTGTCTTTTATTTTGCTCTTCTTTGTTTTGTCTTGGTGCCTTATTTTGTCCTTTTGCACCTTATGTTGACTGCCTTGTTTGCACTGCTTCTAATCTTAAATGTGGCACCATTGGTTCACTCGGTTATCAAAAGTACTGCCATGAATTTTCTGATGATCAACTAACTAATTGATTTTCTCTCATTTGACCACTGAGTTAAACAACAAACAGCTCTACACACACTGCCCTGGCTGTGACAACGACTGAAAGAAATGCTTGATGTTTCCCCCCCGATGCAACTTCTCTCCTCTCCCTCTGGTCTTCGCCACTTCCTTGCTCTGTAATCAAGGGAATCGGTGTGTGGGGTACAGAGGTGCTGGGTAAACAGTGGTTCTGCAAAGTGCTTTTTGCCGGGCTCTGTATACCCGGGTAATAGAGGCAGTAATGGAGTTTGTTCAGGCTAAGGTAATCCTGGAGCTGTGAGCGCAGCATCTGCTGCTGTTTCCCTCTGACGCGGTTCTGTTCCACAGCAGGTACTGATGCTGTTGTAGCTGTCACCGTTACTGTCCCACACAAGCCGTTTGGGAGCAAAGCAATGTGTTGTGTGTGAATGTGTATTTTCTAGAACAACAAAAGTGTGTCAAAAGAAATATATATGTTTGTGTATATGTCTGTGTGCATCCTGAGCAAAACATACATACAGATAAAGTGAGGGTTTGCTCAAAGATGTGTGTCTGTGGGGGAGGGAAGGTGTCTTGAAGTGTGTGTGTGTGTGTGTGTGTGTGTGTGTGTGTGTGTGTGTGTGCTTGTGTGTGTGTGTGTGTGTGTGTGTGTGTGTGTGTGTGTGTGTGTGTGTTTGGTAGAAAAGTCCGGGTCTGTGTGTATATGTGTGCGCAGAGAAAGAATCTAAAAAATATATGTTTGGATGTGATAGCTCACCTTTGGGAGGTGGGATAAGAACAGGGCTGGCGGCTAGGAATGAATTTACGGGGCCCGATCTCCCAGAAACAATTTCTTTATGTGGGTTACACACATTTAGAGTGGCTACTCGTCCCCCCTGGGCCTCGGCACACCACACACAGCTACTGGAGATGGCCAATGAAATACAGAACACCTTTTATAGGACACATGCTTTTTATTTATTTTTATTTATCCCCGATAGCTTTCTCCCCCCCCCCCCCCCCCCTTCTCTCTCTCTGTGTTTAGGTCTCTGTCTCACTTGCTCCTGCTTCTCATTCTTGTTCTTTCTCTTTTAATTATCTCCTTTTCTTTTCTCATCACGCACAGCTACAGGAGGTGGCAAATACAAACAAGATCACCTTTAACACATACTATACTTTTTTATTTCTTCCTTGCTCTCCTTGTCTTTGTCTGTCTCTCTTTCTCTCTGGACAGCAGCTTTGACAGTATTCCCATGACCCAGAGGGCTTATTGGTAGAAGAGAAGGATAAAGGAAGTGAGAGAGAGATGTGTAGGAAGAGTTAAAGGTGTACAGGGAGACATAAGGAAATTGTGGATTATGGAAACATGAAAGCTTGCTGTATTTTAAGGATAACTCGCGTGTGCTTTTGGTCATGTTGCCAGAAGGAGAAAGGGTAAAATTGTCCAATTTAAACCAGTCCTGTGGACTCTGCTGGTTTGCAAATCAGTGTATCCCCTACATTGCCAATCCCATACAGCCATTCAATTTCCAAAAGCAAACATGCGCTGGGGCGTCCCTGTGGGACAGGGATTAAGACGCCCACTATGACCTTTGTTGCATCTCTCTCCATTATTTCCTGTCACCTTTCCACTAATCACTATGTAATAAAGGAATAAAACGGCAAAGAAATCAAATAAAAAGCAAAGATTCACCTAAAACCGAGTATTGACCGAGGTGGTTCCTCTTTACATCATCCTCTCCATCTCTCGTGTTATTTCAGTTAAATAGTTTGCCTGGATTTGAAGGAGATATAATGTGAGTCAGCCAACCTGGCAATTCATTTTAAAGTAAGGACACATGAGGAGAAGTGCTATTCTGTTGTGTTTTATTTAGTGGACCGGTTGTGCAGCCGTCACAGAAAGGAGGCTGCAATTACTTAATGTTTCCTAAATGACACGGCACAAAGGAAGACATAGATTGCATAAAATGCATGTAAAGATTTATCTTCATTAAAAAATGAGTCTAAATACTTTTACCTCCTGCTCACTTGAACGTCATTTCCATTCTACCTTCCTCTGTCCTCATTTTTCTATCTTTCCTTTCATTCTCTCCATTTTATTGAATGAACTGGTGATGTTTTAACATTTCATGATGGTATTCATCAGCCTGTGGCCATATTAAAAATACATCTGAGAACCATCCTAGGAGCAAGTGACCTCACATGTATTTGTTTCTTTTAATGCATTCCTTTTCCACATAAACCTCAGCACCTTATCTTGCACCCCCCCCCCCCCCCCCCCCCCCCCCCCTCCACCCGCCTCTAGCTGCCACCTCCCTGCATCTCTACTCTCCTGTCGCTCATGTCGCACTGTCAGTTCTCTTCCTGCTTATTTTGTTACTCTCTCACTCCACTTCTCAGCCTCGCCTCTTCTATGTTCCTTGCAGAGGCTCATGAAAACAGGGGGAGAGTAAGAGACAGAGACAGATGGAGCTGGAGCATGTCAAAAATATGTCCACAGTTGGGATGACCCTCTTTGTTTAAATCCAATCACCCTGTATGCACACACAAGGATTTTATGAACAAGTCAAGGGGATTAAGGCCAGAAATAGCCATAAGATAACATGATGAGGAGACACAAATGTTACCATGCAGGCTGTTCTCATACACTGTTATTCGCTATACCTACGAAAAGTAATGCACTGTAATATCTCACTTAATCAATTTACTTAATTATGAGCCAGGACAGGGGACGTATATAAAATGAGAGATAAAGTCTGCGTACAGAAGTAGTAGGTCTCAGAGTGGATGGTTGAGATACAAACACTGGACTTTCATCTGGGAAACCGCTGTTCATGTCTCGTGTGAAACCAGAAGTAAATGTTGAATTATTTGTCACGTAACTTTTGTACTCAAGTAACAACACTTCTGTAGTTATTTTAACCCAAAACACGATCTTTTGCTAAACCTAACCAAGTAGTTTTGTTGCCTAAACTCCGCAGGCGCTTGCGCAGGTGCACTGATCACTCGTGTTGCTTGACATTCGTTGGAAAACTCACAAAAAAATAATAGGAAGACTTTTCATAAGATATCATACGAACCATTGTAAGAGGATATGTTGCGCCATGTTACCTCGAACAGTGTATTTTAACATATCCAGAGCTAAAAGTAGCGACTGCAACAACTCACAGCCTCTACACTGCTACCACATTGATGCACAATGTGTCCACTGTCGCCAATAAAGGTCATCTTATGAATCACCATCTACAGTAGATCAGGTGATCCATGGTGCATGCTGCAGAAGACGCCCACCGCTTTCAGGGTGATGAGTTCTTCTACATGCTCCACACACACCTCACTTTTGTTATGTGTACAAGCACTATGTTCCTCTCATGTAAAGACTATACAAACCACTGTTGAGCGCAACTATTTTTATTTTTTTTCAATGGGAGACAATTTAGTGCGAAGGAAACGTTAAGATTCCTTAGCTGTTCTTTCACCATGAAATAAGGCAACAACATATTTATAATTTAGCATCTTTGGACACAGCACAGCTCATAGGATTTGTCAAAACGAGGTGAGCAGCTGTTTGCGCCTGCTAAAGCTCTGCATAAAACAGCGCACTGAACCCGGTGCCATATGCCCGTATACGCACAGCTTAGACCTACGTGCCCCCTTTGTGCACACGCACGCGTGTGTGAGAGAGAGAGAGAGAGAGAGAGAGAGAGAGAGAGAGAGAGAGAGAGAGAGCTGTGCAACACCTGAAACACCCGCAATCATTTGTCTTTGCTGTAAAAGCACCACCGCGATAATAAAACTCATACCATGCCAGAGAAGGCTGATGGGATATTACCGCGAGGAAATCTTTTTTGCATGACTCTCATGCATTCATAAAATCAATATCTTGTATATTCCCTAAAATGGAACGGATGAAGTGTAATCCATTCCGTGCGTAACTGGTTTTCAAAGACGAGATGAGTCGACTGTTATAAAGCATATTAATCACGCGTGGCAGGTGTGCCACTAATTTACTTTGTCTCACGCGCACTGCCAACCGTCAACAGAAATCGCATTAAAACCGTGGGCTGCACCAAGCTTATCTGTGCAGGTGTAAAGGCACTGATCCATACCTGTTGGTGCGGTGTGGTCTTGTTCTGTTAGCCCAGCAGGTGATCCTCTCTCCTCATAGCCGCTCCGCTATCCGAGACGGAGGAGAGGCTCGCATCCCCTTTCCGGTACCATAAAACGGCTCCTCTCTCTCACACACCGGCCGCTTAGGTTCGACTGAAGCGGAAAAAGTTACACCATACCCTCCACCTCCGCAGCCGGGCAAGAGAGCAACGAAGCCGGTGAGAGATATGACCTCCTGGGTTACAAGCAGCGGTTACTCCGGTGCAAGAAAAGGTCCCCTGAAAGTTCCGCTGCTCTCCTCCGCTTTTGCCCAACGGGGTGAGACAGGAAACTTAATTATTAAGACATACCAACATGGAGGAAACGTCCAAGTTAAAACCTCCCCCAATCAGCCTATTGTTTTGCACCGAGAATCCCCCGTTTATCCTCTTCTGGGGGAAGCGACGACAAAGTAGCCGAGTGTGACGGGACAGAGGTGCGATGCGGTCGGGGAGTCAGACAGACTGTTGGTGCGCTCCCGCCTGTGCGCCTGGAAGACAGAGAGCGCTGCTTCACTGTCAGCTGTGAAGCGGAGCAGCGCTCCCTAGCGGCCTGAAGAGGGAACAGCTGACTAGACAGGCGCATGCAATAAATGTAAATGATACTGTACAGTAATGTGAAGAAGAACATATGGGCTGCGCCAAGACCTGTTGGATATATGATATTTGTCCTCTCTTGTCGACATAGACTGGTAGACAAACATAAAGAGGCATGAGCTAATGTAGGCCCTATCAGCAACCACACACACGTACACACACAGTCACACAATTCCAAATGCGTCAGCAATGGCTCTCTGGGGGATGGATGCTGGACATGGGGAAAGTCTGAAATGTTTGTGTCACTTCAAGAAGGACAAAACCATATTGGATCGCCCACACCCTCCCCCTCGTCTCTCTCCCTCTCCCTCTCGCAGCTGTGTGAAGTTCAAATTAAATTGAACTCACTTTAGCTGAGCTATGGGCATTTCCCGGTAGACTATAGCACCAGGAGCAGAGGGGTGATCGACACCATGCCCAACCGAATTGACCTGTGTGTGAGTGTTGGTGTTTGTGTGTGTATGTGTATGTGTATGTGTATGTGTGTGTGTGTGTGTGTGTGTGTGTGTGGTCTCCGTCTTCCACTGCCTGGAATGACCTGAGCTGCCCAAAGAAGTTTACTCACAACAAATGACTTTGTCCAGACTCTGTGACTCTGCAGTTCATTTGAGGAGGCAGCCCCACTGGCTCTGGGGTGTAACTGTGTGTGACTGTGCATTTATGTGTGTGTGTGTGTGTGTGTGTGTGTGTGTGTGTGTGTGTGTGTGTGTGTGTGTGTGTGTGTGTGTGTGTGTGTGTGTGTCTCGTCTGTCTGCATAAGAAACAGGTAGTAATAGGTATCAATGCCACAGAAGTCAGGCAGTCGAGACACTTGGTCATAAAACACTAGACACACAAACACAGCCAGTGAAAGTACAGTTGAAGTTCTAGCGGTGTGTGTGTGTGTGTGTGTGTGTGTATAGTATAGCCTATGTAGGAGTTAACATGCAAGTGCCAGAGTTTGTGTGTCTGTGAGGTGTAATCGAGGTGATGATGTACGGCTGCACACATGGACGACAGGGTAATTGATCCATAGTGGGGGCGTGGTTGTGCGGGTGTGCTTGTGAGGAGGCTTAGTGCCATGTCATATATCATTTCACCCAGTGAGCTAATCTGTTACTCTGAAAAAAAGAGTTCCGATTACTGAACTCTCCTCTCCTTTCCGTCCCCGCTTCTCGAGCCTTCAACACTCTCCTCCTTAACACTTTTCCCCTCTTTTTTCCCACACTCTGTGTTTTATTTCTCATTCTTTGATTCCTCCATATAATATAACAAAGCATTCTCCTTCTCTGTCTCTCTCTGACTGTCTCTCCATTGCTTTCTCTCTCTCTCTCTCTCCTCAAGTAACACGGGTGAATCATGGCTAACCAAGCCACCGGATTTGTCTTCTACACCGTTCTCTGGCAGCACAGTCAAACTCAGCATGTGGATTGCGAGATAACAAAATAGAGATGCTAGATCCCTGTGCTGCTTGGAAGAGCTCAAAATCAACCTAATTCCTTTGGGATCTGTGGCATTTGCACACATACATCGTCACCCACAGACATGTATACTCACTCACATGCACACACTCCAACTGGTGGCCTCCCAATCACACAGGGAGGGATTTAACATGTGCCAATCAGAGTGCTCGGTGCATTTCTGTCACAGAATAGATAGTCAATTCCCACAGAGAGAGGCTTTGCAGACCACAGCCCAGGAGAGTCCCTGTTTTGCGTACATGGAGAGGCCCATGCTAGCACACACACACACACAAACACAGCCACGTGGACATATTAATAGAGCAGCTCAAAACAATCTAATCACGTTTGCTTTTCACACATTTCCTTCAATCACTGAAAGGGAAATCAGCTCAACGAAAACAACTGAAATGGAGGAAAACGCTGTCGGACCATGAGATAATCCTCACAGGGATGAGAAGTTTGCCACATGGCCTTTCGTATCATAATCAGAGCTGTTAATGAGAGCAGACGATGTACAATGGAGCAGATGCAAAACCTCATAGAGAAAATGTAAAAAGCAATATTTCATGGCCTGTCTGTTCCTCTCAGCCCCCTTAGCCCATCAGTTCCTGAAGTAGATCTTTAAAGCAGCTATATGGTCAATATTTCTATCTATCTAGTATTTACAGCCACAGGATTTGCTCGACATGTAGCATCAGGTAATTGTTGGTTTTGGGTCTTTTCGTGGGATTTGTTGCCATAAGAAAAATATGGAATAACATCAGACCTATATATTTTAAGAAAAAGGCTATTTCCCATGGCCTCCATCTGTTACAATACATTCTAACTGTCATCCTAAAACGTACCCAGCACAATACTGCGTAACATTTGATTGCCATGTAAACACATCAAAGTAAAGATGAAAGCTTGTTCCACAGTATTATGTGTACAAACGTGCGTGTGTTTAAAAGCCTTGCCAGATGACTCTTATTAGCAAAACCACGTGAGTGCATCGCTTCATTTGGAATAAACACACAGAAACACACACGTTGTGTTCTGTGTCGCATTGGCAGGCAGTAATACCAGCATTAGCATATGAAAGACGGCAGCTGGAAGGTGTAGCTGTCACTGTTGTTGTTTCTTGTTGCTTGTTGTGTTATTCATTTGGATGGCAGCTCCTCTGTTCCTGCTAACCCTCGCCGCTTTTGCACTCCCTCCCGTCTTTCTGTGTGTCTCCTTCTGTCTTGTCAGTCATGTCTCCTCTTTTTTCTCCCTCATGTATCATACTCCTCTGGGAATGCAGGGGATATACAGCACACATGCATGTACGAAGGGTGGACACTCATTCCAGACAGCTCGTAGATTTGTGGTAATTTTTCTCGGTCAGAATTCAAACATATATGCTGACTCTCTGGAAATTCTAAAACTTACTCCCTCAAAGTTCCCACTAATCTAGGAATCTCTGCATTAATTTGTAAACTTGAAAGAGCTGAATAAGCTTCTTTTTCTTTGACTCGAGCAGTGCCTTTTAGAAGAATGTGATTTACAGTGTTAAATAAGTTACAGTAGATCACTCATCACAGAGCGTTAGTGGAGTTGAAAGACAGAGCTGCCCTCGCCAAAGAACACTTTTTCTCAAATAGCAGCAGGGTGCCACCTACCAACTGAACTCTCTCTCCTCCTGTCTGCTTCCGTCTTTCTCCCACTCAAAGATGTAAATGTTCAAACAGACTAATTCCTTCAAAGCGCTGATGAGCATGAAAGATCATTCTCCGCCCTCATTGCTAATTGATGGCCTTGCATCGCAGCATGAAAGCTCCATGAGCCATGCTTGAGACTCTCATTAGCGTTAACTACACTAGAGTTAGCCGCATTAAATTTACATGACATCCTAGACACACCTTATATCGATCTGCTTTCTGTCACGTTAAATGTCATTTACAGTACATGGAAATGAGCTGAATGATGTCATTGCCAAAGAAAAAGAGGCCTGATAGCCGCAGTGTTTATTCAGGTGGTCAGACTATCGTTGCTCTCTTCCTCACCTTTCCTTGTGACTGGTCACACCACCGGTTCATGCTTCTTTTTCAGCTTGAGCTTTCCCCCTGGGACAGCCAGTGTGGCATGGGACCGTAGGCAGTTGTTGAACCTCAGACACAAGAGCAACATGACAGATTGACTGACAACATTTCCCAGCTGGTATGGCAGCACCTGGAGATCCTCTAGGGAGAGCTGGGAGGATGCTGCTTTTAGAAAAGATCATCTATGACGCTCTGCTTGCCCTGTGAATGAATGCAGGGGAAGATGCATTTAGTCGTTTTTGTAAAATAAGTCTAACCTCCTTTAAAACGACATTAATTCATTCAAGCTGTGAACCCAACAATGTCACATGTTAACTATATTAAGTCAATATTCCCTCTTCTTTACCTCTGTTGTCTGTCTTTAGCTGCTGAAGTCTCCACTGTGTTCACCTGCTAGTTGCTAACTGGGTCTGATATTTGGTGCTGAGCAGGTCGTGATTTTACAGCTTTTTCACTGGAAACAGCTGCCTGATGAACCTGGTTAATGACAGCAGTGAATGTGAGTGCGGGCTATAAGAAATAAAACAAAACAATGAGCTGAAAGACACCAAAACTGTAAATGTGGGCTATATGTGGCTGTTGGTTTACCATGAAGAGCGAGTCCTCTCACACATTGTTACAATGCAAATGCAGCTTTAAAGGAACAGTGTGTAACATTTAGTTGGATTCATTGGCGGAAATGGAATAAAATATTCATATGTTTAAATCAGCGTATAACCACCTGAAACAATGTTTTCATGTTTTGTTTTCATTTATTATTAAGCTGCAGTGCACATCTCTGATCTCTCTGCCGGGGCTGAGCTCCTCTAACTAACACACACACACACGCACGCACACAAACACACACACACACACACACACACACACACACACACGCACACACACACACACACGCACATACCAGGTGAAGGGAAGGTTACTAGAGTTGACGATGACTAAGCTCGTTACTGTTGAAGATAAGGGAAGTAATTACGTCATCATATCGTCGTATGAATTGTATTGTAATGTATTGTACTTTTAGTGGACTAACTAAGCCACAGGAGTGATCCAAGTGTGTTTAAAGGAACAGTGTGTTGCTGATTGCAACCAACTAAATACCCCTCTGTTCACCCCACCCTTTCCAAGCATGTCAGGTATGGGTATCTTTAGGATTTTATTGCTACTAGGAGCTACTCTTATCAATACTATGTTCTTCTTCATGACTAAATAATTGCTTTTAATAACAAATACATTCAGAACAGGATTAGAATTGATTTCTATTTTAAATATAACTAAATATTGTTTCTAGAGCAGCAAAAGTAATGTTTACAACAGCAAAGTCACCATAAAAAGTAATTAATATCTGGAAATAAACAAAATAATTAACAAGTTCATAAAGAACGATGAACACAGACGTCCATCTGTAGCCGTCAGTATTGTAGTACTGTGTTTGTGTAAACAGTGGTTTAGAGACTGTGGACACAGCCGATTGAATTAGGTTTTGCTTTTGTTTACATGTTCGTGCTTGAACAGATGTATTCATAACGTTCTGACTTTTTAACTACACTCATGTCAAAGGATTAAGTGGCAACAACTCCACCAATCAGTGGTCCAGCGGTAACACGCGTAGGCTTGAGGACATGCTGGATCGCAGCCTCCTCACATACAGTTGACTTTGATGAACACAGCAAGGAGGAAATGAAGAGCATCGTGTCACCACCCGATGTTCTGTTCTGCTGTGTTCTCAAAATGTCGCTCCTTTACGCTTCGTCAGGTTTTACACAAACGTAGACACAACAGGAGTGCACCAGAGACATCTCTACAGGAATAGACGGTCCTCAACAGGCTTTGTCACCAGGCTGCAGTGTTTGCATTCAGCGCCAAACACGGAACTACTGTAGCCAGATGTTTTCAAAGAATGTATGCATTGATTAAGCATAGAAGTAAGTAGATTACCAAACGTGTCATACGTGTTGATTATAGGAATGCAGAGAGTGATGATCCTTTAACTTATCAGATATCCATGTGTGATGGGAGTCAGTTAAACCATAGATGGAGGAGGATATGCACACCAGCTGGAGAGCTCTCTCTCAGTGCAACGAGAGACTTGTTTCCATGGCTTTTTAAAATATTCAGTGGTGAAGAGGTGAAGATGATGGCACCGCTTCACCAGGCAGTGCAAATAGAAGCTCTATTTCTTTGTGTGTGTTTTTTACAGATACTGGGGAACAATAGAGAGTAACAGAGAAAAGGTCTTAGTACCAATCCTTAAACAACTCAATTCCTCAGCTTGTGTCTTGACCTCTCAGCTCCACTCATCTGAGCAGCAGGTTTGTGAGGTCCAGTTAGATAATCTCCTGAGCACAATCAGATACAGGCGTTATAAGGCAACAGCCACTCATAATCCAAAAATCTTTTCAAGAAAAACAACAGCCATAAAAATCTGGGATTATGTTGTTCCACGCTACCGGTCCAGGGACAGGAATATCTATTGCTCCTTCTGTCTTTCTTTTTTTAATCCTCTCTCACTCTCAGTGTTTCTGTCTTTCTCTCCTCCAGCATTTCTCTCTCTCTCTCTCTCTCTCCCTCTCCCTCTCTTTCCTTCTCTCAATCTCGTAAACAGCTTTAGTAGGATGGAATCAGACAGATAAGGGTCTATTTGGAGGCTGAAGAGCACAGTTGCAATGTCGAATGCACTTGTCAGGTTTATACTGTACTGTAGTACAGCTAAGAGAAAGAGGCAGAGAGCATATAGTTGTTTGAGGGATTAGAGGCTGTTCTCCCACTTGCATTGGAAAGTATTAGTAGATATTGTGCCTTTAACTCATCCCTGCATCCACCACCCTGCTGTGGCTCAATGTACATAAACTGGATTAGAAGGTCTGACACAAACACAAGTACTGATGCACGCCTTTAGGCTTTACATATTAAAACAGCACAGCTGGGTATTTGACCCAAGTGAAACGAGATAAAAGTTGAACTGTCCCCTCAATTCCTGGTTTTTATGTTTGCATGGCTTGCTCATCCCTGTCAAGCCTTACAAGAAGGAGGTAATTGTTTTTAAACTCCTTGTGAACTTGTTCTGCTGAACAAAAGATTCACATTCATATAGGTTTAAATTGCCTGATACTCACACTGCATCCCATCCATACAGATGCGTGTCTGTAACCCCATAGAGGCATCCCTGTGCAAAGCACAGCCACCGAAAGCAATTCAGTCTGTTTGTATATGCTGCCAGTGGGACCACACTGCATTCATTCATCCGTCTCACCCCTCCCTCGACACTTCTTTCCCACCTGCTTCCCCCTGTCCCCCTCACTTCTTTCCTCTGACCCCATTTCCCCCCCCCCCCCCCCCCAATGACAACACCGACACATGATTAATGATAATCCATGCTGGCCAATGGTTGTGATGTGGGAGCGTTTTTATACGAGGCAGCAGGGATGATTTCCACTCACTCTTTCTCTGTTCCCAGTTGTGTCTTTTACTCAACTGACTCCAGCTTACTGAGAAAAAAGACACCAGAGGGAGCCACGATGAAAGACACTTTGGAGAGGAGGAAACCAGTGAGCCCACAATCCCTGCTACTAATAGCACTATTTTTGAAGTACTCCGAGCATGAGTAGGAGGAGGCAGACGAGGTCGGTGGTTATAAATGTCGTCTTCTGGAGAAATGTGTTTTTCATTTTTAGTTTTGGCCTTGTTCAAAACGTCAATGTTGCAGTTGAAGGGGTGAACGAGCATGAGCAGTAGGCAGGGGGTGTTTCATCGGAAGTCAATAGTGGTGAAAATCTGTCTCTCAAAATACCGTATGTGAAGAAAATGAATTGTTTTGTACCCATGAGGAAAGAAAGGCATACAGAGGAGTTGTTTATTGTCACTATTTGTGTGATTGTAGCGCCATCTAGTGGTCAGGTCTGTTGTATGTTGATGGGAAAAGTTACTCTCCTCAAGAATATCGGCCATGTGTTGTATAATATTAGACTATTTACTTGAAATATTGATGGCTATTTTGTGGAATATTTCTTCATGTTTTCTTAATATAATCAGCAGATATGACTTGTTTTTCTTAAAGGTTATGGAGATTATGAAGTTACGATAGGAGACATAGACTTAATATCTTCAGACCTGCTCATAAAATGCCCATCCCAAGTTCTCAGAGCCTATATTCCCAGACCCATAGAGCAACAGTCCAAAACCCGAAAATATTCAGTTTACTATCATAAAAGACGAAGAAAAACCGAAAACATTTACAATTGAGATGCTGGAACCAGTGATTCTTTGCCATTTTTGCTTAAAAACTGCTCAAACCCTTTATTCTTTTCCCCGATTTACTAATCAATGAATCATTACAGCTCCATTGTTGATAACTTGTTTATTTTGCTTTCCCCATCTAATCTTATTTTTCCTCTATTCTGATTGGTATTCAACCCATTTTGACATATATTTCCTCATTTAATCAGTTACTGGTTAAAGTCACTGGTGTGTTAATTCAGGTGCCAGGTGTTTGTTATCACAGCCTATCGCATTATTAGTCTAAAGATGTTTTGGTTCACATTGTGAATTTGGTCCATGGCCAAAATATTGTGTCTCTAATCATTTCCGTGCTGACGGAGTATGAGGGACCTTTTCTTTCTAAGCATGAAAGCATCTGGACTGAAAACGAGTCCAGATGTTGACTCCATTGTTTTAACCAAACGAGGTTGATGAGGTGGATTTCCTTCTGTTTCTTGTCGTCAGCCTTCCTCACTACTCCAACAGATTACCTCGCGCAGACAGTGACACGCATGCCGGTTGTACTGTGTGTGTTACACCACTAAGGGTCGCTGCATCATCACATACTGCAGCTGTGTAAATGCCGTGAGGGTGAAGTGAGGACATCTAGTCCACCTCCTGTCTCATGAGAAAACTTCCTCAGGGACTTGACGGGTGACTCAGTAGTTCACCGCAGCCTCAAGCTTGTTCTCTTGTGTTCTGTGTTCACTGATCCATAACGACCAGTGCGAGAAAACGATGAGAAATGCCAGAAGTGCGTTTCACAGAGATGCTATTGATGTTTTGGTGTTGTCTCCAGAGGGAAAAGGCACTGTGTAACCCCAATGCTGAATTATATAAGCTTTAATACATCAATGAAAGGCTTAGGTCATTGTACGTGCAACTTTTGATGCACAAGCCGTCCTCTCAAAAGGTCTATATGCCACACTGGGCACCGTGATGCAATGTCAGCATAGTCTGTGATACTGTCATTTATTTTTTCACAACAGAGGTAGATGAAAGGTTTTACGTACATTGTTAAACTACCATCTGAATTGTAATGGTGTAAGATTAAAAGTGCATCCTCTAAACCCACCGTGTAATGGTGACATGTTGACAGAGTCTACTGTACAACTCTATCATTCATTTTTGGTTGGTAATGCATAATTGTATGACATATTGCCCCAGGCCAGTCAACATATTGCCAGTTTGTGTGAACAGTTTTGCAGTCACATTTGCATTTTCCCAGCTTATTTATCTTGTCTTAGCTATCTGTGGATGGATTCCTTCCTCGGTTTATTTTACCTTGTGACACTAGACATTTAACATTACACATGGAAAATAATGGATTTAAATCCATTATTTTCAGTGGAAGGTGATAGTGCCATGACATCAAACCAAACTTTTGCACCAATTTCTTTATGAACTAGTCTATTTCTTCCAATCAAGCACCCTCCTCCAATACAGTAAATCACACAGCATCTTTTCTCGACAACTTACCTGTATACTCATACTGTAAAAAAACAACAACACTAACTCACTCCATACATCTAAATTACTGTGAAAAAGTCTGTCTATCTCATAGCAGTGTGGGAGTTTCCCCTCGAGGATGTACAAACTTGTACAAACTGTATATTACTGAGCCCACACTGCAAACTCTACTCACTCTTCCAGCTACTGGAGGCGCTGAATAGTAACACTTGACTTCTGTACTTCAATCGTGCTCACTCTGGTTCAGCAGTGGTGCTAAATTCTAATATGTTTTCTATATTGATAAAAATAATACTTTAATTATTCTAATCTGTTTAGTTCTGCGACTCTCATGATTAAAAAAAACACAGAAGTGCTTCTAGATTTAGAGAGTATAGCACAATTATGCCTCCTTGTGAAATAGGTGGTGCCGGAAACTTGGTGGTGTAGTGGCAGTTTATACTACGACTCTTAGATTGGATGGTGCTAATATGATAGCTGTCTCTCCATATTGGACCAGGTCTCTCTGTTTACTCAAAAGCAGTGAAGATGAATTATCATTGGTCAATGACATGGATTTATATGTGAAAGTTCAGCCTGAAATTTCACTGTTAAAAACCTTTAGAAACTCAAAAGTTTACATTTGTTTACACTAAAAAAATGACTCTGTGTGCACAGATCATTAAATATTAAAAGTCCCCAACACTATAGATGTCTCCAAACAATTCAACCATCTACATGTCATGTACAGAATCAGCTGATGCACCACGTAGCATGGTGTCACAATAGCAGCTAGAGGGAGAATGATGGAGAGAGCACATAGGGGTGTTGTTTGCAAGCTCTCTGAATTGCAAACGCTCATCTTTCTCCGGTCGACACACATCCGCCAGCAGCCCCCCATCCTCCCAGACAGCTCACATAAATACCATCAGTATTTTAAACTGCCGTATGTGGGTATTACCATGGAAACTGCAGGGAACTGTCCAAATTACTGTCAAAGAGCCAGGATACAGAGGAGGAGGATACATTCAGTGTGTTGTGGAGGCTTGTGGTTCAAGCCTGTCAACAACTAAAGTCTTTGTTTTGTCTCCCCACACGAGAAGCACAACTAATGCACTAAAAACTGGCCGCTAGCTGTTTTTCTTTGGGTACAATAAAACTTCCCGGTTGACTTCAAAATAACTCTGTCTTGATAAACATGTGAGTGTTTATAATAGGCTACTGTGGGTTAATAATAGGCCTACTGTATGCCGTGAAACGTCCTTCTTACCCTGGAGCTGCTATGTTTTTACAGTGTACTGCATTCTAGGGCGAATTAACTTCTGACCTCACAAAGCTCAAATCCCTGTTGTATGATTTCCTGTAGCACTGTGTGAAAACAGCAACCAGTTAAAGTCCATTTCCTTACACAACAAGGAATGATACTACTGATAATAATTAGTAATTATTAACTAATGATATGAATAATGAAACTAACATACGATTATGTCAATGTTCTTATCAATAAGAACAGAAGTATTCATCTCAGATTTTTACAAAACACTGAAAAACATTGAGCATTGAAAACACAACTAATGGTGACAACTTAAACGACAGACCACCTCTTTATATAAATGATGTCATTATTCTCTAACCGTAAAGGGGAGGGGCCTCTTAACGGTTAAATCCTGTCCACCAATAGCGTGCAGAGGCTGGGATCTTAAACAGTGAAGACACCGTGCTGCATTCAGGTGCAATCGGGAATTTTAAATTTCAGAATGCTGTACGCATGTGAGCCTCTGTCCCAAATGTACCAATTCTGTGTTTTTCAGTGTGGTAGTGTTAAACGAATAGTAGAATTTAATAAATTCCTTTAATTGTTTGATGTGTAGTATTGATGGACGATTTGTGTCACAGGATTCTGCACACAGTGGGATTTGCAGGAGCCTTTCACATCAGAAAAAATGTTGATGTTTTTGTGCCAGTTCTGGAAACAGCTCACAAAAATAATCGCTGTTTAACATTCTATTAAATACTGGAATTTTATAAGAAAAGGGACAACCTAGATTGGCCCTTCATCAGGAAAATGAGTATCACTTGAGCCAGTTTTATCTTTAAACGTTGGACTATTTTTGATGTTTTCACATTTGAAATTGGCACGACAAGAGTCACACAAGAGTGCACTGTGACAAATTGGTACACCGTGTAAACCTCGTGGTATCACAAAGTAGATATTTAGTATGCAATTGGGATACAAAGTGGAATGTATTTGTTTCCTTCCGGAAAATATAGTTACAGAGACAGGAAATTTAAGAAATCTTGGTGCCAATCATAGCAATCAATATGAGCTTTAAAATAGCAAAAAGGAACATTAATTCACTGTATATAAATCACATTGGTCAGTAGAGATCTGGTGTGGTATTCAGTGTGACGAATTTGAGGGGAAAGCTGGCAGAGCGCATGCAAACCATGTCAAAAAATATGGCAACAATAAGATACTGCACTTAACTGTTTTATCTGTATCTTCTTTAAGTGTGCGTCTTAAAAATATACAAATATGTTGCATTAGTTCCTCGAGCCAGACGATTAAAATGGCGGTTTCAAGTTTTCCGAGGGGGACCGTGAACGCAGTGTTAAGGGCGGGTCTTGTGAGTATCGGTTTGGTCGCTTCCTCCTCGGCCGTTTTTACTCTACAGCTGCTCCACGGACGGAAGTCGGCAGGAGAGGGGAACACGGAGGCCTTTGATATTTAAAAAAAAAAGCACACTTAAGGTAAGAAACAATATTTGTTTTCCTTTTCATTTCACGAGCGCCGAAGTGCGCCTCGAGTCAGTAAAGCGAGTTTTGCGGTGTGAAGGAAAAGTGACACGTTAATGAGCCGAGATACGACCAAGCTGCAGCTCGGAGAGTTGAAACCTGTTACTTGTTTAGAAGTTGTTGTTTTTCCAGCCTAATGGCTTACGCGTTTTCGACGTTTAGTTCGTATAAATATAAAATAAAAGTACAACTAACTGTGTGGGCACACCTGTTTGTTCTCTCCCGTCGGAGATATGGGTCATATCAGCATTCCTACCACACAAACCCAGCCCTGCCTCATAATGTGCCTTATTACGTAATCTAATTATATGGACTTCAGCTGTGGAGGAAGGCAGCGCTGATCTTTACTCGCTGTAAAAACAACGTATCGCCTCTTTCTTTCGGGAAACCTGTTTAGCCAGTAAATGGGAGTTGATGGCATCGAGTATTTTTTTCCTGCTGTACATGAACTATTAAAAGGCAACATATCAATAATACTTATAGGCTACCGAATGAGGGACCATTTCTTATTTTGTCTGGGCCTTTTTTTTAAAGTCTCTCCTTCTCGCCCATTTGAAGTAACTGTTAAAACGTTTGTCCGTCCCGAGGACATTCCTCTCTCGGAGTCACCACACCCTTGTTGTGCTGCTCGGCTGCTGTAGCCCTCATACAGCTCACAGACTTGTTCGTTCCCTCAATTGTCTTGGCGCGTTCCCCATAATAAAGATGCTACCGCCGGTATCCGAGCCCTGCAGAACTAATGCCATCCATCAACTGGACTGCTCCCCTTTGTGTTGCTACACTGTCACATTGTAAAAGGGCAGACACAAACCCAGAAGAAGAATGCTTAAAGATATCTTCCTGGCATGCGTGTGTTTGTGTGTGTGTGTGTGTCTGTGTGCATGCTTTTATGTCAATTGTTTGTGTGGCTACTACAGGATAAAGTATGATGTCATTGTAGCAGAACAGCTGATCAGGCGGTTTGCAGGTAGTGGTCAGAAGTGGAAGTGTTACCCTCACACACACACATAAATCAGTGCCAATGCAGTGGAAGGAAATCCCCGATCTAGACTACATTAATGTAAAAGCAGAAGTCATTATGTCTGCAGCTGTCGTCAGCAGCATCCGTGTGGTTTTGACTGTCACGCGACCGAGTGATGTAATCCAGAGCCTCTCTGTGTGAAGTGGGCTGTGTTTGGCTTGTAAAAGTAAAGTATGAGTGGTGTAATTTCCAAATAGAGATAGATGTAGATGGTGGATTGGAAACACTAATGTTCAGAAAAGAAAAAAGAGCTCACACACACACACACACAGATTAATCCTTGCACACATGTAATTAGAAGAGAAATGACAAAGTGCAATCTCTCTGATCAAAACATTTAATTAGTGAAGGTTTTCTTGGCCTGAAGTGCACAAACAAGTATTTTACCCACAGCATACCAATAAGTTAAGCTTATTGTTTTGAGTCAGGATCCTGAGTATGTGGATCAGGTAGCTTGTGGAACGTCGGATACATATTAATTCAACATTTAGGTAAAAGTTAATTAGTATCGGGTTAAATTCTGTATCAGCATTAAAGGACTCGGATCCAGATTTGATCGGGATATCCATACAAATATCCTAACTGTCTAATTAAAATCAGAGATGGTGTATCATAATGACAGACTTGACATCTCTAGCCTGTGCACTCTTATTCTTTTCTTCTTGTCGTATTGAGGTCGTCTCAGACGACAGCTGAAGCTCAGTTGGTCACTACGGAAGCCTTTATGGACAATTCTGGATCAAAAGCTCTATCTATATGTGTCGGGATCTCCAGAGGCTGTGTCACCCTGGTGCTGCACCTCATAGTGTTCTCCTTGGCCTGCTCTCCACCACTGGCCTACTACTGGTGTTTTGCTTATTGTACATGCCAGCCCGAGCCTTAGGGATGGCGAACGCAGGAAGTTCTCCCGAGCAAAGATTTAGGAAGTGGAGCATGGACAGAAGGGGAATGCCCAATAACGGCCGTTATTCCATCCTTCCTGCTCATGCTCATATTCGGTGGGGAGCCGCTGGTTTGTGTATTTTAAGGCCATAGGTGCTTATCAGTCGAGCTGCTCAAACACAATGTTCCACCCTAACAGAACCCAGGGAAATGCTGAGTTTAGGCTTATCTGTGTTCTAGTCATCTGAGCGTGACTAGCAAACAAGTCAGCATGGGAAATTGTGTCTGTAGGCTGCTGGGTGTATAGGCAGTAAGCGGATGAGAAAATCCTCTAGGGCAAAAAGAAAGATCTCGTTCGGCGGCCTTTTGCTTTGTGCTTGCAGTTTCAGGAAGTCCCAAAAAGGGCAATTAGGAAAGCCAAACATGTCTTCTGAGTAACATTATCAGCAGAGCTCTTAGGAATGGGAACTGGTAGCTGGTTCCATTTTGGAAAATACCCCGATTAGTTAGCTGAGAGATGCTAACGACTCTCTTATGAAATCTTTTATCTCTCCTCACTTTTTTACTAGCAAAGAGTGCAAATCACATAGTCCGCAGGCTTCATTTTTATTAGCCGGCTCTTAAAATGACAAACGTCGCGATCAGCTATTGCGTTAAATTTGTTCAACTACAGTGAAATGATTGTCTGTTCATGTGCTCTCTGCTGTCTGTATTCAGCCAAAGATTGTTTGTTAAAGGACGCATCACTCTCTGTTGTGTCGCTGTATGAGGACTGTTAGTGGACTGTGTGTGTTCTTGTAGTTCAGCAGAGATCAACAGAGTGGCGAAATAATCCAGCTCATCACCTCAAGTCACTTTGAGAATCTCCCCGTTGAACCTTTATTCATATATCAATATTTGACAGTAATCGGATCATCCTAATAGTTGTGAGACGGGACTTTCAGTATTTAGTAGGTAGGCTACAGATATTATTTAAATGTGTCCTAATGTTTTAAGTACAGGCTGTGAACATTTAAAGCTGTAGTGTTTCTGCCTTGTCAGCCAAGAAAAGGTGATTAGACATCATTGGGTTGCAGTTATTTTGGCATTTAGTTGCAGCCAAAGTTAAAAAGGTGAACCTAATAAGATAAGGGATTTGAAATGATTGGGAAATTGTTATTGCATTTTAATACTATTAAATGCTATTGAACACTACACATAGCTGTAAGGCACAGGTGGACTGGACGAATGAGATAAACTGTCGCGGTCCATGTGTGTCAGCTCTGGCTTTCATTTGTGCCGTGTATGAGAGTCAGATGGGAGGAATGCAACACCCTAAGGATGCGGAGCATTAGCTCCCTGATGGTGACATCACCCTGCAACACAGGAAGAGAGAGAGAGAGACAAGGACAGAGTGAGAACAAGAGGAGGAGAAGGGAGGGAGCTACAGGAACAAATTCTGAGGGAGTAAGAAGCAGGGCTACGAAAACAGAAACGCGTTAATTATTTCTAACCAAGTCCTGATTAGCTCTGTTCCCTCTCCACTCCATGACTAATTCATCCATTTATTTATTTTGTACTCATGGAATATTAATCAAAGACGTTGGTATGTTTTAAGTTTCTCCATATCTGTTGCTGGTGTATAACTTGCTAATGTTCTGACCACCACGCCTCTCCTTCCTCCCTTCCCTCCATCCGTCTGTCTGTACAGCAAGCGAAACTCAGGGGGGCGGATGAGAGGATAATTCTGTGTGCTGCTTCTCTCTTTCGTCCTCTGCTCTGCTCGGAGCTGTGCTCTGTGATGAATTGGGTCGGAGTAGTCTCAATGGCTCCGTCCTATTTTTGGCTCCAGCTAGGTTCTCATGACTTTATCTGGATCCTGAGCAGCCACTTCTGGTCTCAAGCTGGATTCAACCTTGTGTAAGGCGAGAGAGACAAAAAGCTGATGGAGCGCAGCAGTAGTTTCTAGGTACATCCTCGGTTGTATTTTTTTGTGCCACAACTTCCAGAGTTTGATCGTTTATGTATATATTTTAAATTATATTTAATTTATATTTCCCTACATTATACATCTCCACAGTACAAACTTAGCCTTAAGTAAGTCTACATTGAAATAAATAAAGCAGTCTGAGTATGTTTGTCAACGAAATAGCTCTGCATTAAGAAAGTACATCCGGCACCTCCCTAAATAGGTCCTCCACTGATTTTACACATCAGTCTGTTCCAGCTCTTCCAGGAGAGCATTACTGCATATGTGAGAAAAGTTCTATAAAGCCGTTTGTGGCTCCAGAGCTGCCAATTGAAACGTTTTCTTTCTTTCCTGCTCTTTCATTTCCTTTCGGAGCGACACACACCGCGTCCTGTCAGGCGTGGGTCCGCATGACGTCCTGTACATTTTGTCATCTGCGTTTTGTTTCCTGCGCTGATTGTTCTGTATTCCCCAATCGCTGTCTTATTCTCATTAAGTGGCTGCGCACAGCGTCAGAAAATCGTGAAAAAGTCAACATGTTCAAATTGCTTGTTTTGTCTGACCAAACCCAAACTTTTTCAGTTTAACGGCAAAGAAAACCAGCAGTTATTCACATCATTATCCACATCCCTACACCAGGGATTTTGTTTGGGGGGGCATTTCTGATTTAACAATGAAAATGTTTCTATCATCTTTTGTGTAATAGGAGTGTCAGTGTAAACCTGTTGTGTCAGAAAGCTTTGAACAGGATGCAGACAGCCTCTCCGTCCCCAGCATGTTCAAAACACTGCCCTGAAATGCAGTCTTCAACCAAAAACAACACTTAAATGAGGTGGAGACAAGTTGCTCCACCTGTTACAGTGTCAGGTGAAAGTGTAGTTGTTGCAGGTTGGCCATATGTCTGTTATCCACGCTGGTCTCCATGTCCAATCCATTCCTCAACATTTCAACCAGGAGAGGTACTGGTGTACGGAGAGATGTTGTGTGTTTAGAAGAAAGGGGTGAGGGGTGTTGAAAGTGGGTGAGACATTCCTCAAAGCTTACGTCCTCCCACAGTCAGACAAGGTTTGATTGTGAGCGTTCACTGATCCGTTATTAATCTTCATGTGGAATGCTTATTCCTGCTTTTGACCGATCATTGTGTCAATATCTCAACTGTTAACACTCAGCAACAACTCAAACTCTTTCTTCAAACATCACCTGAAAGTATACAGCTAGAGTAAAGTTAACAGGGGGTGTCCTGGCACATTCCAAGGAAAAGGAAATGAGGTGGACATGACTCAATTCATGGTCTGCTGAGCAGCTGAAATCCTGTTAGTTTGAAGGCTTCCCAGATGCCAAAATGCAGCACAAGTTTATAATACTGTGAGACAGGATTTTACAACTTCATCACGAGGTGAAGAGTAGAAATATGCTGTTCATGTTGCATAGTAATCCACCAGGAATTTGCACTTGTATGTATTTAATGGGTCACACAGCCGTGCCTTGTCAGGTTACATCATGTTGCGCTGCAGCAAAGGTTGCCCCCCGTGTTACAGGAATGGTCTCATTGAAACGAATGACGGGGCGTGTTTTTGCAACATTCCACTGAAACGCAGGTATCTTTTTGACACAAAGCAGCTCTGATTGCATTACTTTGTGCTGCACGCTGTTCAACTCTTTGCAGTTCCACTGTAACAGTTTTACTAAATAACAACAATACCTACAATGTTTATTTTTGTTGTTTTAATAAGTACTCTTTATCAAAAGGGTCACTAACTGCAGTGTTGGTGTTAATGCCTTGAGTTTGCTGATCCATGTGATTAGAATGTCTTTTTTTGCTATTGTCCCCCCCCACCACCACACACGCACACTTCTGTTGAACAGGACTGGCTAATGTGTCGTGCATGTGCAAGGAATGTGAACTTTGTCCTTTGCTACCCCACACAGGGACAAACATTATGTGAGTGTGTGTGTGAGTGTGTGTGTGAGTGTGAGTGTGAGTGTGTTGAATGGCGTTTTGGGGTTCTTATTGTTTTTTGTAACACTGAGAATAATGCAGCTGTAGTATCACGTGGCTGGCTTGGTCTAATCAATTCACTGCTGCTGGTATAAGCGGTTGTAACAACACACAGATCTTCATTTCAATTATTAATGAGTGTATTTGGACTGTTTTCCCCAAACGCTGAGGCCTACTTATTGCAACACAAAATCAAAGCCACCCTGAATTTTTGATTGTTGAATATAACTCAACATAGTGTCATAATACAAAAGCAAAATGGCAAAACAATGAACAGTTGCATACTTTGGGATGATGTTCTTTCGTGGGTTTAATTTGTTTTAATGAGGTTTATGTAGCACTTTGTAATATCATTTATAACATTAAGGGATTGTTTTGAGATTCAGTAAAACTCGCTCTCAGGCCATAGAGTCCTAGTTAATGATGTTATGAATCATATTTACTTTAAATCTAACAACCTCCACTCTGTTATATGGGTGTCTGCTCTCCATGAATCCTCACACACGGTGCAGACTCTTATTAAAGGAACAATCCCACACTGAGTCCAGACTTGTCTGACTTCAGGGAAAGGAAGAGACTCCTCCTTGTGCTAATAAAGCTTATTTGTAACTGACCTGAGGGGAGAAACTCGAGGAGGGAGAATGAGAGAAAATGACAAAATGGTTGAACTCCAGATGTCTTTCCTGTGGCTCATTTTCTCTCCTCCCTCTACTGTTTGTCATACCAGGAAGTCACTTAAAGTAAGGAAGGCATATAAGGGCACAAATGTCATGGGAAAAACCCACAAAGCACATTAATCACCTGCAGAATTGTTAGCATCACCACTTCGTATGATATCACTGTTAAAGTGAATTGTTTCATGCCACATTTTAAGGGTAGCAGACCACGCCTCAACATCAGCGCTTATTTAGAGAAGAAGTCCTTGGAGTGCCTGTTCCCATCTTTGTACCGTCACAGTGTGCACACACGCATTAGTGCAAAGGTAAGGGGCCATTATCCCCACTAAGTACCATGTGTAGCCCCCGGCACCGTATAGGCAGCATGCTGGGAGAGCTATCGTCGTCAATAAGCAGCATTATTTTGTAACGGCACAAGATCTGCAGGACTAAAGCATCCCAGAAGGTGTGCGCGTGTGTGTGTGTGTGTGTGTCCCTCCTTCTGGTAGTGACAGTATGATGAATGGAGTAACAGCAGCCTGCTATCACTGAGAACAGGTGGCTCTCTCCAGAGACAAACTGGCCTGATTTAATGTGTGGGAGAGAAAAAGCAAACTGAACAATTGTCTTTTGATTCTTGTGGTGAAGATGGTAGATGAGGCGAATCAAAATGAAGGACGTGGAGATACACAAACGCCTGGGCTCAAAGTCTTTTTTTTTAACAAAGCTGAAGGAAATGTAATTCATGCAATAAATGACAGAATACATGGTTTTGGTCCCTCTATGTAGAGGAGCCGCCATGTTCCCATTAAAAATTTAATTGGTTTTGGTTTCTATGAATATTTGGTATCAACAGCCCACCCACTGACCATTTCAGAGGAAACTGTTTATACACTCAGCAAAACTCTGTTTACCATTCCATAGCACAAAACTACAGTTTGACATATTACAGTTGCTAGTCTACCTGTTGGAGTTTGTGGATCTGATGCTGATGCGGAAAGAAGTACTTTAACAAGTGCTTAGAGGATTTGCTTTCTTGGGGTTACTTCTTGTTTTCTAAGAGCTGCAATAAATTACTTTTTGGCCACTTTGCAGGAAAAACAAGCTGTAAACACGACACTGAATGATCACCTGTTACGTTGATATGACACACGTCTCAGCAAGCAGTTGCTTATTTACACACACAGTAAATACAGAACAACCTTATTCGGTGTGAGTTGTTTATGGCTAACTGGTGAATGTAAAAGCAATCTAATCTCTCTCCTTTTTTAGCTGTGTGTTTGCTCCACTAACTGGCTCTTTAGCTGCTAAATGCTCCAATATGTTCACCAGCTAGCTAGCTGTGTCTGTCTGCTGTTTGGTGCTGGGCAGGTAGTGTAGAGTGGGGATCTTACTTTTTTTACCAAAGACAGCTGCCTGCTGTAGTGTTGTAGCAACACTGTGAGAGCGGTGAGAAGAAATTCAAAACCGTAAAGTTATGGGTCTTAAAACCAAAACAATAAGCTGAAAGATGCTGGTAAGCTCTGTAGAGCCGAGGAGTCCGCATGCAAATAATCATATCATCCATTAATAATATCTAACTATTATAGCTCCTTTAAATAGTCTGTGTAGATCTTTGTTTTGGTTCAGAAACTCTCAGATTGGTGAATGTGCTTGCTGCAGGCAGCCAGTACATTGTCTCATCACCTACTGCCTTCTCTCCATTATTGTCAGTGTGTGGGAGATGGTTATTGATCCGTGTGCGTTTGTGTGTGTGGCCATATCTTTCTCTGGCAAGCCACATTTCACTCCCATACACCCACCTCACAGGGATACAAGCAAAGATAATAGGAGAACATTGTGTGCCGTACAGAGGCGTCAACAGAAAGCAGTAAGAGCTGTAGATCACAAGGCCACAGGGATGTAGAAGTGACACATTTAGGATCATTTTTAATGTGATGTGCAGCCGTGTGTTGGAGCACTGAGGCTGCAGCATTCCCAACACTGTTGCTCTGCTCCGGTTCTCTTCCCTCTCACTGGTCACCCCTCAGCCGGACTCTGTTTTTTCACAGGACGCAGTCCAGGAAAGGGAAGAGGGTGCGGCTCTAAAACAGACTTCGATCATCTCTTCTTCTTTTTTCCCCCTCTTGTTCTTTCTCTCTTACTATTTCTGGTTGGATGGATTCACCTTCCTCCTGTCTTCAAAGAGATTTGCGTCTCACCAGTGTACTGATTGTTTGGTTAATTCTCATGCATCTCTCAATTCTTAAAATAAAGACTACCCACATTTTATTCTGTTTGCAGATGGCTGCCATCAGGAAGAAGTTGGTGATCGTTGGGGATGGTGCGTGTGGGAAGACCTGTCTGCTCATCGTCTTCAGTAAGGACCAGTTCCCAGAGGTCTACGTCCCCACGGTGTTTGAGAACTACATCGCTGACATCGAAGTTGATGGCAAACAGGTACTTTATATTTGAAATTATGAATAAGGTTAATATTTTCAGTATACTTTTATTTCAGAAGGAAATATTGTGCTTTCTACTCAACAACATTTAGCTGACTAGTTGCTTTTCAGAATAACACAAAAAAAACATAAGCTATGCTTATAAAAACGTATTGTTAACCAAAAAATCTGTAGTTCCCAAACCTTTGACTTGTGACCTCCTACAAACTGTCTGGTTGGGGCATCTTGTCATATTTCAGACGTCTGAGATGGTAGAAATACCACCAAAGAACCATTTTCCCTCTAAACTGTCATCAGAATAACTGTTTGAGGCCCAAAAGAGGTCAAATCATCCAATATTTAACAAAGTCAAAATCATCTAATGACCTGAAATACAGATGTATCTTCTGACCCGATGGAGGGGCCCAAACCCTAGGCAGCTAAAACTAGTTGCACCTCTACCAGCTACAACAGCACCACCTGCATCAGTATTAACAGTCTAATCATGTAATGTATAATAATATATCGTTCACAAGTACTTTTACTTCTGATACTCTAAGTACATTTAGCTGGTGATGCCTCTGTGTTTCCATTTCAGTAGGATTTTAAATGGAGTACTTTTACTTGTAATGGAGTACTTTTACTTGTAATGGAGTACCTTTACTTGAGTAAAGGATGAGTACTTCTTCCGCCACTGATAACTCAAGACATTCTTCAGAACAGGCATGTTTATGATTCGCTAAAACTGCTGCTGTAGTGATAAAAATGTGACCCCGGTGGCCCTGCTGGTGGAGAACCATGTGCTATCGAGGCCGATGGGGAGAAGTGCTTATTGTAAGCAAATCCTTGGGACGTTTTATTGTTATACAGCAGCAGACCTCCAGCCAACAACAGGAAATGGATCAGTGCCACCTTCCTGCCCAGTGTTGAAACCCATTCCCTCATGCATCATGACTAATCTCCCGTTTCCTGTTTCCTGTGCGGTATAATACAAAGTTGACTGTACTCCAACCCTCTCAACCGTGGCAGACAGATTTTGAATAAAAAGTGTTTGGTGTAGTGAAATTTTGTCAGTTTTATTGTCAGTGACACAGTTAAACTTACAGCTGACCTCTACTTATCATTCTTTGATTATATTTAGTTGTGCTTACAACAACCAAAAAGAGGAGTTCAGACAGGAAACCTTTTCGGTAAAGTAAGTAGGTGAGGCTGACTCCTGAGAGACATCTAGTGGTCAAATAATTCAGAAGCAGCAGAAATGGACACAGGTTTGTCACGGTCAATGTCAGCCCACCGTCTCACATACTATGGTGTGGCCAGCCAGGCTGGTAGCGTGTCGGTCCAACAAGCAAGGTTTAGCAAAACATGAGAGCAGAAGTGAGAAAAGTCCAGAGTAGCTGCTGACATGCTGTCCTCGGCTGCATCAGGCACACTTCTCCAGCTGTATCTGCAATGTGTGCGAGGTTACTGTAGGATTAAGTAATCAGGATAAACTAGGTCTACATACAGTTAAAGCTAATAGTCCACAGCCGTTTAGGAGATGTTTACAGACAGAAGCCACACCATGTATTCATGCACTGACACTTGTAGGCTACTGTGTAGAAGGCATTCCTCTGTGGTGCTTTGGGGTTGTTTTGTAGCATCTGTTACAGACCTTGCTGGGCATTTGTTTTATCTAGAGCAGGTCAGGCACGCAGGGACTGCTAACGGTTTGATTAACAGCCTCAGAATATCCTGTGGGAACAATCCCCACCTCTGGGGAGTTGCTTTTTAGGCATGAACACAATGCATTGTTTTAAATCCTCTTTTTCCTTCATCTCTCCTGTTATTCTGCCTTTATTTCTGTTGCCCGTCTTCTCTTTGTCCATGTTCACTTTTCCCCTCTTCATCCTGCTGTAGATGAAGTTGGATTGTTCTACCTTAATAATTTTACTTATATTGCGCTCTTGGCTAGCAGCCACTTGCTTCACTTCTGTTCTTCTCCTCCTCTTCCTCAGGTGGAGTTGGCGTTGTGGGATACAGCTGGTCAGGAAGACTATGACAGACTGAGGCCTCTCTCCTACCCTGACACAGATGTTATCCTCATGTGCTTCTCCATAGATAGTCCCGACAGTTTAGGTAAGGCTGCATACACATTGTTTACCTACTCAGCGAAACCGTCGGTAACATTTTTGAAAATGTGTCTCATTAAAGTAATGTAAACAGTCTTTGGTATCACGGCATGGTTTCAGTGACCCAAGAGTCTTGACACGGAAGGGACCTGATTTAAAATAGTGATATGAATTATTTAACTTATTTTATCTTTGTTATGCTACCTCAGTGAGTCAAGGCAGCTGGCTAATGTTTCTTTAGTCATTTATACAGAATTTAATTAGTTTGTAAGAAATTGTGAAGAAGCTCCACAAAGTGCATATATGGATTCAATCCACAGAAAAAGAAGATGCAAAGAAAAGCCGTACTGATGCTCAATATAGGAAAATAATAACCTGGTTGGGACTCTTTGCATTGGAAAAAAAAAAAACGATATTCAATAATATTTCATACAGATGCAGGAAGGCTCCATTAAATGTCCACATTTCTGTCAGTGCAGTAAAATCCACACCGATCCTCTCTGTAGGTTTTCCCCCTTTTTGATTATTTATGTATTTTGCATTACATTTCCCTGTCCACTGCCTCTGCGCATAATGCAGTTAATGATCCATTTTATGAAAACGTAATGCTTATTTACATTGCGTCTGTTCGTTAGTATGATTACATTATTGGTGTTGTAATTAATCCTGCTGCTGCCGTCAAGACGAGCCACACAGTAAACTGGTAGTCGTGTCTTCAGTGTGGAACTGAACCAGAACGGGGAAGCTGGCCGTTTCTCGGCTCCAGCTATTTGAATAAATAATTTAATATCGTAAAGGAGCAATGTACGGCACTCGGAGCATTCATATAGCAGCAAACTGTTTGCTATGTAAATATATGGTGGAGTAATTCCTACCTGAGCAGAGAATGAAGTCACTCACTCTCCCTCTGTGTGGGATGATATCGGACTCTCTCCTTGCTTCTATGACATAGCAGGGCTGGCCGTGCGTGCTTTTAGTGCAAAAGTACATTTTTATCCAAGATTAACCTCTTGTAGATTGATTCTGATCAATGCATCCTTAAGACTCTTTAACTTCATAGATGCATTTTAATTCAGTTGTTTCCACATTGAAAGGAAACCAGATGAACGAGCACATTTCCCGGGGCTTTCTCCCACAGTGTTGTTGATATGGACGATGACACAGATGGCATGTCTACTCCATCACAGTGGGGCGTCTCCCTCCAGACAGCGCAGCATGCTCGCCCATGTATCGGGGAGCAGTCAGTGACCTCTTGATATTTATGTTTGTACAGTCACAGGGGAAACTGCACGGGCTCTCCCAACTGTCCTTGTAGGGAAATAAGTCTGGAATTTGCTGTGCAGTGACTTGACTTGTTTTTGTATTTCGTTATTTTTTCCTTCTTGCAGAGAACATTCCCGAGAAATGGACGCCTGAAGTGAAACACTTTTGTCCCAACGTCCCGATCATTCTCGTGGGTAACAAGAAGGACCTGAGGAATGATGAACACACACGCAGGGAGCTGGCCAAGATGAAACAGGTGTGTGTGTGTGTGTGAGAGACTCCATATCCTTTTGTTACTAGCAGCAAATGATCCCAAAGCCAGTGCTGGAAGAAGTAGTATTACTGATCATATTACTTAAGTAAAAGTACTAATACCACACATTGAAAATACTCCACTACAAGTAAAACACCTGCATTCAAAACCTTAAGTAAAAGTATACAAGTATTATCAGCAAAATGTACTTTATGTTTGAAAAGTACTCATTGTGTATTAAAATGTTCCCTGTCTGTGTTTGTGGATGTAAAAAGTACAATATTTACCTCTGTGATGTAGTCAAGTAGAAGTATAAAGTTGCATAAAAGGGAAATACTCTTAAGTAAATGTACCTTGAATTTGTACTAGGGTACAATACTTGAGTAAATGTACTTAATACTATTCTACTACTCTGCTAAACTAATCACTGTTCATTCCAACCCTCCGTCTTTACCGTAAACCTGCAGGAGCCTGTTAAGTCTGAGGAGGGCAGAGACATGGCCAACCGCATCAGTGCCTTCGGCTACCTGGAGTGCTCCGCCAAGACCAAGGACGGCGTGCGGGAGGTGTTTGAGATGGCCACTAGAGCAGCACTGCAGGTCCGCAAGCGTAAGAGGAGGGGCGGCTGCCAGCTACTGTGAAGGGGCGGAGTCTGTTGGCCAATCAGCACCCGAGGGAGGATCCCCCCCCTTCCTCCCTTGCGCACAGAGCAAACCTAGAGAAACCTTAAATCGATGGCTTCCGTGGACTATACTTACTTCACAGATGCAGATATGCCACAGGACAATATGAAAGACTGACACACCTGTTTAAAAGCAAAACCAATCAGCCTTTTTTAACTCTCCTCTGCTACTCACACAACTTTGTTTCTGTTTGTTTGCTGTTCTGTCTTCCTGTTGGTGTGAAGGACCTGTCCCTCCCTCTTATATGAATGTATGTTTGTATTTATATGTGCATATACTTTACAAACATATCATGCCTGTATTATGTTTACAGAAAAGGGTATTGTAGCTCAAATGCCTCCTGAATGGAAAGACAGATTTAGGATTTGCTTTAATAGTATGGAACCCCTGCTCCTCTCCGACCTGCATGCACCACTGTCCCGATTCACCTCTATATCGCACCACTATTCATTTTACACCCTTAAAATCCTTTATCATCATGTGTTGAGTCAGCAGAGCTCCATTGTCCTCAGCTTTCTCTTCTGGCATTAATGACTAAATTTAGAGCTGCGTTCATCCACTGAAACCTGCGTAAACTGAAGCAGCGGCGGCTAATTTCGCTGTGTCTCTCTTTCATGGCGATGGCTTAAACCGGCACTGGAGACAGTCGTCTATTGTCATGGACACAATACTCAGTCACGCTCACACTGGCTCCGAGTCCGACAGACTTGCCTCTACCGAGACGTCAACACCTTCCCCAAACAAGCCTTCTGTCTGAACTCTGTACTGTTAAATGAGATCCAGTACACAGTAATTATGCATCACTGTATACTGAATCTACAGCTTTCTGGTCTTAACACACAATGGATGCACACTGTGTATAATTCAGACAGATTATAGGTCTATTCTGTGCATAAAAGTTTGAATAAAATTTCCAGTTGACAGCTCATATTTTGTCATTACCAATGTGATATCTCCTCAGATCAGTAGCTTTCTGGAATATTTGAAATCGGGGCTTTGTTGTTGTGCGATAGGCCTTCATTTGACCCGACACACAAGGGACATAGCTTGAAATGTGATCGGAATAACGAGTATATCCGAGTGTGCGGCCAGTGTCCGGTCAATATCTTTCTCTTGAGTAGTCGCCATTGAAGTAGAGCCAGCTGATAAACAGACCGTGTCAGAACAACGGTGGTGTGTTTGGGCTCAGAGCTGCACCAACACGTCATAAAAGTGCCGTTCACAGAACAAGAAATTGAATTGAGACGACTATCAGTGGTAGCAACTACAATTTGTAGACTTTTCTGCACAAGTGTATTGTCGTCATCGCTCAGTGACGTGATCATAAAACCCCCTCATCTTTTTACTGGCAGCCCTCTGATGCAGTTAGTGTTTCTGCGTCATGGCTGAAGCAAAGACATGCATGCAGTACACATATTGCATGTCCTGTCATGAAAGAATGTAAGTATATTTAATGGTATATTGATCTCACCACCGTCACAAGCTACAATAGTGGTGATCTTCTTATCGGGTACATTCAGACCCACATGGATCAGAATGTTGGGTTCATCGTTCTGTTAAACACCAGAGTTCCAGAGAAATGTTGATTGTGATGACGCTTTACAAACAGGAGTGCGATGTGTTTAATGTCTGGACGAGAGAAACATGCTATTAAAGTATTTTTTAAATACTACGTAATCTTAACTGGTTTAGCTTGCTTTGTCTTTTTACAAACTGACTGTTTGCAAAATCAAAACTTAAAATCTTGCAAATGCGTTTTAAATCTTATAAATGTATTTACATTCATATCGTAGCATTGTTTGTAGAACTTTCCCATTCACAAAAGGACTTTGTTTGGACGACGACATTGTTTTAAAATCGCTTGGTTTTAAAAAAGGCAAAACGGTTCAAAATTGACCACAAACATTTTTAATAGTCGATACATATTTAAAACGCTGTATTTTCTAACAGTGATTTCAAAATAGATACATGGACACATATACCACTTCATGATTCTAAGAGAGCAGTGATGATTAAATAACCCTGAGACTGACATTTTTGGTAAAATTCCTTTTCAAGAACAATATAGATTATTTTAAAAAAATGTAAGAATATAGTCCAAATAATTTTCTGTGACTTTAACGAGGTTAAAAGGAGCATTTGTAGCTGTTATGAAGTCGAGGGGCGTTTGTGCGGTCCTATAAGGTAGCTAAAGACAAACTGCTCTAAATATGAATCGGCTCATTTAGGGTCTTTGGTCAAGTTCATATCGCTGATGTTACAGGTCTATTGGAATGCTTTATTTGTTTGGATAAAAACGAGGAAAGGTGACATTAAGCCCTTTTTGAAGAATTTAAGTAAAAATGTAAAATCTTGTCTTGAAACGTCGATGCAAAATGAATCGGGATGGAAGATTGTACCCTGGTTTCCCTCACAGGTCGCTCCTCCACTCGGGGTCCAGAACCTGCTGAACAGCGCTCTCTGCAGTCTCCACTGGCGACAAAAGATTCAGAGAAAGAAAGCAAGGTGGACAATTTTAACATCTATTCAACAATGTTAATTTTGAGGAGTCATGCTAATGAAAACAAAGATGCGTCTGTCACCTTGAATATCGATGTTGATGAAGAGGGCAGCGAGTCTCTCCACCACGTCCAGGTCTTCCTCTATCTGCTCATAGCCCTCGTAGCCTCCTTCATCTCGACAGTACTGGATGAATCTGCATGGAGGGAGAGAATAATGTATTGACTTTGTGAATTTAAAATGAAATGTTAATGTGTGTGCTGGCAGCAGAAATTAGAAGCGGTCATGTGGCACATACCGGGCCCAGGTAGGATCTGAGTTCAGCACTCTGGGGTTTCCCACCACGATTAGCAGGGCTTTAGCTCGAGTCACGGCCACGTTGAATCTCTGGAAAAGAAGAGAGCGTGTGAGAATCCTGTCTTGTGTGTACATACACGGTGTTGGTGCATGCGTTTGCTTCGCATACCTTCTCGTTCTTGACGAAGCCTAGGTTGAACTGTTTGTCTATCTCTACGTAATTGGGGCTGCTCCGAACTGTAGACACCATGATCACTCTCCTCTCCTGACCCTGGAACTCCTCCACCGAACCAACCTGACACACACGAGTGTATACACACTTAAGACACTTCCTCTGCTGTGTGTTTCACATTACTTAAGCGTGAATGATTCTGTTACCTTCAGCCCGACCATGTCCTTTTTAAGGTCTTTACCAACTTTTGTCAGGGCCTGGCGGATTTTCTGCACCTATGTGACACAGAGGGGTGAAAAAACCAGCTCCAGCTCTTAATCAACATATAATTACATTGTTCCACTTCAACCTGTGTTCATTTGGACGTGGACTAAAGTAATCTGCAGCAACAAAAATATAAATTGTTCTAATCTGTGTACGTTGAATGATTTCGGACCTGTTTCCTGTAGGGAGCGATGATGCCTATGTCTTTGGGTGAGATGGTGGACCGGCCCCTCTTGCCATCTGTCTGCATCAGTTTCGTCACGTACTCCATGAGCACCTCCACCTCTGCTACGTTGAAGAAGGAAGGACTGCTTTTCTCACGATCGTCAATACCGGTCACACCTCGGAAGATCACCGGGAAGTTCTGAGAGGTATGTGAGATACAAGTTATATTTTATTATATAAACATTAAAAAGAAGATGTTTTGGGAGAACTTCTTTTGAATACTGAGCTGACAAATCAGTTTGCTTCTCTACTGTCAACAATCAATTTTAATTTAGTTTTTATTAAGATATTCTGTAAATTCATTAAATTAAATAAGATGTTAAATTTATTTTCCTTCAATTATTTTCATTGTCACTTAGTCTGCGTATTACTTTCTTGATCATTTTAATTGTTTAGTCTTTGACATATACTATGAAATTGAGATATACAATCATAGTTTCTTTAAAATTGCTTGTTTTTTTCCAACTGACAGTTAAAATTATATTCAATCTACAATGACATCATACAGAGAAAAATCTGCAAATCCTCACGCTGGAGATGCTGGCACTAGCAAATGTTTAGCATTTGCTACAAAAAAATGACTGAAGTGATTAATAGCTGGCAATTAATTTTCTGTCAATCAACTAATAGATTAGGAAACTAATTGTTTCAGCTCTAGCATGAGAATGAAATGGCTCCATTACATATTGATTAACAGAGATATAATTAAGTCATGAGGCTCAGGCGTATTGGTGGTCATTTTTGATTCTTTGATTTCTAAACGTCCGTTTCTGTTTGCACACGGTCTGTACAGTACGAGTGTGCTGAAATAAAAGTAGAAGCACTACCTTGTTCTTGAGGTATTCCCATCCGCAGTAGGAGCTGCGCAAAATTTCATCTGCGCAACACTGCAGCTCGTTATCATAGAAGAGCTCGTTGGGAACCTTCAGAATGGCCGGATGGGACCTAAGCAGGACAAACAAAATCAAATCAAAATCAAGCACTTCCCGTCAAGGAGTGCCGATAACAATCTCTAGTACCGAACCTGTAGTTGCGCAGCAGTTTGGTGACAAAGCGATTGTTGAACTCGCCCTCGTCCTTCCGGTACAGAGAGAAATCCTTCATCAGGCGCTCCAAGAGGGACACTCCTGCAGATAGAAGAGTCTTTATCTCCAGAAATGCACACACAAGTAGAGCAAACTATGAAGTGTAAGTGTGTGTGTCAGCTAACACAAACCGTGTTGCAGAACTACATATCCTCATTTATTCAAGCTACAGTGTTATTAACAAGACAGTGTCTGTGTGAGTGTGTCTGTACTTACCCATGCCGTATTTCAGTGCAAAGGGGGATCTGAGAATGGGTCCGAGCTGCTTGGGGTCTCCGGCCAGAACAACCTGACCCGACTCTGCGTCGAGCAGCCCTTTGTTTTGTTTTGTGTTTTTTTTGTCACAAGGAAAAGGTACAAAACAAGTACAATCAACAACAGTGCAAATTATGCTGCAAGACAATTGGTCACTAACGGTAAACAAAAGAAGTGTTGTTTTTTTAAAGCAATGGGGGTTTTTTTTGCAGCCAAAAATTCTAGTTTCATGAGCAAAACTAACAAATAATTCTCAGTTTATATATTTTCACTTACAAACTTGATTTTTGATTGCAGTGTGAGAAATTTGCTTTCAAAACTTTTTTTGTTTGTTTGCGTAATAAAGACACAAATATACCTTCATACAAAACCAACTAGTGTAAGAAAATGGCTTCTGCTTCTGAAGAACAAAGGGTTGTTTTGCTTGACTTTAGGAGCAATAGGATATGATGGATAAAAAGAATACGACTGTCGCCTTAAAGTTATCACATTATTTATCCAACACATGTATTGAGCAGCCCTTTGTCCCACAGATAACACAAATCAATCAACACATTAAGCAGGTTCAATAGTTACAGAATAGTTGTTTACCTGCCAATGGGACTAAACATTCAGTCTCCACAGCGTGTCCTGCCTCGTCCACAAACACATGAGTGAAGTGACCATCAGGAATGTCTCCTGTGACCAGCCTGCAGAGATCAGAGAGGACATACACAAACAGAAGCTCATCTGTGGACTTGACTGGTAATATTTTTGGATGACAGAGAATATAAACAGAATGTAAATACTGCAGTATGCAACAGTGAGATGCACATCTTTTTATGGTGTCATGCAGGTGAGCAAACTGCACCGTCACTACCTTCCAGCTGTTAACAGGGTGGTGACCATGATCCTATACTCCATCAGCTTCTCTTTAGCAGGATAAACGTAACACTCCCCTACCAGGTTAGAGCATGCCTGTGAAGGTACCACAATGACCGTGTACACAAACGTTAGTGAGGCTAGAAAAAGACCTGAGAATACAACAGTATCAAACACATAAAGCAGCAGGAAGTGTAGCAGTATTGTTGTGTCGTCTATAGACACTGCTCTGCATCACAAAGTCCACTGGTCACAGTTAGATAGTCTACTTAGAGTGAATGAATGTCACTTACTTTCTGCATCAAAGAGATGCTTCACATCGAAAACAAACAGCATGCATCCAATGCGTTGACACTGACCTTTAGTTCCTCAGGGACGTATCTTGGGTCACGGCTGCTGGCGTACATGCGGAACACTTTATGCTCGTCCACGTGGTCCAGAATCTTCTTGCAGATCAGATCGGCGGCGCTGTTGGAGGGAGCGCAGGCCAGGATGTGGCAGGAGGCCTGGGTCTTCTCTATCTGCTTAATGGCCTCCACCAGAGTCACGGTCTTGCCTGAACAGACAGGATACCCGAAATTGCTAAACAGTTTAGCTCTATTGACACAGTAGACACAGTGGACACGGTATTATGCTGGTGCTCGCTGTACCTGTTCCAGGTGGGCCAAACACCAGGTATGGGGCAGGTTTGGATGAGCCAGCTACAATGTGTTGTACAGCCTGATACTGCTCTGGGTTTCTCTCCAGCTTTGAGTCAAACAGCCTATTGACAGAAAGATACAGGAACAGAGGGATGATGTCAGAGCAGAGTAATTCAATTCAATTTATTTTTGTACAGCCCAAAATCCCAAATTACAAATTTGCCTCAGAGGGCTTTACAATCTGTACACATGTGACATCCTCTTGTCCCGGAACCCTCACATCAGAACAGGAAAAACTCTCCAAAAACCCCTTTAACAGGGAGAAAAGAGTAAGAGACCTGTGGGAGAGCAACAGAGGAGGGATCCCTCTCCCAGGATGGACAGAAGTGCAATAGATGTCACGTGTACAGAATGAACAACATAACAGAGTTACACATTCAATGCATATGACAGTAATGGGTAGAGAGAGACAGCCGCCATGTTTAAATGCACAGTGAATCACATACTCTTATCAGGTAACACAAGTACCTGGTTTTGGGCCAGCACTGTTAGAATAAATGGGTTTATCTTGTAATATGAGTAAAAGAAAGCTCTTTAAAATGGCTCCATTAATACGATATTTGATGCAGTACAGCGGCATCCTTTAGTGTTGTAGGACAAAAATGTATGCGTGTGCAATTATATTCCTTGCTTAAGAGTTTAGTACATAATCTTTGCTCAGGTATCATAATCTTGCAAACATATTCCTTGGGGTTAGTATTAGTTCATGTATCCTCACAGTGGCATATTCATAAAGCTGTGAATGGTCACGTATTTCATGTACTTTCATAAAAACATGTCGGTACACTAGAGGCCTTCAGCAGTGTAGCCATCGCCATGTCCCAAGCAAACAAGCTGTCCTTTGTGCACGCGCTGCTGGGTCAGCTTGACCGAAGGGACTGAGGGTGCACAGAGTCATCAAAACACAGATAGTCGAATGGTACAGAGAATTGATAAGGTAAAAATGTAGACGTTATGTCTCCATATTTGGAGCTGTAGTTAGGGTGTTGATATACAGTCTACATGCTAGCATGCCTAACCTGAGCTGGGGAAGCTCAGTTTGCTGAGAGGGTGCAGCAGGTGCAGCAGGTGCAGCAGGGAACAACACCTCTCCCAGTCTGAATGTAGTTGCCAGCTCTGCTGCTCGGTGCTGAACGCGCACCATCAGGCGGTTGACAGTGAACTCAACATTGAACTTCATGCCATCGACAAAGTGATCCAGCAACCTGCGAACAAATTTAGACAAGATGCGTGTATCCTTAATATTAACAAATGTTAAATATGACAATTTTTTTTAATTATAATAAAAAAAACTTTATTTATATAGCAGTTTTAAAAACAGTTACAGAGTGCTTTGACAGACAAAACGAAGGTAAATTGTAAACACTAATAAAAAGGTACAATAGCTAAAACTATATAAAAAAAAAAAAAAAAAAATGCTAGAAAGGCATCAACCGATTGTATGTTACCGTAATGTCTTGATCTTACTTTGACCCAAAGCCGAGTTTCACACTGTCCAGCAGCACACTGTGGACGTAGCCGCGGTACTTCACCCCTTTTTCTCCTGCAGGATACGCCAGCAGAGAATCTCCTCGTAGAACAGACGGGCGGTTCTCAGACACACCAGGCACCTGGCAGGTGAACAAAAATGAGAAAACACACGTTAATTAATTTTATGTCAGTGAATATGACGATGAATATGTTGCTATTTTAAATTATTTTAAATATATCAGACATTTCTTTTCTTTTGGTTTTCTTCATCCTATATTTCTTTTCTTTTATCATAAATGCATCACAACCGAAATGCATGATTACACTTTAGCCAGTATACTGGACATGTAAAAAATTTTTTTATTACAAGGGATCATTATGATATGCCCAGAATTATCTATTAAACCTGAACATCTGATTACGTCAGACTTCCACTGATAAGCATCCCCTAAAACCAGACTTTAGACCAGAGCCAGTACTTTAAATAAAAGTTAATCATCACTCATGCTTGCTTTACACTACTAATATTTGCACTGTGTTTATGATATGTACTTGTCTGTTTTATTTATTCCTCCTCTCCAGGAACTACAGATACTATTTGGGTAGCTAGCTAGAGTTGGATAGCTTATCTTAAATAAATCATTAACAGAAGGAAGTGAAGGAATGAGCGATGATGTGAGTACTGCAAGTGAATGAGTGAGAGCACATAATAACCTCCAGAACGAGAAGTTTCTTGTTGAGCAGATCTCGAACCATGACGGCGTGTTCTTTTTCACTGTTGGGGATGTTGTATCTCTTGATGTCCACTTCCATCTGAAGCTCCTCCAGATACAGCATCAGCTGAAACTTCTCAGTGTAGTTCTCCCAGCTCAGGGGACTGTCCAGCAAGGCCCTCCTAAGCAGACCAAATGGAAAGAAACAATGAACGATGTATGGCAGTGTATATATTAAACAACAGAAGCTGGCTTGTTTTTAATATGCCAGGGGTGATAGCGCAGGACTGTGAGACCAGAGACCAGGTTTCACATCCTGAGTCTCGTCTACGGTGGAATTTAAACAACAGAAGCACGTTGGTTTTCAGTTGACTGTTAATAATCACGTTGTGGTAGTCACTGCAAGTGGATATTTTGGTGAAAAGCATTGTCATGACATAGCGTCAACATTTTTCCGACTTGCCAGATATGTTAATAAACAACAATTCCTCATTATGTTGATGGAAAAGAATTAACTGGACGGCATTACGTTTCCCTCAAAAAGGTAGTTGCTGTTGCAAGTTAGTCATATGTGAACTTATTTTCTGCTACACAGTGATTTATAAAACACTTTCACATCAAATGGAAAACACATCAGACAAACGCATCAAAAATGTAATTTACCTTTTATCACCGAAGTAAGTAGAATGCTTCAGTGACTGGATGAGCTGGTTCATGTATGCTGGTATTTGATACTTTTTTAGCTCAATCACATTTTTTAGTTGCATCACTGACAGCCTGGTAAGAGGAGACCAAATGAAAAAGGTTGCATACATCACTAGGAGACTTACAGCATTTCATTTTGTTACATTTTGCTGTATATTTAGCAGTGTGTTGAGTGAACGCTCGTACCCTTCAGGTCGCTGTCCATCCACAATCAGGCAGTTGGCCTCAGGGGTCCAGGCAGGGAGGGAGCGGGGTTTGTAGGGGGCTACAGGTGCCAGCTCCCGTCCCAAGGCAGTTATACACTGAGCCTCAATGTAGCGCACGATGTGGAACGCAGCGGTGGAGGGCTGCAGGTCTGGTTTGAACTCAAAGGCCAATGTAGCTGGGTAGAAACCAACCAGACTGCAGCTGAAGATGACCTGGACTTCATATGTGTCACCTGAGAACAAGACATAACTGGTAATAATGTTTAGTGGAGTCATACTCTCAGCAGAGTAAAATATGCCATTATGAATTTATATGGAAAATGCAGGATAACCACCGCTGACACCTGGCTTCATTTTCACTAAGGATGCTGGAAGTATCAAAGACTTATCTGCACACTTAGATCACTGCAGAGTACTCTGCATAGGTCTAAATGTGCAGCTATCTCTTTTATCATCATGAATTGATATGAAATGAAACTGTTTAGTGATGTTTGCATTACCTGGTTGTAAACACAGAGGGTTTTTCTTGGTCACCTTGTTCTCATCCTTTAGGATGAAGTCCCTGAGCCAGTGCAGTGGGGTGTAGTAGGTGAAATACACTGGTTCTGTTCCAGTGTTCTGCACGTTCAGATTCACCACGCACTGTTTAAAAAAAAGAACAGATCTATGCAGTGGAGCTTCACATTTCAGCAGATGCTCATCAGAGAATGCGGCAGTCATTGCATAAGTACCTGACATGAGCCATCAACGCTCAAGCTAAGTTTCCCTTTCTCAAACTGACGGTCGGAGTCGATGCAGATGCCACGTTTGTCAGAGATGAACTGAGCCCTATGGGGCACAAAGAGCAGGTTACGATGCACTGTATTTAAGGCAGGGGACTGGTGTGTGACGTTGAAGATCGCAGAGCCAAATTTCAAATGTACTTTTTAGATATATTGTTGTTTTATTGCATTTAAAAGAGGACTCTCATTCTTTATTCCCGTTACCTGTCCGTCTTCAGTCTGGTCATCAGAAGGCTTGCCAGTTTCCTCCGGGCTCGAACTCCCGTCTCGGCCTGATCTTCGGAGGTGTAGGCCTGTTCCGTCCTGGGACTGGCTGCTCCATTCTGGACTGGTTCTGGTGGACTGCCCCTTGGTGAATGCCACTGGTCCAGAAAAAGAGCTGTGACCTGTGCGGAGGATCACGTCAGGTCAATTTTGTCTTCAGATGGAAAATTCCGAAAATCAAGTAACTATCCTCTATCAAGTTTGCTCTGTCATGATTTTTTTGTTAACAGTAGCAGACATAATGGTGTCCTCGCCTGCTTTTAAAGGAACCTAATCTGCATATAAAAATAATCGACAGAAATGCATTGTAAGTATAACTAGCAAGCTTTGTCTTCAGACATTCAAACGGGCTTTTTCTATGACCGGAAGTTTTGTTTTCTGAGAAAGTGACGCTATCCTCCCGCTACACAAACAATCATTTTGCAAGTCATCGGGGCTTGAGAGGCAAAAACATTTGCTTAAGAATTGACTCATTACTGTTGTCGGTTTAAAGCATTAAAGCCCTGAAAACTTGGCTTCAAATTTCATATTTTTCCATAATATTAAATCATTATTAATAACTGATCCACCAGAATAATGTTTTAGAACCAAGATTAAAAAAAAGATAAATATCTATTTATTTATACTTTACATTGTAGCAGTGATCTGTGGCGCACAGTGACGTCACTGTAGCGCGTGACCTACTCGTTGTTTATTGTGCGCTCAGAAGTGTAATAGACTTTGACACATCATTTAGAGCAATTCAACTTCAATTTGATTTAATTAGCTAATGACAGTTCTAAATAAAGACACGTTCGAGCTATATCCACCCAACAGCAATTCCTTGTTTTATTCTGATTCACGGCAAGTAATTAACTCATTATAAAGTGATTTAAAAGTATATTGAAATACTACATACTGTACTTAAAAGCGTGTACTAACTAACTTAAACAAAGTGGCGTCAAAACCTAAGCATGAGCCAGAAAGTACAGACAAAGATGAGCTTTGTATTTCCACTTTATCGGGTGATCGCACTGTATTGATGACTGTGCGTTAGGCTTCAGTGATCGGTTTCGATTAAACAGCTGGTGAAAGCCAAAGACTCCCCACTGACTCTGCTTAATCATTGAAAAAGCTGTAAATGCTGACACTGCTGTATACATCTGAAATAGGCTTAAGTGCCGAAAACATAACGCGGAAGTGCAAACCGTGGAGTTGAAGCGAATCGTATCCCTTCGTCTTGTTACTTTGTTGGACACCTTCAGGGCATAGAGGACTGAACCGAAGTTTGGATCTTTGGTCCCTGAATTCCTAAAATAAACATAAAAACATTGAATTCCGGAAACGTTCACAGAACTTGTCCCACATATCCCCATAATGTAGAACAACTCACCTACGCCTGAACTCCGTGTTGTAAATGTCTCTCAGTTCAATTCTGTCTGTGATGGATGCTCGATGACTCTCCTTCAGGAACTCAAAGAAGTCGATTCCAATTTGGCAGCGAACGGACAAATGCATATTAACCATGATCGAAGATCGCTGTGCCGATCAAAGATAGTCAAAGAAGAAACCGCCGGAGTCTGGAGACAGTGTAGCTCATCGACCCACAGCTTCAATTTGCGTCTCAGAGGAAATACCCGAGATTCTCCATTTTTATCTGTGGACATTTCACAGGGGCGGTGTTTCTCCGTTTCTCATGTTAAGGAGCGGCGATACCAAGGCGGTCACGCGCGGATGAGTAAAGCAGCTGCACCCAGACAGCCAGTCAGTCCGGAGAAACGAAACTTAAGACGCTGGTCCCGTTAAACCGAAATGACTAAAGCGAAACCGCAAACAAATGTAATCAAAGGGTTCAACAGTAATATAGTACCATTATATCCTCGTATTTCTGCTGCCTACTACTGCTACTACTACTGATATTTAACATCAATAATATAGACAGATCCAGCGCCTGTGTTATTTAAATCATGACTGGAAGGTTCAAATTTATCATACATACATCATTTATACAATTATGTTTCACCATGGCCCCATAAGTGATCACCTGGGGGGGCTTACATGAAAATAGAAAAAGAGGATATGAAAAGAGGATCATAATTAGAATGAAAATATACCTTTATAAGTGATTAAAATGGAGAGCAACATTCGTGGAATAGAAATGTGAGGCTTGTCTGGATCAATACAAAAAGCACAGGACTGTGGTGGAAAAACTATTCAATAGTACCGAGTGAGTCCTATAATACTGAATACTGACACAAGAAACACTAAGAGAAGAAGTTTGTCTTTAAAGTATTTATTCTCTGCGCAGAGAAGGCTTCACCGTCATACTGACTGCAACACAGTCCGCAGAGGATGAGCCTAGAGATCAGTTTGTCTCCTGCTCTTAACCATCTCAGCACACAGCAGGGGGGGGGGGGGGCATCAGGTATTTACATTACAACAATTGATCAGCAGTTTCAAGCTCCCCATTGACACCCTCCAGTCACCCCTTCATCTTCTGAGTCTTGTCACACAAAGAGATCTTTCTTTATTACCTTTGATTATCCCTGGGAATCTTCACACCCAAACATTCTCTGTTTAAACTGCAAACCCCCGTTTGGTTACTTCCCCTGATCAAAGCAAAGACAGAGACACCCCTATGGTCCTGTTACCACTATCTTAGGTACACAATCATATGTCACACATATGGTTTTGTTAGTGAGTAAGGCACATAAACTAAATCACAGTAGACATGTACTAGCACACTAACATGTTCTATCACAGGACATGGCAGCACTGTTAAATCTGGAGAGTGCGCGTACAGTTTTAAGTCTCCATTGATTACTGATTCACTCTTTAAAACCTAAATTACACTTAATGACATTTTATGACATGAGCATGCAGTCACATTCATCTTGATTGACTGAGCAGTAAATGGGCCTCTGAATGCTAACAGTGGACACAAAGTGCAACAGTTTCACACTTTTCCCAAGTTTTTATTTTTATTTCGTCTAGATTGCCAAAGCAACTCTATTAAAACCTTTGAGTAAGTTTTAAAAGTTAAAACTCTTGAAACAAATACTTGTTGAGATTAAAACTGGTTTCAGTTGTTTGATTTTTGATTTTCCTCTTTACAGACAAAATCTGTGTTGGCATCAACAGTAGACTAATCATCTAGGAAGTACTCCAAGTAATTCAATAAACATTTCTTTGGTCTTAGATACATTAATTCATTATATATATATCTATATCTATATAGATATAGATATATATATAGATATTGTCGTATCTTTCATGCGACAGTGCTGTTGAAGTGATGAGGAAGGATGCTCCGTGGACACTGTTCTTGCTGGTATAATAAAGTTTATTACAAACAAGCAACACATGCCATTACGGAGGTCTCAAGTCGAATCTGAAAGTCCTGCCTCTAGGGCTCTCGCTTCATCTTTATATAGGATACATGTTATGTAACATCTGGGCGGAACGTAAGAGAATGTATGTGGCCTCCTCATTCTACACATCCCCCCTTCTGCCCCTGGTCTCCTGCACATCTGGTTTTCATCTAAGACAAATACACTTGGGGGTCTTCGCTGTATTGTGCAAGACCTGAAAATATACCACATATTCCCCCCTTCGAGACTTACACAAAGTCTCGAAAAAATAAAAGAAGAGACATACAAGTGTATAATCATGACAAAATTAACAACCCGTCCTTTTTAACATTAAAGCAACGGTACGGAGTATAAAAGTGAGAGTGAAAAACCTGTTAGGCAGCTAATTTTTCTTGAAATATCCATTAAACAATGTAGACAGGAAAATTCTCTCACGGTCCCTCTGCCAAGGCGACCATACGTAATACTCCATAAGACTGAAATGAGGAATTTAGCAATTTGTGTAAGGAAATGACTTAAGCAAATACATATGGAACACTCAGCAAATCAAAACAAAACAATGTCCAAAGCCAGGCTGGTCGACCCATCGCACCTTTCTATGGACCTTTTCCTGCCTACTGTGGTATATTTTCAGGTCTTGCACAATACAGCGAAGACCCCAAGTGTATTTGTCTTAGACGAAAACCAGATGTGCAGGAGACCAGGGGCAGAAGGGGGGATGTGTAGAATGAGGAGGCCACATACATTCTCTTACGTTCCGCCCAGATGTAAACATAACATTAGGAGGCGACTGTGGCTAAGGGGATAGCAGGGCCGTAGCAGGGCCGTCTTTCAATCAGAGGGTCGGCGGTTCAAACCCTGGCTCTGGCTCTGCTAGTCGCATGTCGATGTGTCCTTGAGCAAGACACTTAACCCCAAAATTGCTCCCGTAGCTGTGCCTACGGTGTAGAAATGTGATAGAATCTGAATTGTAAGTCGCTTTGGATAAAAAGCGTCTGCTAAATGACTGTAATGTAAACATAACATGTATCCTATATAAAGATGAAGCGAGAGCCCTAGAGGGAGGGACTTTCAGATTCGACTTGAGACCTCCGGGCGATCTAGACGTCCGTAATGGCATGTGTTGCTTGTTTGTAATAAACTTTATTATACCAGCAAGAACAGTGTCCACGGAGCATCCTTCCTCATCACTTCAACAGCACTGTCGCATGAAAGATACGACACTACCCCACTGTCCCTAAACATCGAGAAAAAGAAAACATCCGAGGTCCCATTATATTTAGAAACCATCATTTCCCAAGCATTTAATACACAAAGAAGAAAATTCATTTTTAATAATACTAATGTAACATTTCAGAGAAGACATAAGACTGTATAACGCTGCAGTTTCTCAGCAGCCGTGACTCAGGTGTAGTATCGATGATGTCTTGAATCTGGATGTTGTATCGCCAGTCCACGTTCAGAGTCCTTCAGACCATCCGTATTTTCATGTTTGAAGTGTCTGAATCCATTCAGCCCATCGGAGTCCCTGACAATCCACCACCCTCACAGTGGTCTTCCCCCAATATGTTCTAGAATGAAAGAAAAGAAGACCAGTATCTTTTGCATACAGAACAGATACACATTAAAACATCAAACACCGAATAATAACACTTCTATAAGTAAAATGTGAGATTATAACTCATAATGTCCATTAATCATATTGTTCATTTGTTTCCATACCCCCCCTTCGAGACTAAACAAAGTCTCGAAAGAGCAAAACAAAATCAACACTACAAACTACGCAAGCAATAACAGAGGTAAATAATAGGATTATAATCATGAGATATTCAAAATGGATATTCCTCCACCACTTCGATCTTTATTGCGTCATCCTCATCCATGTCCGTGTCAGCTTCGTGTAATAATGGCATCAGAGTTTGATCGCCGGGTAGCACAACTCCAACCCATCTAATTATCATTGCCTTTGCAAAGGTCAACAACAGCGTACAAAAACAAAACATCACACACAACGACAGAACGAGCGCTACCAAAATCTGAACTAACACTGCTCCTATTGGCCCCAATTTATCCTGCAACCAAGCATTTGCAGACCATCCCGCGTCTTCTGACGGACCAAACGCATCTCTTATGAGCTTCAATGCCTCTATGACACTAGTCATATTATCAGAACTATCAGGAATCAACGTATAGCAAGCCTCCCCTGTTAAGTTCAAAGTCATACAAAGGCCCCCTTGTTTGGCCAAAATATAGTCAAGAGCCATGTCATGTTTTAGCAACGTCAGTCTGTGGCTTCTCTGAGTGTTTGACAAAAATTCGAAACCTCTTATGGTTTCGTTCGCAAAGCCCTGCAAGGTGTAGGTAATGTTGTCGATGTGATCTGCCAAGAATGTCACCCCATACCATGGAAATAATCCTATACCCCACTTCTCTCCTATACTTATTCTCCAATGGTAAGACTCCAAATTGTGAAACTGTGCCAACGCACGTTTCATCCTACTATGTGAAGCGACATCAGATTGGCCCCCATCTGGCCCTACTCCCTTCTGGATAGGAAGAACCTCATATGGAAGTTTCAACAGTGCCATATAACAGCATCCTGTCCACCCATATGGTAGAAATATGTATGCCTTATCACCACAGACCCACCAAATATCCTTAAAATTCCCTATAGTCACATTCCCCGGCAATATCTGGTTATATACCCTTAAAATTGTCTTCTTTTTGTTTTTTGGTATCTGAAAAGATGCTTCATACGAATCATTCCTATTCTCATGTTCCATTTTACCCAAGTCCATCATATATTTATCACAATCTGATAACCCCATAAACGTTCCCGGCCCATTATAAGTTGTATTTGAACAAAAACAGCTGGTAGCTCCCACTGATGTCACCTCCATTATATCAGGGACCGCTGTTCTGATATCTTCGTGCTGATCAAGTAAATTTACATATGATAATTCCGTCAACCAAGAACAAGTAAATCTAGGCCTAAACAGATGCACTGACCAAGACATCAGTGCATCTCCTGCTGACTGCTGGTGATACAACAGCCATGATAATGCATACCTTTGACACATAGTGGTTAGTGGTTCTGGTATCGTCTCTAAAATTGAAGGCCATGAATTCGGCGATAGGACTTTCACCAGACATGGACCATCCGTTTTCACAACCGATCTTACAGAGTGGGTTATTTGCTGGAACCATAACTTCCTACCTGCCCAAGGGTCTGCAATTTGTAACACCGAAGGATCAAACCCAAATGCCTTCCATTTAGTGTCTCTCTTTTGTACTGTATGGTATTGATCCATCATGGTGCCTGATCTGGTGCCTGATCAGAGTCACCAAAGTTATTATCTACGTTTGAAATAGTCCTCTGAGCTGTCATGGATGACTCGACATGCTTCTCTTCCATCCTTTGTTGTTGTTGTGGTCTTGTTATTGTGCAAGACCTGAAAATATACCACAATATCACAAATGAACAAACATTGAGTTGTGATTGTGTTCTTAATCACACAAGATGCTCATAATTACAGTCATAGGCAGACTTATAATCACTCTTCTCTTTGCGATTTTACCAACAATTATTTGAGTATGGAACAAATAAAAGGGGGAAATACTACAGATATGCAAATATCTATTGACTCAACTACAGTATGTCGAGTTATCTCATTGTTCCGGGTAGTAAAGTGTCAACTGACACACATTCCGCTGTCATTTCTTGTTCCACATTTTGTTTGCTAACCATAAAGTGAGTCAATATTTTCTGCTGTCAGTTTTCAGCAGGTGACACTGATTGTTGCCACGGAAAACCTTATAATTAGATTGGCTTGCCATTACGTTTTCACATCCTTAATAATTTGAATTTCTATAATAAATCTGAGATGTAGGCAGTGATTCATACATCTAGAAACAGGCTATGGGCAGGGTGGCAAACTTTTTTGGCTTTGAATTTGCCTGTATTTTTGTGAAACAATCTTCACACACAAGGTTAGTCTGAACATCTCAACCAGTTCTTTATTTTTGCTGTTTTATGTTAAATACTGGAGCTTCAGATGGGTGTCTGAGGTCTGTTGGTCCAGCTGTTGCTGCATCACTCTCCACTGTTGGGTGTAGAATTATGGTGGACAGGCAACTGTTGTGGTTTTTTCAATGTCGATGATCGTTGACTTGAAGTTGATTATACCTTAATATTTTGTTTTTATTATAAATGCTTTTATTGTTTCTGGTTTTACCATGTAAAGTGTCTTTGAGTGCCTTTTAAAGCGCTATATAAATAAAATGTATTATTATTAAAAGCTGGCTTAATACTTATTTGCTATCTGACTCGTGGTGAGGTACCACAGGATTCTCACTAACCAGGAACTCAGTAATGAACACCCACAGAACACAAGAGAGATTGAAGTTTCTTCAGTTCACGCAGATTCATTTGTATTACACAGAATACAAGCAAATCGAGTTGTCTGGACTCAACTGACTAAAACAAAGAATTGTAACTTACTTTATACTCCCCCCCCCCCCCCCCCCCCTTTACTCATCAGCTCTAAATGTTCCTCTAAAACAGTCATTTCGTTCATCATGAATAAAGTAGGGATTCATAGCGTTTTTTGGATCCTGTTTCCCCTGGGGCGTGGGGGACATCTGGGCCAATGAGATATACAGTTGGTTCACTAATTAATAAATATCATAAGGGACACCTGTCAGAGGATCCTACGGATCTCTGATCCTGTGGTCATGCTAACTCAACAGGAATGCAGTCCAATGTCCAGTATCTATACATCTACTATGTATGGGCCTATGTGCTGCTTGGATGGTGGCTTTAAATCTTTCCCCGGCTTTGTCTCAGTCCCCCCCCCCCCTCCCTTCTTCTTAATTTATGCTCCTGCCAAACTTCTGGCTACATCATCACAGCCTTCCGACGGTCATAGAGACCCAAGATGAGCCTGACAGTCTGGTCCCGGGGCCTATACACAAAGGAAGTCCTGTTTTCCTAGGACACCGTAGGAGTGACATCGCTGCCAGTCCCAACTGGACTCTACCTAATTTTAGGACTCATGAAAGACATTAATCCAGTGACTACTCCTATGTCAGTGACTGTATGACTATGCCGGGGCCTGAACTGAGTTTGACACAAAAGAGTATGAAAGTAAGATTATAAAGATTACCTGAGCAAACGTATAATATAGACTCAGAACCAAAATATAGATGTAAACGCATACATTTTACAGATAGATGAATAAACACATATGATAACCTTGGAGAAAATAATATAGTGGCAAACGCATACATTTTTTCCTCCCTCACAACCCAAACATCCCTTAGTCTTCAAGACGATTGTCAGACAAAAGAAGGACATATAGTATGAATTGTGTGAGTATACGTGAATGTGCATATTACCGGAGGTTCCCTGAGTGTAGACAGATCTTCCTCTGCATCAGAGACTGTAATGCCACGGTAACCCCCTTCTTTGAAGCATTAACGGATGAATCTAAAAAGAAAAGTCAGTTTGTGAGGCATTAGTTTGAGTTATTCGTCCAACCAATCCTCCCCCACTGAAAGAGAATTAGACTGATGAGGACCTGTAGCCTTACTTGTTCCAGATTTGGTCAGTTTTCAAGACTCTCGGGTCTCCAACCTCAATCAGCAAGGATCGTGCTCGGGTCATTGCCACGTTGAACCTCTGGGAAGATAGTGTCAGTTAGTGTGCACGTAGTAGTATTGAGTGACTGTGAATCAAACTGCTTACATTGTGGACATTAGTTTCATGGAAATCAATTTCGTCTCATTAATATAGAAATGTGTTTGCAAGGTTGTTGTCGTTCATCAGACGTTCCAACATGGATACACCTGCACAGAGTCTTTAGACTTCCTTAGGCTCAGGCAATAATAAACAGAATTCAGACACCACTTAAGTGAAAGTTCAAGATCTGTTCCGTTAGTAGCTTCAATTTTCACTGTTATTTTCAGATTTTGCATTAAATGAACGTAACCCTAAGATACATCAAACACTTGATTACATGTTATGTTATCTGTTTCAAAAGAGTTCTCACCCATGTTTCTCTGCCAGTCTGGATCAGATGACAGGGCGTAACTGTGTATGGCCTCCAGCCAGCACTACTTGGCATTTCTCTCGTTTCAGAAGACCTTTGGAAGAAACCCAGACATATTAAGGGCACACCTATGGGGCCGATCACATCGACACGTGTGGCTACAAGCACGGCCGCTTAAAAAACGCCCCTTGGCAAAGCCAGTCGGGCAAAACAGCTGATGAGCTGGTGGAGCCGGGCGATCAAATGTAAACAACGGGGGGGATGATTCAATGCAGACATCGACCACTTGCTGTTGCTGCGGTATTGAAATACGAGGAGGGGGAAATTAGATGGTTAATCGTAATTAACTATCGCTAATATAATGTTCGTTCCCTATCTACGGGCAGCAAAAGAGGAAGTCAGTGGTAAAGCCCGCCTCTTGCTTTATTTGACTGGCTGCCTCGGTCATGTGTGACACTGACTCCGTGCCTGGCTCTGAAACGTTGAAAAATATTTTAACTTTCATGCGCGTCTGAAAACTGCCGGAAAAACGCAGCTCGCGGCGCAAGAGAGGAGCGCACGCGTGGCCAGAGGACAACAGGGTGCGACGCGTTTCCAGCGACGCGTCTCGGTGTGATCGGCCCCATACAGAGAATAAAATGCTGCACGTTAAAGAAGCTTGCTTGCTCGTCACCTGCTAAAAGGGATGAGACACTCGGTTTCTGCTGCATGGCCGGCCTCATCCACAAATAGATACGCGTAATGATCTGTAGGAGTCCCTACAGTCACGAGCCTGACGAGAGACAGGGAGAGAAAGACATGGCGGATCTTTAACTTTCTTAACTTCTCACACATGTGCTTATTTTTGATACAAGTTGATGTAAATGTGAAATAGGGAGTGGCATGTTCACATGAAACAGGCCCGCTACTGTAAGTAGATTAAGCAAGTAAAGTACTTCGCATTGAATTGACAATCCTACTTCAAGTGGATCTGAAGTCATTTGTTTCTCGTAATTTTGAAAACATTCAATGTATAAAAATGACACATAATGCTCAAATTAAAGATTGTTGCCAGTATGTTGTGTTTTGCATGTTCACTATAGCTCAGTGTGTGCTTGTGTTAGCCAGGAGGACAGAACAGGAAACACTGTGATCTGTGTTGATGAATCATAGGTGTAACTAATTACATTAACGATGGCTGTTCCCAGCAAGCCACTCTATTGAGCCAGCATGCACATTGCCACACCTAAATGCAGCCATTAATTATATTAATAATTACACCTGTGCTTTTCCTGCTGTGAAATGTTCTGTACAATCCTTATTGGCTATTTAAGGAAACGCATAACAAATACAAGAACATACTATACCTTCCTGCAGTTTGCAGGCTGGTGACTATGATCGTATGCTCCATCAGCTCATCTCTAGTGGCAATCACAAGTGTCTCTGTTTCATGGCTCAGGTTGCAGCAAAACTATAGCAAAGCACATACGTACATATAGTACACTACATGTGCACAGGCCAAATAAAGTTTGTCAGGATTTACTTAAAATCAACAGAATATCAGCGAGTGAAAGATATTTGATCGAGGTGATGTAGCAGAACTCTTCATAAATGTGCTGGTATGTCTTTGTGGATCTTCATCAACAGTCCTTGTTTGAGATTGTGGTATACGTGACTTCTAGCCAAATATGTGTGTTGTCTTGAGGCTAATGATGAGGTTTGTTTATTTTTGAGGAACAGAGTATAAAAAAAATCCAGAACTTTTATATTTTGCACAGGGAAAACTGAATTTTAGGGACGGATGGGATGAAAGGCACAAAACAGTACTGATGGGAACATGGGCACCTTGACTGTATCACATGTTTCGGATGTTTTGTCTGGATTCTCGACCTTGAGGCAGTCTGACCTATATAGATGTGACTTGTGGGAAGAAAATTGTCCAGTAGGGAACAGCACCTCCCTCAGATTGTTCTTGCACACCAGCGCTGTTGCTCTATGCTGGGTACGCAGGGGCATACGGTTGATAGCAAAGTGTGAATGGAACCTCGTGCCCTCCTTGAAACAACTCAGGAACCTGCATTCAAATTCACACGGATTTGATGACTGAGCAGAGTGCACCATTCACTTTCTATCGCATACCAAGACAGAAATAGAGAAAGCTAGTCGCACACTGGGTCCTGGCCTTTCCTGGGAACGTTCAAGAGTGCTATCATCCTTGTGTCCTTGACTCAACAGATACGAGTAAGAGTTTGCTATATTTTGCACACAATCAGAGGATGATTCTGATGCTGTCAAGGAGGGATGTTGACTCTCTTCAGGTGGGGGCTGGGGTGGCTCCCCTTGTTTCTGGCTTGTTGTGTTATGTCTTGTAGCTGTATTGATTCCTCTCGTCTCTGGTCCTTGGTAGATGGAGCAGATGGGTGACGCAGGAAGTAAAATGGTTTGAAGATGAACAGTTTTAATTCTGATTTGTTGAGACAAATTCCATCCGCCCTAAAAAAAGATATCTATAATCCCAGAAAAGAAGTTAAAATTGTCAATAAAGTGCACTGTATTGAAGGTACATGCAGTTGAAAGCCAAGTGTTCAGTGCCAACAATCTGCTGAATCTCTCAACTGATAAACACCAGTGTTCAAGGAGCTGAGTTTGGTCAATAGATAACTTGTTACTATTGCTCTGTCCAAGTGTCATTTGATGCCCAGTTGTTAGCTTTCCCTGTAGCGTTTTGCTTTAAGGATTACTCTCACACTGTTGTGTGAGGATAAGAGGATATACAGGTCATCTGAGAGTCTGGATCCTGCAGCAGTCGGTGGAATTCTGTTTTCAAGTTGTACACTTGCTGGTTTGTTGCCAACTCTTTCTTTTGCAGCTGTCCACAGATGTGTCCCGTTACCAACAGGGGTTGATGAGGCGCACTGCACTGTAAAAGCAGGAAGCTTGGAACTGCAGAGTTAATTATCATATTATATAGTTTAGGATAGGATTAGGAAAAGTAAAACAAAATTCACATCACACCAATCAGCTTTCAGCGTTGCGATGATCTGCCTGTGCACATTTGGAAAAAGATAATTTGAACTAAACTGAATTTATCTATGACTTTTTACTCAAGTCATGTCATGTTTTTAAAAAGTTATACCTGAATAGTATGGTACCTTTGGTAATTATAACTTTGAATTTGTCTGAGCTTTGGAATTATAATTGAAGGCTGTCTTACCTGTACTGCTGCAATAACGTTGCCATTTTCAGACGAGCTTCAATCTTTTGGCGGGCCGGCTGAAACATCTTTGCTTCAACAATGGATGTGTTTTGTGGCCCATTCAGGTAACCAGATGTTCCCGGTCCTGTGTTCTGGACAGACTGCACTGCAGGCGGTGTTGCCTGTAGTGGCTGCCCTTGCTGCTGGTGGAACAAGCTCATTTGGTTCTGATACTACTTTTAAAAAAAAGAACCAGAAAGGATCATTAACCCACTGTCTGCAGTATGAGTATGAGCTGTGATTATTGCAAAACCGCTAAAGCGCATTTGAATGCTAAATTTGAATGCTAAACCGCAGCTTGTAGGATGTCAACAGGTGTGCTGAGGTGTGTTTCCATTGATATAACATCTGGTTTATGTTTGACTCGTGTTTTAATTCTCTATTTACATTTTAACTTTGGCCACTAGGGGGCAACGCAGACTAATGTTTGCTCAGTGTGTTTAAGCAGACACTATTCGATGTATTTTAAAAAAATAAAAGTAGGTCTGCAATTTTTGCAAGCTGTACAAATTGGTAGCTTGCACGATCCCTTTTGTGACCTTTTTGTGTGGTTATTTGTTTGCACTCTCGAAAGGTGCAATGTAAATTAAGATTAATTTGGTTAAATGTGGCCTTTTCACTCTTCATACAGTAGCTTATTGGGTGTTTCTGCAATGCTTTGTTAGCTAAGAGTGACTATATCACAATATTTATGGTAACACTATAATATTCCTGTAAGAATTTAAATTTGTTTTGGTGTCATTTATTGTCGCGATCACATTCTGCCTCTTCATTGGATGTTGATATAACTTTTGTACAGTCAGTAAAATCAGTCTCACCAAACACAGTCCTTCATCATAAAGGTGTTAAAAAAAAAAACATGTAACCTGACAAATCCGGTTGGATGTGTTTTATGTTGTGACGTAAAACAGTAAACTGAGGGGTGATCTCATGGGGACAGGATTATTACCATGATAGTTATTATGATATTATTACTTCCTATGTTAAGCTCATATTTCAATATGTCTTTATTGTTATTGCACAAAGTACAGTGTGTTCAGGTGCATCCAAATAAAAATGAAATAATAATAAGTATAGACAGGGACTATATTCGGTAAAATTGTGGTGTACAATATGTGCAATAATTCCTCAGAGAGTTGGTTCTTCTAGGCTTGTTGTGTGTGTGTGTGTGGGGGGGGGGGGAGGAGGTGTCTACTGATGACTCTGAAGAAAGTTTGGAAGTGGCCAAATGAGGCTTAGAGGAACAGGGGGTCGGGTTTGTTTGACACAAAATCCTCAGAACAAACAGCGGTGTTTGTTTATCCTGATCAGTGTTAGTCATGTGCATGTGTCTGTTTGTGTGTGTGTTTCTGTCAGCCTCATATCTGTCTGCCCGCCCATGTTTGTGTTTGAAGCTGAATGCTGTCAGACTGCACGATGACTCAGCCGTCCAAACTGTCTTACTGTACGATCACCTCTCTCTCTCTCTCTCTCTCTCTCAGTCCTGCTTCACCGACAAGTGACTCAGTGATCATTTTGCTGTCCTGGTGGCTACGACCCCACATGAGTCCCAATCACGCCCACACGGCAGAGCTCATACGTCTCTGTGTGAGAGAGACACAGTGCCCCTGATAGCAACGTGCATGTGTAACTGTTTATCTGACAAAACGTCGATGCATTTCTGTGTCAATGACCCACAGACGCAGCAGAGCCAAGAAATTACTTAAACGGCCGCAGCTGCATATCCATGGCAACAGGGTGTTTTAAGGAGGGACATTATGGGCTGGAGAGCAGGGTAATGACCGCTCTGGCCGTCGGAATGCCTTGATCTTATCACCATGGCGAGAGGGGATGCTCCTACTTTCTGATAGTCTAATAGCCCCTGCTCTAATAGACAGGCGGCCTGGGCCACCGAGGTCACTCAGAAACACAGGACCCTCCCACACACACACACACACACACACACACACACACACACACACACACACACACACACACACACTGGCACAAACACCAAACCATAGCGCTGCTTTTCCACAGAAGCATAAGCACAAAACTGTGTTCAGTTTTGCCTTTGTGACAATTGGACGTATAGGATATTAGTGAGGGAAATGTAATCAAAGGACGTTTCTTTTAGGAGAAGAAGAAACAAGGGAATGGACGAGGAGCGAGCAGAAGAAAGATAAGAGTTTGTTGAAAACTTGTTTGCAGAAGAATTGCCTGTCACTTTTTTGGCACCCATTACACACTCTAGTACTCGCATACTCTTGCAAATCTCACACAGCACAGCGGAGTGTATACATGACCAAATCCTATAAGTCCATTTGAATACCACAACAGTCTTCTTCTAATCTGTTTGTTTGAAATTCGTGATGAATCTGCAGTTTTCAGCAGACCCAGTGCAGGCCTTATCCACACCTATTTGTCCATGTTAAGGGTTGAGTTATTTCTCAACACGATTGGTTGAATGCCAATGAAGGAGTGTGTGTGTGTGTGTCTCTGTGTGTGTGAGTGAATGTTCCTCTTTATCTCACTCAATGAGTGAGTGGAGGTTGGCTGTAAGGCTATCTGTCCCTCTCAGACACCCAATCTGTCTCTGTCACTGTGCCTGCAGCCTGCGCACACACACATACACGCTCACACAGACATACATTGATGAACTGGCGTCAGCAACGTTACCTTTGTTAGATGCTGATATCGCATCAGTACCACGTTATTGGGTATTTAGTACTAGCCAGACCAAAAATAACTCTCCTTAGTAACGAACGACTGAAGTGAGTAGATTTGGTTGTAATCAAATTAAGAATCTTGAAGTTGAATTTCTCAAAGTCCCTTTTTCTCTCCGTCATGACAGGTAGACACACGGTGCTCAGGGTGAGAGCTGCGCCTGTACTGAAGTGTCCCATTGAGTTTCCTGAAGTGGACTTATCTCCGACCATACCTTCTCCTCGCATCTCACTCTTTCCTGGATCCAGACAGGGCTGAGCGCCACACTCATCTAGCCCTCCTCACACCAGGGAGGCCTCTCTCTTCTGGGCTCAGTCCCACACTCAGACCCCCTCAACCACACAGCCGCCTTACAGTTGGCAGAGTGCTGCATGATACTCAAGGTAATGATCTAGTGTTTGAAAACTGTACAGTTGATGGCGATGGTGACGATGTTGACAGAAATATTGATGCCACCGCCAAAAATACTGTCGGTTCTGACTGGACAGAAAAGACACAATCTGGAAGAAAGGCATAAATCCCCAAGGCCTGCTGTTATGGCAACTCATATTCACATACTGTACACATTTAAAGATCCCCTCCAACCATGTTTGTTCTCTTTATTTGGGGCAATTTAATACTTTATGAGATAGCAATAGTAGAGAGGTGAAAGAAAATGATGGAAAAAGAGATGCCAGTGGAATCTGATTGAAATGTATTAGACCATGTGCACATGCTGTGTAGTACCACGAGCAGCTTAATGTTGTAATAGTGTAGAGTAACTATACACAGACATCTACTTATTCTACCATCTGGCTGTTAAGAAGTTCCACAAAACTGCATGTTCTGTCTCTATCCCTAAAGGTAGTGGTCACAAGTGCAACATATCACAGCACACTTAATAAAGTTGACTTTATAGGCTTTCCTTTCCTTTCATTTAATTCATCTTCTTTTCCCACACGTGGCACGAGGTGCGTAAGAAATCCACACCACGCCTATTTGTCAAATAGGGCACATATTGTCACATAATTCATGTGTCATTTCGAATAATTTACTGTGACACATTCGTTTTTAGGGATGTAACACTAACTAGGGGTTGCAGTGAAACGACATAGTTGTGCAGCTGTGCTCACAGCCAGTGGATGCACACTGCTGGAGCTTGTTCTTTTGAAAGGAGTATGAGCAATATATGCGTCACATCATCCTCCTTTCTATATATATATATATATATATATATATATATATATATATATATATAAAACACTTTCCTAAACTGGCAGTGTATTATAACTTTATTAGAATTCGGAATCATTTAAACAAATAAGAGTTAAATTTAACAAATGATGTACTTTACATTTCACAAAAGGTTGAAAACAGCATAATATATATATATATATATATATATATATATATATATATATATCTCTGCAAGCAGCAATGTGTGAGGTCTGCCCATGGGACAAACACAAATAGATGTTTGAAATACTGCAACTGTCCAGCTACACTGAGGACACACATATAACATATACAAACACTAAAAGTAGCACATCAGATTAAACAAAAGAGATTAAATAGTACATCAAATGCTATTCTATGCTAATCGTCTTTGTTTAATCTGTACAGAAAATGAAGTGGAAAAACTTTATATAATATAACGTGGTCACATTATGTATCATCATGATGCTATATTGTTTCTATAGGTTTTCTTATACATCTGCATGTAGTTTAGTCTGGTGTGGTTCTTATTGTTGTGAAGTGGAATCCTGTTTATTGATTTTCTTTAGTTACTTGTAGTAGTACGAGGCTTTTCAAGCAGCTTTCGTTCCCCCTCCTTCGCTCTCCCTCTTTGACTCTAAACTGTAGGGTGAGATAGTGTGTTGCTGCAGGTGGATTATCACTTCCAGGGTGGCCATATTCACCAACTAATCCAAGACACAGATTGCCTTCAACATCACCTTCAGTGTGTAGCTCCATCAGATTATGTTATGTCTCTCGTGCTGTTGTTGAATGCGGTTTGGCTCTCTGAGTGGTAAACAGCCGTTGGTGTGCGCTTTAGTGTCTGATAAACACATTAGACTGTTGTTTACGCTCCCCTAAACTGTCCCGGTTCAAACACTTGATAGAGACGGAACTCCAAGCCAAGATGTGAAGATGTGAGCATCGTTATAGTACTGTGACTAGAGAGAACAAAATCATGCTGCCCGAGCACGCGCACACACATGCGCACACATACACACTTTATGAGCTGGTATCAGTGTTTGTATACAGTATATCTATGTGCATAGTGGCCTAGAATTTCCCTGCGCAAGGTTTTTTTTTTCGTAATACCATGACACAAATAAGAGTTTATGCGTTTACACCCTCTGTGTATGTGATTACCTGGTGTAAATGGGTGATTGCATGTACCGTGCATGTACACTGTACATGCAAGAGTAATGTTCATGTGTTGGATGTATGATCTGTACTATACACCTAGTATTGTAAAGTTGTTGCTGCTGCCTGCCCTCACGGTTTCTGCACGAGAGAAACAGTTTTCCAGTCTAAAAGTCTGAGTCGGCTTTAGTTACTGGAGGAGGACGTGGACACCGCATGGTATTGCCAAAACAAGGTGTGGTGTGTCCCAACCTTTGTGGCTGACAGTGGGTATAATTAAAATATCACAATTCCTTGAAGCATTTGGACACCGATGTGATGCGTCTCTTCTCTCCTGAGCCGTTGTCTGTAATTAGGCAGATCAATTTTGTCGAAATTTACCTTGATTTTAAAATCTGTGTTAACAAAGTCCAGACATTAACAGTAAAACGTCTCGTCTATTGACGTGTAATAGAATAAAATCCTAGATATATGAGATCAGGCTCCAGATTCGGGTGCTGTAGCATTAGTATCAACGCTTGGTTAAGCCTGTGTGAAAGCTCTATTATACTTGATTGAATTATCTCCTTAGAGAGAGTGGGAGGCCGCAGCATAAACAAGTCACTCTGAACAGAGAGAGGGACAGATGAGTTTCCTTCTGTTGTTTTTGTTACACCAGCACTTTATTGTAAAACTGAAATGATATTGTTCCCGTGGCAGCTTTGTGTAAATGTTTTGTGCACAGTATTCCTCCATTTCATGCCGAGCGCTCGCTGTGTTTACCGCTGTTTACTGAGCGACTGAGGCTACTGTACTGTGTCCTTGCTCTCGATCAGCTGCCTCAAAGCTGGTCGAAGGTGAACCCCCAGTCGTTCGTAGTGTGGAGGCTTGTTACTGCTGCACTGGCCTGCAGACATCAACAGACGGTTGTGAAAACGAGACATAAAGTTAAAGATAATCCTGAGTTTTTATAATTCTACGTCTGGGCCAATCTGAGTGGAAAGGAAAATTGAACATTGGAGAAAACTGCAACTCAAAACACAAACAACACATTCCACAAGGAGAGTGTTTGTTTGTGTGGTGTGGGTTTGAGTGAATCTGTGTGTATCTGTAGTGGTTTGTGTTTTTAAAGGTGTGGAGTCTAGCAGACTGGGAGCGCAACGTTGGCTCCAGTGATGTGGTAAACACATCTTCACTCTGAGCAACATTAAACACATAGTTGTGATGATGTTTGAGTACAGGTAGACACTCCAGTAGTTGCTTTCACCTTTGGCCTTAGGCTATTTTTTGACTTTGCACCTGGTACCCCGCTTTTTCTTCCCTTTGGCAGAGGTTTGAGGTGACAGAGCATAATGCTGAGTAAAAGTCACAGGGATGAGTTTTGATTTGATTGTGTGTGCACGCTGGGATGGCTCACCGCTATCTATCAATGTCACTCAGGTAGCCATGGTATCACTGTTAGTGTCAGCATCAGTGTGTGTCAGCTGGTATCACTCACTGGTATCTATGTCTGTGAGGCCTACACAATTTGACCCTGACCCTGTATCTCTCCTGTTTCCCACACCTCTGTCTCTCGTTGTCTGTCAGAGTGTGTGTGTGTGTGTGTGTGTGTGTGTGTGTGTGTGTGTGTGTGTGTGTGGTTCAGTGTGTATTGTCAGCCCAAACCCCCAGATTCCTTGGCATGTTGGTGGAATTTCGACTATTTCTCCAGGTCACTGTTGTTTGTGCCTTGCGAGGTGTGTCTGTAAATTCCCACACAGGGAGGCAGATAACTCGCACTGTCACGCGCGTGTGCAAACCTCGTCACATGGCAGCCAACACCTTGTAGGGTTAAGAATTCACCGCGACTAACTGTCTTAAATGTCCGACTCAGGCTCAGCACCGGCACTCTTTGTCCTTTAACCCTCATGGTGGCTGTCTGTGAGCCAGGCCTGCAGTCTGCTATCCAGCACTAAGCTTGACTTGTGTCCTAGCAGCAAGTGAGTTATATCAAAGATAAATTGGGGATGACAAATTGGTGGTGTGTGAGGTCACATGGGCTGTGATAGTATAGGGGTGGTTGCTATCAAAATGAGTTGCTGTGAGCCATTATAGGAAATGCTTGAGTAAAGGGGGCAGTTTTGCTGTAAAATAAGTGTTTTGTGTCATAATCCTCTTTTTCCCCTCATACCTATACTTTCTCTCCCTCTCTGTCTCTACACCACTCGGTACCTGGCAGGTCACGTAAATATTAGTCTGAGCTCGCTAATAAATCTGCACCTCCTACTGCTCCCACAACCTCCCAACCCAAACCTAATGGCTGACACCCTCCCCATCAGATACAGCAGAGCGAAAGGACGAGAGATGGATGGACGAGTTGACACTGTAGGCAGCTCTGCTGTCGGCCAGATTTTAATCCAGCAGAGCAGGTGTTCTTTTGAATGAAATCACCTCTTCGCTGGACAGCCAGAGAAGAGCTTAGCTACTCGAGCAAGCCGTTAATGTTTAGGAGGTGTCAACAGGCGATGGATCAGTGTTGGTCGTTCATAGTGACAAAGGTTCTCTGTTGACACACCTAAACTTTATGACCCCTGACCTCAATCAGACCCCCCCTCCAATCTCCAGGAAAAAAAATGACCTACGTTCTGCTCGCCCTGGAGGTAAACTCATCCCACGACACACACACACACTTGTATGTTTGTATGCACTTTCTGATCACAAACAGTGAGTGACAGAGTAGAAAGGCCCGGTAACATACCGAGGACTTTACCAGACAGGTGATAGCTGAGCTCCGGTGGCACTGAGGGGGTCCCATCCTAGCCTGCAGGTATGTACATGTGAATATGTGTGCGAAACAGATCGCATGGCTGACACCCGGACCACCCCAAGGTGAATGTTATAGGGCAATTGTTGGTGGGGTATCTGGCTAGATTCCCCCAGAGAGAAACCTGTATCCGAGGCTGGGAGCAGGAGAGAGGTGGAGGGAGGCGGTCAGAGGGACGTGGCAGGTGGGGCGAGTAGTGATGATGAATTGTGGGGAACGAGGTTCTTTCGGCTCAGATTAAAATCTGCTGATAAACATGCCCGCCAGGTCTCTATGTAACCCAATACATTTCTCTCTCATCACTGTCTCACACCTCTTCCTTTTTTCTGTGTCTCAGTCCAAGATGGATTTTAGATGTTAAAGTCGAGTCACATTCTAGGTGGTGGGCTCTGTTCTGTCCATGTACCTCCAGAAGCTCTGTGTTTTTGTGTTTGTGTGTGTGTGTGTGTGTGTGTGTGTGTGTGCCTGCAGTTGCATGTATGTTTGTGTACGTAATCAGAGTGTGCTTTATTCTCTATTCTCAGTGTTGCTGTCATTTGGCAACCAGATCTCAGGCTGACATGCATTACAGCCTGGACATAAGCCTGAACTAATCTGTCTAACTGTCACTAGACACGGGGAGTCAAGAGTGAGGGAGAATATAGAGGTGTTAAAAAAAGTTTGAGACGAACTGTGATGGGGTTAAATAAATGATTGCGCTGCATGCATAACAGTCTAAAGATACTGCAGCAATGTGTGTGTCAGTGTAAAGGTACGGTCACGTAACGTTTCCATTCGACGACATTGCCTCACACTCAGTCCAGAAAAAGGACATGACGTCCCTGCTAGGATGCAGGTAACATGCAAATATTGATCGACCACAAACTAAAAACATTGCTTAAGAGTACATGTACTAAGGTAATAACTTCTCCATTGTCAAATCCTGTGCAATAGTGTTACTGTTGGCCAATCAAGCACTTCCTGTGAAACTGCCAGAGCCAGCTGGAGATCACACTGAAACTCTGTCTGTCGTACCGGCTTCAATATAATTGAATGGGAGATGGCGTCTATCGTCATAAGACGGAAGTGTAATGTGACCGTAACAAACATTTAACACAATCAGGCCTGTGTCATACAGCCTGGGGGGAAACCTTTACATTTCATTTCAGCAAGACATATTTCAGCTGGGCCACAGTTTGACCTGAACTAACTGTGCCCGTGATTTGGTTTCAGTCAAATTACTTGGCCTAGCTAACAATATGGTCCTTGGGTCTTACCCACAAAATGAATATCAGATCTAAAACCAGGGATGACATTTCTGCAATGGGGCAATAAATACAAGCAGTCAAGACATTCATTATAAACAAACCAACAAGACCAAAAGTGACCGCACCCATATTGTCCATAATAATTCCCCATGACAAAGGAAAACCGTGTACGCACAACTGCCGCAAGTGCTGCAGTTCAAATTGAACCACAAAGTCGGTCTGTAAACTGATGGATGGTCACAAAGATCATTTTACTGTTTGCCATTATTTTCTCTTCCAAATAACTTTGGCTCGCCTGGGGTTTGTTTAAAACCCGTACGATCATCTTTTTAGTAACCCCATTTCCCTTCCCAGATCTCACTTATTCAGTGGGTGAGTGCAATATTATCATAGCCCGTAATAACATTGCAATTAGTTCCTTTGACCTACAAAAATGTTTCCAAGTTGACCTCCTCCTGTGTTGCTTGATGCCATTTCTGTGCCTATAGCTCTACCTGCCAGCTGTGAAGACTGGTTTGCCTGTGAAACTGCAACAGGAACGCTCTCAGCCTGGCATCCAGGACACAGATAGACTCTGCCACAGGAAGTTGGCACTAGAATAGTCTCAATGACTGCTTGATAATATTACCCTGAGGGACAATAAATCGTATCTTATCTAACGATATGGGCCTCCCATGGCTGTTAAAAGACCTGGGATGTTGAGGGTTCTTTTTGGGGCAGTTGGTAGACTGAAAGGTGAATCATAATTAAACATTTTGATTAAAAAGCAGCAACACATGAGGATATTGTATTGATTGAAGAGACACAGAAGAGTAATTTTGTGCTTTCATCTTAGCTGGTGTATCTGCACTTGTGTCTGCTTCCTGCATCTAGGTATATCGAGGGCAGATGCCTTGCATTTCCTGTGTCATGGCATTGGTGTGTCTAATCAGGCCTGAACATGGCTGCATCCTGTCCCAAGCCTGGGCAAGAAGAGACGATCTTACCACGGGACAGATATCGACCAACACAGCATACAGGATTAGAGCCTTACGGAAAGAAATATTGTTTGCTGAGTAAAATAGCAATGACTTAATCTTTTATCATTTATGTTTACATGCTACTTTTTGTCTGCAATATCCCTTTAGATTCACGTGAACAGGAGTCCCTGGGCTCTATTGTAACAGAGACTGAACTGGACTGAGAGTCTGGACAGCAGAGGGGGCCGAGGCAGAGAAGATTGCTGGAAAGTATTCTCTTTGATATGCCGGCCAAGAAGCCTTTGATTAAATGTGGTCCCAGCAGGAGCCCACACTAGGTCCTCTGTGGCACGACCATGTCCAATCACCAGCTATCAACAACCCTAGGTAATTATAGCCATCTAGTCATTAGCCTGGGACCCACCTGGAATTCCACATAGCGAGGGGTGGGATGAGGCCAGGAGGGGTTGGGGTTTAGGTTTAGGCCTTTAATCAAACACTTCCCTCCCCTTGACTGATATAACACACCACACCCCAACTCACATAGAATCAGCCTTTGTTACCAACATAGATTGTATTATTATTACTGCCCCAGCATCTCGCAACTCATGCAGGTGAGGAGCGACGGTGTGTATGTGTGTGTGTGTGTGTGTGTGTGTATATGTGTGTGTGATGGGAACAACATGGCAGGTTATGACAGCAGTACAACGGGAACTTACTCACTATCGTGCTCGGTCACACTGATCAGTTCTGCTCTGTCTGCATCTAGTCTCTTTCTTGCCTTCAACCTCTACGTTTGTCTGTCTGAACAAAAACCAAATAATCCAGTGTCATAGTAATGCACCATATATTTCATATGAACATCTGTTTCGATAAGGCAATATACACAATGTTATACAAGCAAGCTGGAGAGCAGAGAAGTGAAATTTGTCCGATGTTGTGGCGGCAGTTTGTCATATTACACACTGAAAACTAGAGTACACTGTATAATCATAATAATTGGAGTGCTCTTCTCTCTCCTTGTGTCAGCCAATGTAGTGCAGTCTCATCCGCAGATGAGAAATGAAACAACACTTTACATTTTAAATAAATCACTTTAAACAGGTTTTTGTCTTTTTTCTTTTTTCTCTTTACAAGTCCCGATGACTCATCCGTCCATTTATTCATCTAGTGTCCATCTCCCTGTTCTCTGGTGGTCCTCTGCCTGGACTTCTGTTTGGCCACACAGGGCCAAACATACGTTTAGACGTCCACTTCTCAAAGTGCACTTGTCAAGCTACTTCCCAAAGTCCAACCAAGTATTTGGTAGATAAAAGTCTATTTCCCCCCCCCAAAAAAGAACATTATGTGAGTATATGATGATGTTGTAATAATACTGGATACATTTTTAAGGCTCAGTTAATGTAAAAATGTGTCTTTAAAGCATCAGGAAAGCAGTAAACCATTTCAACCCAGTACCACACGCTAGAAAAAAAGGCCTTCTGGACTGAATCTGAAAGTCCAATCCACCCTTACACCAAAGCGTTCACTGGTTTCACCGTTCATCTGATCCCAACAGTTCAGTCACAGGGCTATTCACAAACAGGGGCTAATGGATGTTAATTCATATTGATGGGTACGGAACTATAGTGCTTTCACAGAGACGGGTACAAAAGCCATGCAATGATGAACCGAAGTTGGGGCAGGGGGGGGCAGAGCACTTTCGGACAAACTTTCCCAGAATGCCATGTTCCACAGGATGTCCCATAAAGGGGAAAGGGGTGGGGTTGCATTAGAGGGGGCAGAGGGGGCGCGTCCTCAGGTCTGGTCCAACCATTCAGCTCGCTTGGGAGCTTTGCACGTGTGTATGTCCACAGCTTCCTCACAGTCCTTACACTCCACGGCGCAGCACCATTTGAACTTGCACTCGCACTTAGTGATTTGCTTGACTCTCGTGGTGTCGTAGCCCCGCCCACAGCACATGACCTCACAGCCATCCGTGCCGCGTGATGTCTTGTTGCAGACCCGCCCAGCCGTGCCCAAGGAGCCTGCACAGAGCACAAAGAGTTAGCCAATAAAGTGAACTAAAGTTAGTTTCTGGTCTTTTATGTTTTACTTCTCTGACAATTCTTCTACTGAAAACAACAAATAAACATTAATCTGCAACTATTTTGATAATCCATTAATACCTTAATACATGTTTCAAGCTAAAAAGCCAGACATCACCTTCTCAATAGTGGGGAATTGCTGGAATTAAAAAATATATTTCTTTTTACTATTGGTTGGACACAACAAGTAATTTGATGTTACATTTGGCTTTCGGAAATGGTGATGGACACTTTTTTCTCAGAAAGAATAGATCTGTTGAGAGCTGGCAGTAGCAGCTCTATGTGTGGACACCACAGGCTTATGAGCCGCAGCAGTCGGGCTGTGTGGCCGCGCTAACCTGCTAACATGGGCGCCGAAATGAAAAGCAAGACGTGCTATACCAAGAGGGTTAGGTTACACAATTTAAATAGCTTAAATTAGTTGCTTTTGCTGTGCTACTTAAGCTATAAAACCAGACATAAAAAACTGTGAATTGACCCATTTAAAATGAGCTTAATTGATTCTATTGGTGTTAATATTGGATTTTAATTTTGTGACAGCGGTAGGGTTGAACAATTTAGAAAAAAAAAATCTAATTGCGATTATTTTGACTTATTTTGCAATGGTGATATGATTTGGGATATTAGAGGGACTGATGATTTCAATTATCATCATTATTCTCATTTTCATTGAAAAACATTACAATGCTTATGGAGTACTTTTTGTGTGGAGCTGTAGCAAACAAAGAGAAGAAGTGGAATATGTGTAGGCCATCTCTGCAGCACAACAATATTGAATTTGTATTTTGATTTACCCATTTCGCCTGCTTCGATTTGAAAATTGCTGTAGGCCGTATTGCAATTATCGACACAATTTAAATGAATTGTGCAACCCTACTTTGCAGCCATATTGCCAGCATTTTGTTGAAACTTCTGTAGTTCTTTTTACCAAGCGAGAGATATCGTAGATATTTACCCACTCAGAATTACAGCTCAGCTACTCAAAATTACGATTTGAAAGATATGATGCGACGGGATTAACCCTTGACAGCTTTAGGCTTGTTGTCAAAGACAAATAAAAACATGAATGCTCAATAGAATAGTTTTAAAAAGAAACACATCACCATCTCTGTCTAGACAAATGGAGTTAAGCTCAGGATATACAGTAAACAAGTTTATGTTCCAGGCTGGACCTTTACTAAATTTGCGTTATTACAAATATCATAGTTTCACTTTAGTTCATTTGAACCATTTGGTTCAATGTTGGATCTGCAGTGGCATCACCGTTGTTGAATGCATTTTGTAATGTTTAGCACTCTGTATATTGCCTAATGCAGTGGCATATTGTCTGTGTCTTATGTGAATGGCATCCCCACAGAGATTAGTGCTGGTGTTTCGTGTGAGAAGCTCCCTGTTTGAACTGCTACCTATCACAACAAGCTGCCCATAGAACAACAGACCCACACACACAACTATGCAGTGTTGGTAGAGTGGCCTATAGTTACACTGCCTTTCCCAAGCCACTGCTCCCTTTGAAGCCACTCTCTGTATGTGCATGTGTGTGTGTGTGCATGCATGTGCGTGTGAGGGTTAAATGGACAGTGGAGCGTGACAGACAGACAGGCTCTCACACTCTGAGGCCCACTCTGCCCTCCAGCTACGCTTAGTTCAGACAGACAGAGAGGGAGAGACTGTGACAGACAGAAATAGGTGATTTTTTTTTTTTAAATTAGCTGCTTGTGTCCCTAGGCTGTGGATTCCAATGGGAAGGTGAGAAAGAGGGGGAGGATGGACGATGGGACGAAGAGAGAGGGCAGACAAAGGGAGCGAGGAAGAACTGGACAGAGATTCTGAGTGATGGAGGTGTTGATGTCAACTATTGTAAAAGTTGGTTTGACAGTGTTTCATCCATCAACCGGCCAATCAGAAACAGTCATAACTAATTGGGTGTATTGTGCAAAGGTTGATCAACACTTCCTCTGACCATAGGGGTATGTGTATGTGTGTATATATATATGTATGTGTGTATGTGTTGACAGAGACTGATAGAGGTCAGGTGGTCACAGAACGTCCCCAGGGTACAAGGATATTACCTTCCACTGACATCACACAGGAGTCCTGCTGTGTTATCTGACTACCATTACACACACACACACACACACACACACACACACACACACACACACACACACACACACACACACACACACACACACACACACACACATTGACATTCACACACACACACAAACACACAGGTCATGCATGAACATACACACAACATACACTTAACACCCCTAAAACATAACACAGTCAAGACAATCCATCAACGGCCATGAGAAACTGCCTTTCTTCGTCTTTCAATCCAGTCCACCTTCTTCTTCTCTCTTTTTGCCGTTTTACCTGCTGTTTTGTCTTGTATGCAGTAATCCGGAGAGTTCTCAAAGTAGACCAGGTCGTTCTTGGTGGCCTTCCTGAAGGCTTTGTTCGCTACAGCGAAGCCTGTCCCGTCCTGATTCATCGTCACCTCGATGGCCCCGTTGTATTTCCTCCTCAGGTAGTCACCGGTCTTCCGGAAGTCTGACATGGCCATCCAACATGTCCGCAGTGTGCAAGAGCCGCTCACACCGTGACATTTACACTCCAGCTTCATGAACCGCTTCACTGCCTAAAAACAGAGAGAAGTGGTTATTGTGTGTATGTATTTAGCCATCTTGACATTTGGTTTTACATGTTCTGTAAATGCAGCGTTAAGACATAAAAATGTAACCTAATTTCATAAAAACATATTTCTCACCTAATGCTCTAGTGGTATCTAGTTCTTGTAGATAATATTTGGTTTCATCTGCCGAGGTTTCAAGATAGATATCCACCTCTGAGTTTTCTGCCTCCACTGCAAGACAATGGAGGTAAAAGGATTTTCACCCTGGATGATCCACAGATCTTAGTGAAGGCTTCATCTGAGCTACTAATAGTCCCTTAACTGTTGGACAGTGAAGTCCCTGGATTACCCAGAGATATGGAGACACGTGCTGTTGAATTCTCTGAAAGTGTTTTTTTCACAACTGTGAGCACCACAGACAAAATTCCTTTTACCGACATTGGGTTGGCGACAAGAAACTCAGATCCAATTTCAACTTTGTATTAACATGTGATCTGTAACTGAATATTGTATCTGTATAAGAACACATGTCAACGCAAGGTGTAAATGCAAGTTCTGAATGAAACAAATCTGAATGCAACCCTATAGCTTATCATATCTCCTAACAGTGCCTTGTAAGAGCCCCCCTGCAGGAGCACAGGACACGACCTGTGAACACTTATAACCTGACAATTATGAAGAGGTACAGATCAAATATTGAATCTTTTCCCACATTCAAACTTTTGACGTTTGAAATTCAAATAAAAACGGACAGCCCTAAAATGCACCCAGAATGCATTGTAATTTGGAATGGCATTGTATTGAGATTGGATCCCAGGAAGGTGTGAATGCGCTCTGTATACAGTTTGTCTGCGTTGTTAAGAAAATAATCTCTCGAACAAGTTGATGGGTAACGTAACTCTGGATCAACTAGTTTGTCTGCTCCACCTACATCATTATAGAGATTCGATCACAGTGCAGGTGGAACCTTGATAACAAGAACGCTTAATACCAGGAAAAAGCCTGTTATCATTACCAACATAACGTTACTAGAAAAGGATTGCATGTTAATACCAGGTGTAAATGGGGTCCAAGATGCAGATTTATCAAATCCCAAGCAAATAAAACATAAACCTGCAAAGCTAGATATATTACTAGATGTAATCTCGACATTTTTTCGTTATTTGGGTTAATTGATGCCGCTGTAATCACACACTTACTGTTCTGCCACAGCGGTTGTTGTGTAGGTTCATGAGTGCCCGTGCGTCTCGGACTGTCCTCTCTTTGGCATCTATGAAGGCTTTGGCAAACTTGATCCCATAGTTGATGTTATCACTACAGCCTCCCCAGTCAAACTCTCCTCTCTCATCGCTAGCCCGTCCCCGCTTGTGCGGGTCGCAGTTACACGTTTTCAGCTCCCCCTGGCTGCAGGCGCGAGTAAGCGCATACACCACTCCTGCTGAGGAGATGGCGTAGACGAATGCTGCTTCACGACTGCCTGAGAAAGAGAGAAAGCACAAAAGCAAAAAATAATAAAATATAGAGTATAGACTGAGGTAGAGGTTGAAATAACACAATCTATTATTGAATACAGAAATTGTAGTTACTGATATCATGAAATACAATAGATTTTGTACAGCCTAAAGACCTAAAAACTGTGCACCCCACATGCATGCACAGATACACTTAATGCCATGACCAGGCCTGGGTCTGAGCCATCAGAACATGAGGGTGCAGCTGACGGGGGCATATCAGGCCTGATGTGGAGTATAGGACAGCTCTGTTTAAATATTATCATGGAAATAATCCCAGCTGCGGGGCTCTCCTCTGCTCACATAAATTGTTTAAATACAGACACAGTGATACCCCATTAATCAGCACCAGGGTGATGTCATGACAGCATTTTCTACCATTGCTGTGCTTATCTGGTCTCTTTAGTTCCTTAGAATATGAGTCATCTATTGTGTGGCCAAAGACACACAGAGAATTAGATATAGTGTTTAGTCGCAGTTGCTTTTTGGAGCGCCCCTGGGAGTGAATACCTTTAAAAGACAACAGCCAGAGGCAGAAGAGCTTGTCCATCTTTAGTCACAGCCTAACAGACAAATGTGGTTTTCACTTGGTGCATCTGTACTTAAAAGTTGAAACGACTCAAATGCTGTTTCAGATAGAAGAAAATGATGCACCTGAAATTAGATTCTCATTTCCCCAGTGAGTAAATTAATCCTCTGTATGAATTGGCTTCTTGTGAAGTAAAAGCCAGATACTGAAAGCTTATATATTTTAATTACACTGTACATATAAAAGTCCAACTGGGAATCTTACAGGAAGCAGAGAGCTCCACTGTGTTGTTGTTAACGTCATATCTCAGAGTGTGGAGAACAGCCCCTGTGCTGCAGTGTTATTAAAGAGAAAAGCCATTGTTATAAACGCTGCAAAGCCGCTGCAGTGTGAGTTGATCAGCTGGTCTCATGCGTTGGTGGTCCACTCCACTAACATTAGCTAGTAGTCTCTGGGTGAGGGGGTACAAAGTATCCACAAGACACTTCTCTTTTGTCTTGCAGAGCTAACTATTAAAAATATTAAATAAAAAATGTGCCCAAATGCTTGCCTGTTTTGAAGATGAACTACAAAATGTACGTGCTGTCCATCGTCTGGGTGCTGCACTGTGCCCTTGTGGTTGAGTTAGCTTTTTTTGTACATCAACTTTATTAACTACGTACGAGAATTGTCTTTTCAGCATGTATGTCTTATTCACAATCATAGAAAGTAAGAATTGCAATTCATACGTTCAGCCATAACATTAAATTCAAATTGTCATGGCTCGTAATGATTTATCCACCTCCCTGGCCCCCTGACGACCATCTGGTACCAATGCTATGAAACATGACACATAATCATAAAGAATTTCTATTACATTTGCTGCTGAGGTTTGTGGTTACCAGAGCATGAATCCTGATGTTTTTGGTGACCATGCAAGCTTTCCATCTTTTTACTGACACACAAGAAACATCAGTATCTAATAAAACGTATACTCATGCTCCCCAGATGATGAACTCTTTCTATTTTGGACCCCACTTTAGGTTTCCTTTAACCTTCAGGTTGAAATGTCAACTTTGAATACCCAATAACTCATTATGTAATCAGCAGGTTGCTGTGAAGACATTCAGCTCCCAAGAGGATAAACCATTTTTAGACCTTGTCAACATAGAATGCCTTTCAGCCGTGTTTTTCAGTCATCCATCTCACGTGCATCTGACATGCCCAAGCTTGAATCAAAATGTCTTTTTTAGGCCACAACGGCCAGCCCCAGTTTGTATTTTAATCAAATCAGCTGTCTACACGGGACACATAATGGCTGGTGTTTCGCTTGTGCCTCACGCATGCAATATGAGGCAAAGAGTCTATGTATTTGTCTCTGAGCGCTGCCAAAACATGCATGACCACAACTGTCTCTGTTTCTAACCATGCTCACACACATAATTGTTTTAGTTTGATCGCAACCTCAAGGTTGCTGTTTTGGTCATTTGAATTTCCAACACTGTACTGCAGACTAACACATAAATACATGAGTGAAGCTATATTTCCTATGTTTAGGAATTGGGAAATACTGAAGTACCAGCACTTTAAAATAACATCACAAAAACTAGCTGATAGAGTACTGATAATAAATGAATAACAGTGGGGAACTTTTGTATCTGAAAACAATCTGAACCAGCCAAGGCTAGATGAGATTGTGTGGTCCAACCTACTTGCTCTATATTCACTGGAATGTCCTATTCTATCTCTAGGGTGAGGAGAAGGGGGCAGTGGGTGCTGTTGAGGCGGCGTGTGTGGGGGAGGATGGAGGAAGGTATTGCTGGTCATCATTCAAATCTGCGTTGTTTGTCTGACAGTGAGAATATCTCTCTAAATATTTACATCTACATTACTGTTTATTCCTGTCCTCCCCACACGCAGCCTGTATCTCCATATCTCCTGTTTTTTTCCATGCATTGTTAACCCCCCCACAAGCTTAGGATGGATGGAAGAGAGACAGTAGAACGTCTGATACTAAGTCTGTGGAGACAAGCACCTTATTTTATGCAGCCTGAATCCAGATTCACTACGATGAACGACTGTAAATTAAACCTTTACCTTTATGCCTTGCTCCAAAAGCAACAAATTCAAGAGAAAGCATATAGGCCACAACCATAACCCCAAAGATGTAGCATTAGATTAGCATTTTATTGGTTCCACTGCATGTAACAGTGACTTACAGGTGCATCACTGCGTACATGCCCTGCATTCAGAATGCAGCTGTAATGATAAATAATGGCTTCTGCAGTATTATTGCAAAATAATGTGTGATGGACAATTTATAGAACTTTTATCATTTAATCTTTCATGCAAAATAGCCAGCTGGTGGAGGACACCTTTCCTATCAGGTGTTTTTACAGAAGAGCCCCTGTCGCTCTATTATTCAATAAATATTCATGATTCAGACAGTGTGCAGTTATAAAACTCTTCATGAGGAGGAAGTATACATGCACTGTCTACAAAGAGAGTTGAAAAATACGTATGTTGTAACATGCATGTGCGCCCGTTTGCATATGTGTAAAGGCATGAATCTATTACACAGCACAGAGGTCTGGCAGGAGTGGAAAAACAAAATGATGACAAGCCTGCGTCTTGAAGCCTGTGTGTTTATTGACGAGGCATAAGGCATTACAACAGTCCATTAGGGTCTATAAACACGGAGCACCAGCGTACGTGAGAGGGAAAGATCGGAGAAAGAACAGAGTGAGCGGAGATGGACGGAGAGAAGAAGGGACAGGCCGTAAAAAATGAAGAAGGAGGAGAATGAAGAGTGAGATAGGGGCAGATGGGGCTCAGGTTCAGACTCAGTATCTCTACTCTTTGGCCACAATCAGTAATTAGACAGGAAGATATGTAGACACACCCATTGACTTACTCCGTAGCAAGACACGTCCAAACACGGTGTGGTCGCGGTCCAGTGTGCTGCAGTTCCAGCGGTGGTGTCTGAATTGGTGCTGGCACTCTCTGATCCACTCTTTGGTGCCCTCGCCGATGGCCTGCATGATGTCTGGGTGGCGCTGACAGAGTTGCCGCTGCTTATTCACCAAGCCTGGGATGTTGTCGCAGATCACACGGGCCCCCAGCGCACCAATGTACCTGCAGACGCAATAGACACACGAAACGTCTACTTCATTTAAAAGGACTCATATGCAGAATACAAAGTCACAGCAGTGATTGATGGAATATTGCAATTAATTAGTACACATAGGCGCCCTTATATGGTGGGGATTTACACATGTGGATACACACACGCTCGAAGGTGTTGAGTGGCGTGAACGAGAGCTGCAGTAACAGTCCTCTGTGAGTCAGAGTTCACTACACTTAACAGTTTAAGGTTTGCGAGCAGGAGGGGAGTGGAAACCATTTACTCTGCTCTCCAAATAAATAAGCACTTAACCTCTCCCCACAAGACCTGCGTGTGTGTGTGTGTGTTCAAATGTTTCCCAGTGGAATAGTTGAAATCATGTCGTCACAAATCAGAGCACGAAGTCTGGGGCCTCCAATAACCCTGTCAAACTAAGTCCCCATTTACTCACTTTACTCCTCTCTGTCTTCTGTCTGTTCGCTCTCATGCTCACCATACTCACAGTTCTCTTGCATGCCTCCAATCTTTCTCCCTGCCTTGATAAAAGAGACTCCTACAGTATCCTAAAAAAATAAATGCTGCGTTGAGATTACCACGAAAATATTACCCGAAAGCTAATTGTGTGTGCATGAGACCTCTTGCAGCTCGGTGGCTGCAGGGTTTTGGCGGGTCAGCGAGTGGAGGTCAGGGAGCGTGTAGCTGTGTGGTCGTGTTTTACGAGGTTGGGCGAGAGGATGGAGATGGCTCTCTGCTCCCAAGAGTGGGATTAGAGAGGAGGAATAAGAACAGAGTGCTCATCAAAGGAAAGAGCCAGAGCAGCAATTCACACTTAATTTTCTCTCTGAGAGTCAGGAGGACTTGTGGATTTAATAGGATAGTAAATCATTATCCACAGGTCTAAAACAACATGCTGTGAAGCCCTGCGACTATACAGTGAATCATAGAAGAAAGACAAGTGGGACGCAAATGGAAGGCTTTTATTGACTTCTGATGACGCAGCTGATATTACATCGACCTCTGTTGCCATGCCATCTTCTCAAGCGCTATTGAATCACAAGAAACACTAAAAAAGACGAATAATCTGATCGTTTTCTTAAATGTTATCAGTAACTTTTTATATTTTACAAAAAAAATCTAATTTCATGAGAATGCATGTATTATGGTGTCTTTGTATTACATTATTTATGCTTTTTCACCTTTCTCAAATGGCTCGAACATCCCACTATCATAAAGCCCCGGATCTGTCATCACTTATTGTACACCCACAGAAATGTGATAAACAGTTAGAGACTGTATCCCCTAAACTAAATTCCCCTCAAAGCCAATAATGCCCAAAGCCTCTACACACACGCTGGTCCCACTACTCCCCATAACTGCTTTTAATCTACACAAACTATTAGGCATTCCATCACTCCCATACCCGCCCACACACAGACACTTCTCTCATAAACACACTCACACACATGGATATTTTCACGTATGTTATTGCGCAGGCAACGAGATATTTTGTTCAACCCTCACCTATGCTCTAGATGGCTGGTTTTGGGGTATTTTAGTGAAGTAATTTGCGCGTGGTACCTGGTGAATTAATGACTGCTCTGCCTTGTTGAACGCAGGCCCCATCCTTTGCTCAACACGCGCTCAGCCAACAGCGCCAATATAAATTACATTTATCGCTCTATTATTATTGCACAATGTGGCAGGCCAACAAACTGACATGAAGATAAAATGCCTATCAGGAAGTAAATCTGAAAGACGCTTGAATAGTTCACAAACTAATAATAAATAGGTTATTTTAATGTTCCATCGTGTTTCTCACTCTTTTTTCAGGAGCAAATCATTTTGAATTAAATTGAGTGGTGATAGATAAAAACACATTTGCGTTTCTCATTGCAGTCGTTTCCCCATAAAAAATCACAAGGCAACGCATTCATTCGTGACAAATAATAGCCTATGAAACACTTTTTGTTTTTAATAAACCGCAATGTGTTTAAATGATTTGCTGCAAAAATGCACAAATAAGACCAAGAATGCTAAAGTTTAAAATGTTGCAACATCGATGCAAAAAAGCACTGTCGGCATATACAGTGACTCGGCGATAATAAATGATCAAACCCTCAAACCTCATAATGTCTACAGATCGCTGCCTTGAATTAATTGGAACGTGTTTTGCTTTTGCTTTTGGAAAGGGGTTATTATGGTCATCATACGTGAAATTCGTTGGCAATTTGAATCCCTGAAGTTTCTATCGAAAGACTAAGGCTATAGGCAGAAGTCCCAGCTCCATTTCAAATGATTAAGATCAATGATTGATGTTCAAAATCATGTGCCATTTCCTTCCCTTTCACAGTTAGGCTCCCGATCAAATTTAGTTAATAATAATAATAATAATCATCATTTAGGGTACTTAGCAGTTCTTCCAAAAACAAATTCGGATCCCCTAAATGTTGGCAGGCAGGTAGGCCTGTAGGTGTGATGTCTGCAGACAATACTCACCACCATGAAGAGTCCACTCGAGGCGTCACCAGCAGCAGCAGCAACAGACACGCACAGTAAATCCTCGAACTGGCACCGTGGTTTTGGCATGAAGAAGACCGGGGTGAGAGTTTGGCTCCCGGCGAACCACAGCTCCGAATCCGGGCAGCCCGGAGGCTCAGAATCCTGTTTAAACCCAACATGACTCTACGCTTTTTTTTTTAACCACGAAAAGTTCCCCAAAAATTAAAGATTTGGGGGGGGGGGGGGGGGGCTTTAACAAACGAGGTTTGATGTGATGTCGGTTAAGCACCCATTCAGAAGGTAGGCCTCATTATCCAGTGTGTAGCTCCATATTAATAGCGCGACTGTCAGGAGTGTGAGGAGCGCGTTTTCGGTGCCATGTGCGCACCAGACTCTCCACTGAGCACTTCTGGCTGCCGACAGGAGGTTTACCTGACCACACGAGCAACAAGTGTTTTTTCACCTCTCCAGTCAGGTCCCCAACACGTATCCTTGATTTTGCCTTAGTTCAGAGGCAGAAATAGGATCCGAATCACAGCTGGAGCCAAAATGTGGGAGTTGCGTGACTCGCAGCAGTTCTGTCGACTTTGTGACTCTGTGCTGGGTCGGATGCTTACACTGGACCTCTCCTTTATCAGTGCGCTGTGGACAGAGTCAGAGCTGGGAGGGAGGGAGAGAGAGATGAGGGAGGGCTCGCTGCTGACGGCTCCTCTTGCCCATTGGGCAGATGCAGGGGTTACAGAGTTTAATAGGAAGGAGATATTAAAGAGGGATGGATGGAAGTGTCTCTCTGTGTGTGTGTGTGTGTGTGTGTGTGTGTGTGTGTGTGTGTGTGTGTGTGTGTGTGTGTGTGTGTGTGTGTTGCTGGGGTTAAGGGGCGATGGTGCTGTTGTGGTCGAGTTGAGACGGTCCGAATGTGAGAAGTGCATCTGTAACCCCAATAGTTATAATTGATGATGGCGCCTTCATTTTGTAAAATTTTGTAAAACTGGATAATTAAATCACACGAAAATGTGTTTTTTTCATATTTTAAAAGGGTATTTTCCGTTCTTGATTAATGATGCAATCATTGGGTGCAGCAAAATAACCAGAGACCAAATACCCTGCATACACCAAGTATATGTTGGAAATCCAATTGTTAATTGCAGCCACAGATTTATTTTAGTGGCTATGGTATTCACCCAGATATCATTTTATCCAACATCTATTGTTATTGTCAATTCATTATAATTATTCAACATAATCATATTCCTTGGATATGTATATGATTGTATTTCTACTCTTCATGCTGTTCCCCACATACACCTTTCACATAGACATTAATGTTAATATCAACCTGGGGGTTGCAGATAAAACTAAGCCTTTTGGCTAAATGTGGCGCAGTTTCATCATATTCACGTAATGAGTGCTGTCCCTGATAAAGAAGTAATTTAATCTGTGACATCGGTTAAGTTATGGTTATTATTTACAAATACTAATTTAAATATTTGTTATGCCTGCAGCCGTGCACCACCTAAAGCATAGCAGAAATGAAAGTTAGAGAAAAAAGGAAAGGGAAGGGAATGTGGGACTTGGAGAACAGAACCAAATCGTCCAGTGGAACAGCACTATGTCTTAAATATGAACCACATGTGTAAGAGAGAGTGCTGAGACAGTGCTCGAATAAAGCACACACACACGCACACGCACGCAGACGAGAGAGCAACCATCCTTACCTTTTTTCCCATGCGTGCGTGCATCTTGAGGTTGTCATCAGGCTTTGTAGCGGGCTGTCATCCATTATCAAATAGCAAGTCCTTGAATGACTCCTAACAAATCAAAACCTAATTTTAGGAATCCAAAAATCTTGAACTGAAAAATGACTTGCTCCACTTGTTAACAGACACTTTTTTGCACTGTTCTTATCAGTGTAGACTTGAACTTCTCTGGGGAGTTTGTGATATTGGATTAAGAATACCACAGTTGATTCAGCTGACCCACTAATGCCAACAAAGAAGTAAACAAATCGGGAAAATCCTTGTTGGAATTGAAACAAATTAGCTCTAGCTGTCGCAAACTCCTATTTCATCGAAAGCTTGAGAAAAAAGCTCAAGTGTTTATGCCAAAGCTGCTGTTAAAACTAAGCTCCTTTTAGAGACATTTGTATTTCTGCTCAGAGCTCGGCAAGCAGGCTGCTGTCAGAAAGGGACACACACCGTTTTAAATGTTTTCAGAGACAGGCACATTCACAAACACACAGATTACAGTGGGTACAGGTTTGTCACAGGCGGTGAATATTTGTGCATTGCAGCTTAGCTCACAATTTTCTGCTAAATCAAAAAGGAATTAGGGAAGCACAAACACGGCTGAGTTATGCTTCTCTCTCATGCGGCTGGAGCTGGAACAGACTTTCTCTCTCTCTCTCTTGGTCTCTCTCTCAGCCTGTGAACTTGACCCCAGCTTTCTCCCCATAAACAATAACAGAGTGAAACGCCTTCCTCTCAGTTGGAGGAACAGTTTGCCCTGATGTACGAGGTCTGATCTGGCAACCACCTCCTCAGAGGAAAAATACAGAGCACTGATAAGGGACTTGCAGGGGGAAAAGAGAATGGGCTATGAACCAAGAGCAAGCCAGAGGCATGCACTGTAGGTGAAAGAGTTGGACTAATAGCCCAGTAATGTGTCCCCTGTGGGGATTATGCTGTGGGCTGTCACTATAGGCAGTCCAGGAATGAGCTCAGGGTGTATTCCCATCCCCTGGCAGGTTGAGGAGAGAGGACAGCCTGTCGTCAGACCCGAAGTCCCCATACTGATGGGACACGCAGGGGCAAACTCAACACTGGATGGAACATGAACAAGGGACAGGTGAAAGAAGGACAAAGACAAAAAGGAGATCAACTGAAGCAATTGTATGAATGATGGGGGGGGGGGGGGTTACTGTATTCAACATCATTATCAACTAAGAGACAAAATACCTCATTTGTCATTGCCATACTGATAAACCCTTAAAGGGACAGTTCACCCCTCCAATCAGAAATACATATTTTTCCTCTTACCTGTCGTGCTATTTATCAGTCTAAATTGTTTTGATGTGAGTTGCCTAGTTTTGGAGATATCAGCTGTGGAGATGTCTGCCTTCTCTCTAATATAATGGGACCAGACGTGCTCAAAGCACCAAAAAATACATTTGAAAAACTTTACAGCAATGTGTCTTTCTGGAAAGGGACATTGTTGTTGAGTTGACACAATCTGTTACTCAAACTGGACTTCCTGGATCGTATTTCATGTATCATCTACACTATAATAACGTCACGCTACTCAGGCGGGTCTCATCCAGCCTTTGTAGCTATACCTACGAAAAAGAATACGCCTTAATTTGTAGATATCCCACGAAATGATTTTGTACGTTATCAACGTAATCATGAACGAGAAAGTATAATGGTTGTAAAAGCACACAGGGTGGTTGGAAGAGGCGGTGGATGGGTCCAACAACCAGCGAATATTCAGCCTGTTCATTCCCCATGCGAAACGAGAATGTTAATCTATTTGTCACGTAACTTGAATAATGTAGTTACGGCACTGCCGTGGGTATGTTAACCAAAACAACGACCTTTTCCTAAACCTAATCAAGTAGTTTTGTTGCCTAAACCAACTGAGTAGTTTCCTGTGGGGACGAAAGTTTATTTTGTAAAGACCGTAAGCAGGTAACGAGCATCAAAATTGACACGTGTTGCTGGCTTTCAGAAGGAAAACGCACAAAAATTGAGGAGTAACTTTTTGTAAGATATCATACGTATGAGGATACGAAGTCTTGAACGTTTCCATTCAAAATAATTTTATTTGAATCCTTGCAGGAGTACTTATCGTAGATGGATCTAATACTGTCATAATTTCTGCGTGTTCAGTAGCCGTGAAGATAAAAGGACCAGGCCTGAGTGGTTGTTTGGATAATAATCAGCTGAGAATCCAGTGGCATTATCTATAAAGCTAATGAAAGGTCAGAATACAACACAGACCCTAAAAATACACAGTCCTCCAGAGACAGACCAGCCATAATGTGCGTGTGCATGAGCGTGCCAGAGAACCAGATCTGTGATAATTTATTGTCCTGTAAATTTAGATCTGCTTTGAACAAACAGAGGTGCTGGAACTCCAGAGCTCTTGAAAGGTATGTACATTGAGAGAAAGTTTGTGCCTGCACAGATGCAAAACAAATGCTCACACAGACACCATCCATAACTGCTGCCACAGTATGTACCCATCATGGTTGGCCTCTACAGGGCTAAGCCCTGCATACTTGTGACCCATTCTTACTTTATCCCCAGGGTAGCCTGGCAATAATAGATTTTGTCAACACAATAAGTGTTTGTAAATGTGATGGTGATAACTAATAGAATAGGTTGCTGGAGGATGCCGTCATGCTGGACAAATTGGGAGCATGCACACACACACACATAGACACACACACAGACTGGCTGTAGAGCAGGTGATACAGATGACATTAAAGGGATATCCTAAGACACTTCTTAGGAGAAAACAGGCATGCTCCACTGGCAATACATAGAATGGGCCAATGATACGAACAGATAATCAGACATAAATCATTAACATTAGATATAGGGTAGACTGGGATCAACTTAAATCAGACTGCTTTGATTTTCCTTTTCTATTGTTTAAATTTCATATTTCATAGAGTTAAATGTTTTTAAATAATCCAAATTGAAATTTACCTTTGTGGATGCTGGTTATTTTGACAGCAGAGTGTCTCCTTGCTCCCTCTTTGTGGAACTGAGTTTGTGCTGAGTGGTTTCCGGTTTTAGTAGGGAACTGTGTGACGTACACTGCAGGTCATGGGCAGCTGGTCACATGGCTAGCTGAGGTAACAGTGAATCAGTAAATTGAACTCTGAAACATTGTTTTTTTCCACACAGGATAAGGAGTGAGTCACTCTGTAAACCAAAGACTGAAATCATTGGTAGAACAGCTGCCCATGTTTTTATCGGTAGCAGCTTGTGTTTTTCATTTGTTTGTGCAGGAGTTGAGAGACAAGTGCAATTAAACCATGAAATTATAATTAATCCAATACCAGGTTTGTTTCTTGAATTGGAGGCTCTCATTTGGGGTCAAAAAGCGGATCCATTTATTTTAGGATTATGACATGTGGTGAGGATCTTGTGTGTGTGCAATTGTGTTTATGAGCGTATGCATATGCAAGAAAAAATTTGACTTATTTTTGTCAGGGCGTCTGCTTTTAACTATTACAGTCAGCAAAATACTGACAGTCAAAAACTGTTGACTGACAAAAACAAATCGAGAATAAGACCGTTAATGTTTTTCTTGCCTTCTCCTCAATGTTTCACATTCAAACAAAAAATAGTTAAATAGCAAAGCTAGGTGGTGAAAATATATTTCTTTATTTTTGGGTTCAACGTCATAGCTGCTTTTCAATATTTTCATATTAACAATGGATGAATGATTTGTTATGTGAAAGAAGACACTCGTAGTGATAAACCCACAAAGAATTATCATCCGACTGGCACAGCCTACTGGAGCAAGTAGGGGTTAATTGTCCAAGGACACATCGACATGGACTAGCGGAGCCAGGTATCGAACCGCCGATTGCTCTACCACTGAGCCACAGTCGCCCACATATGAGAACATTTATGAATACATTTGTAACCTGTAAGTTTCCCTCTCAAAACTTTGTAATGCAACATAACAAAAACAGAGTAAAAACACTTTGTTATTGGCTATCTCTGTCACAAATTGATATATATTTGGAGGTCCGTGAAACCCCCAGTTCAGATCGTATTGTGATGGTTATACGAGCCCTGTGTGACCTGTGACGGGGTTGGCAAAGACCCTGTGGTAGGGGCTGCAGGAAACCTGCTGTGGCTGTTTTGTGAGCGCTCACACAGTGTGATTGACATTTAGTTCTGTAGTGAAGGTTGTATGGGCTCGTGTTTTAGGTTGAACTCTTGAGTGCGGGACATCGCGGCTCTTTGGCAAAAGGCTTGAGGGTTCTAAGTTGTAGGAGAGGTCCCTCCACGCCCTGAGTGATGAGAGCAGGGTTTAACCGGCTGCAGGTGCGCTCGAGACAGGCGGGTAGGGCCTTTGAAGTGGAAGCCAACTGGGACTCCGGCCCATCTCTGACCAGCAACCAGCACAGACACATTCGCTTTCAATTAAAACTCTCCCTTCTTTCTCGATCTTTTGCTTTCTGCTCTCTCCTTCAATACTATATGTATATGTTTAGAAGAGAACAGTCTTAAAACTGTGATGCAGTAATTCTTATTTCTTATTCTTACTAATTAATAACTGTTCTGACCATCTAATTGTCTGTTATTTGTCTGTGTTTGTGTGAGAGTGTGCTCAGTTCTTACGTCACCTCTCACTTAGGCTTCATGAATCTTCTTCTGTCTCATGGCCAGGTTCAGCTCATAGAAAACTGCGGGTCCTCAGTGCTTTGACACCCTGATTTATTGTTTCTGATTTATTTGTACGTGATGAAATCAGGGATGTCGTCACTCTCATGCTCTGTCATCTGAACAGGACACATCCTGTCTTTGACACTGCTTGTTTAGCAGCTAAGTCATACCAGCTTTGTTACCTGATAGAGGAATATTGCAAATGCTGCTGTGGCTTATTGGCTGCTACATATGTGTACATATGTACACACTCAAGTATGTATGTAAGCATGCACACATCTCATTAAAGAGTGAAAAAGAGAAATAAATGGCGGTTTCGATGGTAAGCTCCCTGGAGGCAGCTACATCTGGCTCCTGTTAGCCACAAGCGTATAAAAATCAAATGTGGTTTAGTCCCAGACACACAGACACACAGACACACACACACACACACACACACACACACACACAAACTCTGGGAGGTAGGACTCCAGCATGGTGGTCACCCCCAGCAGTCTCTCCAATACCAACCCTAGTGAACTCAGCAGACATCAAGGGGCTCAGACATGGACTAGTACTCCTGGCACAAATCGTAACAACAACCCATACACAGCCTCTATACAAAATATTAAACCCTTAAAACCGTGTGGATACCCTTCTGCCGGGCCGGGCCTCTTATATGTCTGACTGAGAGTGGGGGGTGTCAATAATAAAGAGTTATAAAAAAGTCAAACTCGTAGTTCTGTCGGTGGTAACATACTGTATTCGGATAAACAGGGAAAAATGTTTACAACAAAATATTTTGCATGCAAATGCGAACATCAGCCTGTAATTTTTTTTCTTTCATTTTTATTTTCAGTACCTTCAAAGTGTGACCCTATAGTAGAATTTAAAAAAAGAGTTTTTGATTTATATATATGTGAATTAGGAAAATGTACTTAGATTATTGTATCCTAAATTTGAAGACTGAAACAGTTATCTGATTTACTGTATCAGTTAGTCGACTGACAGCAAATTAACAATATATAAATATATAGATGTATCAGTCTGGGCCAAAGTGATGGACAGACCAACATCCCCAGAGCCACACTGCTAGCATGACTAGAGATGGGAATTATTCTCTATTTCCAGCTTTTATAATGTGAGGATTTTATGTCTTTCTTTAACAGATATGATAGCAAAATGAATATGCTTGGTCAAATAAAACAGGCATTGAAACGATGTTAAAGCATACTACTGCACAAAAACAAGGATGCTACGATGAGTTCATCGACAGGATGTAAGAGATAGTTTATATAAACAGATACTCATGGACAAACAAGTAACCAGACTAGCTCCACACTCCAGCTGTCCAAAAAAACCAGTGCACGCTCTGTGACACATTGCCCTGCAATGAAATTCATCATCCTCATCATCGTTGCTTCTGATAGTGAAATCGCTAACGTGTGCTTTAGTATCTGTGTGTGTAATTGGTGGCTGACAACATCATTAGAAATAAACTGTTTGTGATGTTCAGGCAAGCAAACTGAGAAGAAAGTTCATTTCTAAGGCTATCACACTTTTCACCTCATTAGAGACTGACGTTTACTGTAATTTCTACAATTTTCTGGTTTTCTGGTCATGTATAAATGCCACTGAGGTCAAAGAGAGCTCATCCATGTGTGCTCCTCCAGGCCCAGCAGGCATGTCGAAAAGACTCTGCAGCCCTGCGAGTCTGTCTCTGGCCTTCAATTTCCTGCCGTGTTAAATCCTGGACAGAAGAGCGATCTTGATTTCAGCTTGGGTGGGATGCCCAGCACTTCAATAACGTTTGTGGTATTGATATTAACATGTAATGTCAGCGTTATATCACCAGTACCAAAGCATATTCGTTTAAAGCTTTTCTCTTGAATGTGTGAGCGCTGGCATAATCCAAAGCCTTTGTTGCACACACTGTGAAATAGTGACCAGTTTACCAGCTCCATATGAAAGCCCTTGTGATTGCCAAGCCCATGTCAAAAAGCTGCAAGAGACTGACTGCATCCAAATGAAAACATTTTATTGGTGAAGAGCAGCAGATTTCATGCCATGTTTTAACAATAGCTGTGTTGTGGCCGACTGAAGCAGTCCAGTAAAAGCTGGCATTCCTTGGCAGCAGGCTGGCACTTGTCCTGGACTGTCAGAGTGAAATGTTGCCCTTATGTCAGCTCTCAGTAAAGTCCACTATCTCTGACTGTGATAGACAGGCCCTCTCGTCTCTGGAGATCTATCTCATGCTGAGATACACAAAGGCTGAGATCAGCCTCTGGACTGATTTTAAGGCCTGGAAGCATTTCCTGGCTTGTTGCTGCCAGGTTTCAGTAGATGCCAGGTGAGGATGAGAGAGTTTTTAGGCCGTCATTCGTCATGTTGCAATGGTGGATGAAGTACTCAGATCGTAAATGTAAGAAAAAGTAACAATAGAGCAATGCAAAAATACTCCATTACAAGTAAAAGTCCTACATTTTAAACTTCAGTAAAAGTATTCAGTTAAATGTTTTTAAAATATCTAAAGGAAAAGTACTAATTTTGCAGAAAAAATCTATATAATAGTATAAATTATATTATTACAAATACTGATGCATCAATACATACAGTATTAAGCTTAATTTTCAGAGGTGGCACTATTTTAAGTATTTTATAATGTTAGTTACTTAAGTCCAGTTTTTCCCAACTCAGGGGTCAGTCCCCTTTAAAGATCAAATTAAATGTAGTGGAGTCAAAAGTACAATATTTCCCTCTGAAATGTTGTGGTGTAAAAGCCACCCCTTTAATTTCTGCAGCAAATATTTAAGCCCACCCCCCTGTGAGTCTCCTAAAGCACATCTGACCTTACCCACCAGCCCTGCTCCTTACACAAAAATGTTGCAATGTCTAGACCTTACCATATGCTTCTAATCCAACTCCAACGTCCTCTTTGGTTGTGTCTCTCCATTCTCCTACAGATCTCTCACACAAAGTCCTTTAGCATCCTGCTCTTTTCACTTAACCCCCCCCCCCCCCCCATCCCAATTCGTCCAGCTTTACCCCAGCACCCTTATTGCACCTGACAACAATACATCTCTTTCTTCTCTTACCCAGAAATAACATTGCTAATGATGATCTCTCTCGTTTTGCTGATACATCAACTCTACTCTTTTACTCTAATTTGCTAAATGTTTGTTGTAATGTTTTTTGTTTTTTCCATAATGGTTGAAAAAAATTCCAGTGAGGGAAGGAATTGCAGTTGTCTAACGGAATACTTTTGAGAAATGTGCTTTTCTTTTTTCTTTCTTGACGAGAAGTATGAGAAGATCAATACCACTCTCATGTCTGCATGTTGAGCACAAACCCTGGAACAGTTGTTTTCATTATTGATTATTTTCACGATTAATAGATTAATCAAAGTTAGTAAAATGTCATACAAAAGTGAAGAATGCCCACCACAATTTTCCAGAGCCAGATATGTCATACATCATATTACGTATATGACATAAACTGGAACTAGCAAATGTTTGGCTTTTTTGTCAATTTTATCAATAACTTGATACATCAATTATTGAAATTGTTGAAAATACATTTTTTGGTCGATTGACTTTGGTTAATTAATAAACTAGTGTATATAGTTGTACTGCCTGCCTCTGTTCCAAGGTAAAACAGATCTGCCGACCAGAACCTCTAAATCCACAAATTAAAACATTATATCTTGTTTATTTAATCTTGAACCAAAGTGTAAACACAACCAATTGTAGTCTTACCCTGGGTTATTTGCTGGAGTCTTTCCTGGCCAGGCCAGTGACTTTGTAAAAAGTGGAATGCTTGGTTTCACCTGTTGACTGTGGGTTTTCTTTTTCATTTCATGGCATCTTCATGTAGTCAGTTGGAGCATCAACAGGAGTTTTTTCACTACACATGAGCCCAAATAACGACAGCAACAGAATGTACATGGCGTTGCATGAGTGACAAATTAAAGGTCTTGTAAATCCTGACCAATCTGCCTGCACTTGAAACAGACGTTTGCTCGCTCGTACAGTGTGTATGCATTTGAGCCCTTTAGCAGAATTTTAGCAGGAGAAACACATGTCCACATTAGGCAGTTTCACTGATCAAGCTGATATGACTGGAGATAAAATACAGAATAGAATAAAATACAAAGGAGAGATCATCGGAGGAGATACAGTGTCATTGATTTGGACATGGGTGTTTGTGAAGCACATGATATGAATTCAATTTTCAACATGAGGAATTTCACATGGTTTTTGTAAATGTCTCCAGAATGAGAGCAATGAACATGCAAGAAAGAGAAGGAGGAGAGCAAGGTAGTGACTGATTACAGGGCATCAGACCAAATGGGAACCAGAGACTGTGAGATGTCAGAAAGACTATAGATTTATACTTTACCTGCTCCCCTGAGATCTAACACACATACACCCGCTTCAAGCACAAAAGAGGGGGGAGGGATATGAAAAAGAATAGGCATCAAGTTGTAGGTCAAACAGTGTGAGAGGGTTAGTAAAATAAGACAAAGATGAGCGAGAGATGGATGACCAGAGAGTGAGTGAGTTGGAGCTGAGGTGAAAACAGCAACATCAGGAGAAAACATCAGCTGGGTCTTATTTAGATCAACCGTTTATAACCGGTGAAAGGAGCCCTGTGCGCCCGCCTGTACATCTGCCCTCCGCATGTTGGACAGCAATGGGTGGGCTGCTCTGCTTTAGTCTTTCCCTCACATTGCCCTATGTCTTTGGTCAGACTACTCTGTATATACAGAAACTGAAATGTTAATTTCAAGGAAAGTATTGATTCTGATACTTCTGATTAAATGGATGATTCCCTTCGGAATTTTATTCTGAAACAGCAACACAAGGCACAAAAATTCCCCAATGAAAGTCGTACTGAGGAAATTGCTTTTGCAGTAGCGCAACCTATTTTGCCCATTCCGAAGAAAATCTGCAGCTTTCTTGGTGATTTTGATCATAGTTTCCTATAACTGGCCCTGAACATCGAGAAGAGACAAATTCTCCTTTTCTCCTCCAGTGATACATGTTGACAACATCAGTCTCAAAAATGTGGATCTCTATCGTGGCAGCTTCCTCTCCTCCAGAGCTGACATTGAGAATTACGTCATCATATCAGCTGTGCCAGTGGGGCCTTTACAAAACTCAGGAGGAAAGTTTTTGAGAACCGGGACATACACGTCAGGCCCAAACTACTTGTTTACAAGGTTGTTCTTCACACTCTACTCGACCTGGGCCACTTACAGTGGACACATCAAAGCATTGGAGTACGACCAGACGTCTCCCAGAGACGTACATCAGGCTTCACAAAAATATTGAACTGTGTAAATGAACAGAATATGCACATACAGCTAAATGCATAGGCTTTGCTCAATAGCTCCTTCATCATATTTTAGTGGACAGCATTGGTGGCCAATAATCACATTATATAATAAAAGCCAGTGGCTGGCTAACTATATCCAAGACATTCCAGTGCTGGTATGCTATTTCCTTGAGCCACTGGCCAGTGGGCAACTTACCACCACCCAAATACAGCCCTTGTCTAATGGGTGCGGTTGTCCCACCACAGACAGCTTGTTGAGATCACTGCATGAAACCACCAAGTGCAACTGACAGACACGCATGAAAGCTAACAGACCACGGAGCTGCTAACTGCTACTTTGACTGGAGGCTGGTCTGAATTAGAGACCCTCTCCCCCTCTGTGGACCTCATACCCTGATCCAAACCTAACTCCAGTATAAATCACAGCCGGCCAGTTGATTTCTGAATCCTGACATGTGTTTCTTTTCACTGGCCAACTTAACCTATCTCTTGTTCACTCTCCCGATCTCTGCCTCTCCTGCTCTCTATCAAACCAAGGTGAATTAACTCGCATTTCAAGAAGAGACGCTAGTGTGGGTGTGCTTCACCTGTGCAGCATTAACTCTGAGCAGCTCATACATCTTTAAGGTAAGCCTCCAGGCCTCACAGACAGGTCTCTCCTAAACACAGCTGTAAAATCTTTATGGATATGTCAACCAAACTTTAACATCAAAACGCTCAAAGGCTGTGTCAGCTGACCATAGATCAGCTGTCAAGAGAGAACTTGCTTTATATTTTCTGATATTCTTCTGCAGATATCTGCAGAAAAGAGTGAGCTTAGATTGATCATCTATGCGAAATCATGGACATACTAGCGTGCAAGCAGTTTGACATGACATGAGCAGGTGGCAAGTGTGTGTTTGTGTGTGTGTGTGTGTGTGTGTGTGTGTGTGTGTGTGTGTGTCACTCACTAGTGGTGGTATATACTAGCTGAAAGGTCTAACTGGCTTTATCTAAAAGTGCTTAGATAGTATTAAAAGGTCACATGGACTGCCAGACTGTATGTAGGTATGATTGTTAGGAGGAGAAGCATATCCAGATGTGTGCTAGTATGCATGCGTGCGTAGGCCTAATGGCCCACAGTGACTTTCTCTGATCACAGGACACAACACAGCAAAAGAGCACATGAAAGCTCTGTCAAAAGAAACTCCTCAGGCTCCCTCACAGGAAGACCCCATTACAGCGTGTGCATCGATAAAAACGGTCCCCCATCTGCCCTGTGGCTTCCGATAGCCATCTCCTCCCCTCAGTGGGTTCCTAGTCAGGCTGCACAGGTCCGACTGTATAAATGGCCCCCAGGGAAACAACAAAATGGAGTTAAGGACTCTGTTTATGCTCCAGATAATACAAATGTACCGTTACTTAACGCCAGATTCCCCATAACGCCGGTGGGCACACACATATTAGCATGCTGGGTTTTAAATGTGTTCCGCGATTACAGAATAGTGGCACTCTTTGTGTGCACCTGTGTTTGTGTTTTTCATATGGTAACACAGTTTTTTTGTGCAAATTCTACCGTTGCATTTACTTTTTTTTTACGTTATTTGTGATGAAAACTAGAGAAATAGGATAGTTTTCATCAAATTTCCAAAAATATTTTTTTAAGATAAATGTGTGCACTACATATACAGTACAAATAAATACATGCAGAATAAAGGGAAGTAGAAAATACACAAAAATATTGCAAAAAATGCATGACTCAAAGTGCAGGGCACCTGTTACTATGTTATGAAAAACAAGCAACAATGAAATAACTGTACTGAAAGGTGCATCCGTGCATCCATGTACTGTATGCTACAATATTACTATTTTGCTATTTAAAAAACACAAAATAGTAGACAATAGTAGATGTGATTGGAAAAGCAGATTGCAGCAGTGGATTGAGTTTGAAGTATTAAAGTATATGACAATAGTGCATGAATTATTCTTGTCAGTGTCCAGCAATGAGACAGGGATTGTACAGACTCATGGCCACAAGGAGTAAAGATCTCCTGTGGCATTCAGTGGCCCATAATAGTAGTAGCGCAACTACTACTGTTTTTGATTGCAGTCAAACAGTTATTCGTGCGCTCAACAGTTTCACAAGAGCGTGACTTAAATGTGCAGCCATTGTGCATGTACCACTGCATCTGCTACTTAAAGATGCAATACTATGATGTCTTGTTACCCTGGGAGTTTGACTGAGAGCCTGTTTTTTCAATTACAGTTGGAGCAATCTCATCATGACATTATAATGTAGATGAATGGCCCTGACCTGGCAGACTCTGCTCCATCGTTGCTAATGGAAGAGAGAAGTCATACTTCGCTGCTTGTGCAACTCAGCTTGTAAATCAGTGTGAATTACAAGGCCGTGCAGTAAGACAGGCTTTGTTTTTTTTGTATTGATCGGTCTAAATGCAAAACTCACATGACAATGATGGATACAATATGCCATATGTGTTGGTGCAGCAAGTGGTAGACTGATAATGTTCACCCTTAGATCTGTCTCTCTTGACCCTATCGTTTCAGTGGCTCTAATCAGCCTCTGGATCAGCCTTGATCCCCACTTGACCTGGAAACCTCAATAAATCAAACTCCTCTGGACTGTCAGCTCATTGTTACAGTAGTACAGCATTCACCCAAAGTCATTACAATATGCTAGGAAATGGTGGAAAAATGCTTTGTTTGTGGTTTTGGTTTGATCTTCTTTGGCTAAAATTTTACATTAAATTTTTGAACACAGTCTGGAGGAGGAGTCTTAATGTGGTATGATGATCGTTCAGTTGATCTTGTTTGTCTAATCTACTAATGCTGAAGGTGGGAATCACTTAGCATAAAGCCTCTGCCTTCACACTGAGTTTACATAGTGAAGTCTGAGCCTGTTGTCAGTGTCTCTCAGTATAAACAACAAACAGCCCAGAGGGAGTAAAACTAGCTACAGTTGAGGTGCTCGACACACTCACACCTACATGCACGGACAACATTATGTGCTGCAGTCCCTCTCGCTGTGAGGGATAAACACCCCGTCGTGTGGCCTGATCTGTTTACGAGTGAGCCTCTGGCCGGCCAGGGTCGTGGAGGTTGTGTATGTGTGTGTGTGTGTGTGTGTATATGTATATATGTGTGTGTGTGCGCACACGCATACGTGTGTGTGTGTGTGTGTGTCTCTATGAGTGTTTCGGAATGTGTGATGGAGGGATTACAGGCGAGCTGGCCGCCGCTTTTATGAGGAAAAACACAAACAGTCAGAATGTTAGACAAGCTTCAATGTTTAGTGCTTGTGGTGGAGTAATACGTTTGTCTTCAAAGAATCCTGCTGTCTGTTCCTGTTAAGAGAATGGCTACCATATCATTGATGAAAAGGAAAAGACCATTAGTTTATCACCTTCTCTCTCGTTCTCTCTCTCAACCAGTAAATTGTGTTGATAGTCTCTGTGGTGGGATTGACATTCTCGGTTAGTTCCGCTGTGTGATCCTGCTGGTGGTCGGTCCATCCTTATCCACGTGGGAAAAGTCTCCACCCAAATCCACATCCATCCATCCATCCGTCCATGCATCATTCTATCTATCTATCTATCTATCTATCTATCTATCTATCTACCCATCTATATACCTACCTACCCACCCACCAACTGATTGATATCTCTCTAGCTGTTCTGATATTTTATCTCCTCTTTTGCTATCTGGAACAATTCTCACTTTTGTTCACCTGTCATACTCCACGTTTTCCCTGAATGACGCATGTTGGACCCAACTACTGGCAGGGTGCAACGCCCTTCTGGCGAACATTAAGCGGTCCACGATTCCTGGGATACATGCTTCTGAACTTACCCACTGGGACATTTCACAATAGGCCAGCTGGGAAGTCGGAGGGAGCCAAGCGGAAGGTGAAGGGGGTTGAAAGAGAGGGTAGATAGGAGAAGCAGAGGAGAAAGAGATGATATGGGTAACACATGGAGGAGGATTAAAACAAGGGAAGGTTCTGTTTAGTGTGAGAACAGAGGAAAAAACACATCCAGATACACTCTATGCTTGCCTTTGCGTCATACATGTATATTGGAATTTAGAAGTATTTGAAGCTCTAGAAACTTGATTGAAAAATGTATTTGAAATGCGGTACAAATTGAAAATATAAGCACTTGGAAAGAGTTAGTTTAAGAAATGTGACAATTACTGTGTCACTATTACTGTATAAAGTACCTGTAGCAGACAACATGTTTGATACTAAAACTATTTATTTTCATACACTATTTCCTTAATTGACCAACCTTTTCAGTACATCTGCATCTAATAAAGCTATTAAAAGGACTGCGATTAGAATGTGAAAACTGGAAAAATCCACATCCTTCCATCCACCCATCCATATTTTCCCAAGTATTTACTTTGTCTATCCTTCACACGTCCAAGCGTTGAAATGCGAAATGAAATCTCTCACACTAATTTATTCCAGAGCAGTAAAACACAGTTGAGGACGAGCCTTATATTCTCACTGATTCACTTTTTGTCCATATTTGGCTGGAGCTGAGCGCATGTGCTCACAGGACATTTGGGAGTAAGTGTTTGCTTCAAACGTTATGATGCACATGCTGCAAGTCTGTTAGAGTTTATGAACATTTCAAATACCTCTTATTGCAAAATAACTGAAATTGAATTACATCACTCAGCCAGTGATACTGACTACATTACACACTCTATGTACTAGCTGCCCAAGTAATGTCATGTTCATATTACTGAGAAGCCAGAGACTCCAACCGAAACGTTGTGTTCTTCCTCTTTACCTAGTTGTTCTCGGTGGAGTCTCTTCAAAGAGCCTCTCTTTATTGTAAGACAATGATGATGACTGAGTAGGCCTTGATGTCTGCAAATTAGATTTAAGATGTTTCACTGCAGCACATCTATTGTCTCATATCATATGGTCTACACTCTTTTATTTTAGTGTCAAAATGTTTTCTGCTCACTCTGAACTATAGACGGACCAATATTGGATTTGTGAGGCCAATACTGATATCGATATTTGGGAATTTATCAAATCTGATAACCCTAGGGGCTGAAAGTAATTGTCTTAGACAACTACATAACATTACACAACACACAACATCCTATAGATTCTTATTTAAGATTGTGACCAAGATACTTAACAGATTATACTGGAACAAAGTTGCTAGTTAACCACTACAAAGACAAAAAACCTGTACACAGTACATACATCTTTTTAAGATCGTTTTGCAAGCCATAAAAAAATCATCATACTCTGGGTATGTTCTTATTTTTTTAGCAACAGTTTGCTTTATGAGTCAGAACAGCAACTATAGCTCAAGGTTAAATACTGCCACCTACTGAGATAAAGTACCACAACAGCATGTGAAATGGACAACCTGGGCAATACCAATGTGGTCACAAATTTGTTTTTGTTCTATAAAACAAACAAAAAAGACTCTTATGTATATGAATCATTTCCTCACAAATCGTATATGAATATGATTTTTTTAACTCCCTAAAATTCCATTTTTGTGACCACGTTTTACAATTGATCTCAGCCCCTTTTCTGTCTTACAAAGCCATTAACGTTCTGTCAAGCATTTTACCAGCATATGTGTTTTTTTCATGATACGATTTTCATCATGGTAGCTGTTATTGAAAGAGTTATTCCTTTAATTCTTTGTTTCATGAAGTGAGGATACACTTGGAACTTTATGAACCTTTTCATAAACTCGGACACATATGAAGCACTCCATGAGATTCACCTCTGTATACCTAATACTATAGCAAGTGTTTTACCTTGTCGACTGCTCATTAAGAGTCAAACAGGCCACATGTAGGAGGACAGATGGCATCTCAGATGACCTTCCTTTATCTCTCTCTCTCTCTCTCTCTCTCTCTCTCTCTCTCTCTCTCTCACACGCACACACACACACACACACACACACACACACACACACACATACACAACACATGTTGGTTGCCCAGTGTGGTATTCTTAGGATAGAACTAATGGTCTCTAGTGTTGAAAAGATAGAGGCCTAAATCATACTGAAAGGGCAGATTAACACACAGGCCTTAAACACGAGTGGAACAAGTCAGGGGTCAATACTAACAGATAAGATACGTGCATATTTTGTTGAACACTTCATTTGACAAGAGTGCACTTAAGCTTTGGCCCATAATTCCCCAAGCATAAAAAAACACCTAAGTATCTTCTTCTTTTAAAACATGCTTTATGTTTGAGTGTTGAGAATATAGATTGTGTTAAATGCGCGTTTGCAGGCAGAAATCTGGGGAGAAAATGTATGTGGGCCAAAGCAAAAAGAAATCAACTTCACTGATAAAAGTTAAAACCACGAAGACAGCCTCCGTTTTAAGCTGTTTTTACTGCAATTTGAAGTTTAACTTTAGCCTAAGTTTAAACTTTCTCATCTTTTACTGCCTTTTCACGATCATCTTTGTCTCCACCTGCTGGAAGACAAGAGCAGTAGTTTACAGACAGACGACACATAAAATGGATGGGTTGCAATTTCTAGGGGGTAATATCATGGATATTTACGTGACTGAAATAAAATGACACAGGAAAAGTTTTTTTTTTTACATTCCGGTACAGTAGATGGCGGTAATGCTACGAGCTGGCGTCGCACCCGTCATTACACACGAAGAAGAAGCCTTAAAGGAGAAGAAGAAAAGTACCTCTCGTTTGTTTATGTGACCATCTGACAGTTTATTACTTTCTGATTAAGGGGGTTATTTATACTTCGTGTCAGGATTGTGTATGAGGTGAGATACATGCCTTTTAATTGCGTTTAGCACATAACTCCGTCACAGCTCAGATTATGTAGAGAAAGTCCGTTGTTTTTGATTGCCGCGCCATAAAGCTAGCTAACGTTACCTGATGCTACGGTGTTTCTGTTAACCACTGTTGTATCCACGGGCTAGCATTAGCTAACGTTACGTTAATGCACTAACGTTGCGTAAAGTAGTGTTGTAGCCTACATATTCGTTTTAGCAACGGTCACGCTGAAACTACAGACCCCCAAAACCCAGTTATTTTACTGTACTTAACTTTCTTTGTCTTTTTGAATAATTTATATGAAATAAAAACCAACGTTGGCTTGGTGATGTATTAAGCTAACTGACTAATGTTACATAGTTGTAACGTTAACTCAACTCAGGGTGCTAACATGGTTAACTACGTTTAAATACTGATTGCAAATCTCTCAATATTCTTCACAACAAAACTGTAGCAGTTAACTATAGTGTTAACTGTTAACTATAGTGTTATCTACAGTGTTATCTGTTGACTATAGTGTTAACTGTTGACTATAGTGTTATCTGTTGACTATAGTGTTAACTGTTGACTATAGTGTTAACTACAGTGTTATCTGTTGACTATAGTGTTAACTGTTGACTATAGTGTTAACTACAGTGTTATCTGTTGACTATAGTGTTATCTGTTGACTATAGTGTTAACTGTTGACTATAGTGTTAACTACAGTGTTATCTGTTGACTATAGTGTTATCTGTTGACTATAGTGTTAACTACAGTGTTATCTGTTGACTATAGTGTTATCTGTTGACTATAGTGTTATCTGTTGACTATAGTGTTAACTGTAGTTAACTACAACACTAAGAAACAGACAGAGTTGTATGGTCCCTCAGGAAACACTCTATGGACGGAGCAATGCATTCAAATAGATGTCTGAAGAAAAGATATGATCATCATTTATGTTTTGATATTTTTATGACATGAAGATGGATCCTGGTCAACCGTTTCAAACACTGCATGGCGACAATATCACCTCTTGGGTGTCTGTGTGTCCAGGAGGCCTCTGGAAAGTCCAGCAGAAGCAGACACACAGAGAGAGTCAACAGACTGTTTCTAATTCCGGAGATGGTGCATGTATGAGGATTTTCTATTACTTTATTCCTCAAAAATAAATGATACATTTTAAATCCACATTTGTAGAATAGAACTGTATTAAGTATCTATTCTAGCACACATAATTTCTCTTTGTCTCTTTCAGCATGCTCATCCAGTAGCTGTCCAAGGTTGGGTTCACTGTGTCAAGTCCGAGTGCGGCTCAAAGCTAGCCGGGATGCAGCAGAGAGTTTAGTATCTGAAAATGGAAATGAGGGACAGTCAGTCCAACCTGACCAATGGGTCACAGAGACAGAGGCCACAGCCTTCCCAAGATGCCAGGACTCTGTGCTGCAGGTCCCACTGGGTGACTGGACTACATTGAGGCTGGGAGAGGGTCAGTGCGATATCACAGAGGCATGTGTGGAGGGGATGAGGGCGGGAGAGAAGTGTGAGGTAAGAGAACTGGAATTATAATCCAATGTCATTGTTTCGTCAAATTTTTGTGGCACAAATTCTTTGCAAATTGAAAGTAAAAGCTGAAAAAATATCCATAACTATGATCATTAGGTTTACATTTTACATATGGAAAGAGTATATGATATTTGCAATATCCTGACATATAGTGACAGCTTAGAGGCACTGGTGGGAGTGGGTTTTTGAATACTTTGAGACTGTTGTTTTTTAATTGAGTGCACTCAATATTTTCAGTAAGCTCTTTAGCTTTGATATGAAGGGTGTTAAAAATAAACCTTGTTGGGATTTTAATGTTAACAGTAAAGGATGTGGTGCCTAAAAAGAACATTTTGGATTTTTCATATCTCAATTTGGTCCCAATTTGCCAGTGCTCCCTGAAGCCTTTTTTGTTGAATATGGATTGCAGGCTTAAAAGTTACACATAGTATTTGCAAGCATGTGAAAGTACACAGCCACTCAAATCATTGTGTTTTGCTTCTCAGATACTGATTTCTCCAGTGGGAAGTGGACCAGATGTCTCTGTCCCCCATCCTGCTGAGGAAAACCTGCCTTTATGTGCCACGATTGAATTCAAAGCTTTCACACCAGGCAAGGAATCCTGGGAGATGTCTCCTGTCGAAAAGTGTCAGTCGGTGAAGTCACACAAAGAGAGGGGCGGAGTGAGGTTCAGGAGCGGGGATGTTTGGGGAGCAGCAGACAGCTACAGCCGGGCCCTCAAACTTCTCATCACTCTCCATGGCCATGTTAACGAGGTGGAGAAGAAAGGACAAGAGCAAGAAGCAGAAGAGCAGAGAGACACAGACACTGGTGATAAACTACAGCAACTTCCTTCAGCTAATGAATTCAAAACCATTAAAGCAGAGCTCCACTCAAACATGTCCTTGTGCCAGCTCAAATTGAACCAACCGCAACGGGCTAAGGCCAGTGCGACTAAAGCTACTCATCTGGAACCGGGTGGGGCTAAAGCCTGGTACCGGAGGGGCCAAGCCTGCCAGATGTTGAATGAGCTGGAGGAGGCCAGGCAGGCATTTAGGAAACTGTTAGAGCTACAGCCAGAATCACCTGCTGCTCTGAAGGCACTTAAAGACATAGCAAGTAAAGAGAAAGAGAGAAATGCACAGTTGGGCCTTAGACTCAGCAAAATGTTCAGCTGATGATGAAATATTTACCGTTTATTATCAGATGTTATCTGTAGAATGGTAAGTTTCTCCTCATGATTCACCATTTAATTAAAGTATATGTACAGCAACTACATCAGCTCAAAAGTAATGCAATTAATCTGTGAATGTCCATTTTTTTTCTAACGCATTGCTTATTGTGTATGAGATGCCTGAATGCAACTTAAAAGTAAAAAACACATGTCAAAAACTTCTTTTGGAGGAATTAATGTGATTTTCCAGGTCTGATGGTTGAATGAGATCATACTATTCCGTGAGTGCAATACATGAAATTACCCCGTTATATATTTAGTTCCTCCAGTGGACCACAAGGTGCCAGGCTTTGTCACGTCTTCTAAAAATTGAAGTACTCCACATGGCCGAAAAAATGCCGAAACCCGGGATCGAACCAGGGACCTTTAGATCTTCAGTCTAACGCTCTCCCAACTGAGCTATTTCGGCCCGGTGAGAATCTGGGGGATCCATTTTTACTTATTCATGTATATACTTTGTAGTGCAAATATGTATGATTATGATGATTATGTCTTTACAAGGAAGGAAACTCTAATGTTTGTAGTTCTTAACATTTCAAGTTCATCATTTATAAAACGTAACTTTACCAAATTAAAATTCTACGGCAACTGAATACATTAAAAATCTGTGTTTTCTTTATATTTACGTTTAGTAAAACAATACAACACCCATTAACTTAGTGCATCTACTTCCTTATCAATTATTTATTAAGACAGACCATATTTGTTTGGAAAAGTCTGCATTGCATTAGCGTTAAAAGATAATGTTTCATGTTACATCACTGCACTAGATGAATTATCTCAAAGGTCGCAACTGGCATCGCGACCGTAATGACATGAATTACTTTACATCAGCGGACTAAATGCTTATGGGGTAAACTCCGAGGTCACATTTCATATAGTAGGAACCTGTATTTACATGAGAATCAAAATTAATTTAACTTTTTTTACAAAAACAAATACTTAAAACTGGGTTCCACGTCGAAGAGGCGCTGTATGCAGTGAGGCAGTGTTCAGTCCATTCATGAAGTTGTGTAAAATGTTTACAAAATGCAGATGATATTGCCCCTCTCCCCAAGGCCCCACAAACAAAACGCAGCTTTATTATTGAACAGAAATTAAAGCTTTATTGTTGTAAACACAAGGAACAAATTGCACTTTAAAATTAAGTGCTAAGTGTACAGGCACAACAGGACACACTATAACCAACTCCAAACAATAATTCATTTATTATGTTCCATCTTTGAACGTAGTGCTTTCCCAAGTGGTCTTTTCCCTTGTGCCTCATGTAGTAATTGCCCTACAGTCCCACAGTAAACTCTCCCTGTTGTCACTTCCTCTTAGACTTCGTGTTGTCCGTGTGTGTCTGCGCGGCTGACAGCTGTCTCCATGCATCCACAATGAGCACAAGCGGTATGATGATCCACAGCACGTTCATGAACACAAAGTAGAACCAGAAGTAGACCGGGTGTCCCAACTCACTGTGAGCATAACCATCTCTGTGCTCTGTGTAGAAGTAAAGCACTGCTCCGTACAGCTGACCTGGAATCAGATTATGTGATAAGACCCATCATGTAAATATGAAAACAAGTAATTCGACTCTGAGAAATTGCTTAAAAGTCAAGTGATGCGTTTTGTTGTAATTGCACCTTCTTACCTAATGAAATGATGAGTTGCAGAACAAATCTGTAGGACTTCTTAGTTAAGAAGGCGTACACAGCCCAAAAGCTGAAAGGTCCCCATAACCATGCAGTCACAGTCTCCATACAGACAGTGAAGTTATCCGCTCTAGAAATATACAGGCAATTAGTTACAGCTTTATTATAAAAGTTCAACGTAGTTCTATGAAAAGATGAACTCACATTACATATCGACTGTCTCCTTTGGAGTACTCTTTCCCTGTGAGAGAAAATGTAAAACGTATTCACTCATGTAGACTGCACCGTCACAGTTCATACACTTGTCTCAACTTGTTGTATCTTGTTTGTACTCACACAGCTGTGACAGGAGGCTCTGGTCTCCTGGAATAATATCATAATACAGTGAGAACCATCCCTCTATGACGCAATGGATGAAACCACAAACGGCGAACCAGCACACAGCCAGACGCCTCCACGTCCCCAGCCGGCCGGTGGTCCCGTTCTGTCCGGTGATCAGCCAGGTCACAAGCAGAAACACCCCAGACACAGAAAACAGGAACACCAGAATCTCTGACATAGATCGGTCATTGGCCACATAGGTGGGAATCAAAAGGTCCCGTGGCCAGTAGGGATGAAGAACTCCAGTTGCTGATGTGGCATCCATTATCTGTTTCAAGAAAGGATGGTCAACACTCTTAATCCACAGTAGGTTTAAATTTGATTGATTTCAACATTGTGACATTAAAGATTATGCACATGCATGAGTTAGTTTAATTGACAAATGCAATTTAATTCACTGCACTTAGTCTATAAACGTCATTTCTCACGAATTTACAAAGTATGTTTTTAGAGTATAGATTGTGTAAAGTCAAGGAGCTCAATAGCAGACAAAACAAATAACGCATGTGTATTTTGACCTTACCAGTGATAGAATGGCTGTCCAGACGCACAGAGTTTAACCTCTGTATTGAATATAGAGTGTTGGATAAATTAATCTCGGAGATTCAATAGTCCAAATCTGTCTAAGTGCAAGACATGTCAGCGCAGATACACTCAAAAGCGGAACTCACTCGAGCAGGGGGCGGCTACTTGCGATTTCAAAGACCAATCATACGGCTGTATTCATAGAGCTAGCAGCACATGCGATCTGTTGGTCCATTGATTGGCTTTTCATCTCGGAACATGGACGTTGTCATTTGCCACGACCAATAAAATGCATCGTTTACTCCACAGTACCAGCCCATCTCTTTGTTACAAAGGTACAAATTATTATAATTGTTAGTAAGTATGTTGCATTTGAAAATGAGTGTTGAGCAAGTATGAGCAACGACCTTTCACTTTGACGTGGCTGTTCAAGGCTACAGAGCACTTTGCAGAAATGAGTAAAAGCAGCATTTAATAGAGGTCTGCTCAATTCAAATTGTCTAAACGGCCTGAAAACAAACTCAAGTCCCCGAATTAAAATACACAGGCAACTCTCTCAAAATCACAAATGATCGAAAATATCAGCTGTTGTGGTATTAGCTGATTAACTGGATCAGATGATTAATAATTGTGCATTTGTTTATTGTCATTTTCAGTTATACTCTAGCATTTTTACGCGAATCGGTCGCTGTGTGCCTGTGTGCCTGTGCCTGCCTAATGGACATATTGTGTTGACTGTGTTTAAAAAAAGTTGTCCTCCCAAGCCGTGTCAGGGATTTTAACCCTGCCGTGACCCGGATTCGAACCGGGGTTGCTGCGGCCACAACGCAGAGTACTAACCACTATACGATCACGGCGAGCTACGGGGAGTTGTGGTGTCTGGCTGCGTAATGGGCTTTATAATGCTGGTGCCAATGCTGCTGCTGGACGTTGATTTATTTTTTTATTTAATCATTTCTGTATTTATACATGTATTTGTTTATTTATTTATTCATACTTGAGACATTTTTCGTCCCCCACAGTCATCCGTTAGTTAGCCGAAATACTTCATGTTTCAACTAGCGCTCTTCAGATTCCCCGAGACCTCTAATTTACGACAGAGTTTGTTAAACTGTTGTGAAACTTTCGCACAACTAGTTGCAGGTTTCAAATTGCATGAAGCATAATTTACATGCAACTTGACAGTCCAAAGTTACTCCCGATGGGAGTGTGTTAGCAGCAGTAGTACCATAGATTTAGTCATATCTGTGCTTTTGTTAATTATCTAGGTTATTGATACAGATGTATTTAATGCTGATTATGTCATCTGATATTTGATGTTTATGGTTAATTTGCATAAGTTGTATACATCATGTATTTACTTGTTCTATTTGTGTCATTTAAGAACTAAACATACCTACAATGTGTGACCTATGATGAGGCAATAAATAATGACAATTGAAAAAATATAGATATTTGGTTAATTCTTATTGAACAAGAAAAGGAAAGCTGGCTTGCATACTGCCAAATGCGACTGGATGTAGTAAAACATATTATTTGGCATACTGCATTTGACGTATTATATATTAGGACATAATCCTTTAAAGCACTCGATTTGTCCTAACAGAAAGTAGGTCATCTTTGCCGTCGGTTAGCCAGCAGTATAAAATGAAAAGGTGGTGAGAAAGATTGTCTTCCCATATGGTCTAGCGGTTAGGATTCCTGGTTTTCACCCAGGCGGCCCGGGTTCGACTCCCGGTATGGGAACAGAGTTTTTGTTCTTCTTTAACAACATTTTGCTAATAGTGTTAGAAGCTTTAGTTGATAATAAATAGCGATGACAGTCAGACTGTTATATGACCTGTTTGTCATGCAACGATACGTCATTTACGCCATATAATAGCTGGCTTTACTATTAATATTGCTGGTTGTCATGAAAATATTAAGAAATTCCTTCAAATGTTGTAATGCTATACCTTCAAATCTGTAATACTGATAATGTTACATTATTTCGTTGATTTACTGCGTTGTGTATACTTCTATGGACATGTGATCTGTATCACGTGACGATGTATGTCACATGACGCTACACGGAAGCGGCAGACGTCTTGGGTCAACGCAGCCTCTCTGAACGACTGATTCCTAGTGGAAGCGACGGCAGTAAAGACTGTATGAGAAAGTACTTGAGTTTCTACGACAAGTCGATATGGGTGTGTCCGAATTGGCGGAATCTTCTGTGTTGCTGGACGAAAAACTGCTCCGTTTCATGGACCAGCTTGAGTTACTAGAGGAGAAACGAGCCACTCTCAACTCTCTCATAGAGCAGGTAACGTTAGCCTAGCACACAGAAAACCGTGGATCTTCGTCTAAATGTGTGTGTTTATGAACGTGTAAGCCCTTTGAAATCAAGCCAAAACAGCAATATTTGGTAATGTATCAAGTGTTCCAAAAAATACTAGCGTTAGCCTCACAAATGTAAGGATTTGCTGGTTTTTGCATTATACTAATGTAGCAAACTGAATATCTGTTGATCAAACAAAATAAACTATACTATTTCAGCTTAGGCTCTGGGAAATTGTGATGGGCAATATTTTACTATTTTTGAAATTGTACCTACCAAACGATTGCCTGAGTAATTGAGATAATAATGATGAAGAAAAAAGGAAAACTGTTAGCTGCAGCCCTACTGTCATGTATACTTTACAGTAAAATGATTCCTGTAACAACCAGCATCAAGCCTCCCTAAGTTTTTCAAATGCATGTCATCAAATGTAAGTGCATGTACACGTAACTATTTTTTATTTTAATTGTATGCTTTTATTTTATCCTGGATCCTCTTTCCCTACTCACCATTAAGTTACTATTTCGTGTTCCCCACAGGGATGGTTTTCTATGTCCAAGGCGAGATATTCGATGGGAAACAAATGCGTCTCTCCACTTCAGTATGCGAGTGAGATAGAGCCACTGGTCTGTGTTCATGCCAAGTGAGGAATTTGTCATGCTTCACAGAAATGAATGCTCCCAATACATTTTTGTTCACTGGAATTGAATAACTATCAACATGTGTGACTTTTATTTATGTGTTACAGAACTCTGGGCAGTGGTGAGGTGGATTTCTGCACAGACAGGGTGAAACACAAGTGTTGTAATGAGGTTGGAAAAGATAACGGGTCAATAGAGGATATTGGACCTCAAGAAGAAGGTGAGTCTGCCATAGGCCATGTGGTGATATAAAAATGAATGTTGTACAAAATACATTTTTGATTCAGTAAATGATGTGGTTTCGTAGGTGTCAGGAGAAGAATCAAACCTAAAAAGGATATGACGGAGAAAGAGACGAGTGAGGAAACAAGCAGTGAGAAGGCTCCTGAAGTAACTCCTGAAGTAAGAAAAATCGACCAGAATCCTCAGCAAGATCCACTGAAATGGTTTGGGATTTTGGTGCCACAATCTCTCAAACATGCACAGTCGTCATTTAAGCAAGGTATGATGTTCCATTCCCAAAAGATTATATATTATTCTTTTGCTCTGCTAATGTGATTTCTTTAGAATATAGCAAAGATTAGGTCATCATTTTGATTTGATATGTACAGTACACACCAGATACTGAAAGCAGTATACTCTCCTCTTTTTCTGTCATATTACAGTTATAGAGCTGTCAGCTGAGATTGCAACCCTTCAGACTGCCGTTTTGAACACCCGACAGGAGCTGAAGCACAGCATGAAGGACAAACACATTCTCCTGGAGGAAGCTTCAGCAACCCAGTCGGACAGGGTGGCAGACTAAAGAACTCGTACTCTCTAATGCTTAAGGGCCAATTATATTCAACAGCAATCTTCCCGGTGAATTCTGAAGTGGAGATTTCAGTGGATTCTGTAATGACTCGATGTGTAAATAGCGATAGATTATGTTTGATCCTGTGTGCTTTGACCATCTCACTCATCAATGTGTGACCTGTTTGAGCTGGATCTGTTTGTAAATGCTGTATTTTAGTATTTATTTGAAATACATTTTGAGTTGTAGACTGTCAAATCAATTTATGAATTTAAACAGAACCTGTTTGATTATTTTCAATTAATGGCACCCTTTATAAAGGATTTATAAATTGCAATTATTAGATTTATTAATTAATAATTTACTAATACTAGAGATCAATTTTGAGAAATTAATAAGAACAAGTTGTTGGTTGCCAGATTGTGAAATATCCTTTGAATGGTGTTAAATATATATACAGTATATTTAATTTGATAGTAATGCAGTGACACGTTTTTGGTAATCCATTGATGAATCCTAAATAACGTGTTAATAATACTGTGGTCCAGATCAGCCGTTTCCCAGAAAACATTTATCAGCATAACAATAATTTCAATAATTAATCAATATATTATTAAAAGTTAGTTTGTTTCTGCCTGTTGATTGTATTCCTCTCTGTTTGTGTTTTATTCACATTGTTTTATTGTTGAATAGTGCTGCAGAATCAATTAAATTGTTCATAACTGATTCGTATGGTAAACGCCTTATTAACCTTTATTTACAACCTCTTATCCCTTTACAAACGTGGCCTTTTTAGCGAGCGGCACCAAATTGTCTTTAATGTTATAAATGTGTTTCCTTTCCCCCTAATTCATTATTTAAAAAATATGCAATTCAGTCGAATTTTTAATTAAAATTTTTATTTTATTTTATTGTCAATACAGAAATCCAATCTGAATTTCAATTCGTTTTGCAAGTATTATATCAGAGGATAACCTCTTCCTCTTGTCTGGGGACAGCCGAACATTACCGGGAACTGCCGAAACGGGAAACGATCCTCCGGTTGTTGTGTGTAGGCTACTTCCTGCTCCAATTATAACACTGGCTGTGAGCCTCCATGAAGCTCAGCGCGCTGCCTCCTCTTCACTTGCGTCCTAACGACGGATGGGAGCGCAGAAACAACGGATGTAGCTTCACTATTATAAGTATTTCTGTTTCCAGACATCCACAGCAGCCTGTGTAGTCAGATTGTGGCCGATTTCGGACGTGCAAGAGCCACGCAACTCCTGCCTGAAATTACATTTTCTTTTGTCTGCGCAACTGGCATCAACATTTTTCTTTATTTGAATGTGTGAGCAGGGATAGAAAAGTAAACACGCTGGCCTGCGCTCATGATCAGTGGCGAGGTGAGATTGATACCTCAGACTCGGGATTGCCCTTGATCGCAAGTTGATTTGACTCCGGAGCAGAGTAGCTGTGTGCTCCAATGGCGTCAGTTTCGAAGGTGTCTATTCTGGATTACTTTAATATTGTGTTTGAAGGTGAAAATGGCAAAATCGAGTCCAACTGCAAGGCTTGTGGTACGAGGATCCAGGCGAAGCGGAGTGTCACGTCCAACTTCGTAACGCATCTCAAGGTAATCATTTCAAAATAAAATGTTTTTATATCGCCTGTACTTATTGTTCGTCTTACCATGTTTCTGGCAACATCAGCTGAAACAGCTGGCCCTAGTATCGTTTAATGTATATGCTACCACGCAGTGTCAGACATATAAACCTAACTGTAAAGACACTCTGTTGCTCCTCTACCCATACTGTATCCTCTTCCACAGATGTCAAAAGAAGGCAGTATGGGGTAGAGATGTAGGCTATACATCTACTGTTCTACCTGCCAACCAATAACATTGCTGCCCCCCCCCCCCCCCCCCTCTCTCTCTCTGTGTGTCTCTCCCATTCAGCGGAAGCACCAGGCTATGTATGATGACTTTGTGAAAAGGAAGGATATGAAGAGAGAGGGTTACTCCTCTGGTTCCCTGCACAGTTTCACCCCAAATGGAGGGAATACCCGCTACACTCTCCCCATCAGTACTCGAGTGGGAGGTGGAGGAGGAGGAGGAGGAGGAGGAGGAAGTGCTGGAGGAATGGGAACTCTTGAGGGAGGAGTAGGAGGAGGCTCTGGCGGAGGGGTGACCAAGTTTGACAGACATGACCCACGTCAGGTGTGTGTTACAATCCATCATCGCTTGATATGCAAATAACCAAGCTACTATTTATCAAATCCCATAGGCGTTGCATTATTTATTGTGGCATTGCGATGAAACCATTTGCTACGATGAGGGTCATTTACAAAGTGTTTTGTCACCACAGGTTCTGATCTCTGAGGCTATAGCTAAGATGATCGTGCGCGATCTGCAGCCAGTATCCATCGTGGAAAATCAAGGCTTCAGAGAGCTGCTTCAGCTCCTGGAGCCCCGTTACACTCCTGAGCCACAGCACTACATCCAGAGCCAGCTCCTCCCAGCCTACGTCTACCAGGCACAGCTGGCAACCCGTCAGGCACTGGCCTCAGTGCACGCCCTCAGTCTCAGCCTGGATCTCTGGAGGGGCTTAACTGGAGCCACTTCAGGGTAAGGAGGTAAAATCAACCAAAAACAACATGATTCCCTCTTGGTTTGATTCCCTAACTGATGAGTCCCCTTCTCTGTCTGTGTGTGTGTCTCTCTCTCTCTCTCTCCTCTCTCTCTCTCTCTCTCTCTCTCTCTCTCTCTCTCTCTCTCTCTCTGTATGTGTGTGTATGTGTATGTGTGTAGGTACGTCGGTGTCACCTGTCATTTTCTCACATCTGATTGGCAGATGCGCTCAGCTCTCCTGGCGTGTCTTCCCCTGACTGGAGGCAGCTCTGGGAATCATGTGCTTTCAGATTTTGATGAAGTGTGTCACTCTCATGGCGTGTCGGGGAGAGCATTTCGTGTGGTTGCGGACCATTTCCTAGCAGCAACAACAACAGCAAAGCCGTGTTGTCTTCCTGGTTTCCTGGTTGAACCTTCTCTCGCTAACGGGCGAGATGAAGACGACGGGGAAGAAGTGGACAATGGTAACAATGTGGAGGGAGGGATCAGGAATGGCCATGGTGATGGAGGAGAGGATGGAGAGTGGGAGGACTTGTGGGAGCAGGGTCTGGGTGTTTCTCGCGTGGACTGTTTCTCTCGCTCTCTTGAACAGTGTGTCAGAGAAGGGTTACGCTCCTGTCCACAGGTCACTTCCACACTGGCTAAGGCTGCCTGTTTCTACAACTACATTACCTCTGCTGTCCCACCTGAGAAACTTAGCCAGGTGTTTGACGGTCCTGGGTTGAGCATGAGGGCACCAGGAAATACCCCCCCTGTAGCAATAGACTGGGCTGCTCAGCTTAAGGTATGTGTAGTACAAAAAAAGCAGAGCTTTACATTATTTTCCCATACTTTGCATTTATGATACGTCTGCTAATGCATGTCAACAGTTTTATGATATCATATTTTATGATTGAAGCCATGTTATATTGTATTATGGTTGTTTCCCATGAGGACTTATAGTGACAAATACATAATAAACTCTTAAACTGTCCCAATATCTGCTTCCAAATACATTATAATGTGTCAGTTGCTTTTTAGTTGTTTGTATTCCTTATGAATGCTAAAAAGAGAGATTATATAGTGTCACCAGTATGCAGTATGTGTCCATAATAACATTCATTTCATAGCCTGATTATGTGGCTATTTTAGCAACGTTTTTAATATGACACTGAGAAATGCTAGCTTTTCTATGTATGTTTCCATAGTTTTAAATAGTATAGTTAATTCTTTTGTTTCATTTTTCGACGCAGGTGCTTCGTCGGCTGCTGGACTCAGTGGAGTTCTTGGAGGAGGTGAGTGGTCCGGGGGTGGTGGTGCTGGGTGATACAGAGAGAGGCCTGCTGAGGGAGCTGACTGACACTTTGGAGCCCTTCACTGAGGCCTGGGACATGGTGCAAGGGGACAGACAGGCAGACACACAGACAGACAGACATGTGTCCATCAGCCTGGCTCTGCCTTGTGTTCTCGGCCTTCGCAAGCATCTCTCTGAGACCTCAACCCCCCACTGCCCCTCTCTCCTGGTGGGCCTCAGCCAGGCTGTAGAGCGTCGGCTGGCGCCTGTCCTGGAGGACCCTCTCTACATCACTGCCACCACCCTGGACCCCCAGTTCAAGCTCACTTGGAGCAGCAACCCCGACTGGCACAGACAAGTTCTCATAGAGGAGTTGTCCAAACATTCCACAGCCTCTAGCCCCATAGACCTCAACACAAACATACATCCTCAATCCCAGACCCCTCCTGCCCTAGCTCCATCACCGGTCTCCTCGCTTTCCCGGCCCTGCAAGCTGTTCTCTTTCATCAAGCAGAGACCCACAACACAGGCCAAGAGCCTAGAGCAGGAGTTGGCCGTCTACCTACGAGAGGAACCCACGGACGAGGAGGCTTTGCATTACTGGCAGCGTAAAGCAATTGACTTTCCTCTGCTTGCTCAGGTGGCCAAGAGGGCGTTTACCATACCTGCTTGTGGCACTGTAGTCGAGAGCATCTTTACCACTGCAGAGCGCTGTCTGCGGCCAGAGAGAGGCCGCGTCTTTCCAAAAAACCTGGAGACGCTCATCTACCTCAAAGCGAACTACAGATTATTATGGACTTAAAGCTAGAAGTGAAGCATTTATTTTACCTGAATAGCAACTAAAGGCTTTATATCTGCAGAAACGTTACTTCTTGGATACTAACCTCTTTCTCTCTCTGAGGAAACTGGGCTAGCAGTATAACATAGGACTCATGCTACACATCATTTAAAGTGAGATCCAATGAATTACCTAGAATTGCCGCGACTCAGTTCCCCTTCTTAAGAAGGCTTTTCCAGACTGCAGTAGGTGTGGATTGCTGTCTGTTTCCGTGTAGCCTGAATACGGGCTATCATACTACATTCTGTGGACCGAGGGGATTAGAAGCAGATCAATACTAAAGCATTTACTTTGACATTATTTTACCCGGTCAGGGTCTTCAGATAACCGCGACACCACAAAGACCCGACTCTCTATAAGTCCCAAACCCAAACTGAGCTTGCGTCTCTGTACTGACATGCCGACAGTAACTAAATGGTCAATTATTGCATACTGTAGCATCTGATTTATTCTCACTGATATACAATAACCCTAGAGGTTCTGACTAATTCATCGGATGTTGTTTTTGAAGGAAGGCATCGGCTGCTAAACAATATATCAGTGCATCATCCACTTATTCTTTTCTCTTTCTGTATGTATGCCTCATCACTGGGACATCATAATAAAAGAGTTTCACTTGCTAAAACAGAGGTGCACTCATGCATATATGTTGCGCACCTTTTATTTGTTTTTGCCAATGGAGAAAAGCTCAAATCTGCGTCATAAATAAAACTTGTTTTTTACCCTAATTCATTTATATTTTCCTCTGCCAGTCCTTTATAACTCCACGTGTGCCCTGTCAAAGTGGAGGTTAATTTCATTTTATTCATCAGCACTTTTTACTTTTTCAATCAATGTCCAATTCTACTTCTGAACTTTTAGGAATTGAAATTGGTTTGACCCTGCTTCTGCCCCGGAAAACCAACAGAGGATGTGTGCATGTGGCATAACATTGGCATTTTTGCTTTGTCTGACCTCACTGAAATATTTTGCAACCACTTTGCAGGGCACCACTTTGAAGGAGAAACTGTGACCACTGCAGTGTGCGTTTTGCCTTTATTCAGGCACTCTGTTGCTCTTGGCTTGGCCAGTGGGGAGGCAGGCCGGGTAATTGCATGTAATTCCATTACAGTTCAATTTGAGTCAGCGGGCAGTCAGCAGTCGCATCCTACACGGTTCTTTCCTCAAATCCAGCTCGGCCCACAAAACCTTATTACTAAAGCCTTTAGAAATAAATGGCAGGAAACGTAAATGTAGCCACCATGCAACTGTTCTCTAATGCTACATCAGAAGGCACAAAATGCATTGACTGTTATGTGATAAAAATCAATTTGAAGATGAGTGGCTGTGAAGGAATTGTAATTGATGTTATTATAAGGACTGTCACAATGATTACACCTCTTTTTCACAGACCTCAAAACGGATTCATCTCAGTGTTGCTGTTTTTGATGTCGTTGAAAACCACTTCTGATGAGGTGTGTTAATCTGTGTGATGTACAATGAGATTTTCCTCGTAGATGATGATTATCAAAGATTGCTGTGGTGTTAATGATTCTTATCACTGCAGGATGTCCCTGTGGATTTAGATGTGCTGCTAGATATCAGTGTGGATGTGTCAGTGTGTTTAACTTTGAAAAGAGTTTTTTTTTTGCTCATCCCCATGGGTGGTGGTGGTGTTGTTTGTGAGTGTATGTGGAGCAGCTTGAAGTGTCTCCCCCTCCCCCCCAGCTGTGACAGCTCATCCATTTGAGTTAGTTGAGCAGGCTGGGCATGCGGTCTTATTGGTAATTGCCTCTGAAATGAATTACTTGGCAGAGAGTGAGACTGGAGAAGGAAAGGAAATTGTAATTGAACTGCCCCCTCCACCCTCTCCCTTATGCCTCAAGTTATTACATCTGCAGTGCAGAAAGCCATTTTCTGTCTGCACATAGACACACACGGGTACAAATATACACACACTCTTACAAAACCAATTTTTCCCCTCCCCCCCACACAATGTCCCCAGCAGAGGACGATATTGATGCAGGGTGATTTCATAGATTGATTGTTCTCACGCACAAGCACACTGGGCCACACTCTCGCACTCTTATTCAAAGCACAGAGATACATATTTACACATTGGTGTTTGTCTGTGTGTTAGTATGAACCGCTTCCACCCCCACTTGCTGGCCTTTGTTGACTGCTTACGTCTAACGGGTTGCAGGACTTTGGAGTTGGCACAAACAAGAGTGCTATTCAAGAGACCCCTAGTTACCCTATACACAGAGACAAATGCAGCCAAGCACCGTTATTAATAACCCGCCTGTTGCTCGCCTCTTGACAGTTAAAGCCTTTTGGATTACAGAGACGCCACTTGTTTTGTTTGAGGTTGTACATTTATACACAGAATATGTTAGTTTTCTTTCTTAATTGGGCATCTGTATAAATTGTCTTACAGATATGTTCAATTTTGCCCCTAATTCCATCATGCAAAACATCACTCTTGTGTTGTCCTTTGGCCTTTTGACAACCAGGTCATGGAAAGAGGGGGAGTGTGTTAACCTACCCCTGCCCTGGCCAGACATGCACATGTTGTGACTCAAACCACGGCACACAATAGGATCTATTTCTGTAAGTGCACTAGTGTTATCCCTCTCCTTGCCCTGAGCTATCTCTCTTTCTCCTTCTCCCTCCTTCTCTTTAACGAAGCCTCTTACCCACTTGCTCAAAATCATGGCCGACAGAAACAGCCGGGTCACTGTTAAGAGGAAAGAGAAGAAGTCAGAAAACAAAACGAATGATGAGAAGGACAAAGAAAAGGATAAGGGGAAGGAAAAAAATGTGAATAAGTCTGTCAAACTTTTGAAAAAGACGGAGAAGACCCCCGAGCAGCCCAAGACGGATGAAGAGAAGAGGAATGGGAAAAGTGGAGGCGCAACGGGAGCAGAGGCAACAAACACTGAGCAAAGTGGAGGCGCAACGGGAGCAGAGGCAACAAACACTGAGGAAAATGGAGAGTTTCAGCCCATTGAACTGCCACCGTTTGAGATTGTAACTGGGTGAGTAAGATTTAATACATACACCACAAGAATTAGGCCACATCAGTTGCACACCTGTTCTGCTCTTTTACAATCCACTTTTTGGGTTATTTTGTGCTTTTTCTTTTGAAGTAGGTGTTCATGTCTTTCTGTAAGTGATATTGTTCCAAACGCTTAATAGTTGATTTCAGTGAGGAGGGACAATAATGACTTGCCCTAACCCTGTCGTACTTACTAACCCAGCGGTAAGAATAGGGCTGAGTCACAGAGCCCCCACTATATCACCCCACTTAGCATCTGTTCCCCAGTTTCCGTCCTTTGAGTATTAGCTGTTTGATATGAGATCTAACTGTGAAATACATCTAGCTTTGCATACGCAGTATAACAATGGATAAAAAAAAGAAAGACATGACGGGTATGTTTCTTGTACAGTTGACTCACGAAGGGCATGGCACATCTACAGATCATCGGACGATGTGAAAGCCAAACATATTTATAGAAACATCAGTTTACTCAGCGGTAGCCTCATTTATATTCTACTCGCGGTGTCACCACAGTCTATTTTGAAGCCTCCCTATCATCACTCTTTTTTTGTGGCTTGGATGGTTGACAAATTCATCATAAAAAGTGCTCCGTGTTAGGCGAGGAAGTGAATGTCAGTTACAATGTCATGCACAACGATTAAAGGTTACAAATAACTTTGAAAGCACCGCTGATAGACAAATCATACGGAATGTGTTTTTTTGCTCTCTTGCTAATTCAACCATCATGCACTAAAAAGCCCCAGTGGTGACAGTTAGTGCTGTGTTTTATGAAGCTTTACTACAGAGTTATGGAAGCTCTTCCTTTCAATCTCCACTAGGGTACAGATGAGCCCGTTCTACTTCAAGTTTCAGTTCAGGAATGTGGAGTACTCTTCGGGGAGGAACAAGACCCTGCTGTGTTTCAGGGTTGATACACCAGGAGGCAGCACAGAGCCTCTGAAAGGTTATATGGAGGACGAACATGCCACAGCTCATTCTGAAGAGGCCTTCTTTCAACAGGTAATTGAACGCTTACACACACACACACACACATCTTTCTTACTTTAGTATCATGTCACACATGTGTGAACCCCAATGGAGGTCTGATTTCCATTGGTTTGCAACAATTCCTCTTGTGCTAATGTTATATGTAATATGATTTTTTCTCTCTCCTTTATGCCTCTATTAATCCCCACTCTTTCCTTTCCAGGTGCTCCCTAATGCTTCCCAAGAGTATGAAGTCACATGGTATATTTCATCCAGTCCCTGTGTGGCTTGCACAGCCAAGTTGGCCAACATCCTCCAGCAGCGCAAGAAGGTCCGTCTCTGCATTTTCTGCTCCCGGCTCTTTGAGTGGGAGGAGCCGGAGATAGTAGAAGGGCTCCGGGCTTTGGTGAGCGCCGGTTGCAAACTGCGGATGATGAAGCCGTCTGACTTCACACATGTTTGGGAGACGTATGTAGAGAAGGAGGACGAGAGCTTTGCACCCTGGGAGGATTGTCAGGAGAACTACGACTACTATGTAGAGAAACTGGCTGAAATCCTCAAGTAATAGTGAGTTGGTATGTATTCTGTATGTTCTATATAGCCTTTAAACTTCTTTTGGGTAAAAAAAAAAAAAGAAAGTTGGATTTTAAGGTTTGTCTGGATAATGACCGTCTTTCCCGGTTGTCTTTTGCTGCAGGTGCACATGATGGACAAGATCTACCCATTGTCTGAACCACAAATCGGCTTATTTGTTGAAACCACATCGGTTGAACTTGTGTTTCTTGTATTCACTTTTGAAGGTGCAGATCAGTATTAGCTAGAATGAACACTCATGGCATCATTTTGTATTTTTATTCTGATAACTTCATATCGAGACACAAAATGCGTGAATGGCATATTTGTAGCATCACATACTGTAGATAAATATAATCATTTAGAAGAAAAAAGCAACAACATTCATCGCTGAAACATTTAATGTTATATATTGTTTATAATGTTATATGCTTTGGAGAAGACTAACTTACATTTACTCACCACTGGGGCCAGATGCATAAAATCCACGACTAATAGTACACACAAAGACAGAAATATGCATATGCATTCTTTTCGTTTGGTTGACTCTGTTTTATAAGTCTCAGTCATAAAGGAACTGTGTGCACGTGCATGCATGAGCCTCTTATCAACTCCCAGTTACCCATTAATGGATGTAGAAACACCCTTAAACAATCGTTGGCATGGCGAGACTTGTGCCTGCTCCACCACTTATTGGACATCAGTAAGTGAAAAGAATGGCAAAGGAAAAGAGCAATTTCATCGATTTTGTTGCATCTGCTCTATTCTCCAACAGTACAACAACAGCTGTTATTAAGCCGTGGCTATTTATAGCACTCGTACCACTAATTCATTACATGTACCTGTAAATCATCATCATTAACGTCACAAAGATTATGATTAATGATTAATTGATAGCGCTCATTTTGACATAGACTTAACAAAGTGCTTCATTATTTAGGATAACATCAGAAGATCATCGATAGAGAAATAATAACTCATTAATAGTTTAAAATTAGGTTTACAAATGCACCTTTGTTTGAAATTGTACAGAAGGCTGTGTAGACCACAAAATGATAACACAATCATTCAAATTGAAACTATGTGTGGGAAAAGACGTACACGTGTGTTGTGTGAGTACACATCGTTTATACATCTGGCCCCATGTGTTGGAACACTAACTAAAGGAGTATTGATAAAGTCTCCTGCAGATCAACACATACGTATATGTACCATGCTTATAATAATTGAGAAACAAAAGAAGCTAACAATGTATATGATTGATTCTTAATCACATAAATAATGTTTCATATTTTAACTGTGCCTTTAACATTTACATCATGAGATTTAAAATATGTACAATTCTAACAGTATTATGCTACCGAGTAATGTTCAGTGCAGAACAGATCTGTGCACATTTAAATGGCATATGTCTGTTGGTCCAGGGTGCAACTTCTCGTCAACTGTTTTATTTCCCATTAAATTTGGTACGAACATTTACAGTCCCCAGAGGACGTATGTTAATGAATTTACTTTTATCTATCACTACAGACAATTTAAAACTTTGAATTTGCTGCCCTGCTATTGGTAAGCGTCGCATAATAGCAAGATGATTCTCTCTTCAGTTTTAATACATCCAAATGTCCATTAAAGCCTCACAGGGCTGAATCATACTGTAGACGTATTATCAAGTACCTGCTAAACTGGTGCAAATAAGTGACTCATTATTTAAAGGAAACCAGCCCGCCGTTCTTTTCTGTTCCATCTTGGTTCTCACTCGTCACAACTAGAAAGACACGAAGGGCGAGATGTGGAAGGAAGGAAAATAAAGACATTGTGTCTGTTAAAAAAATATTTGGCACAGCGCCTTTCATCACAGAGACAATATTTACTCCGAAAAGTGCATTTTTAAATTTGACTTTATTACCTTGGTCCTCCTGTGAGGTTATTGGTAACGGTGTTGTTTCACTGCAAATTGTGCCATTGTCGTCAGCTTCTGTAGGTCAAATTGTTAAAAAAAAATAAAGGGATCATGTCAGTGAAGGGAAAGATCTAGGGCACTTTCAAAACATTTGCATATTGATACAGCTTTTGTATAATCTGCTTTACTCATCTGTGGGTCCTTTTACCTTTAGAAGAAGCATTCAGTTCTGCGTCGGTGATGTACTCCACCAGTGGACAGGGTGCATCTGCAGGAGGGAGGAATGAACTTTCACACAAGAGCACCAACGGCTATAGGCAAACTAAGAACGTCAGACTCTAACTTGAAAGTGTCAGTTCCACAAATGATAATTTCTAAAATAGCACGGAAATGAATCACTGGTGGGGCTGTAACTGCCATCAAAACCACAAGCCCTGAGAGCTGCTGTCAACATACCATCACGGTTCTTTAGCTGAGCCATGGTGAGAAACAGCTCGGCCTCTTCTGGCTTCTCTTCACCATCAGCTATGTTGTAAAAAAAAAAAAAAGTCACCACCTTGTGGTTTTGTTTGTTCATTTAACATGAAACATATATAATGAATATAATATATTATAAATGTCACATTTAAACCTGCAATAACACTCAGCTGAAACAAGGTTAGACATTTCATCAACTTTTTATTTTATTGGCTTTCTTTTCACTCTTTTTTTTAGTCTCTCTGTTTTTGGTTTCCACTAAAAGTATTTTTTGGTTTCCACTAAAAGTATTTTTTGGTTTCCACTAAACCAAAAAATATCTGCTCTTTAGTTGATAAATGCTCCACTTGTTCACCAGCCAGTCGCTAACAGTGTCGGTCTGACATTTGGTGCTGACCACTACTGTGGGCTTTTTTTTGCCTAAAACAAGCCTCCCGAAAACGACGCGGTGAGAGTGAACCAAAACAGTAACGTTGTGGGCCGGAGAGATCAACAATGAGCTGAACTCGCTTAATTAAAATGCTCCATAAAGCTGAGGGTAGCTGCAGATTTGCATGATAATTCTATTCTATCATCATACGATTTTCAAAATCCATGCACTCAAAAAGTCCCAAAAAATAAAGGAAAACCTGGTTTGCGAATGACTCTGAGGATGATGCATCCAAGGAAGACGGCAATGATGCCGAAGAAGATGCAGCCAGAGATGGAAAGAAGCACCCTCCTCTTCAAAACTGAAGAATAAAAAAAAACACGAAACAGAATGTAAGTGAGACAGAATATTTGCAGGATAAAAACTCATAGCTTCCAAACCTCAGTTATACTCACGAAGGTTCTTAGTCTTGAAATAATCACTGCTTCTTGAATAAGATGGTCTACCGGTACGAATGCCCTGGCAGGTGTACAGGCTCTGCTCAGGGTCATTCTGGGGTGTGACTGCATGCTTCTCAGAGGGCTGAAGATTGATTGGTTGCCCCTCTTTGAACCTGTGAGAAGGTAAGAATCCACACAGTGCACACATGAATGCATTTAGAGAATGTTACTCTATAGCATGAACTGGTATTTTTGAAGTGTATTACCATGTGTAGTTCCACATGTTCTGACTTTCGTGCACCCCACATCTGAGCACCAAGCTGTCAGTGGAGAAGACCTCGGACCAGCCAGTTAACAGGATTATATTAGCCTGTGGGCGCTCTGTAAAAACACAATCAAAACTGTGACGAACACATTCAACACATACAGAAAAATGTTAGCGAGAAGTCAAGAAAAACTTACCTTCAACGTCAAGTCTCACAGCCTGACTCTGGTCTGAGCTGAAGACTGTATCTCTTCCTCTTTTAGCTTGGCATTGATATGATCCGGTGTTTGTTCTCGCAACAGATTTGATAGTGTGATTGTTTCCAGTTTCGGTGAGTCGACTACCATCTTTGAGCCACCGGTACTCCCATCCAGAAGAGACAATAATGTGACAGCTAAAGGAGACTGAATCGTCAGTATGCATCACGTTGTGTATGGGGTCCTGCATCAGTGTGACTCTGGGTTTTGTATCTGTGGGGAAATAAGTATGACAGCATTTTAATGTATGTCACACTGCATAACCCAGAATAAGGAGCAGCTGGCCTTAGCTGCTTTAAGTTACTTTTTTGATATGCTGAACCTCTACTGCCTTACCAGAATTCCTCCCAAAGAAGAAAATGAAGCTGCAGCCATGACATTGTTATCTAGGCTTAGCATAAAGACTGGAAGCAGGGGGAAACATCTAGCCTGGCTCTGTCTAAACACGGTATATGCAGGAATCTTTACGTTAAATTTAAGACCTTTAAGACTTTTTTTGAAACCCCTTCCATACATTTTAAGACCTCGTCTAGACCTCACTGCGTTCTAACCAATTATATCACTTTTACTATACATTGATTGAAGGATAGCACAACTAAACAGTCTCAGTTTGTGGTAGCCCCTTGAACCACTGTACCAATGCAACTGAATTCAGATGGACGCCATGGGAACAAAGCACAAGATAATTAATTAAGCAAGTAACCCAATGCAATGTTTATCAGGGGTAATATCAGTATTATACAAGAGCTAGAAAGATAATCTTGCAATCTATTTCTTTATGAAAACTATACTATGACTTTTAATGGCATTTTTTATGACATTAAGACGATGACTTTTTTATGGCATACTATTTTATAACTATGATAAATGTGTATATCATAAATACTATGACTTTTTCATGACATTTTATGACATTACATGATAACTTGTTTTGATGATATACTACACAATGATATTTATTATGATATTCTGTAAACTATTACTTTTTATGACTTTTGTTATGACATTATAGTGTGTCATAACAAAAGTCATAAAAAGTAATAGTGACTTTTTATGAGATTTTTAAAGAAAAATCCTCACCATAAACATCCAGAGTTAGTCCGTCACTGCAGTTGCTGGTTACATCCCGGCTCTTAAATTTTCCTGAACAGCTGTATCGTCCATGGTGTGAGGCTGAAGCAGAACTGATGGAGAGAGTAGCTGCATCTAAACCAAAGGATGCAGTACTATCTGCCTGGACAGGCTGTTTATCTTTGAACCACCTATAGTTCCAGTCAGCGGTGCCGTCCATCCCACAGCTAAACTTCACACTCTCAGTGGGGAACACATCCAACCACGGTGTGATTAACTTTAAAGATGGAACAGGAATTTCTGGAGAGAAACAGAGACATTAGCTTTTTAAAAATATCCTTAATTGTATCCTCTACCAAACTGATTCCTAACATTTTATAGCATGCAATTCATAGAAACAGGTGAATGTAATACGCTTCAACACAAAGTAATTTTCTTTGACTCACCAGATACATGTAAGAGCCGTTCATCACTGTACTGTGTATTGTACATTGTTTTGTCTCTTATGGCCATACACTTATAAGTTCCACCATTTGATAAATTGGCGTCATGGATTTCAAAACTACTGCTGTTGATTGGAAGTTGTTTTCCATCTTTGTACCAGTGATACCTCCAACCAGACGAGAGTTCAACTTTACATTGGAAGGACACTAACTCTCCAGTGTACACCTTTTCAACATCTGGCTGTTGAGTCAATAAGGGCTTAGGCTTGTTTCCTAAAGACACAAAGAAGGAATTTTAACAGGCAATAACATTAAACTGTTCTTAAATCATCTGAGCAGCCAGATAATAGCATCATAAGTGACCAGAGATGCACTGCAGAAACACAACTGGACAACTCTTTCAACCCCTGCATACTATAAATACAAGTTTAATAGAAGTTAACAGAATCTTACCTTCAACTTCAAGGCGTATAGTCTGACTGGAGTCAGTGAGGAAGGATGGATCACTGCCTCTTTCTGCTCGGCATGCATATGAGCCCCTATTTGTTGTTTCAACAGAGTTGAGGGAATAGTTGATTCCAGACGCGATAGATGGATAGCTGTTTTTGTACCACACGTACTTCCATCCAAAAGAGACATTAACGTGACAGCTAAAGGAGACTGACTCTCCAGGGAACATCACCCTGTACTTTGGATCTTGCGTCAGTGTGACTCTGGGTTTCTCATCTGAGGGTAAGAAAACATGCCATTGCGTCGTAACAGATATTTATCCCCAACCCCCTGCCCTCATCCCCGAAAATGTGTAACTAAAATGAAGAAAACTAATTTTATTTTAAATTCGCTGCCAAAATAAGTATTTTTATGTAAAATGTAAAAAAGAAAACTCACCATATACGTTGAGAGTAAGTCCAGAACTAAAGTTGCTTCCGACAGACCTGTCGTTCAGGTGTCCCTTGCAGTTATATTGTCCTACATGTTTAGCTGAAGCAGAGCGGATGAAAAGAGTAGCTCCATTTGAGTCAAAAGACACAACATCATCCGCTTGGACCTCCTGTCCGTGTTTGTACCACGTGTAAATCCAGTTCGGGCTGCCGTCCATCCCACAGCTTAACTTCACACTCTCAGTGGGGAACACATGGAACCACGGTGTGATCAGCTTCAAAGATGGAATGGGAATTTCTAAAGAGAGAGAGACACATCAGCCACTTTTCATATCCTTAGAGATAACCTTATTTAGATAACCTATTTTTTTAGACAGAGTCTCATTGAATTTGTCTCATGAGAAATGACTGAACAACTAAATCAAGTGACATACCAGCAGGCCTTGTCGATCAAAAATCAAATTCGATTATTAAAACTTCAATGTGTGAAGACAGGCCAGCCCACCTTAGCATCCAAGATACAGTGACGTTAATGATGTTGACTCAAACCACAATATTCACATGGATTAGATAAGAAATTACAAAAAGCACCGACTTAATCAAGTATTAACATGAGGGAAGCATGGACCAGTCTCTTAACATTTGCAAAACAAAAATGCCTTAAAATACACAACTCTGGACTGAGCTCATAATCAGCAGGTTAGTGAACAAAATGGTGGCATGAGTGAACTTTTAAAAAGGAGTAGTTCTTAATGGTGGTATATTAATGTGTTAGCCAACAATCCGCCCCTTACATAAATCATCATTTCTCTCCGAAAGTGATATTTCACTGCATGTATATATACATACTTCTGAGTCTTCCCTCCCTGCATCATGCTACACCACAACATCCTGTTTCAACAGAAAATGCACAAAATAACAGAAGCAGGATGCTCTCAAAATGTTGTTTCGCTAAATTCAACAGCAGCCTGGAGGTTTTGTAAGCCTTTAGTGACAGAATTTTACATATTTACAACAAACAATTGCACATTGAATTAAACACAATGCTTTAAATAATATGACTCTGCTGTCTTTACCTACCAAGTACATATTGTTGTATTTCTTCACTGAAGTCTGTTGATATTATTTCCCCTCTGGTGGCCTTGCACCAGTATCTCCCCTGATCAGAAAGAGCAAGATGGATGCTGTTGGTTTCGTTGGTGGCACGGAGCTCAATTCCATCTTTGTACCACTGATACTTCCAGCCAGAGGACACATCTACGTTGCAATTTAAGTTCACGGTTTCTCCAGCATACATCGGGTTAAAACCAGGAACCTTGTTAATCGTTGGTTTTGGCACGTTTTCTAAAACAGAAAGGCAGTTCACAACACATTTACAGTTTGGGTTTTGTGAGGTGCTAGTAGGCAGGTTTTGTTAGCTTTGGGGCAGAGCAAGGCTGTGCTAAGCTAACTGGCTGTTAGTGGTATCTTCATATTTAGCATACAGACATGAGAACGGTATCAATGTGCAAAAAAAGCTAATTATCTTGTTTCCCAAACCATTTCTTTTAGAAAGCTGAAATAATGTAAAGTTAATGAAAGCTCACCATAAAGTGTGACATTGACTGTGTTGCTGAATCCAGAGCTGACTCTCCTTGAATCGAGGTGAGCTTTGCAGGCATAGTCTCCTTTATAGGCTTGAGTGACCACGGTGACGTTGAGCAATGAGTCGTCTTCCTCCATGTACATGTCCTCCATCAGCTCCTTATTGAGGTCTTTTTGATTTCTGTACCAGGTGAACGTCCAGTCAGTGCTGTGGACTTCACATCTGAACTCCACCGTCTCATTTTCAAACACATCTGGCCAAGAACTCAGCAGTTCCAGAGATGGTTTGGGTGGGTCTGAAAAGCCATGTACCAAAGAAATCTTAAATATCTTGGAAGGAATTTAAGATAAAACCCAATTAAAATGACTTACTGCATCAGAAAAGAATGGGAGACAGGAAAACAGACAAGTTTAGTGCATCATTAGTTATTTAAACTTCCGCTTTCACAGATGAAAGTACTGTAGACGTGTGCATAAATGCTCATGTATATAGGAATTAATGAAGCGGTTTAATTGGTGGCAAAGTGATGACACAGTTCTCAGGTAAACTTACCAGAGACCTGCAGAAATGTTGTGTCACTCTCCTCTGTGTAGAAGGGGTCTTTGCCTCTCTTGGCTTTGCAGTGGTATTGTCCACTGTTAGGATGATCTATCGATGCTATGGTATAAGCATTATTATTATGAGCTGGAATTTCATCTGTTACCTTATGGTACCAAAGATAAACCCATCCAGAGGCCACATCAACCTTGCATGTGAAGGTGACAGACTCGCCAGGGAACATCTTGTCAAAGTTTGATCTTCGGGTCAAAGTGGGTTTGGGCTTGTTTGCTAATCAGAAAGGAGAAAGAAAAATGTACCATTTTAATTATCTTATATTACATGCTGTCTTGAAATTCAGCTCAAATATGGGTGATCAAACTTACCATAAACTGTGAGTTTGACTGAATTACTACTTTTAGTGGTAACACTCTTTGTTTTGTGATGAGCTTTACAGGAATAACTTCCAGAATGTGTCTGTGTTGCTGCTGTGATTGTAAGCTTTGATCCCTCTGGAGACAAAGACACATTTGGATCTGGCTCTTGTAGTTGTGTATTTCTGTACCAGGTGAAGGTCCAGTCAGAGCTGCCAGTGACACTACAACTTAACTCCACTTTCTCAGAAGGGAACACGTCGGACCACTCTGACTGTAGCTGCAGAGATGGCACAGGAGGCTCTGGAAGTGTATTAAAAAATATGATTGGTTATATCATTCAGACATAACATATTGCTGAAATAGCATGCACATTTAGGTTCATTGGAATCAGGAGCCTTACCATCAAGGATTTAGTCTCCAGTAAGTTCATTAATCTGATTTTTGGTCTTAAATGTAGTTAAAAATGATGACACGAAGCTCTAAAATTGATACAATCGGTGATACAATTGATGCCATCTCTTACAACATTACGGTTGAATTATTTCAGAACACATGCTTACAAACAAAATTGAAATAGAAGTAATATTTGAATAATATAATATATGAATTCAGCAGTTAAACAGTTTAGTTTCAAACTTTAACAGACTTCTTCTAAAAGGCGGAGAGACAAATTGCGGTGATGATGTCATTGAGATACAAACCACCACAGACGGAAAAAATGAAACAAGTGCTAGAACAACGCCCGTGACGATTTCACGGGTGACATTGGCTGATTCAGTTGGGAACCCTTACTGTCGAAGACATATCATAATTTTAACGCTGAGTTTGTAGATTTAACTGTCCAAAATGAATGCAATACCATGATGTGCATAATGATTTGGGGTGACTTGTTTCCTTACAAAAACTACCACATAATATGCTTTTGGAAATACTGACTAAATTTCAGGAAGCAATATCTTTCCAATTTAAATTTACAGGATTGCATGAACATGCTTATTACTCTTTTAGAATTTTGTTTATGGCAAAACTGAGGTTGAAATCTCACCATAGATAGTTATCATCGGCAAAGGACTGGTTGGAGAAACGTATCCGGACATGGTGGAGACTGGTGGATGACAGGAGATATGTGGAGAACAGAATTTGGAACAGAACAGCCAGCATATGTTCTCTACCTACATCTCTGAAGATTTAAACAGCAACAATGAACTTGGAGCTGCGACGATTAATCAATGAAACAATCAACAGAAATTTATTCTACAACTACTTTGATAATTGATCAATCGTTTCAGTCATTTTTCAAGCAAAAAAGCTGAACATTCACTGGTTCCAGCTTCTTAAATGTAAAGATGTATTTCTTTTCTTTGTCTTATAAGAGCAAACTGAACATCTTTGGGTTTGGGCAGTTGGTCGACAAGAAATTTGAGTACATCCCCTTCAGTTGAGGGAAATAACATTACATTTACATTTTAAATACAAAACAATCAATCAGCAAAAAAATATAATCTGATTAATTAATCAAATTAATTAATAATGAAAACAACCATTAACGCAGCCCTAAATGATTTGCTGCGGTCCTGTATGAAACCTACAAAAGGACACTCAAACCCAATTCAATTAAAAATCATATCATTTAAATCAAGTTGACATATAGATTAAAATATACCACACTGTCATCCTACAAAAAAAAGTGACAAAAGGCATGCACAAAAATAACACGATTACCTGACAGTAAAATGACACAAGAACAGGGACATTAGATGGACGATAGAGTTCAGAAAACATAACCGTGTAAAGCATAAAGTTGGAACTACAGAAAACTGAAACATGAACTTGCACTCATAGGTGTCCAAATGTAGGAAATGCCCGACTCCTGAGAACAAAGTACTTCATGTTCCATATAGTAACTTCCCCTCATGCTTTACTTCCTTTTGTACCTTTTGTTTTTAATCTGCCTCAGTAAGGCAATCAACATTTTTACAACGGGTCATTTACTTTACAATCAGAACAGGATAATGCACTAAATTCTAATATTTTAAATATTTTTTTACAAGAAGATGTGAGATATTTTTAATGACATAAAAACATTGTAATGTTTTGTCAGTGTGTCAAACATGTTTCTTACCATCATAGGGATCTTGAGCTGCACAGGCAGTGAAATCTGTCAAAACAAATTACAATAAATAAATCGCATTCAAAATGTAACTGGAAATATTATTTGTATAACTTACATATCACACTGAAGACCTTGAGAAGCCACATTTTTCATTGACCTGCACATGTAGAGGCTGTGCTGCCGAGTTGAGTCATGTATCTGCTGTGTAGTGAAGTTCAGTAAAGGAAATAGACTTCACACTAGATGGGCGTGCGTGGCAACTTTATTTCTAAGCTCACCTCAGGACAGCAGCTTTCCTGTCTCTGACATCTGCTTTTTTTTTCTCGTGAAGCAACAGGAAATGTGTCGGTCAACCACATTCAGATGTTTGTGTTCTCGATATGACTTTAAATTTTGGATTGTTGCTGAACAGTGACGGGAGGGTTTAGGGAAATGAAACAACGTGCAAGGGCGGTAATGTGTTGAAAAGACTTGCAATTGTGTTGAATAGCCTACCAAAATAATATCAAAAGGTAAAAACTCCAGCAACACTAGTATACAGAACTATATTGTAAGAGCAACACATTCATCCGAGACTAAAATAAAAGCAAGCAGAACCGAAAACAAAACACTTTGTTAAACTATGAGTTACTATTTTTTCTTCGTGCAATCTCATAGTTGACCTGTTTTACCCTGTGGGTGTGAAGTGATTTGGGGAACATGATCGGAAGACACTGATCTTTTGTTTTTACACTTCCGTGTACCCAGCCTACTGACCTCAACCTTCACAGCGACATCCTTTTGTCTGCAGCACAAAGTTGCTCTCGACATGCAAATAGAATGAACATTATTCCTACTGAATCACCTTTACACATAATCATTTTAAAATCTAAATGTTTATACATATTATCAAAATCATCAGTAATCAAGAGTGATTACTTCAGAAGAAAGTAAGTGCTGACGTTTTCATGCCCTCTGTGATAAAGTATGACTTCCTGTAAGGTTGAGCTGTCGTGTGTCATAAAGAAACGCTTCTCTGCGTCTCTGTCACTGGTTTTGTCTCACAATTCTCACCATAAGGTGTCAGTATAACACAGAAAATCTGATTATCTATGGTCCATAGACTATGCAGATAGTTTTGGTATAATATGTACAGAGGTTTAAAGATATCTAACACATTCTACCATCTGTATTATTTTTTTGGTAGAATGACACTTGTGTTTCTGTTGATTTTCTTATGTTATTTGTCAATGATTTGAGCAAAACAAACAAAAATTCCACTCACAAATATCTAAAGAGACAGATATCTTATTGATGAATCCAAAACTATCTGCCTGGCTGAATAACATTTGTTTGTAATCACAATGACAACTTGCAATCTCCTTAAAGCCAGAGCGCAACAGATCAGTCTGCTTGTATTCTATAATGACAAAAACTTGCATCTAAACCCAACATAAACATTTGATCTATCCTAAAACTATGTGTAGCAATGTTTAAAATGTGTGTAAAAATCCACATAACATGTAATAAAATACCATTTTTTATTAAACATCCATACAGTCATTGCAATAGCATGTCCAAGGCTTCACTGTTTTATTGAGTAGTACATATACAGTATATATATACACTGTAACAAACATCATATGGACACAGGCAGAAAGAAAACATTGTAAATATATCCTTACATACATGTCACCAACTTAAATAACATACAACATTTAACAGACGGATGGGTTGGGAGGCGTGGGTCTTCCCTGCGTACTGGGAGGAGTGGGTGAGTCGGGATGGAAATAGATGTGGGGATGTTGGTTTGTTGTTCTTTCCCTTTCTTCATTATGTACACACTGCTGCACAGACTCTCACTTCTTCAAACACCCTGGACAAGATAGGAGAGACAAATGAGGTCATGTGGTGATGAGAATCACTTCAGCCATGAATATGCTGTGAGAGTGTGGATTTGTTTGAGGTTTTTTTATGTGCGCACGAGAGAGAGCGAGAGAGAGAGAGAGATAATTTTCCATCAAAGAGTAGCTGGCTCGGTTTCTGCCCTCTTAGCCAATTCTCTCTTCTTCTCAAAGCCCTCCACTCTGGCTGTTGACTTGTGGTAACGTGAGGAGTTTGGCTTTGTGTCAAATCATCTGGAGTAACTTTCAGAAGCTGTGAAGTGCCGCATCACTGACATCAATGTGCTTTATTGGACAGCATCCAAAAACTCACCAGCATGATTATGTCATCTATACGGCGCAGTTTACACTTGGCATGAAAATGCATCTCTAGTAATGTGATCACAAGTGGACAGCTGTAAATACAGGCGTGAATGCATCCGAGCACATTGAGGATGCATTAAGATGGGATCACTTGAGCCACACTCAGGCAGGCAGGAATGTGACCCCATTTGCTGTATAGTGTGAACACACACTTGTCCCTGACCCTACTGAAGGTCAGCTTTGTTGTGTGCATGTAGCATATCAACTGCATCCTGTTTAGTTGCTGTAAGTCAAACAACTAAGATGACAAATGTAGGCCCTATATTCAAGGTTCAAGGCTCCACTCACAAAATGACCGTTTGTTTATCAATTACCTTGAATTCTTGAAGAAAACTTAGTTTTTCTTGCATGTATACAACATCTGTATACAAACTCTCGCACAGCTCGTGCAGAATAATCAATGTCTAATTTATCCAGTTGTATGCTCAGTATTTCCCCAAATTTGCTAAACCCTTACTATAAAATATAACGTCCATAACAACAGTCTCACACTGAGCAGGCGAGCTACTCGTCCGTGTGAGTTTCTCAAATAGTAAGGTTTAAGCAGAGTTGCATGTGTTCTGGAAGTACTGAGCATACAACTGGATACATGAGACTTGGATTATACTGTGCGAATTGTGTGAGTTTGTAAACAAATGTTTTAATATAGCTTTGGTGTTGTTAGACACGGCCCACATTCATGATTTTTTATCTTTGTATTCTTCCTTCACCGTGGAGGCATGCGAGAAAAACCAAGAGTTTTCTTCAAGAGTTCGAGGTAACGGGCTGAGTAATTGGTGAAGCATTCCTTTAAGTACAAAATGACACCACAATCATTTTCTAAGAGTACACCTGAGAGCAAATTCTTAAAGGGGGCATATGTTCATATTCAGGTTCATACTTGTATTTTGGGTTTCTGCGAAAACATGTTTACATTCTTTAAAAGGTGCATAATACGAGATTGGGAGCATTTCGACTGCCTCTCAACAGCTCTCGACATACTAACGGTTACGGTGCTAATAGCGTTAACAGTACAAACCATAGCGAACATGCTGACAAAGCTAACTGTCTACTGTTTTAATGCAGTGAAGGCCAACACAGATTCTAGTCAAGAGCAGTTTATGCTAAGAAGGTAGTCAGTAAGTGGGAGGAGAAACAAGTTTAGGAGGGGAAGGGAGCTATATGAGAGACCTGCAATCTAAAAAGGTATTAAATAATCGAATTGGCCCCTCGCTCAAATATTTTGAATGTACAGCAGGGATGAAAGGGATTGTGTTTCACAGTGCCGTAAAAAGAAGCAGTGGTAAGTCTTTCACAGTAAGATAAAACCATTATCATTCCCTCTAAATCTTTTACAACCTTTAACTATTCGGTACATCCCTTTACCAACAACATATTAATCTCTCTAATCATTCTTCCCAGCTTAAATGTCTTCATCTCTTTGTCCCTTCTTTTTTAAAATCTTGCCACCTTCTCTCGTCACTTCACTTATTTTTAAAAATGCTTTAATGAGGCTTCTCTTGTCAGCAGTTGAAATTACACTGTGATTAAATCCTGGCTCTCCGTGAAAGGCGACACCACTTGGGCATTTGAAAAGCTTATATGAAAGTGCCAATACCCAAACTCAAATGCGTCTGCCTAATAGTGAGGGTATAAATAGAAACGTTAACGCTGCAAAAACAGCAAATTTGGTATTTCTATTTGACTGACATTAATCTTTGCCACATTACCACATCCAAAAGCAGGGATGAGGAGGGAGCAGACGTGGGCTGCACAGATGACAAGGCAAGAGGAGGGCAAGAGGGAAGGACAAATGAGCTGTTATTGGTTTTAATGTGATGCTATGAGTTTGAGAACACTGCAATGCATGGCTGGTCAGCAGGCATAAGAGTATTGCCAGTGTGCCAATCTGTATCTCAAACAACTGTGCCAGTATCTTATACATGTGTCAAAGCAGTAATACGCAGTGTTAGTGTTAGTAGCAACACATTGATGGATATTTTGTTCATGAGACAATGGAGAAAGATATATAGCAATGAAATGTGCTCCCACTGGTGACATGTTGAACAATCTCAGGCTGTCTTGCACAGCAGTGGATATGTCTCTCTGTTTCTTACCTCTGGCGTTGGGTGTTGGTTTATTTGCCCTTCTCCTTGCCAGCCTCTGGAAGAATAACCTCTGTCAGGAGAGGAATATACAGTTTAAATGTGTTGTTTTAATGGAATAAAGTTCTGGAACATTATTAGTTAAAATGTGTAGACATGAAAGCTGGAATTGTCAACTGGGACCAATAACAGGTTCTCCAAATGTCCCAAATGTAAATGATTAGTTTGACATTTTGGTAAAAGCAGCTTATTTGTTTTCATGATAAGAGTTCATGAAAAAAATCAATACCACTGCACTTTTCTGTCTGTAAGGTAAATATCAAGCAACAGTCAACAGCTATTTAGCTTAGCATAGCATACATACTTTAAACGGTGGGAAACAATCCACCTGACTTTGTCCAAAGTAAACAGAATCTTTCAAAAATCAGAATTTTAATCTGTACAGATTAAAAAACAACAACTTGTCAATTAGTGAACTTGAACGTGCCTCCAATCCTTATGCAAAGCTACCGAGCTGCTAGTTTTAGATTCATATTTAGCACAAAACTTTATCCTCTGTTTGCTTTTAGATACGTACGTTTGACCTGCAGCTTGCAGGAGACCACGGCCTCTCCCTGCTGGTTCTTGGCTCTGCAGGTGTACACACCGCCGTCGAAGGAGCCGGGCTTACGGATCTCCAGGGAGCAAATGCCCTGGGTAGAGATCTGACGAAACTTGGGGTCTTTTCCAATGAACACTTGATTCTTCAACCACTCGATCGTAGGCTGAGAGGACGAGGGGAGACATTTATAAAACAACAGTATACCTCAAATATACCTTCCCTGTTTCGTCGAAGTGCCGCTCCAAAATCCATATTGGCAGCTGAGCTGATTTTTTAAAACATCAGCAGTGATATAGAGTGAACTTTTGATTTTCAGGGTCACTTTCCAGTGCAAAGGTGTAAAATATAACATGGTACATTTCATGAGAATTTTATCAAGTATATCATTTAAGTATTAACTTCAGAAATTTACAAAACAAGCATTTTTAAAGCTCTGAGTTCTGACTATTGGTGTCATTGAACAGTTTTAGCTTCTGGCACACCTCTTTCTTTTTGAGCTGTGGTCTCTAAAGTGATATCTATTTACCATTACAACGTTGACTTTCAGTCTTTGAAAGTCAAAGACATCCAAATGACTTGTCCTCCTGTAAACTCAGACAGTCTGTGCTGAGTGTGACAGTTGGGTAGAATGGAAGTAATACAAGTCTCCTCAGGTATGTGCTGCTCTGGGCTTCAGTGACACTCTCCCTGCATGGATTTCCCCATGGTCCGGCTTCTTGAAGGTGACTCTGGTTATTGGATTTCAGCTCAGCTGAGTCATTTCAGAAGGGTTTGAACAACACTTCCTCACCGATGTATGAAACAGATTTAGTTCTGTGTCGCTGCTTTCGTCAAGTTTTCTAAATAGATCTTTCTTCTATTTTAGAAAGTTTGTGAACTGGCGTTTGACCATAGATGGTAAAGAAGGTCAAACATGTTGTATGTATGTTATTCTCTGATGGACAAAAAATAGAAACTGTTTTTAGATCCACAGATTAATAATAATTGAACTGACTTCTGTAAAATGATTTTGCATGTTTGATATTGTTATGCAAGCACCAGGATGTGTAGGTGCAGGGTCTAACATCTGAAAGGATTTGATTTGAAAGTTGAACTTTAACTTTAACTGGGCAAACACTGTAAAGTGTAAACTAATGTAATCTATTAAATCCTCCCCATCTCCATTGCCCTTCCTTTCTCTCTTTCCTGTCCCATCCCATTTCTGTCTTTGGGCATCCATGTGTGGGGATCTTACAGGGATACCCAGTCACACCGATAACTTTGCTGCTGGCAAAAATAGCACCTTCCGTTAAAGCCTCATCTCCACTTAGCCATGACAGGACAGCAGACTACACTTCTTATCATTGTCTCTTCTTTGCCTTCCCTGCTTATCTCGCTATTCCTCTCTAACAGCTACCCATGTAGTCTCTGCCACTGTATGTGACAGCTCTTTATCAGACACAGCAGGACAACTTATCACACTGAAGGCTTTTATGCTGGACCTCACTCAGCAGTCCTCAATGACTCTGGACTCTCAGCCAGAGCCCATAAATACACACATGCTCCAACACAAATGCCCAGTGTGAAATAATTTAATTTATAAGAGCTATGAAGAGAGAAAGAGATCAACAAAAAGCAAGAGATAGAGGAATTGTTCTGGGAATTGCCCTATATCTACTGGTACTAGTCCCTCTTCACTTGAGTCCTACATTAGCTCCTGTTTGATTTGTCTCCAATACACTGGCATTGTGCAGACTGTTCAACCGCTGCTGTCCTTGCCGACTAGTCAAGGACAGCTAGGACGCATAATCAGCTGCATTTCCACCACGGCCTGCCACCTAAGCCGTCTGCGTCAGCCAGACAACTGTAAAGATATGTTTAACCAGAGCAGCAGTCGACAAGCATAGTGAGAGACATACTGAAACTTCACAGAGACATTCCAGTGCAAGCCCTGCCCCACTTCAACAGCGGATGTTTATAGCAGTGACATTAATACCTCATTTGAAGCAGTGTATCACACCCTTAAATGATGCATCAAGAGTCCCTAGGAAAAACAAAAGGTAGGCATAATGGGAACACTATTGTGATCCTGGACACAATACACCGATAAGATATATATCATAGGTGGTGAAAACACGAGCACAAACCTGAAAACAGGGTGATGGGCATGACACACTTCTATGCTAAGTGCAGTGTGTGTATGAACAGTTGTATAGTTATATATATCTTTTATTAGTATATAAAGTGTATAGCTAAGAGTGTCTGACCTTGGGGCATCCACGGACAGAGCACAGCAGCTTGGTGGTGTATCCCACAGTGGCAGTGCGGTTAGTGAGGGGTGTTGTGAACCTGGGTGCCTCGCTGAAGTCACGCTCCGGGTACTCGGGAGGCTTGTAGACAATACCTGTGGACACATGGAACAAGATCTCATGCAGAACTTCTTCTTCTTCTTACAATACGTGTCTGTACTTATTCAAGGGATAGAAAAATATTGACAGCACAGGACTTTTGCTGCACAGCGTCGACTGTGGCTACAAGTGGCAGTTTGGTGAAAGTTCACAGAAAAAGATCTTTCACTTTCCCTCTCCCTTTCTTTCTGTTGGGAATTGTTTCTATTTTCTCACTACAATCTACTCCGTCACTTCCCACGCTGTCAAAATCCCTTTCATTCATAATTCTGACATCACTATATCTGCCCAGTAATCTTTCATTCATTGTTCACATTTGAAGGAGTGAGGCCGGCCTTCATCGAAGTGTGGGAGACATTTAAATACGGGCACAACGGCACACATTTTCAGTCGGTCTCTCTTAGGAAGCTTTCATAGTGTTAGTGTGATAGTGTTGCATTTGGCTGTTCACATGAGAAATGACAACAGTTGTGTCAAGAATGAAAAGGGACAGAGCGAGAAGGTAGGCATACTGTATAAACACACACGAACGCGCGCACACACACACACACACACACACACACACACACACACACAAAGAGAAACATTTGCCCTGCCAGCTGTCTTAATGCTGTCAAAGCCTCTTTAAAATGATTTCAGTAGCTGAGCACTAGCCAAGAGAGCTACCCATTTAAGATTGAAGCAGTGCCAAAGCCATTTCCACTCCTCAAGTCCTAGCTTTATAAACACATTCAAGACTCTCATACACTTCATGCAGCTCATTAATAAAGTATAAGTAGTACACACTTGTAGAGCAGCACTGCCAATAAACGCTCCATCATAATAAACACATTGACCTTAGAAGAATTAAGGAATTAATCAAGAAGATCACCTGTCTTATGGATGGTGGCCACCCCCTTGGTGACAGCGCTCATCTCACTGATGCCCACTTGGTTCTCAGCGAACACTCTGAAGGAGTACGAGTTGCCCATGATGAGGTCTGTGATGGTGGCAGTGAGCCTGTGGTAGTGCACCAGCACCGAGAACCATTCCTGTCGGTGGAGACACAACAGACGAATAGAAAACTATGTAGAAAGCGATGGAGTGTGAGTAATATGTATGTCCTCGCCTACAAATGTAGCCTTGTAGGTTCTGTTCTGGTAGTTGTTAAATATGTTCAATGTTCCCTGGCAGCGGTATCCACTTACATCTCTGCCAGTTCGCCTCCAGAACCATGAGTCACAACTTTAAAAAGACGTATTGGTATTTTGATAGACTCTTTAGTAAGTCCCAGGAAAATAGAGACATGGCAATCTCATCCAGACCATCTGATTAGAGAAGATTTTATCTATATTGTAACTGGGAGAAAGGCGTTGGGGAGAGTTTGATGTTCAAATACAGCGTTTAGATCAAAGAAGATCCATGTCAGAGTCTAAACTCAAAGTTTGTATGTAAGTTAAGTGTAAGTGTAATTATTCCCAGTATTCCCAGTCAATGAAGTGACATCACTAATAAACAAATAAAATATTCTAAATTGGCTCAGAAGCTATGCCATAGCTGACACGAGAGACATGAGATCCCACGTGGAAACTACAAGACCTCTAATTGGTCGGCATGTAGTACTTGTGTTTCCAATTTTCAGATGTCAGTAGATGTTGTTCAGAGTGAATACAACAAGTTTAAAAACACTGCAAATCACTCTGACAATGTGATTGGCCTAGTATACATCTGCCATACCCCGGTCTTCCTGTCGGCCTTCTGGATGGTGTATCCAGTGATCTCTGTGTTGCCATTATCCTTGGGAGGGGTCCATTCAAGAGCAGCGTTGAAGTCCCAGGTGTCCAACAGCTTCACATTGGCAGGACTGCCGGGCCGGTCTGAGGAGACACATTACTGTAAGTATTTATAAAGGATTAAAAGCATGACCAGTGTTTTCCTCACGGCACAAACGGTGTCTGCTCCCAGGATCAAAAGTGAGCTTTGTATGGTAATGCCTCTAACATGAGGCCACACATTTTAACAGTAGCAGCTGACAGCAGGGTCAACGGTCATCATTGTTAGAGGTGTGATGCATGCTGGCTAGTGATTAAAATTTCTGCTGGAGCAAGTCACGAGCCTCAGAACCTACAAGTCAACAAGCCAGCTGCACAACCAGCTGAGCCGATTCGACAGATAGGTCTGAAATAAGTCCACATTCACACCTGTCGCACACAAACATGTGGATCCAAGTGTGTTGCTGGTGTGTAAACATAAGCACGTGCGACTCACCCACAATTTGAAGGGTGATGGTGGCTTTGTCCTCAAAGCTGTCCACCTTAACGCTAATCTCATAAACACCAGAGTCCTCCCTCTGAGCGTGGCGGATAAATATGATGGTGTCCTTGTCACTGTTCCTGATGTTGACCCTTGCATCCACAAGCTGACCGTCCTTAAGCCAGGACACCACAGGTTTGGGCTTTCCCTGACGAGTTGCAAAAAGGAGAGACAAGAGATGAGAAGATGCAAAGTGAAGCGCGATGACTGTAAAGTCTTCTGTGCCAACTGCATATTTTATTCATGAATTATACAGACTGAGTATACGTGCAGCTTACATGAAAAGGGATGACCAGGTTGATCTGATCTCCAACCTGCTTGACATAGCAGGATTTGAGATTGCGGGGAATGCGGACCCTGGGACGCTCTGAAAAACAAGAATTAAAGTCAGCCGTGCTTATCTTCTATCTTGGCTATTTTTTTTATACGGACATAACCTGGAGACCTTCGTGAAGAAATCCCCCACTTGACAATGTTTTCTAGCATTACCAGCAGCCAGCAGTGTACAAACTTACCATTTGTATCTTCAAAGTGGGGTTATGTACAGTATGCTCAAAAGGACAGGTCAACAAGACCTAAATCAGGGGTCTCAAACTCATCTTCACTCTGGGGCCACATCAGCATCACGGTCGCCCTCAAAGGGCCGGTTGTAAATGTAAGACTGTGTAAATGTTACTACTCCTAACATATTGGTAAATACGTAACTGTCTCTGCATTTGATTATTGTTTATTCAAGTGTAAAAATATTGTACATGCAGTTATATAAATGTAAAAATATATTTAAGCACATTTCTGTTATTATAACTTAAAATCCTTTTAATTTAGGGTTAAGAAACCCACATTACTCTATCAAAGATCAAACTATTAGAGAAAATATCAAAGACAAATATCAAACACAAGTTATTACAATAACTTTGTTCAAAGCTTAAAATCCTTTCAAGGGTGCGTTTGCACAATCCCACGTGAAGTATTTCATGTGTTTTAAAGCCACGTTTAAAGTAGTCTTCAATGTACTCACAATACATTTCCATTTCAAGTCTACAGTAACCAGCCAAAGAGCTGCTTCTATGGCTGTGTGTTTAAGTATCTCATAACTTCGACTTTCTATCTCAGAATTATGACTTTCTATCATAGTTATGACTTTCTATCTCATAATTTCGACTACGGGGATATTTTTATTATCAAGTCTAATTTTTTTTTTTTGCTGGTGGATTCGTGGGCCACATAAAATGACGTGGCGGGCCGGATACGGCCCGCGGGCCTTGAGTTTGAGACCCCTGACCTAAATAGAGCGGCCAGCAGCAAGCTGACAAGAGAACACGACTGAAGGAGCTCAAATTAACACCCAAGTTAGTTCAGACGGACCAACGATCCAAACTTATCACAAAATTCTATTTTAATACTTTTGATATTAAACTTTTTTGTATGAATGTTTTCTTTTATATCAGTCTTTTATAAAGGATGATGATTATAATTTATTAGGGGGAGCTGCAAGAATTAGTTGATTAATCAACAGAAAATGAATCTGCAACTATTTCGACAATCGATTTATCGTTTCATTCAAGAAAAAATGCCAAACATTCTCTGGTTTGAGCTTTTAAAATGGGACAATTTGCTGCTTTTCTTTGCCATATAATTATATATTAAATATCTTCTGGATTCGACAAATAAAGCTTATTGAAGACATCACTGTGGGCTCTGAGAAATTCTAAATGACCATATTAAACAATTCATCGATAATCAAAATAATCAATTTCTTTCAATTTATCATACTTACACAAAGACAAAAACACGTAGTCATTCATAGGAAATTTAGCTAAAGAAAGAGGAAAAGTACAGTATCTGGGCAGAGAGGCCAAACAGGAAGACCCTGCACCCCGCAGCTCTTAAAATAGCTTTGGTGATGAGACACTTGGATAAATGCCGACATGTGTTCCCTCCTGTAATGCACAAAGAAGCAGGAAGCTGTCACCACTTTTTTAAAATGAATTGGAGGGGTCAAACATCACATGTAGAAACCATTAAGTACAACAGATCGGAAACTAAACACACCCAAATCAGTAGCGATAACTGCTTGTATGCTCGAGCTGTGGATAAAATGATACGGATGAAATTGCACCGCAGTTGGGACTTGAGTCATTTAATTAACCCTCTATGTTGGATGGCCGGGTGCTAAATATCAGGAACAGCATACCTTGCATGTTTCTGCAGAAGCAGCAAATGTCTGAAAAGCTCTTCGAGCTTACAGGATACATCAAACCTGCTGCCTTCCATCACCTCTCTCTCCTTGCAGCAGACTCCGTTTCTCCTTCTCCACTCAAAATGTCCTCTCATTTAACTCCCCACCGACCTTCTGTACGTTATTTTGCACCGCTTTTAACCAGCTTTCTTGCCCAATGCGTCTCATCCTCTTCGTCCTTACATTTGTCACCATATCATTGCTGCAGAGGCTGAGATATGGAACCCTGGAACCGACCATCCCCATGAGGTTCAGGTCTGCCTCCAGCTTTGGCTCAAACAGTAATCCCTGCTAATCAGCAGCCTTCCCAGCAATGCCCAGAAGTGTTGCTGGCATTACAGCAGCCATGCAAGTCCTCCTGCAAACAATTCACAATCTGTCTTTGTCTCTGGATAAAGTGTCTTTGTGGGGGGGGCTTTCAGCATATGCCGGACAGTGTGTCTTTATTAGACGCTTGTATGTAGATGACTGATTGGTCAGGACAGCTGAATTTACCCCTGAGCAAGCCACCCAGAATCCATCAATTAGGCTCATGTGTCACTCTCCTCAGTTGACCAGCGGTTCTTGTGGCATGACTGCATTACTCCACTTACTTGTTTCCTGTTTGTTCGCTGCAGTCTGAAGCCCGACCAGGAAATACACTCGGAGACATTAAGCTGCCCTTCTGAGAGTGGATAACTGGGACATGTCAGCTCAGGTCTGCACTACGTCAATGTGACTCGGTGTGAGCACTGATGGAAATTCACAGCTTTGGTAACGAAACAAACGTCAGTTTAATGAAGCAAAGAAGAGGCTGATAGTGTCACTTTGGTAATTGAAGGGCATTTTTAAGCCATTTGCTGCACTTTCTAACATAAACCAGTGTCAGAGGAATAGTGGCTAACATTTCTAATCACATAAAAGTGACTTTGAAGTGAATTTGAAGAGAGCATAATGAAGACATGTTATATTATAGAGTGTTTATTTATTGCAAGACATTAAGTGATACTCGTGCCAGACGACAGAACAGCTAGAGAGCCACCGGCATAAATTTAAGTGAGAAAGTGACAGTGAGGTCACACTGACAGCGTTGAAGTCGGTAAAAAATATGGCCGCCAGATGGCTCATTAGCTAAACGTTTTCCTTTGCCTGACTCAGTCTTCCATTAAATCATCTCAAAGACGGATGCAGCAGAAGCCATTTACGTGCCAGACAGTTAACCACTGCAGGACCCATGTTTGAACCTATATGGTCCTGAATACGAGGAGATACTTTATGTTCCAAATATGTATTTCATCTGCAAATGATCCTGCAGTTAAACATTGTAACTGTCAATTAATGTGCAACCTGTCGTAAAAAATCCAACCGTCTAAAACAAAGTATATACATATGTATATTGGTATTATACATATTTCCATGTTCACTTATCTTTTCTTAATGTTTGTGTAACGCGTTATTGTTAGCTTCACATCCCTTTTAGTCCTTTAGGGCACTACCAGCAAAAAACAAGGTTAATTTAATTAAAAGTGAACTATTTAGTGAAGTACAAAATGTGCGAGTGTCTCACCTTCTAATTTGAAGGACTGAAGACGTGTGGACAAGTGTAAGGATGATTTACAGCTAATGAAAGGTCTTGTCTGCACCTGTACGATTTATGTGCATACATACATCTGTGCAGTCCATCTTAGCCGCCCGGCAGTCAATACCTCCTCCTCCTCCCTGCTTGCGACATGAGCATTTCCCCCCCATAGGTCACAAGTTACAGCACAACTGCCAGCGAGCTCCTGATGAAAAGGTTGGAGGCAAGACATTTCATAACTTGCCCTTACATCAGTGAAAAACTCTTTTGCAGGGACATTTTGTTTGGACTTGGACAGAGAAATGGACATGTTCCTCACTTGTGCACACCGTTACACTAATGTACAGCCATACAGATAGAAGATAGGTTGCAATTGCCGCTTGGGCTGTTTGGACTTCCCCTTATAATTGGTCACTTTGTAAAACATTGGCTGCTACTCACCACCAATCTCCCGGATGGGCACGGGCTCAGCAAGTGTACCAGGTTCACTGCGGCCACCGCGGTTTACAGCCACCACGCGCACATGCAGCAGGTCACCGGCTGTGAGATTCTTGATGCAGTAGCAGTTAGTTGGGGTCAGCTCCTCTTGAGCTACAACCCAGTCCGTTGCTGCAGGGGAACACAGTTTTTGTGTTAGTAAAGTATGTAGCTTTCAGTGCAGTTTTAACTTACATGTCATAATAGCTTGTTAAGGCTGCAACATGTGTTTTTACACACACACATTCCTCCTGACAACTTTTTTTCCTTTTGAAAGTGTAAAACATCCTTGAAGGGGACATGTTAAATGGTTTGTCGCCTGTCGACAAGTTTACAAACAACCTGACCATACACTTCGGCCTCCATGGTGAAACCTCAGAAGGCATGCGGTCATCTGAGCAAACGAGCACTTCTAAAAGTGGTGTGAGGAGATACAGTACAGTGACAGCCGGTTAAATGCTTCCTGCCGTATACGGCCTGGACACAGCTATGAGTCCATCTGCCCTCTGACACTCTGGGGACAGGTGCAGCCTCGCATACATACACACACACACACAGACTTACTTCCATCCTTGCAGTACTCGATGGTGTATCCGTCCAGGCCCGAGTCTCCGATGGTCTCTGGCGTGTTCCATTTAATGGTGAGGCTGGAGTCGGTCACATCGTCCACAGATACGTCCAGAGGAGCGCTGGTGGGGACTGAACAGTGCAGATTAGTTAAGGGTTGAAGTGGACAGTAAGAGAAGCCGAAATGACACTGAAAATTCCTACATAGCCTTCATTCTACATGTGTGTCGGACTGAAGCTTCTGATTATTTTCATTATCAATTAATCTGCAGATTATTGTCTCGATTATACGATTTCTTTTTTACAAATTTCCTTAAGCCCAAGGGGACATTTTCAAATGTCTTGTCAATTTATAAGACAATCTACACAATTGAGAAGCTGGAACAAATTAATTTTGGACATTTTTGCTAACCTATTATCAAAATAGTTGCAGAATATTATCTTGGACAATCGATTTATCAATAATTCAGAATGGTTTCCAGTAAAATGATGATGTGTTATAATTCTGCACAACCATTTCCATAATGAGTCGTCACCTGATGTACAACTGCAAAGATTAGTCGATGAATTGATTGACGGAAAATGATGTGCAGCTATTTTGATATCTAAATGATGGTTTCAGTCGTTATTAAAGCCAACATATAAAATATTTGCTACTTCCAGCTTCTAAAAAAAGTAAGGAATTTAATACTAAAACGAAAATGTTCACTTTGTCCTTGTCATAACCCTAGATTGGGTGTAGCAGGACCAAGCTAGCAGCAGAGTGTAAATGCTGGTGTTACCTGCAGGAGGTGGGGGCGTCGGGGCCTTTGGCGGCTCTTCAACGACAGCAGCTTCTGCTGGAGCAGCTAGCATCAAACAAGCAGGAAGTTAATGTTTTAGAGATAAAAAATACCCAGAGCATCTTTTGTGTAAAGTGACATTCCAACCTGCCCAATCATTTCACTCGAAATTATATCAAGAGGTTCTGTTAAGAATCCACTATTACTCACATCAGGGGAAGCATGGTGGATGGCACTCTTTCAATGACATTTTCAATAAATCAGTCATCATTGTTTGTATTTTGTGGTCGAGTAGTAATGTTTTTGTCTCTGTGGTGGCTTATGTTTACCGTCTGCGGGAGCATCTGCAGCAGGAGCAGCAGCATCGTCTTCAGCAGCGGGAGCAGCAGCTAGTGTTAGAATGTCATTAGGAAAGCCAGTTAGTGACTTACACTATGATATTACTCACGCTGGGATTCAATCAGTTTCAAGCTAATTTGATCATGATACACTCTCAAGATACACTGAAGCAAGCAGCAGAACGGAGCCGTGGGAACGAAACCTTCAGTATTCACAGTGACAAGAGCGGATTTATGAACCCAAAACTGACATATGTTGGAGACACTAAAACATTTGCACACAGCCGAAGACCATCACGTGTCCACAAAGTGAAACCTCATGGGTTGGTTAAAAAGACAAAAGAACTCAAAGAGGAAAATTCACACAAGATGAACTTTACAAACGGAAATATCAGTAAACACAACGGATGATGAGCAAGTAAAACACACACACACACACACACACACACACACACACAGTGTGAGTCGTGCACAGTGGGGCACAAACACACACATCACGCATTACAGCTTGTGTGTGTGGACCGCTTGTGTTGCGTGTTTACACTCAGTAGGAGTCGGCTTCCTCGGTGGCTGTGGCATCAGCTGAAGTTAGGGGTTACATGTTGAGGTTGGCAGGCAAAAACAATACCAGTCACTCGACTACATCCAGTCCCATGCATTTTGTGCTGCTTCTCACAAGAACTGTTCCTGCAAAATGCAGGGACTTCAACAATCACTATAAAGATTAATATTACATGCATTTATTTTGTTCGATTTAATATATTGTAGCGGCACTTGGTAAGGAAAGCTACGAGACGTTATCTTACTGGTTGTGGTTTATTAGTGGACAGTACACAGGCTACTGTGGGCCGTAGCCTGCGCCACACAACAGTCAACACCGTTAAACGTTCTTCGACATGCTTAACCATCTGCTCCCGGTCATAGACTAACTCTCGACCAGTTACCAGCACAAACAACAACATCCCCCCTCACTCTCTCTGCCAATCCCTGGTATGCTAATGTGTGCCACCCACCCCCAGGTAGTTACGATGATTGACAGGTTTTACAGCTTCACAAGGCATGAGGCACCTCAGTAAATGCAATGACTAATCTTAGATAACATCTTAGAACAACTTATTTCTGTAAACACAATAACACTTAACATAACAGGTTAACATTATATGTCACTCAGTCCGTTACAATATGTTGGCAAGTGAAGAGATCTACAGTAGATCCAGGAGAAAAGGGTGAATAAAATGCTTTTCACTAATGTAGTTATTGGTGTTTTTCTTTCATCTAAGTTTCTGGAAGTATAATGACTTCTGGGTACTACAATTCCCAGTCTTCTATAGTTTCAAAATTGTTCTCATTTTCATAGCTTCAAAGCCTGAATAACCACTGATTACCAGCATCAAGAGTCCACACACTCAATTTTATACTATACCTTGAGATTTAAGACATCAGAGCGCGTGCACCTTTGCTGCACGTGTAGTGTGTTGGAGTCATCAGACCAGAGACTAGGACTAAAGATTTGTTTTGAGGAGTAGTCACCCTGTGTTTGCACTGTGCACTCATCAAGTTTATCAATTTCCAGTAAAACTGAGTATCTTTGACTATGATAATATGTTTTTTCTTACCGACAGGTGTTTGATATTTAGCCTCTTGTTTATTTGAATTAGTTTTAGCTTGGTGTACCTAATAAACTGGCAACATAAAGTGCTTCCAAAATCAAGTAACGTTTAATTAAAAGGCAGCAGTCCCTAAGATCAAGTAAGTTATTACTCAAAGTCAAACCTGTCCATGATCTAGCTAAGATTAGTAAACGTAGCTTAACAGTTAGCACTGCATGTCAGGAGAGATTTTCGGGGTTATCAAGGCGCCCTTAGTCCCAGGGTACCTGGGGTGCCTCCTTCAGCAGCGGGGGTGTCCTCTGCTGGGGCTGCTTCTCCCTCGGTTGCGGGAGCTGCCTCAGTCGGAGCAGCTTCCACAGGTGCAGCATCCGCAGGTGGAGCCTCTACGGGGGCCGGTTCAGGCTCCGGGACGGGCTCAGGCGCCTTGGCTGGGGACTTCTTGATGGGTGCAGGTTTGCTTGGCATCGTGCTGACAGACGGCCAGTCCTCTGGATGAAAGAGCCAGGAGGGATCTTAAGTAATATATATATAGCGTGAGGGCTGCTGGGCCTGGAGACAACTCCACCCATCCCCTGACTTTAATACCCCCCCTCCCCTCCTCCTTATTTCAGCCACATCCTCATCCATGTTTGGAGTACCTGTGACAACCCGGCCTTGTTTATATTAATAATAATTAACACAGTTTTCTAACTTGTACAAACAATTACATCAACATTTAAGTAATGCCAAATAACATTTTGTAATGACAAAAACGACCACATCCAAATAAACTGTCGATAGAGCCTAATAAATGATCATATACAGGAGTATTAGCGCCCCCTCGTGGATAACTGAATGTAAACACAGCCAAGACAGGTAGTGATGTGAAGAATGGCATGACTTTATTGTGTCCATTGCAAAATGTTTGACATATGGGATTTGATGTGTTTATAGAGACATGCCATACAACCATTATTAGGCCCCCTTTTAAGCCAAGTGCGCCTTCCCACTGGAGGAAGACAATAAAACCACCAAGGACGCCCGTTTTCTGCATACAGGGGCCATGTCTTGTCTTAGATCTCTACACGTTTTAGTGATTGTTGTCGCAGATGCACTGACTATTTACAGTGTTTACAATAGTGATGTCATGTACAAAAGAGAGAGAAACCTTTACAAATATTTGCATAATAAAAACAAATGTCTGCTCTTAATAAAAACAAGGTGAAAAGAGGAAGATATCCAGTTAATAAAAATCCCTCCCGTGGTAAGGTTAAGTGTGGTAGGTCCAATGGGAACACAGCAGGGATACATGCATCTACATTACATCTCCATGCTAATATCTGTTCTTACACTGCTTCCAACTCTCAGGCAACCCCACAAAGATGTCAAGTCTTTCACACTTACATTTAAAATGGTGTCAAATCGCAGCCCAGCCATGATACGCATTGTGGTCTATTGCAGAGTTAACTGGCAAACTCAACATCTTAGCTATAACAGCCATGACTACCAGCCAAAGGTCAAAAATAATAACCCACTCTCCACCTAAGTCTGGGCATCAAGGTGATGACATTAAAGTGACATCAGAGTAGGTGAGAGGAAGTGATGACGTTTCCTCTAACCGAGGTGTGGTAGATTAAAGCAGCTCGAAAGCAGCTTCAGGCCAATTGTGTTTCAGGCACAGATAGACTTTTAGGCATCGTGTCTCTACTTAACACCAGCACCCTGTTTGGACAGTAGAGGAACATCTGGACAGAATATGGCAGTCTGAGGTACTTCAGGGTAAAAGTTTCCTCTTCTTACACGTCTTTTCTCTCTTTCTTCCTTCATCACAAGGACAGTCAAGGTGTGAGCAATAAATACTCTCTGTAATCTAGTACGCGTACATATATTATGTGCAAACAAATGAAGGAAAGGAATAGGAGGAAGCCACTTAAAAATAAATTTCAACCTTTCTTATCCCCCAGCCCTTACTTTTACAGTTACTCTTAAAACAATGGAAGGAGCAAATGCAACGAGGAAGGAGATGCTTTTTTTTGTACAGATTATTATCACTTAATGGCAGTTCTTTTTTTACTGATGTTTTCCACTTCCGTGAATGAGTAATGATTAAGACAGCGAAGACGGAAGTGTTTCCTGCTGCTGTCGATAATGGCATAGGTATACATGGGTGATAGCTGCTGTATACGGATGATCGCTGAAGATGACTCAGTATAAAATCCTACAAAATCAAGATTTTCAAAGCTGTATCCTCATCTATCACAAGAGAATTTTGGGTTTTGAAACCGATATCTAAATACAGAATATACGCAAGCATAGCCCGAAATGTTAGGCCGTCTGGGCAGATTACAATACAGTATGTTGAGAAGGGTCAATGTCAGTTTCTGTGGAAACCAGTGGCTACCGAGTCCACCGATTAAGACATTTTCCTTACAGACTGATCCTAAAACCGATTCATTGATTTCCATTCATTATTCACCCACGCATGCTACTCTTACAGCTTCGTTGTTCTGATATTCAAGTCATGAATGACACAGTGGGTGAACTGAAGAGAAGAAAAACATTCAAGGCCATTTTCATAGTTCTGTTCTAAAGTGTGTGTTATGCTCTGCTGAGCACCTTTGATAAGTCAGAACACCAGGAGAGCACTGAGGCAGGAGTAGATGCTGCCATCTAGAGGAATTACTAATGAACTGCATGATTCCCACTAGACACACAGTGACTGACACAGCCTCCTAAAGTCCAATTACCACAAGTAGAAAATAAAGTGCATTTTTGGCTGACGTCAAGTGATGAACTTACTTTAGAGGGAATCAGAGTTACGTCTGAGGTTAATTTCTTTATGAAATGAAGCACCAATAGTTTGTGGCGAAAGTTGTGGCAGCCAAGAAAAAAACAAAAGAAAACAATGGGCTTTGATCAATGGGATTATAGGTAATATTTTGCATCATACTATTCCGGTTACCATGCACTTGCAGATTTAACAACAACCCATCTGGAACAAATTGAGGGCAGAGAAGAGACAAGTCGACGTCTTTCCCTGACATGATCATCACAGCTTCTTATGAAAGCAGCTATCTGATAGCAGGGTAGAGCAAATCCTTCCTCCATAATCACTCTCCCCATATATCCTTTACATTTAGCTCTGTAGCTGCTCACTGAGCACACAGTTAAGTTAATTATTGAGACTTTGAAGTCTCATTGGGACTGCACCCGCTGTGTCAGTCTCAAATAAAGAGTCCGTAGATTGACTGACAGTCGGATGTTATTCTCAAAGTGTAGCCTGCAGAGTGGGATCCAGACACCCTTCCCGCTCTGGAGACTCTATGTAGTTGGCCGACTCCTGGAGCTTCAGCAGCATGGCCATCTGGGTAGCAGGAAAAGAATGTTTGGTTTTACAGGGTTAGATTTAGCTTGGCATATATGTACTGTTTCTTGAAATGGCAACTAAGGATCTCAACTCGACAAACATTTCTATGATTATTGAGATAATTGTTTGGCTTATGAAATGGGAGAAAATAGTGAACTGCCCATCATAATTTTCTAGAGCCCAAGCGACATCTTCAAATTTGTTGTGTGGTCCAAACAACGATCCCCGACAACAAGAAACAAGTAAATAATCACATTTGAGTGTCTGTTACCTGTCAATGTTAGGTGGAGTATTAATGACACTGCAAGGGGCACTACATTTTTCAACCTAGCAGAGTATTAAGATTGTGGATGCAAATGAGCCCAGCTGCAGTTCATCTGTTTTGCATTAAGTGCTGCTAAATAAGATCTGATGCATTATTATATTGATGCATGTTAAGTGTTAATGTCTAGAAAAAATTAACTGCGTAGCTTTTATTTTATTTTACCTGTGCAAAACCTCAGTGGAGTATTTGAAAAAAGATATCCTCTTGGTCTATAATCTAAATATTTCCCAATTCATTTTCTGTCGATAGACATCTGACCTGCATGCCTACCACGCATCCTCTCTGCCCTGAACTAGTCCCCCATCTCAACAGAAACCTTCACTCTTACCAATGGATCTGACTCCAGTGTGCTGGGTGGAGGTGTATCTTTGGGGGGCTTCTTCTCCTCATTGAGTGGACCTATGCTGGGGGGAGGTAGGTGAAAGAGCCTGGACTGGTCCTGCTGTGCGTTGGGCCATGGGAGAGTCCCCCTCACCCACTCCACTGGATCCTCCCATACTGCCTTCTGCCCATGCACCTGAGAGAGAATATAGACAAAGAGGTAATGGAATGAATGTCTTGTTGTTGTTAGCACTAATTTCACACTATAGAGGATATCTGTGTGTTCACCTTAATGCCGTCTTTGGCTCCCTCCTGCAGGTACGGTATGATTGAGTGGTTCCACAGGTCAATGAACCACTGCCTGAACTCTGCCACTGATACTGGGCATGATAGGAAGAAGCAGGGACCTGAAAGAAGGCAACATTTCATGTTAACCAATCTCTTTTTCCCAATCCAATTATCCCCCCATGTTCCCTGTTTTCTGCTTTAACCCTGTCAGCTGTCTCTCACCTATGAGGAAGTCTGAAGTGCCGTGTTTCTCCAGGAAAGTGTGGAGGTGGTACCAGAGCTGAGGGATCCAGTCCAACACTTGGAGAAGAGCCTGGTGGCGTGCAGAGTCCTGCTCCTTCTCCTGGTAGGCTTCCACAGCTTTACGGTGCAGGTACCTCAGCAGGAACCCGTTAGCCGGTTCCACGTTGTTGGAGAACATCACCATCCTGTCGTCATATGCAAAAAAACGTTACTTTTACTCTCTATGAAAGCTTCATTTTGTATTTAAATGTGTATCAAAATAAGAGGAGGCAAGGTAAACATTTTCTTTGTACTCACCTGAAGCTAAGGTGTAGACTGTGGTTAGATGACATCTTCACAGGCTGATTGGTTGTCCCAATGATGTAAGGACTGAAACATCAACAGGGGATAATATGTACTTTCATGACATATTCAAGTGAAATTTAGTGAAATAGCGTAACTGTCTGAAGAGACTCACCATTTGTGATACTTGCAGGTGAGTGCTCCATTAACAAGCTCAGTGATGGCTGCTGAATCACTAATGTCATCTATAATAACAACCAGCGGCAGTTCTCCTCCACTCTCTCTGTCAATCTGATTTGCAAGATCGGACAGATACAACTGCAACTCCTGTTAAAGAAAGGACAGGTGAATTCATATGTTCTGTGTGCAGAGATCCACATTTGTATAGAAAAAGGACTTCAAGATAACGGTCTGACAAAAATCCAGCGTCATGCGCTACCTTCTGGGACTGACGATGCATGTTGAAGGTGACAGCAGCGCTGCGACCGAGGAGGCAGGTCTCATGGTCGGCCTCAGACGACTCAGTCCGGCTGCGCTGGAGAAGGAAGTGGGCCAGACGCTGAGCCAGATAAGTCTTTCCTGTCCCGCTTGGCCCAGACAGAACCAAACGCCTGTGCTTCAGCAGCAAGCTGATGTAGTGCAGCATCATCGGCTTAGGAATCAGAGTCTCAAACACCAGTGAGTCAACACATTTTTCTCTGAGACCTAGAGAGAGGCAGACACAGGGAAGAGAGAGAGAGCGGAGAAGCAATTGGATTTACATAATATTTACTATTAAATACTTGTGAACATGGTATGTGACAAACATGGAAATGCTGATGCTTTTTCATGTTTTAACCCTTTATCTACAAATAGCGTGTCATTTCATATCAGAAGCAAAGCAATTGTTTTAAAATGTCCTACATCTACACACAAACTGGTTTCTTTTAATTTCTCTCAGGTGGAAAAATGAAATTGAGTCTCTAGAGTGAGAAAAACCGTCACAATATAGATTTTGTTGCCTTTATTTTTTTTTTGCCAAAGCTGAGTAATCATTACAAGGCAGTACAGTGTTGAGCGGCCAGGGACTGTTTTGAAAACTCTCCCTATTGGTGCATTCATGAGCACTATTGCATCTCTCCTCTCCCTCTGGTGGGAGGGACTAAGACGCAAGGAAAGGACGCAAGTGAGGGAAACGTGGATGCAATTAAGAGACTTGGGATGTACCCACTGTCATTCAACAGTTCAGGGTTGACTGCCAAACAGGAACTCAAGAGTTGTTCCCAAAATGTCCATCTGTGATTATAGTTTGTCAGAACATCTTTAATACACTGTATTTTTGGGAGATCAAAGCATTCTGTAAAAGTTCAGTTTAACAAAGTGCTGAAATACTAAAATAAACCAGAGACAAGTGGCTGCTTAAAATATAGGAAATAAATCCAAATGAAAGTGGATTATACACAATTTTAAGTTACTAGTATGGTTTCTAACATCAGTCGAGGACACTCACTAACCTTTCAAAGTGACAAGTATTTTAGCTGAACCACTGCTGAAACAACGATAAGGTGCGGCTTGAGGTTTGTCCCCTCCTATCACCCTCTGCACTCCCGGGCACAGCTGGAACATGTGCAGCGAATCACAGGTCAGACCCAGGCTGGCAGTCGGGTCCACTTGAGTTAGGTAGTCCTGGGGAAAAAGAAAAAAAAGAAAATAAGTAAGGACTGACCTATCAAAACACAGCTATACAGTATTTGTTAGAACCACTAATGTCTACACAGTGAGACTTACCTTGAAAGTCTTGGATATCATAGAGTCGAGAGCGGGCCAGCTAGTGCTCGCACTGACCAGCACTGAGCCAAGGTAGAACTCCTGCTGCTGTTTACTGTCCTACAAAGACAGAGAGAGGGAATGAGTGCACAATCTCCCAGCTGCTCGATTTAATGCTGTTGACATTATTGGACATTGCGTCTATTAAAAGGTGTTCTGTGTTTACCTCTACTTGATCTCCGATGCGGACAAGCACGCGTGCACATTCCTCATCCCGCTGGGAAGACACACTTAACGCATCAACTGAAGACACGTCTGAAAGGATTGAAGGAAAAAAATGGATGAAAAGAGTATAGAAATATAATTTTTATGTCTACTGTGCATGTGCGTGAACTGAAAATAGGTGGAATTCCAAATGCGTCTCTTACCTGGATCTTTACAATCATTCAGACTGAGACTGAAGGACTTGGTGAGGGACATGCTCATCGGCTGCCTCAGTGAGGGCCCCAGGAGAGACGCCAGGCCTGAAGGCTGGGAGGTGGAAGAGGTGGGACCGGAGCCCGTTTTTAAATGGTCATTCTCCGCCTTAAGGTTCTCCACTGTTGACTAGCTCATAGGAAGGTAAACATTTGAAGTTATTTTAAGATATCATTTATACTTATACTTCAGGTATTGACTTTACTGAATATGCACACGCAGGCAAATCAAACCTGCATGCTGTTCATGGCTTCTCGGAGCTGCTCCAGATGATGTGCAGAGCTTAAGGCCTCCAGTCGGATGTCTGTCAGTTCTCTCTCTTTCACCCAGAGTTCTGAGCGTAGGTCCGATACCGCCGTTTCGTCATCGTCTCCCTCTTCAGTAGTCTCCATGATCCTGGAGGAGAACAATGCACTCATCAGGGCCAGGCCCCCATGAAGTCTAAACTGTCTAATTCACTATTGAGCTAAGAGGTGGAGTAAGGCGTTTGTGTACTTACACAGAAGAGGTAGCAGAGGCCGATGTTTTGAGGGACGAGAACTGGCTTTCTACTTCTTCTGCCCCCTCATGGAGCATCTTTGGGGAGTTGGGAGCTGAGGAGTCGGGTGTGGCAATTTCCTCAATGTCTGAGTATGTTTTCGAGCCTTTCTTAATGCTGAATGCCTTGTTGAAGGAGCTCCTCAGCTACACAGATAGAGAGGATGAGGGAGAACGAGGGAGAGACAGACGATTAAACCAATATTCAGTGGGTTACTGCATCAATTAATAAAAGAGGTAAAGAAAAAAGGATTAGGATTGTTATCAAGATGACAAATGCTAAAAATTAAAGGTGGGGTTTGTCATCTTGGGTAACACTTATTGAATTTCTTGTCATGAGTAAAATGAGAAGATCGACACCACTCTCTCATGTCTGTCTGTAAAATATTAGTTTAGCTTAGCATAAGGGGGAAACAGCTAGCCCGGATAAAAGAAAATCTGCCCATCAGCACCTCTTAAAATCACCAACACACTTTCTGGTGTATTGTCATAACTGTGAGGTTGCTAGGACTGAGCCAGGCTAGCTGTTTCCTTTATGCTAAGCTAAGCTAAGCTAAGAGGCTTCATTTCAACAGACAGATATGAGAGTGATAGCAACTTTTGGGAAGATATAAGTGTATTTCCCAAAATGAGAAACTATTCCTTTAAGCTTAATTTTCTGCAAATAGATCAAAGAATAGTTAATGCATGTTTTTGCAGATTAAGAACCTAGCTTTTGGGTCAGTTCACTTGGTCAAGTTGTACAAAATACACAACAAAGCATGGTTCAAATGAGCAGAAACACAATTTGAGAACTGCAATTTATAAACCTTGGTGATTAAACTGAGATCATCATGTCTGCTGATTGCCACTCTAACTGAATTACATCCTTTCAAATTTAATATTCATAGACACAGGGTGCCAATCAGTAGTTTAGGGAGGTCAATGAGCAGAGATCGAGGGTACTTGAAGATTGCGTTGCAGTTTTAGATGGTCTATAATGCTGTATGAAGCGTGCGTTCTTACCCAGCTCTTTTTCTTCTTCTTCTTGGCATCTTGGTCCTTCAAGCTGCCCACACTCGACATACTGGTCAGGCTGTTGAGACTGGAGATGCTCTCACATGAATTCTGACGTCGAATCCGCATGTCTGGTAAACAAGAAAACATCAAACATCAAAAGAGGCAAATGTGCAGAGACGGTGTGCAGAGAAGACAGAAGAAGACAGAAAGATCAAGTGGTCCATCTCCAAACCATTCATGTTATCCGGGGTGTTTAAGGCTCCTTGTATGACAGCCTGGGCTTCGTCATTCCTGACCTTCAGAGCATCGATGGTTTCCCTCAGATCCAACAGCTCTGTGTCCTACACAAACAAATTGAATAAATGTCAGCGAGTTGGGGTGGGATAAATTGGTTTGTATCTGTTTCATCATTACCTCATTCATACCCACATGAGTTTAGTTATTTATTTTCTTATTTTAACTGTAGCTTACCTCTATTTTAACTTTCTTACATTTATCTCACACCAATATTATTATATTTTTCTAAATTGCCCTTTTTCACATTTTATACAATTTGAAAATAATTTCTAATGCACTCGGACAATGACTATGTAGTATTACACTTCACATTGTATAATGACATATGAAACAAATAAAGATTTTTGATGAGATAGTTTGGTAAGTTTTTTAATGTTTAAAATAAAAACTGATATATTCCTATTTTTTTGGGGGAGTGGTAGTATTGTCTGATGTTTTAGTTAAGCACTACAACTCAAACCCACAGTACGAGCTCATACACCTGGCGGGCTTGATCCCCTCACAATGTTAAAGTACAAAGAGTTCAGAACAACAGAGACTCTCTATGCTGCTTATTGTGTGCTAAAGTCGATCCCACTCCACTCTAAATAGAGCTGCCCGGCCCACCTCCACAAGGTTAAAGAGCCTGTGCTCCAGGCTGAGCTGCACAGGTCAATGCGCTGGCACGAACAACAAAGACTTTTTCTAGAGTGGTCTAGACGGACCTTTCAGTGAGAGCAGCAAGGCATGAAGCGCTGAGAGAGACTCCTCACATGTATGCACACACTGAACACTGCCTTGGGCTCTGATCAATTTATACACCGCAAAACAGATACAAAGGCTGGAGAATGCAGGAATGGGATGTTTGGTGTGAGTGCACATGCAAGCTGTTTGCATTTCAGTCAGCCTAAAGCGGAGTTGTTTTTCATTAATCCTCTGTCCTCTTCCTCAAGTCACCCTGTGGGACTGCAGCCTTGGCCTCTAACCTACGTTCAGCTCTTCACCGCAGGCGGTGATCAAAGACGTCTCACTCCATGTTAGCACAACGCTGCCTGCTCGGACTGCTCATGAGACTGCAATGCAGCTGGAATTCAGGTTTGTGATTGTTTGTGTTTGAAAGTTTGGATGTCACGTTACCTTCTGTTCCTGGGTTATTGACAGACTCTGCAGCCGGGTTGTCATCAGTTGCAAACTTTGCTCAAAGGCAGCCACCAGATTTGCCTGTTTGGAAAAGATGAAAGACAAAAGCAATAATTAATTTCGTTTAACAGGTAATTATTATTTTATGTATCCATATTAACAGTCTGTGAGAGCATCATTTACATGTAGACACTAACTAATAAAAATGTAATTACAGGAATAGATTCAATGGATTTCCTCTGGCCATTTATCACTTGTTTAGGAGATGCTAAAAGGACGAATCACACACACAGGCTGACCAGAATGTCCCCTGTGGAAAATTCTCCTCCTCCCTAATCTCTCACACACCTGAGCAGGGAGGGAAAATTGCTTTCCCCCCCTCTTTTATAGAATGTAAAATACAGTATGATACTGCATACGGCACAGTCATTAATCCAGCACATAATCAGGTTGTGATCCATGCATCTGTTTTGCCTGTTCACTACCCTTGCATAATAAGGTCAAACAGTATGAAAAAATCTCACACACACACACACACACACACACACACACACACACACACACACACACACACACACACACACACACACACACACACACACACACACACACACACACACACACACACACACACACACACACACACACACACACACACACACACACACACACCACTTGATTGATGTGTGCTGGATGAAACCATGCATAATGAGTGAGCTGTATTGCTGCACTTGGACTAATGGAAACGCTGACATGGTGGTCGTATAGAAAGAACCTTGTAGAGTAGAGAGAAAGGGCAAGGTACCTCTGTGTGTGTGTGTGTGTATGTGTGTACGTGTGTGTGTATGTGCGTGCCAAAGCTAAGTGGCTTGGTGAGAGGTTCAGGAGAAGCATTATTCAGGCCCCACATGGATAAGAAATGTGCTGAGACAGCACATAAATGATCTATGACTGATACACCACGGCTTGGATTTTAAATCTCTCTCTATGCATCTCTTTTCTATTTTACCTGAAGGGTACATATCTTGCCTTGTGTGAGAAATAAAGCGTTTGCGAAGGACCACTGAGAGAGGATTTGATTTGCTGGCGATACTCAAATCTTTAAAAAAGGGTCATGAATATACAGTGTAGTTTTTATAAAAGGCTGAATACTTTTCTATAACAGCTGGCCACTGTAACTATTAAAAAACATTACTCAAAGTTGTCTATTTTCAGCTTCAGATTTTGGTGTAGTAGTGAGTATGTTTCGCAGCGCCCGCGTTCATCATAGTAACAGAAAATGTCACCCAATGCAACAGTGTGGCTCATTGACGTGCTTTTAATATGTTTGGACAGCAATAGAGCTCTATTTAACAGTGAACAGATAATACTTTTTAGTAGGATCAAATCATTGCTGTTGTTACTCTTTGAAAGGGATTATTTGAATTAGAAAATGTAGAATGCCATCAGACTTTTCCTAAAAAAAGGTCTGGATCCTCTGACATGCAGAAAAAACATAATTGTAATAATAATAAATTGGCACACTAACATAAAGTGAATAAAGTTTAATGTGCTACACAATTCTGTTTTTACATAAAGCAGTAAGAAATTAAAGAAAAAACAGTTGAAGGCACCCTGACTGCTGTCACTTGTTTAACACACGTGATGCCTTTACTATGTCGTCTGTCTTTTATTAGTATCAGTTATCTCTGCCTCAGGGTAGATGTCATTGAGGTGGACAGTTCATCTAGATGAATGACAAGTATTAGGGTGTAAAATTGGAGGGAGGGGCTACTACAAATGTATTGTTGCCTCGAGGTGAAAGGCCGTATATTTAGTAGTTTTAATTATGGCGAATGTCATTCAAATAGATTAGATTAGAGTGTTTATGCTTATGATTTCTTACCGGATACATTTTTTTTATTTGACTCTTTTTCTTACATTTTACTTACATTATATGGTTGGCAGCCCCGGCCATCTTTTCGTTTGATTGTTTATTTAAAATATATTTTCCTTGTGAGGGACATATATGAGAGGGAAAGATTAAATCCACTTGGGGATAGAATGTTATTTATGGAAGAATATTTCTTAAAGACATTAAATTCAATTTGTGTATTTTAAGAGGAAATTGTAAGACAAAGGAAAATACATTCTTCGGTTCATATACCTGTGGGCGCTGCCATTTATTAATGATTAGTAAGATAGAAGACAAACACTACATACGTTTGCTGTCAGCTGTGTCGTCAGATTAGACACCTTCTCCTGCGACGATTCCAGCTCCCTCCTCAGTTTACGGATTTGCTGTGAGGAAAAACAGATGCGTTACACTAGAAAGAAAACAAAGTTTCTCAAGCTGACAATGGCTGACATTACACAAGTGACTTGGAGTGGATGACGGACTTGTTCTCCCACAGACAACAGAGATGAGAGCGATGGATGAAAGGTCAGAACCAGAGACAGAAAAGAAGAAAGAGCAGGAAAGAACACACTTACCTCTCCCTGAATCCTTTCCTCAGCCTTTGTAAGCAGGGGGGATAAAAGTCAAGATGTTAGATAAGACAAAAGGAGAGGAGAGAAGAGGAGAGGAGACTAATATGATATATCTTCAATACCTTGGGAGAAAGTCTTGTCTCTTTTTAAAGTTTGAAATGAGAGTAAAGCATCACTGTACAGACAAACATCTACACCCACTCAAACATAGATACACCACAACACACACTGAAGTGTAGCTACCTGAGTCTGCATGCCGCCCACACTCACCGAGGAGTAGCTTGACGAGGCGTTAGACGCCAGAGAAAGAACAGACCCATGAACTGAAAAGAGATAATTAAGAGCAACAAAATAAACCAATTAGAAACTGAGTTGCACAACAACACTGGACAGTTTTCATACAACAGATATTGAAATAATTCAGAGGGCTTACCCTCATCGGGCTCCTTGTCCCTGAAGGATCCGGAGCGAACCATTCCCATGCTGCGGGGGCGTTCAGCCAATGAGAGGGTGCTGCCCAGCGGAGATGCTCCGTACAGCTCCAGAGAGGCATCGTGTGTTGGGATACTGTTGGAACGAGTCATCCTCGGAGGTCCGCTGACAGGGCTGGGTACTAGTAAGAGAGCAGAGGGGTCAGGGGTTAGCGATGTTATACATGAAATACATAATTAGTGTAGTGCTATTCTAGACAGTACTCTTTTCAGGGTGTGTCCATGGGTTTAAACTCACCCATACTGGTCTTAGAGGTGCGGGGTAAGGAGGTGGGCGAGGACAGCAGGGGAAGAGTGAGCGAGTCGGTGATACTGAGAATAGTATGAGAGTGTCTCCTCTCTCCTTTCTCCTTCCCTTCCTCCTCAACCTGGGAGGCCCCGCTGAAACTACACAAACAGAAGGCAAAGTCAGAATCACTAATAGAAAACAAAGAAACTTTCAGTCATTATAGATCTGTTGTTATGTATTAAAATCTGTTGATACGTAATAAAATGAATGTACAGTGTTGTATAAAAGTCTGAGGGCCTTAAGGAACATCATTTTATCTTACAGTGAACACACAAAAAGTACCCAAAGTCAAATTAAAGAGTTATGAAAAGAAGTTTGGAAGTAGAATAAAAAAAAATAACCTTTATTTTAAACCCCCTTTCATCTATAAGCAGGATATAAACATATAATACATTTTAATAACACATTAATATGTAGTTATGAACAGATATGAGGACATTTTTACAACCACTGTTTATTAAGGTAGAGTATCTTAAACTTCTCCTATGAAGATTTTTCAGTATTACGTGTGTGTTTGCTCACATGCAAACATGGTCATTTATTATCTGTATATATTACCGGCATCTAGTTATGGATGCTTCACAGGAGGAGTTGCTGAACTTGACGAAGGCCTTATATTTTTTAAATGTTTATAAACCGCTGTTAAACACTAAATGTGGAGGGTAAAATAAAGTATAACCAAGTGCCAATATCTTCCAACATGTGGAAAGACAAACAAAATGTTGGCAGTGAGACACAATGAGATACAATCTTGGGGGGATCAAAGCAGGACTTTTAGAATACAAGTGACAGGGGCAATGAGGATAAACACAATCTGTCATTCACTGAGGATATTTTCAATCTGTGTAAGTGCAATTAAAGAACTGTGCCATATTGCGTCAAACTATCAGTGCTGAGTATAAGAGCGTGCATGTGTGTGTGGAGCTGTATGCGTGTGTCCACTTACCATAAACCTTTCTTTGGCAGTGTGTTTCTGTCTCTCTGAGAACTGTGGAGATTAAACAATTACATTATTTAACCGGTGCTGCAGGGAGTTATTAAACTCTCAAGAACAGGCAGCAGGCACAAAGAAGCACAGTACGACTGGCAGACAGCTGGTGTCAGCCAGTAATTATGACTTCAGTCACTGGGGCCCGTACAACACCGATAATAGGCCTGTAGTAATAATAGCCTGGAAATCACTCAGTCTCTCTCTGTGTGTGTGTGTGTGGTCGTGCATGCATGGGATTGCTCTTATTTGTTGCATTCGTTAAAAATGTAAATATGACTTTTAGCCTTCTCATTAAACCATATTATATAATCTGGGCAATATTTACTAACTCAACATTTATCTCATATACTATCTTGTTGCAATTCAAGTCTCTGGCTTTCAGAATAAAGGCCACAGACATCTCTAGCAGTCTGTGTTTTAATTTTGGGGGAATAATATCTCGTCTTTGAAGTTCTGAATAAGGGTTGTTTCTCTGCAATCAAAAAATGTCTCCATACCTTTTTCAGTGTGAGCAGTATTTTGTCATCAAATACCAATTTAATCACCTTTCTATGTCCTCACTCTATGCATGATTGTAGCATAGAACAAAGTGAATAATGTATCAAAGAACTTCCCTGATCACTCCTGCCTTCCCTGAACATTGAATAATGGTGGTGCAGTTCATAGGCAGCCCAGTAGGTGGAGTTACATAGCAGCATTACAACACATGAATGACAAAACATCTGCTTTAAGACGTGTAGATCGGTGGGATGTGATTGGGTTTAAATAAATGTACAGTTGAACATTATTGAATCTCACCTGTCTGTGAGAGATAAGGAGACTTTACTTCCAAGGTTCCAGCTGGCAGGAGGGCCTCTGTCTTCCTGTCTATCTTTGTGGCGGGACTCTAAGGTGGTGTAGCCTCTCACCACATTTTCCCTCTCCCTTGCCTTTTCCCTCTCTTGGGGCTCTGGGGCGAGACTCATCTGGAGCGGCAGCGACTCCATGCTGCGATGCAGCCCAGACAGACGAGGGTAAAGCAGGGGAGAGGTGCTCCCTCGGCTTCCTTGAACCCCGAGAGAAGAGACCTGCCTGGGCCCCAACCCAGTACCTGAGCTTGGGAAGCAGGACGCAGAGTTCACATTGAGTAAAGGGGCGGGGCTGGGGGTCAGGCGGTGGCCAGTGGAGCTGCCTGCTGACCTGGCCAGGTCCTGGAGCTTAGAGTAGGGAGGAATCTTAGGTGGCAGAGAGTCCTCAATTCCCACCTCTAGGATGTTTGAGTTCAGCTTGTCAAGCTGGGCCATGGATGGAGGTTTTGCCAGGCTGCGCATTCCTGATAACCTAAAGACAAGAACAATGTTGAGGCAAATGCATATTAATACTTTGTTTTGTTTGTGAAAGAGTGCTGAAAAGTACTGGGAAATATCATATGGGATTTTTGTGGTAGTATTTGAACCCTGGTACCTGTGTGTGTTGGTTGAGGGCAGATCCAAGCCTTTGCCACTGCTGGGAGGTCTCAGCCCCTGTAGCTTCCCTCCGTTCTCTGAGGGGGTCTGAGCAGGGCTGCCCTTCAGAGACCCACCTCCACACTCCGAGTCAGATACTACAGCTTTGGCTTTGGCCCTCTCTTTCTCTTTCTCTCTGTCTGTCTGATTGACAGGACTGGGGATCCCACGACCACCTGCCTTACTCAACCCAGAACCAAGCCCCGAGGCGGGCTCTTTGAGTCTACCCTGTGGTGGTTTGATCAGCCCTGAGCCTGTGTCAATGGTGGTGCTCACTGGGCGAGCTGAGCTCGGCCGGGTTAGAGTCAGGGTGCTCGTCTTTGCTGGGCGAGGCAGAGAGCGGTACTGGAGAGACGTCCTGGCATTTGGAGATAGAAAACCACTCTGGTCGCAGCTCGAAACATCAAGACTAGTCTTACGTCCTCCACTGCCACCACCAGCCCCTGGTTTGACAGGAATACCTGACGTTTTGGGAATCTTCCCTACAGTTGCAGAGCCGCAGGCTATGGGAAAACCGGCATTGCTTGTGCCATTATTGGTAGCTGTGGTAGGCTTCTTAAAGCCAAAGTTTCCACCAGTTGAGGGCCTGACGAGGCCGGATGGAGGTTTACGTTGCTCACCAACACCGCTGCCATTTCTTAGGTCTTTACCGGCATCTGAGGAGGAGCGCTGAAGGCCAGAGGTCTTCAATGCTAACCGAGACTTATCCATTGGCCTGCCATCTGACTTCACTGAACCTAGAGAGGTAGAAAGGGGGAAAAAAGAAGAAAAGAAAATCACTGATGAGTAGCTTGAACAGCTTCTGTTGGTGAGTGAGACTAACCAAGCCATATTAGGACATGATATCTTATCTGACCACCTACACGGTCTGACTGTCTGCTGATAAAGACAAATCCCTGTCTGAGCAGACAGACAGTGTGTAGACCAGATTCTCAGCCAGCTTCACCCTCACACACACTGTTATCATGTGGTTACTCCTCTTTTCCATCCTGATGAACTAAAACAGTTTTCTCTGGCTTTCCAGTAAGTACACAGAGTGCAGAGTGCTGAGATTAACATGTGCGGCATGGCTGTGGAAAACTGGTGTTCACATTCACAGAGTGTGTCTGCGGGTACAAAAGCGCATGAAACACCGAGTATAACTGAGTTCATCCACTTGAAACCACTTGAAACCTCTTTGGGGAAAGAGGTCAGAGTGAGCGATAGCCTGGGTGAACGGAGGTTGAAGGACATTTATGTGATTTTGTTCGCATCTGTACATTTCCCAGTTGGCAAATTAACTGGAGTCGTTTGGAAGTTATTATGAGAACAAAACTATTAGACACATGTGCACTGTATGCACCACCCACACAAGTGCGAGCCCACACTACCCACGCTCTTAATTTGTATCTAATGGGAGTTGTTATGGGAGGTTTATATACAAGGCATTAACAGAGTCAAAGAACTGCTGTTGAATGGGACCCACCGGCGTGCTGCCTTGGGACATCTGGAGTCACTTAAGGGCATTGAAAAAGCCCGCAAAATACACACGCATAAGGCCAGACATATATATATACCACACACACTCACAGTTCTCAGTGATTGGATCTTATAGGAATGTGACACTGACAACACGCTTATGCTTGGAGTTCTTTTGTAAATGTGAAAATTGGGTTTACATGTCAAGTCATAAAGTCAGTCCATCGTATAACCGCAACATTGCACGTTCCAAGAACATTAAGCTGCAGAAACACACACTGCAGACAGAAGAGTGAGAAGCAAACCCACACACACTGTTAGAATCCAGGCGTGCGTATTCATTTTGACATGATTAAAACCTGATTTACTGACAACCACTGTTGAGACAGTAGAGCTCTCGGCTTGACACAGTGACATGTGTAGAAGACTCCGTGAATCACAACATGTCTCGACACAAGGAACCTGCATGTCTGAAGAGATGGACATCTGAAGACGCAGGCAGACAGGGAAAGCCTTTCCATAACATTTATAACTCTGGATGTTAAAGGAAAATGGCTCATTTATATTTCCCTTCCCTAAGTCTTCTTCTATTTAAGGCCACTGTGGTAGAAGGGAGATACTTATGGAATGATGTATCCACACACATCTCATATTCCCGTCTATCCTTCCTGAAGGTTTCGAGGGAGACGAGCCGCCTCATTCCAAGACCCCACATTGTCTCCCATCAACCATCACAATATAAACATGCATGTGCTTGTATTTGTGGTTGTTAAGATACAGTATCAGTGTTTAAGTGTGTGTATGTGAGAGGTATTTAAACATTTGTTGCAGAAAGGTGGCAAAATGTATCTGTAGGTGTGTGTCTGCGTGAGTGCATGTGACAAAAAAAGAAACAGAGAGAGAGAGAGAGAGATACCAGATACATCAGTGATGACAGAATGATGAATACCTGCACTGTGTCACACTTACAAACTACATTCTGCTTCCAGCAGGTACGCAATGTGCTTACACGTGAATGATAAGTGAATGATAAAGAAAATAAAACTAAATCAGTTTGATGATGTCTGACTGTGCCGTTAATGGACACTGTTGTCCCATAATGAAAAGTGAGGCTGTGCTGATAGCTGAATGTTTTTTTAACAAATTGTTGACGCTGGTTCCAAAGCTCTGCCAACATCTCTGTAAACAAACCGAATAAAGTAATACTTCTTTGGAGTTATGTAAGTTATGTCCAAAGCACATCAAATGTAATTTGAATAAATGTTTAATGTTAAAGTGCTGTGTAGCGTTTACCGAATATTGAATCATTTTCTGTACAAAACTATACAATTAGTTGAAAAGAACCAAATATTGACATACTTGGTTCAGTAAGTATACACTATAGAGCTGCTTTTCTATCCCTGTAAATGTCGCTTCTTCAAAGATCTAACACTCTCTGTATCTCCTACAATGCCAAAAACATGTAGACACACAACACACACATTTACACACAATCCTGCCAAACCTCAGCAATGAACTGATCTCCAGCACGAGCGACAGAGACCTCTCCAACTGTCTAAGAACGTCTGCCGCTGATTTGGTGAAATTCATGAGCTCCTCCACAGTGATGATCATTAGAGTCTGAAACTCTGCGGCAGATTGAATAGGCTTGAAAGCAGATTCATACTGTTCCCATTAATAGCAATAACAGCCTGGCACAGAGATCCAGCCTGTGGTTTAACACACTTGTTTGGCATATCTGTCATTTCAACAGCTGGCAATGCAAACACAGGACAGTCCCACAGAAAGATGACTGTTTACACAGACACCGTGTATTTAGCATGGCACACAACAGCACAACCAATATCCATTTGTTTTGGTTGTCTATATGTGTGTATGTCTGTGTGTGTGTGAACGCTTACGTAAACGGCACACAGATGGTGAGCTTAAAAAGCAGCTGCACAATCGGCACTATTGTGCACTTTGTGTGTGAGTGAGAGTGTGTGTGTGTGTGTGTGCGTGCTAAGTGCGATGGGTGACACTCTGTAAGCCTGGCACAATCTCAGACGTGTCTGCAATTACAATCGCACACTATTGCAAACACACACTGTCTCTGGTCCAGTTGTTTTGGGTACAAGGCTTTTATTTAACGGCTATAAATTCTCTCTGTCCGGCACAAAAATAAAGCTTGCATAGGAAAGGCTGGACCAATAGGAAGAAAAAAAAAGAAAAAAACACTGTTACTCAGTGTGTGTTTGTGTGTGTGTGTGTGTGTGTGTGGTTGGCTGGCAGGAAGGGAGCGGGTGGTGATGGGCGTTTGATACATGGCACCACTTTCTAAAGGCCGGGAGGGTGGGCTGCAGCTGTGGATGAATGTGTGGGACAAAGACAGAGAGTGTGTCTGTGACTGTGTGCGGGTCTGAGACTACCCAAGAGAAGGGAATATTAAAAGACAGTCAATGTGTCAGTCTGTTCAGGTTATGAAACCAATCCAAGTGTAGCTATATATATTACATCTTACTGTGTGTGTGTGTGTGTGTTTCTCCTCTTACCTGCCACTTTCAGCCCACTCTGAGAGGTGTGTGTTATCGGGGAGGTGACTCCTACAGGTGGGTTTCTTCCTTTCTTCAACACGTTTCCTTGACCCAGGGTCTGAGGTTTCTTCAGTTCGCCCTTCCCTCCTTCGAGCCCCACCCCCTGTGTCCGCGTCTTTTTCCATTTATTGGCTGATTCGGACTTGAGACTTCCTGTATCGTAGACACCGCTGCCCTGGCTCTTGCGGATGGGTTTGGTGTCGTCACTGTCCCATGACAGACCACTCTCCACCAGAGATCTCTTCTCTGCATCTGTACGCATCTAGAATGAGAAAGACGGACACTCTGTCAAGAAAATGTTTAAGAATTGAGTGCGTGAGATCTGACTTCCAGAAAATGGAGCCAAAAATGATTTGTATGTCTATGGTACGTTGTTTGCTTTCTAGGCATGGTTTTACTTGCCTATCTAAGGAGGCCCACCTCAGTATGTTTTGACTGCCTAAAAAGCAAAGAAAGAGAGAAGCAAAGCTTTTCTGATCTCATATAAAAAGTGTATTTGGCTTTTATTGGTAAGTTAGTCAAATGGAAAGATTCCTACACACTAGAATCAGAGTTGTAAGGCTTTATTAGTGACATTTTGTTCAAAAAGGAGGACTTAAAGTTTATCTGGATCTTTATCAGCCCTGAGGTGTTGGTGGAAGTACAAACGACTACCTGAAAGCTTGAGTGATAGGCGCACTTTAGATAAAGGTTGTAGAAGTGCTTTGGATGAAATCCTAACAGCTATTATGCTGTGTCAACGGATCTATCTCTGTGACAACTGAACAAACTCCCTGCCCTGATTAAGACCATGTGGTATGGTTAAAAGTTTTGAAAAAAGCTATTAAGTGGCCCTTGTGTTAGGATTTTTTTCTAAAGATTATTTTTAGGTTCTTTTTGCCTATATTTTATAATGACAGTCAGGAAAGTTGAAGAGAGCGATTTAGACATTTTAGCCACTTTTAGCACAAGGAAAATGGTCAAATGAAGAGCTGCAGACACCTCCTGCAGTTTTGGTTGATATTAAAACGCAGGTATTTTATATACAGTATGATACGTGAAAGCAATATGCCTTTTTGTGTGCCACTTCTAAGATTATAATAAAATAAAAACTTTAGGTATTGTACTCCAATTATGTAATCTTCCAAACTCCACCCAAATGCTTCAACTTTCTGTTACTAAAATAATCTATTTTCTCTTGGGTGATTCACTTCCTGACATCCCTTAACATTATCCATGTTACAGAGTTAGCTTGGGACACTGGGCAGAATGAGCCAATGGAACAACTCACTGGATCATTTAAATGTAAAAACGTTGTGTGTGCCTTGAAATCTCTACTTATGGTCATCTTTGGCCGCAGCTTGAAAAAAGGCATTTGAGGAGGTGTGTGTACTCAGACAGAGCCTCAGACTCTGCCTCATCTTCTGAGAAGAAAAACATGTCCAACCCAGTCAACCCCAAAAACACGCTCTCTGATGTCTCATCTCTCCAGTTGTATGCTCCAGTTGAACACTTCAAAAGAGAGAGAAGAAACTGCCCAACACACACACACATACTGTATGTATGCATGTACACACACAGCTCAGGCACAGAGACTCACACACTGAGCTACGTTAGAGAAAATAGACAACACACCTAAACAAAATCCAATAATGAAGAATGAATGTCAAATGTTAAATTAAAGGAAATGTGAGGTAATTACTTAGACATGGACTTCTGTGTGTGTATGTGGTGAATAAATATATACGTGTACTGACACAAATCAGGCGCTACTCGGTCTACAAGTCAACCTTTATTAGATTTAGCTACTTTCATAAATACACATAATGCACAATCTCTGCGTAAGTGTGTGAGAGGCTAGTTTTAACAGAGACAGATTATTCTCTCCCTGTAGGAGACTGACAGTTACACAATGCATCAGGGTGCGTGTGTGTGTGTGTGTGTGTGTGTGTGTGTGTGTGTGTGTGTGTGTGTGTTTGCGTGCGTGCGTGTATCTGCCAGTTCAGGACATTGCATCCAGCGGTTCTCATGAGGACTCATATGCTGAATTCCATTTTTATTAAAACCAATAGACCCCATGGACAGGTTCACATCACATGAGGGGGAGGTATGAGTAAGTGTGTGTGTGTGTGTGTGTGTGTCCTGTCTGACCGGATAAAACATTGTCATTTCCTCACACGTTCCCTGATTATTGAAACAGGCAGGGATGAGATACACATCTGTCCAAATAGCCGTGGCAAAACAAGATAACAACACAAACATATAGACCACACACACACACACACACACACACACACACACACACACACACACACACACACACACACACACACACACACACACACACACACACACACACACACACACACACACACACACACACACACACACACACACACACACACACACACACACAGTATTGGGAAACAAGGTGTATTACCTTGACCCACCTCCATGTGGAAATGAGGAAATCTGGGTTTTTGTACCACCTACACACACACCACATTCTGGCTTTGATTCTCTCCCTCTCTTAACCATGTCTTCTTTGTGCCCCCATCTCTCCTCCACCCTCATATCCTTGTTAAGTATATTATGCAATATGTGGGAGCGAAGAGGAACGCATGTAAAGTCAGAGCTGCCTTTGAGGGAATTAAGATCAACAGGAGTCGGAGGGAGTCGGAGGAGTGATAAAGAGGAGAAAATGGAGACAAAGAATTGGCTTCAGGACACAAGGACAAAGAGAAACCGATAAAAAAAAAAAAAGCATTGGTTGAGAACGGTGAGAGAGGAGGGAGCCATGTGTATTAGGGTGCATGATGAGGTGATGGTTGGTTGCCATGGTAACGATGCCATGGGGGGGTAATGGTTGCTATGACTCCTGCTACTAGGCGTGGGGAGAGGCGCACCGGTTCTTGCGGCTCACTGGCCCGGATGCAGGACTGCAGATGGCTGTGTGTGTGTGTGTGTGTGTGTGCAGATGGCTGTTCTAGACCTGTCCTTCACTGTACAGGAGGAGACAAAGGACCGCACTCTCAGCATCCCCGCACTTCGATTGCCATGGTTACACTGATTCCCTCGCTCTCTCTAACTCGCTCCGTCTCTCGTTGTCTCTCTTTCTCTGAGAGCCCACTACATCCGTCGCATGAACCACATTGCGGAGGTGTGACCTACATCAGACGCACACATTGTCTGGAACCCATACAGCTAACGATGGACCTTAAAGAACCTCAAGCAGAGCTGCAGAGAGGATTTTAGAAGCACTGAGGATCTTGAGTCCCAAATCCTCCCATCCCCACAGCAAATGATTAAGATCACAGCTTCAGTGCTCCAGTCAGACTCATTATACTACTGAACTGGGTCAAAAATGACTACATCAGTCAGCACATCAGCTATATCAGGCGAGTGAAGTCCTGGCTAGAAAACAACTTTTGACTCAATCACAGCCTGAACAATAATAAAAGTCCCAAACCTCTGAAGCAGCAACAACAAGGTATTATGGTTTGTATGGATCAGTGTAGATCAGTGACCAACAACTATCTATGGCCACACTAGATCATTTTCTATACTATACTTTAATATACAAATTACAATTAACAGTTCAGCTCTTAATGCAGCTTTAAAACCCCAACAAAAGACCAAAAGGGAGCATTTTTGAACAATGCAGCTAGCCAGCATGCAGTGTGTGTGTGTGTGTTGTGGTGAACATGGATTGCTGCAGATGTGTTAAATATCATGGGTGTGCATAGAATACTTAATCAGGCTTTGTCTCTGATGCCCATGTCCTGCTGCCTGTCGTGTGTATTTGTGTGTTACAATGACAGTGTATGACACATCATTCAGCCCCTCATCAATAGCTCACTGGATTAACAGCTTAATCAACACTACTGTAACCTACACACACTGCTAATGCATCTGTATGTCGTGGCAATGCTTGTGTGTGTACGTCACTTACCACTATGGCTGAGTTTCTGCGGGAGCCGATGGGTGTGGTAGGAAGGGAGTTGAGAGTGGGACTCGTGTTGAACTCTTCAGAGCTCAGGTTGTCTGAGCCGTCACTCAAACCGCTGCTGATGGAACTGCTCTCATCCCAACTAAAAGACACAATGACAAAGAAGATGTGTCAGATAATATGCATATACCAAAGCAGGCTGCTTCTGCAATCATCATGGAAATACAGTGGAGTACAAAAAATATATTGAGTCAGCTGGAATGAGTTGCAATTGAGAGCTCGTGAAAATTTGTTAGCGAGCAGAATACGAAGTCGGGCAGGTAAAAGTAATGAAATTAATTGGCTAAAAGTAAAGGGGAACCAATAAAAACAGTTTAAAGTAAAAGATGGTTGATATAGATATCGAAAAGTAATTTATAAATAGTTCAAATAGTTCGCTAAATGTAAAGAATATGCAGTCAAATAGTTAGCTTACATGAATGAATAAATGGTTACCATAGATAGCTCCTGCAAACATGATACAGTTGTACCGGTACGTCTTAAAAATAGTTAAAGAACAACTGAATAAATGTACCACATCTTGTAGTGAGGAGAAAGATGTAATGTCCTACCTAACATATTTGCTATCATCCTTCATCAAAAGTGTCATTTCATAGCCTACATCAGTGTGTTAGACTGTTTGTGAACTGCAGTAATTAGGTTAACAGACAAAAACAAAACAATCTGCGGCAACGAACTGGATATCTCCCCGAGGTTATACACTGCATGAACTATGAAAGCTCCACCAGCTCAGTTACATCGGCTCACTTGGCTCCATGTCTTCCCGTTTGTCTTTTGATTAAATATTCATAGACATAGACCTCATTTAAAACTCTGCCTGCACTATATACTTAACTTTCACACTGCATAGGATGCGAACACTTGGCAAGCTGCAATTTGGAGCGCCCTCGACATCATCCTAACCCACGCACATGCAAAAATAGCACTGAAGAACATATACACTGATGCATGCGCCCCCGAGTGCATGCAGTCTGTGCCAGGACTGTGAAGTCTGTCCACTTGGCACACATCTGCCTAGCCAATTTTCTTTTCCCCCTAAAGAGCAATTGTTCTTAAAATCCTCCTGTGATATACAGGCTGTGGATGTTTCTACTGTGGTTACCTCTGAAAATCTAAAGCAATAGTATCGATAGACATAAAGCAAAATCACACTCAGATTATCAACAAACTATGATGTTCCATGTATACCAAAAAATGTTTTATGTTACAGGGTTGTACTTCTACGTACCCACTATTCCTCAATCTTCGCCTCAATCTTATATCACTCCTGATATTTGACAGCCAGAGATCATACAGTGCATGCTATTGAGTTAACTAGATTGCACCATGGTCATGGTCTCTTGTGTGGTCTACCCAGGAACTCGCTGCTAGAATCTAAACCCCAACCAGAAGAGATCACATTACTCCAGTTTTGTGTCCGTCGAAGGCTATTGATACACTTGTGGCTTTCAAGAATTGTTTTTAACATTCCTGTTTAATCTGCCTTTTCATTACTTTTTCTGTTTTTAGGTATTTTATTATTCTATTTGAGCTTATTTTCTTCCCTTGCCTTTCCATCGCCATTTCAATCACAGTTTAATTCTGTGTTGATTTTTGTCTTGCTGTTTTATTATTTAAATCCTATAATGTCCTTTGTCGACTTCAAATACAATTAGAGCTAATTAAATTTTCTGTATGTGCTTTTTAACAAACCTCAGAAATGTGGCTGCACTTGTAACATTCAGTTGGATGGGTTTTCCAGCGGAGAAAAGGTGATTTGAGCCCTTTATTTTATAATACTTGTATGGCTGATTACATAATTGTCTACTGTGTCTATTGACAGTGGAGAAGATGGTATTTTTGCCTCTTTACCAATATATTTCTCCATTAACTGTATGATTGTTGAATGGCACAATTCAAGAGATTCATTTTGAGATTTAAATTTAACCAATTAACTGTGAGGTGTGTTTGTGTATGTTGGTGCACATCCACATGTGCTTGAATATGTTAAGTGGGTCATGCTTAGGAAGTTAGGGGGTTGGGGTTTTATCTTATTAGGGTCAATAGGTTAGACGGATATCGTACTATACTGTAAAACAAGTTCAGAGGGTGGGGCTTGGCTAATGAGGTCATGTATACCGTGGCACATTGGGAGGACAGCGGCGGGCCTTCTGGTTGGGTGCCTGTATGGGTCACACTGTACCCTGGGGGTATTGAGGGTGGGGATCAGGGGGAGAGGGGACGAAGGGGAAGACCTCCCTGTCTAGCCCGTGAATATGTAGACACAAAAAAAGAGCAGACGAGATTTTACGTCTGAAGTGGCTGTCATGCTGCCTTGTCTATATGCCAGAGTAGGATTAAGGGCAAATTTAAGATTGGGTCAGACATATCCAAAGAGATATATTTCCGATTTTCTGGAACTAGGATGTCATACTTCCACTGGATTCTGATGTATTTTCATTTGCTACAGTATAGTTTTTTATTCTCAAAACAATGGAGAACACCAAAAACAAAAACATTTCTGGCAATTCCAATTTTGATTATTCATGTTTTGATTTGAACGTTTACACTTTTTCCATTCACCATGAGCTCATAATGTTTTTTAATTCATATATGCAATGAGACTTCTGATTCCACAATTTGTTCTACAACTAAATATGCCATTTTAAGACTTAATAAGAGATTTAGCACTTTAATAAGAAAGATGTTGGTCTTCCATATAAGCTCATGTTGGATTCCTGTTTTATACCAGATTTCTATTCACTCCTTGGGAGAAAAATGCACAAAGGAACTATTAAACTTTGAACTCATCCAGAGTGGATCTATATGAGCACAATACTTGTGCATATGATGTTCATTTCTCATTGAATAAACTTATTTCTGGAAGATAAACCTCTTCCAACACAGCTGTGGTTTTATATCAGCACCTCTCTGAAGCAACACCTTTCTCTTCATATCCTGTTATTCACTTCAAAGCTATCTGGGTGTCCACCAGAGCTTTTGTGAACAATAAAGCGCTCTCTGATGAATAATTCAGACCTGATAGGAAACAGAACAAATACAGTGGCTGCTGGATTAGGTGTCACTCAGCCGACAGGAACCCGCAGACGAAAATGAAGAGGTCAGGGGTCAAACATCATGTACAGCACAAGCTAAATGTGTGAATACTGGATATGAAAAAAGAAAATCAAGTATAAGAAAAAAATATTTGATTGAAAATCCAAAATCTACCAGACAAGGGGGAGACCACTAAAGGCTGCTTAGATGAGACTGAAAGACGCCTCAGACTCAGAAAGTAAATGAGAGCTGAGAGGACACGGCTGCCCAGAGGAACATAAGGTATTGTACAGTTATGTGTCTGAATTTCAGTGTGACTGTCTTGGCAATGATTTGATCCGCAGAAATGATGTTCAATCACACTTCAATGACCCACGCTTCTCAGTTCTGAGAGTAGGAAATCTTTACTCAAGTTCCAAAACTTAAAAGTTTTTTTGTAAAATACTGTCTGTCCAAGTTATTCCAAAGGTTTTCTGGTTGAAAAAAATAACTTTCTTATTTCCAAGCCAAAACCTGATACCCTCAATCAGTGTCTGCCAATATACGACTGCACCAGATCCACCGTTATGTCGTCCAGCTTCGTCTACAGTCCTCCATCAACACCCCTTGGTGAGATAAAGGGAAGCTTGAAAAAAGGGGATACTCAAGAGATACTCAAGAGAAGAGGATGAAGTGGCGTGTGGGGAGAGAAGAAAGAACTGAAATGTCAAACATGAAAAAGAGAGAGCTATAATGGAAAGAGAAGTGCTCTTGATGACACATAGAAAACCTCCTTAACATCTCAGGACACGATGAACTCTCTCAAGAGGATTGTCTCTCAACTCTCCCTCAAAACTTACAACTCGTGTACTCTATCTCAATCAGCTCCATCCTTCCTTCCTTTCTTTAACAGCAGCTTCTGAAACCGCCTGTTATAATCTCTCCTCACTCCGCCTCGTCTTATTCATTCTTTAGCAGCAGCTGCAGAGACCGAGGGATAATATTAGCACCCAAATCATCTACATCCCCCCTTTCATAGATTAGCAAGTGTCTCACTGCAAGCACCCACTTCCCTCTCACATTTATAGTCATGTAAATCAGCCAAACCTACATTATAACTTCCTCTAAAAAAAAAAAAAACACCAGCCAGCAATAGTACTTTAACACATACATCATTGTAAGATGTTTTCAAAGTACAGGGTGCAAATAAACCACATCTATATGCCCTGTGGATGTTAAATATCAATGGTCTATTGTGACTTTAGACCTGGTCTCAAGCTACAGAACCCAGCTGGGGGGAAAGGATCAGGACACTGACAAATGGAACCCTATGACTGTAATTTCATGAGCAAAATCAATATCAATGTTGATTCAATTTAGGCTGCAATAAATGTCAATTAATCTGAGCGGCGCTTGATTAAACTCATTCTTCACCTCCACCTGACCTATGATTTCTTTCTGTGCACTGTGCAATATGCAGCCTCTCAGCCACATGGACACATTCTGTCATCCAGAGGCAGCGGCACACAAGCGGTTTCCTACTCTAAGAAAAGCCACAATGAGTCCAGAGCAAACTTAAACTACGTCATCTCTCAGAAAGTGAGAACGTTTAACGCAAGCTGCAACATTTTTCAAATGGTTTGAATAGTTCATTTTAATTTTGCAGATTGATAAAGGTCATGGTGGTTAATACAAACAACATCGTCCTTTCACAGAGACATGATGTCTTTGTTCCTTGTAGACTGCAGAGAGGACCGGCACACCCACACAAACACTGTGCCTCACACACTATCAAGAGAACAGTTGAATAGACGCTGTTGACCTTAATAGTCAGCTTTTATTAACAGACATCTGTGTTCCTCTACTATTCAGACTATGGAGCTAATTGCTCTGATCTCAATGCGAATGGTCTTTTTTTGCTGCTCATTATGAGAGCTCTGCACTCCCTTCTCGCTCCGTCTCCTCTTCTCTCCTGACCTCTTTGAGGTTGAGGGATGGGAGAAAGAAAGTGAGAGCAATCCACTAGATCCAGAAGGAAGAAAAAGCCACAGCAAAGACAAAGCAGCTTTGCCTGCGGTTTGTGAGAGCAGTGCTTGCTGGGAGTTGGAGTCTTGCCAGCCTCAGGGAGCAGACTTAACAGTATTGGTTGATAAGCTGTTCCATCTAAACAAACATTAGTTAAAACTGCATGGAGGCCATTTGGAGGAACGCGATATTGAAGCTCTCATGTGTTGGGGCGAGTAGAATTTTTGACTTTGCTGCATGATCAGAGGATGGGTAGTGAATGTGGAAGAAGACAGACTTACTGTCCTACACAAAAAGAATAAAAAAAATAAAAAATGTAAGTAATTACCTGATCAACAGAGGAAGCCGCTAAAGCCACCACACTTCGCACACGGGCGCGAAGGCATGCCAGGAGTGCACACACGGACTTTTGGGACTCCAGCGCCAACTTTCAAAATGTGTCGTCATGGGTACCTGACCAACCCTGGCCGGCCCGAGGCCGCCAGCCCAAAGCAATGGGTGTCAATGACAGCCATAACCACAGGAAGCCGCTAAAGCCACCAAACTTCGCACACGGGCATGCCAGGAGTGCACACACAGACTTTCGGGACTCCAGCGCCAACTTTCAAAATGTGTCGTCATGGTTACCTGACCAACCCTGGCCGGCCCGAGGCCGCCAGCCCAAAGCAATGGGTGTCAATGACAGCCATAACCACAGGAAGCCGCTAAAGCCACCAAACTTCGCACACGGGCGCGAAGGCATGCCAGGAGTGCACACACGGACTTTTGGGACTCCAGCGCCAACTTTCAAAATGTGTCGTCATGGTTACCTGACCAACCCTTGCCGGCCCGAGGCCGCCAGCCCATATAGATAATGTTAGTGCACTTATGAAAAGCCTGCCAGTGAACAACAGATCAATAAAAAGGAGGAACAAAATGTCATCATCAATCTTGTTTTCTAATTATAGCTCACTTTGCAACAATGTCAGAATATTCCAGCGTACCAGCAAGGTGAAATGATGCCGAGTAATGTTGTTTGTTAGACCTCAAGGATACACGCGCGTTTTGGTGAGGAACATTGAGTGTAGTGTAACTTTTGCTTGTTTACCAGAAAACTTTTTAAGGCGGCGACAGTGCTAATGCAATCTGGCCAGTGTGGCAGAACTTACTATTAGACCTGTTGGATCATAGTGGAGCAGATGAGATGAGAATATAGAGGACAGTCTGAAGGTGTTAGCTAGTCGACAGAGTTTAAGGAAAGGCCGGCAGCAATGATACAGGAACAGAGGCATAAAAAAAGGCTCAAGATAATGTGCATGATGTCGCACAAAAGTAATGGTGAGATGAGTAAACGGGTTTAACTCTTTGTACCCTCATGGGGTTAAACACATTTTATACAGGGTGATATTTGGACACAGTGTCTCTCACTTGTGTAAAAGCATGGAAAGTGTTTCTGCAGTCCTACAATGGACAGGAACTTTCCATTCCTATTAAAATCCACAGTGTCACATGGCAGAGCCCAAAATGGCTAAATCAGACGGGTTCCTGGTTGAAGTGATGCCTTTTCAGGCAAATGGAAAGTAGGGCACTGCCAGAGTGGCACTGGGCAGTCGGCTCAGAAACCGGAACGCATGAAAGGGCTGCTGAAGTCATTAGATCCTTTAAAGACTGAAGATGTGAGACTGTGACTGGTGCTAGAGATGACAATTTGGTGAGATGCATTGTCGGTGCTTATGTATCGGTCTGTACAATTCAGTATTTGCAGATAGATCTCAGAACCGCTTGAAGAGGCAGAAAACAGCAGGACAATCACTCTTAGTAATGTGAGGGACACCGAGAGGACACATCTGCCTATACACATAAAAAACAAAACAAAAAAAAACTGAAATACACTCCTCAACCATTGCACCACAAAAATACCCTAATTCACCTTACAGCAAGTGTATGAATAATGTTATTTAGTTTGACAGACAGAATCAACTAAAAAATGAAAATGAAAATGAGAAATTCAACAGCAACATTAGAACTTGGTGTCTGCTTCAACATCCTCTACAGGTGTCAGCCTAGATTCATAAAAACAGGATGTGGCATGACAGTTCTCACAAATACCCAGTGGCACTGGTGTAAACACACATCCACACTCACAAAACTAAATGACTCATTTGCAGGGGGGAGAAGCATGACTGACACACCCATCATCATGCGATGCTCCTTCTCTCCAACAGTCAGGGCTGCACTGACCATCTGCAAGACTGAGACTTAAATGCAGAAGAGTTGATTTAGAAATTCAGAAATTACATAATCTATCTATAATCCAATCTATGTGCATAAACCGGCATCAAATATGTGTGGAGGAGCATTCACCTGATAAGATCGAAAGAGAAGGTGAATGTGGCTTATGTGCACAGATGGCTAACAATATGGGTCCCTGGACCGCTTCTGCAGCCTATCATCAGGAGAAAGACTAACACACAGATCTGTGTTTCACCTTGGTGGCTTATAAACACATAGCAGATTGTCCAACAAAATCATTATTTTCCAATCAAATGGAGAGTAGAAATAGGAGCGGTTGGGATGTTATTGAAATATTCTTCCTGGCTGGATGAGCATCGAAAACATTCTGTAGGTTGATTGTTTAAAATGCATAGATTTTCCATCACCGCCGCACCATATAGGGCCATGAAAGAATTCCCTCTGCAGGCCAAGCCCTTATTATATCTTGAAAGCCTCAAACTCTGACACACAAGGTAAAGTTAAGACTGCAGACAGTAAAACTATGTCTACGATGATCATGTTATATATTAGCTATCTGTGATTGTACTTCAGTTGCAGGCGGATTGATTCCATGCGTCATGTCAGCTGCTTGTTTCCATAAAGTATCAGCCATCTGCTGCGCTGGAGTCACGGTATGTTGTTATAAGAGAAACACTGCTATACAGGCTGGGCTGACCCTTAGCTTCACTCATAAATAACCACTTTTTAACCATGACGTGTTGTTGTCTGCACTTGGGGCACTTGTAGAGTAATTAGCAACAAATCTCTAGTTAATAATGGGTTTTAATTAACCACCCAATACAGGTTCTCTGCTGAGTTGGTTTGTATAACACTAACAGTAAATCATTGACAGGACCCAATTAAAAACTACATTGTGCAAGCAGCCATCCGTTGGGTACACACTAAACAGAGAAATTAATTTCCTCTTCAGTGTTTTTTTATGATTTCCTCCCCGTCCTATTTCCATGCTGTGGAATGGAACAATGTGTAATGGCTGCTTGGACAGTCTTTTGTACACACACACACACATGCACACACGCCACACGCAGCAGTATTTGTGCATTACAGGGGATTACAGAAAAGGCTGGAATTAATGGGCTCGTAATTACTGCTAATTCCATCTGCCAACAGGATCAGAGCAGACCAGGGGCCTCAGCTAGCGGTCCTGTAAGTGTGTATATGTATGTGTGCCGTGGTGTGAGTCCAAGGAGGGAAGTAGGAGGTCACATCCCTAAATGGCCATTGCTGTTGTGCCTTTGACAGGCATATCTCTGACAGCTATGGCCTAGGGCTTTAGGACACAAATACACACACACATATACACCCTCACAAACACATCCAGTGCACTAAATTGCCATTGTCCCCTGGAGTGAAGCTTGAATTAGCTGTCAGAAGTGTGTGATGTGAGTAGCTGGTGGGAACGCTAGCTTTGCTCAAGTCGCTGCTCTGCTGAGGGTTACACTAAGCCAGCCAGGCTGCGTATTACTGACTTTAAGGTACATTATTCTTCCAAGGTTTCCTTGCAAAGACGGGGACACATTCTGCAAATGCTTGGGGCTTTTTGGATGGAAAGTTAAAGCACTGAAAAGGCACTCAGATGCATCAGGAATCCTGGTCAGTGAAATGTTTGTCTGAGTGTGGGGGAGGTGGAGAGAGATGGGTGAAAACTGTACAGCTTAAGAAGAGAAAAAATTGCTCCAGCAAAATTCTCCCCGGACAGCAAATTTATCTCTGAATCTCATCTCTCCTCCTGATCTCTCCAGGGTGGACAGACGAAGTTTGCTCAGAGTTCAACACGTCACAGCTGAGAGCGGACTTGGCTCTGAACTACTTCATCCCCGTGAAATTAAACAGGACAGAAGAAGCAGCGGAAGGCTCCAAGCTTCATATAAGGAACTTTAAGCGGTGAAATACTCTTGGAACCAAACATTGAGTGACTGTTGATCACGCTGACGCCATCTGGGTCATCTTGATCTTCTACTATCGTAAGCCCCAAAAAGGCAAACAGTAGTAGCTGGGAGAGGTGTGGAGAAGATTCTTCTTTGTGTTGTCTTCTTCTTACTCAGCTCAAATAGGGTCAAAGTTTAAAGGTTACTGCCCCTCAGGTTAAACAACTGATGCAGGGCTTTGAATGCAGCCACAATACAAACAATGCCCTTTGAACGCATTTAGCATGCATGAAAGCATCGCTAAATAGAAATGGAAGAAAACTTTCTCTCCACACGTCACTCTCCAAGTGATTTTATGCCCTCAGTGTAAAGAGCATGAGAACTCAGGTCAAAGCATGTTTGATTTCACAAGACATTAAAATGTCTCAGTGTGTTAGGTGGTGACCAGCAGAGCTCTTATATGACCCAATAACCCTTGACCCCCAAAGTACCCTGAGCCAAGGTCCTTTTGTTCTCTACAAGAGAGCAGGAAGCAAAAGAGGGACAGCACTCCTGGGACAAGGTGGAACAGCCTTTTATATCACCTCCATAAGTAGTTCAGTCTGGGGTGCAGTGTGGAGCGCTTCCCAGCTACAACTCAAGGGCTAAAAACTGAGGAGGAGCTAACAGGGGGAACCCCGGCAAGCAGAGGCCCAGGGCAGGGGTTGGATCCCGGGGTAGAATTTCCTCTGGTCTCCCTCCAGACATGTCAACGACAACAACACAGAGTGAAATATGACACAGCTAACTTGTTGGGTTTTGGGAAGGGCAAATGTTGCACGGAAAATTTTGATAGGATGGTATTCACTTCTAGAAATGAGGATACTGTCAATGTTTGCAGCACTGTAAAATGCATCACAATAGGGAACTATCTCCCTCCAACACACACTGTCATACACACATGCATGCAAATATAGCAGATTAGGGAACTATGATGTCAGCATTATGTGAGCTGTGTTTAGTGCTTGAGTCACAACAACTGCTCCGTAAATTAATAACATTTCAGGGAGGCATCCTCTCCCGACACAAATAATTGTTTTTCCCTCCTCTGCCTTCAACGTTAAGGTCAGTGCTGTATCTTCTAATGACAACAGCTACTCAACTAATGCCACCACTTGATTGTGTGTTAATCTCCCAGATTAGTACGGACAACAGCAGTCAGTTTCCACATTGCTGTGAGATGTTAAACGTGCTGACTGGAGTGGGTCAGTGGATTGTCGGCTGATGGTACTTAAGAGTCAGTTTTGGGGTAAATAAAGAGTGCATAACCTGAGATGGACGGAAAGAAAAAGAGAAAAATAGAGAAAGCAAAAGCGTGTGAATCAAATGTGATTGCATAGCTTTTATTTTAATCAAATCAAAGAGGCTACAGATCTGAGTAGAACACCACTAAGCACCTGCCAAAGGTTGTCCAAACACCACCTGAACAAAAACGAATGAAAGACCCATTGACTGGAGCAGAGATACTCTTTCACTTCTTCTGGCTGAGATAAAGCAGACAACTATGAAAACACACATATTACTCCCATGCTGTGGGGTGGGGTGGGGGGGTACAGTTAGGACAATGTATGTGTGTGTTTCAGTGTGCATTCGTGAGCACATGTGGTGGTGACCGACATGCCCTGGGGGCGCACCCTGCAGGAGCACGCACCCATCACCTGCTGTCACTCACGACACACGAACTCTGGTCATGCCAATTAAAGTTGTTACAGTGAGTTTGGGAGACATTCTTTAGCCTCGGGCTGCTCAAAACACACACACTTCACATTCCAGCAAGTGTATTCTGGGGTCCCACTCCCTAATCCTCCAACATATGCAAACGCACACATGCATACCATCGCATGAGTGCACAGACACACAAAAATAAAAAGACGGATCCAGAGGTTCCAATAAAACCAAAATGTGCAGCCTCAAGTACGTTGCCAATCATCTCACTTTCAATTTATCTCAAAGAAAATTCTGAAAGTTTCAATGCAGGACATTGTCTGAGTTTTTTTTACACACTCTACATTTCCTAGAAAACTACTTTACTATCAGGTGAAAATAACATCCAGAGGTTATTATTCTCCACGGCCATTTGAGGTTAGGCTTTTAGCTTTCTCTCTCGTCCCCAGCAAGCCTGTTAAGGTGCACTGTTGTCTGGCTGTAGGTCCTTCTCTAGCTTTGATGTAACAGAGGAACTCACTAAACCACGGGGGTGCCACCTCATGAAAATATGAGCTCTGTTTGTGAACACAGACTCCTGTGTGTACAATAAAAAAGTGCATGTGTCTTACAAGCACAGGTTACAAGCATCTGTTGTTTCGCTCTCAGGTGTCTCTAATGACCTTGTTGGCAGGGCAAGTAAAACGTGTTCACTTGATTGCAAAACATCAAGAGTCAGTGGCCATATGAAATTACTCCAGCCGTATGTTTTTCACCATTTTGGCCTTCCGTCTCCATTGATCTGAACTTTTGGCCACCAAAAATTAAGGCATTTGTGAATAAAACTGAAAATGCTGGCAGTGTGGAGTAAATAAAGAAAAGCTTTTGTGAAAATTCCAGGCGAAAATTGTCAGCTGCTGGATCGAGTACCATGCACATGCCCAGTAGAAGAGATTTAAATGTGGATTACTCTGCCGTTTCTATGTGAACAGGACTTTATTTTGAAACATCCAAAAACATGCCTGTGTTGGTAAAAGGCGTTCAAAACCTAATGTGTGTTTTCAAATGTATCTGCATGTGTGTGGACATGTTTGCGTGCTGAAGATTAATAAAAACCTGTTCATGAATCATGAGGGTGTGACAACAATGCCAACAGGCCACTGACCCTCCTAACTCATCCAGTGGCTGAGACAGCAATGTGTGTTTCCAAAGCAACTGAATCTATCTTTAAACCTGAGCCCTTGACTCAAGCACGACGGACAACATTTGTGTGTTTGTGTGTGTAAACAACAAAATACTTATTTATTAAAATGTAAAAGGTAGAAGACATGAGGGCTGTCAGCCAACAGGTGCCACCTGACAAACATTTCTCAATAGCGTGATGAATGTTCCGTTTCACTACCCTCCATCATACAGATGGATATAATTATGATATATTAATTACAAACATTATGGATTTCACCTTTAATTACCATGCTGGGTCTCCAGTGAAGCAGCTGATGGCTGTTCAAGTAATCAACCAATCAGAGGTGCACTGACCAACACTTCCCATGGACGACTAAACGATATCAGCTACAACACGAGCCTGGTCTTCATCACAGTAACCGTTGCACCATTTGTATTTAATCAAAATAAACCGAGAGGATTTAGGCGTGACTCGCACTAATGAGTGATGTCACCACATCGTAAATCAGTTATTTGGACGGAGGTTGTGTTGTTAATCAGGAGCGGACCAAGATAGGGGTGGGCCATGCTGAGCTTTTTGTATATTGTTCAGATGACAACACACAGGGACAGACAAGTTGTTGTTGGATTGCTTTCAACATGACTAATAGAGTTGATCAAATCTCTGTGTTGTCTGGAACTGGTTAGCTAATGATGGATGTTTAATGTTTATTTATGCACACACATATGGTGACACAGACCACATGTGCAGAGTCACACACTTGCTAATACCACGCCTGGCCTCCATCATATAGTTTATCTGTGTTTTTGACAGAGGGTCCATTTAAGCACATGTGTTCAACTAAAACACGCAGATAAATACAGCCTGTCCTCTGGGTCTCAAACTGAAAATGTATGTGTGTGTGTGTGTGTGTGTTTCAGTGGTTTAGATGGTGAAAGTGTTTGTGTCTGTTGCGTGTGCGTCTCATGCCCCGATATCAGACCACTCTGCCCTAATGGGTTTACATAAAGAGTCGATGGATGCTATAGTGGTCAGTCAACCAAAAAGAGCAAAGCTGACCCCCACCCCCTGAAAACCCTCCACAGAGACATAATCAATAAAAGCATCTCTGTCCCTGTTGTCTTAATGTTTTTCTAGAGCAAGTCAACTCCATGATTAAACAGAGAATAATATAGTTAATTCTTAATAATAAAGATAATTTTCAGTATCTTTTTATTCCACAAATACAAGTAATTTATAAAAGTACATCTCCTCAGTCACCATCAACGACGTACTTATACCAGCTGACCTATATTAGCCCACGCATTGAGACATACAATTAGATAATTCTCACATGGCGTGGGTATATGGTGCCGCGGAGGCTTGCTGCTGTTCACCCAATCACAGCATATATAGCCAATACCAGGAGAAGGCGTCGTTCAGAATGTAGGTCAGCCGTTCAGAATGCGGTTCGGTCCTGCAGCGGATCAATGCGAACACACCCACTCGCATGCATACATGCCTCTGCCCTCCAAGCAGCATACCAGTTGTCATCGCATGCAGCTTAAAACAATGCGCATCAGAAATCACAGAAACACTTCATGCACACACGCACATTATGCGCGTACACATCCACATGCAGCGTTCAAAACCATTGGCACTTTACTATTCTCATTAACTTGGATGATTTGCAGTAATGTGTTTCATTTGATGTGGATTCCTTTTCGGCTGAGGCAGGAACATCATCCTGCCTTATAGACGCTGCTTAAATAGTCTATATACAAACCCGACATAAAAAGAGACAGCGCTGATCCAACATATGGCTTTGCGCATTGAGGTCCGTGCCTATATGCTGAGTAGACTATAGCTCCATCTATACACACACCAAAGGCCTGTTCTTTACTCGGCGTCTAGACTAAGATATATTATCATATAACCACCCAATATGAGCGCACGCCTGTCACAATAATGAAACGTGCCACCATGCAGCTGTTGGAGTTTTATCAATGAGACGTGCTGCTGCGTTTTACGCACTGGCTCCGCCGGAGCTTCTACAACCCATTCACCACTATCAGATACCTCACGTTTGTATGGCGTGAAGATCATCAAAAGCATTGTCGCCAGTGTGTCAATTAGCTTTTCATCCGGCATTCTCAGTCACATGCAGGCTCTGGTCTCATCTATTACCTTGACAGAAAGTGCATTGTCCTCGCCGCGCGCTGCGGAGCCGGGAGCTGCAGCATTTTCCCGTTCAGCACGCGCCCGCTCATTCTACAACCGTCCAGCTTTCACGCCGCTTTGTTTCCGTTTGGCATGTCCCGGCCCTGAAGCAAGAGAGTACACGAATAGACCGGTGCTTTCCACCGCTGGTAACCGGGGAACCGCCTGTAAGAGTCAGCGGCGTTAACTGACTGACCCACTCCCGCAGTGCCTCCACTCTAACACACACTCTCTCTAACACACACACACGCTCACGGAAGAAGGGAGGGAGGGAGGCGATGAGCAAGGGAGGGAGGCATGGCTAGAAAGGCAACACCCAGAATTCCTCCTCCTCCTTCCGCCCCCGTTTCGCTGATCGCGACCAGCTGTGCCTTTCCGAAAAGCGAGACTTTAACGCGCATCCAGCCGCAGGATAAAAAAAACCGCAGTCATCATTCTCTAAAAGAAAGCCACAGCTCAAAGACATTTTCACACTCTTGAATCTCCAATCAACACACGAGACAGCCTACTGCCAGCACTCACTCAACCCTCTGATACCAAGTCAACGCTGGCTTTCATTCATTCATTAGTTTTACATTATGCAACAGTAGTAGAAGAAGTGATTGGATAATTTTGTTAACTAACAATTAAAGTAAAGCCCTCGCATTCAAAAATAATAAATGTACCGAAGCATCAAAAGTTGATGTACTCATTATACAGGATTGCCCAGAATGTATGATTGGATTGTTATCACTGATGCACTAGTGTATAATATGGTACCACTTTTCAACCAGGCACAGTGTTTATAAGTGGTACCTATGGCTTTACTAATGGTTAATAATTCCTTCAGGCTTTATATCCGTAAAAAGAAAAAAGTTCAGGTTGCCAGGTTGTGAAAAATGCTTTTGGCTGAGATATATATCCTCCTTTTCCTTTTTAGCTCCTTAGTCCATAACTTCTGTAAAATAGCTGCAGAGTATTATTACAAGAGACCTGATGACTTATTGTCAAATGAGTAGATCATTAGTAATGGATCTATTTAATGCTGTAATGGATGTGGATCGAATTTCGACTGTTTCTTATGGTTGGATACGTCAAACTGTGCCATGAAGCATTAGTATAAAGTGGTATATAATGGATATACTACAGTGATGTACTGTAAAATCTCACTACAGTACCCAAGTAAATACACTTCATAACTTTCAACCTCTGTCATAACATTAAAAGCAAAACTTTAAATAATATGGGCTTTATTATGGGGAGACCATGACAACACATATCTCTGAAATAAAACAAACTTTGATTTACACAATACTATCTTTCAACAGTTGCCCAGTGTCCAGGAGAAATGCTGGCTAAAAGCCAATACAACGATGATATAAATTGAACTAGTTTAGGATGTAATGAAGCAGTGAGGGTAAATGACTATAGTGTTTCTATTGTAACAGAATGTGTATTGGCTATTGGAGACTTGCAGAGAAATAGAGTGGGTATCATGTATCCACTCCCCCTTGAGTTCTGCCCCCTCACAACCAGTGGTCTTTAAACACTTTAAGCAGTGAGTGGACCCCAGTGAATAGATCTGCCTGACTGCTGGATCTGTTCAATAAGTGAATGAAGGGTGAGAAAGACAGAGACAGACAGGGGGGAAGGGAGGGCTAATCAACACTGTCCTTTCAGTGAGGAAAATGGTGTGAGTGGTCAAGAAAGAAACAGCTAGAAAGCTTGGGAAACATAGACACAGTATTAGAAAGAAAGAGATAATTAACGTGCCCCTTTTAAGTGCAGAGGGAACAAAGACAGGATTATTCAGGCTACTGCTCCCCCGTACCATAGGGCCAGGTGGGCAGTGGGCACACAGTGTGTGTGCATGTGTGTGGGTGTCTGATTGGCACTATGGCATGCTGAACTGCAGGTGTGCGGAGCCACTGCCATCATTGTTGCCCAGCGTTACTAATAAATAGAAAGGAAAACAGTTTCTATGCGCATGCAAGCACACAAACACTCCCACAAAAACTCACACACACACAAACGCTCCCACGCACACACACACACATGAGCAATCCTCCTTAAGTCACTGTGAGCCTTTGCTCTAATTTATGTCAACTCTCATCCGAGTTTCTGGAAAGGGTAGCTGGACAGCGCTCTGCGTCTGTCTGGCCAGCTTTTACTTTGACCACTGACTCATGCCCAGACATGCCTGCTGTCTACCTCTGTTTATTTGCTTCTCCTCATCAAAGAGTGTCTCTTTCTTCACTACCACCCTCCTTTTCACTCTGTATCTAAGACCACAGTCTTTGTTTTCAATGTCTGTATGTGTGTGTGTGTTTTTGGTGCAGTAGGCCAGTATAATTAGGTGGTGATGTAACTGTGTAATGACAGTATACAGGCAGGGTCATCCATATGACCCTGGGAACCTGTCACTCCTCTGCTGATGAAAGAGACAAGCGACCTGGGAAAGCTCATCCCCCTTATCAGACCCGGAACACACACACAGACACACAGATGCACATTGAACACTTGCTAAGCCACAAACTGTATATAAACAAACATAAAACACCCCCCACACACATTTATCAGACTGAAATACTCCTCTTCATAATCACACAAAGAAAATTCTATCACTTCTATTATTATCAACTTAGAATTCAACTGTCATCCTCAGATGTCTTTTATTTGGCCTTATCACTCAGAAACCTTCACACTATAACACTTGCTTTCCTCACTCTCTACCTGTCCACACGCACACATGCACACACACACACACACGCACGCACGCACACACACACACTAAAAAGATCCGTGAACACATACATTCTTTTGTCTGATTTCCTGGCAAATAGCCAGAGCCAAATCATAGTTGGTATACCAGCCTGCATGTTCAGTCTAGTAGCTCACTAACATAACAACAGACAAAGGTTTTAGAAACCCAAATGCTGAAAACATGACCTCACAGTCACACACTCGGGGTTGAACATCAAAGTGTGCGTCCCCCGTCTGAAAAGGTGCTCTTGTGGTTAATTTAGGGACCCTCCATGTCTGGACCACCAAAAGCATCTAATTAGGCTCTTGCTTGGAGAGAGCGCTGTTCTCAAGGTCTGCTCAGAAAACTTGACTTCAAAGATGGTTTGTCTTCCAAGAGACAGAGAGGAACAAGAGGAGCAAGAACAAACCCACAAACAGAAAAACGCCACCATACTAAACGGTTCAAATATAGATCAACAGGTTCCTGCAACCGGTTCAGCAAAAATAATGAGGATATGTTCACTGTTGGGAGCACTGGTGCATACAGGGCAGGTTGAGATTAAGAGATGGCTTAATGAGAAGAATAGGAAGGGACAATGACGGTGGGAGGGCAGAAAGAGAAGTGTGTGACTAATGTCGAAACAACTCAAGAGAATAACACAGTGGGAGTCAATGGGAGGAAGGCAAAGTTAATTCTTATGCGGATTACAAACCCCCATCACACCCCACTGTTAACCCTCTGAAAGGCTCAGCTCTAGTGTGCACGTTCTATAGACGTGTGTGTGTGTGTGTGTGTGTGTGTGTGTGTGTGTGCGCGCAAAGATTTGAGGCAGCTTCCATCCAAAAGCTTGTCCTTAACCATGCAGATTCATTTACCCCCTACAGAGGAACCAAGCATGTACTTTAAAGGCGGTATAGATCTAGAGGGAGGGCATGAATGAGTGAGAGCAAGGTGAGGGGGAGTGTGTGTGTGTGTGTGTGTGTGTGTGAGTGTGTAGTGGGGGGGTGTCCTTTACTGTGGGAACCAATCTTCAGGAATGAACCTATTCATTTGTTAACAAAATAGTCTTAATGACAAAACATTTTTTACATAAATAGTAAAAGAGATTAAATATATTTACATTAGTATTACTATGTTTATTTAGTATTAAAAAAATGAACTAGCAACATGATCCCTTTCCAGAATCAGTGTCCCTGTTATTCTTAAAGTTATTGTCATATAGTTCATTCTTCAACTTGGAAATCCAGTAAGAAAAAAGAAAAAAAGACATGTTAAGCGTGCTAACATGCTCATGTTTAGAGTATAATGCTCATCATGTAATCCATCTTTATGCTAACATTTGCTATGTAGCACTTAGCACAAGGTAAGCCTATGTAGATTGGAATTTCATTATTTTTTCAAGTATCTGGTCATAAGCTGCTAGCTTAGATACAAATATGAACTCAAGGCCCACTAACTATAGTTTTATGACTTTTGATTTGCTGTGGCATCTTTCTAGGATTTGTATAAAAATGGTGAAAGTAGTAGATTGAGTGGTTTAACTGACCAGGTTTTCCTATACCCACATTCCTTATAGTATAGTCTTCATACTCCAGTAACTAATTAAATCTGAAGCCTTCCTCCAAAGTCCTAAAAGCAAAAGTTTATTGACTGAATGATGTCAGTCTATATGATTTATATCTATGCTTGTTGTTTTAGCATCATGTTCACCATCAGTTGTTATTTTCAGGTCATTTCCTCCTTTTCATGTCTTCTACAGGTCAGGTGTGATTATATATCATAACAAAATAAAATAAAGTGAATTCAGTAAAGGTCTCCAGGAAGAGCGGGATCGGTCTCTCTCCTTAAAGGAAACATGGTGAAGTTAGTCATCGGGCAGAAGTCGTGACATTTTAACCTCTGTAAAATAAGAAGAGTCCACTCACGCACGCACGCACGCACACACACACACACACACACACACACACACACACACACACACACACACACACACACACACACACACACACACACACACACACACACACACACACACACCATGGCCACCATAACCCCCCCCTACCTATGCCTCCTTGTCCTTGCAGACTGCTGACCAAGTCCCTGAGTTCTCTTATTCTTTTCCAAACCTGCCATAAGAGGAAGCCAGGGATTAGTGGGGATTATGCCGTAGCGTCTCCACAGAGATTTACCAGGCATCAGGGGGGTCCGTCTATAGGCGACAGTAGCTGTGGCAATGGTTTTGTCATTTGATTAGGTTAATTTGAATGAAATGGCCTTCAACTTAGAGAGAGTATAGTCCTATTGGAAATATTAGATATGTGCTGTAGAAGTCCAAGGAAAAGACAGCAAGGAAGCTGAGAAGAGATTCATTTCTTTGACTTCCTCAAATCTCTCTTTCGTTCCAAGGCAGAATGTGGGAAAACCGGTCCGAGGGATGTAAGTGTAGTTCCCAAGCTCCGATCCAGCACATGTGTTTGTTGCTCAACACCAGTATGTTTCACAATACTGAAATGGCCCGTAGTCAAACTAAACATATCCATGCAGAGTGACAGGAGGCAGTCCTATATCTGTGTGGACAGACAGAGGGAGACATGCACAGAAAAAGAGACTGAATAAAAAGAAGTACTGTAAATATTTTCTTTAGCAACAGTGAAAGTGTCCCAGGGTGAACCGACAATTACGCGAAGGTCTCATTCACCTTTTTTGGGCCCCGTTTGTTGGACTAAAAGTAAAGTATGTAATGTAACAATAGTGAATTAAGACGGTTAATAATGAAACCGTGCGGCTCAAACAGCCCCAGCAAACACAAGAGAATAAAAAAGGTACATACGGATTTTGTTCTCGCTGAAATAGGAGGTTGTCAGGGGCTTTCTAGCACTGCAAATCCCCCCACAGCCCCATATGTTACTCAGTATTAAATCTTTTAATGTGTGCAGATTAATGTCATAATTGTTTGTGAGCAGTGTCCTGCTGTTACAGCTGAAGCCGATTATATATTCCCTGAGAAAAATAGCCAAGCACATGAATAATATATTAAAATACAAACTCAGCTACGAGATACAAACTAAGTTTTCCTACAGTGTCAGTATGGCTTTTATGCTTTGTTAACTCAAAATGAAACTCATAAGCCACCCAAACTGCATGCAGACTACAATATAAAATACAATACAATACAAAATAACCTCCATATGCTCATGTGATCATGGTGAATGGCTCTTACTAAGAAATGCTGTGTGTGTGTGTGTGTGTGTGTGTGTGTGTGTGTGTGTGTGTGTTCTCCCTTAGTGCTTTGCTCACACGTGCTGGAACAAAGAGAGAGCGCACTCCTCCTCTCAGTCAACTTCCCTCCATAATGACAGGAAAAATAATCGATTACACGCGGCAGTGAGCAGAGAGAGACACAGGAGCATCCCACAGAGGCCCAGAGGCCCAGAGAGGAGCAGGTAGTGGATGACAAGTACAACACACGGCCCATCACCCTCCTGAACGCCACCCCAATCTGCCTCTCATCACCGCCTCTGACACGCAATCTGACAGACATGGTGAGACGGGGGGCATTTTAATCTTTTGTGAAAATATTGGATTAGCACATTTGTCTTAAAGGACCGCACCAGTGTTGCACACACACACATATACACATCATGCTGTTGTTAATAACACTGCTGACCATTTCCAACGCATGCTGTGTAATTTATGTTTTTTTATTATGTTTTTTTATTTTTCGGGGTACTATTATTTTCTGCATGGAATAAAAATCAAGACGCCGACTCTTGAAACTTGCTTAGAGTTGTAAAATCCTCCACAGCAATTATTAAGTCCTCATTATGCTTTTCATTCACTATTGTTACAAAGTAATACAGTCACAGTCCAGATTAATTTGAAAAGTCTGCATGATTACCTCACCACAATAACATTGACAAAAAGGAATGCAGACTTGGCATTTATTGTGATGCATTATGCAGCTTTCAACTATATGCCAACTGATTTTCATGAAATATGGAAACGGTAGGAAACCAATGACTGCTTGGAAAAAAGTTTTCAACATTTAAACGCTCCAGCACAACTTGCTGAATCGCTTGCAGTAAATGGGCTTAACATGCAAAATCACTGGTACAGTCTTTTAATGGCAAAGGCAATAGCTCCTGAGAATATAATGAGATGGACCTACTTCAGAGTTCAACATCACCATGAAAGTAAAAGTGACTTCTAGAGATACTAACAGCCACACATAGGCAATCAAAGTATCCAATTGTGATGAGATATTTAGACCAGATATCATATTTTGAGCCTATAAATCAGTCTTAAAAGTCATTCCAGAGTCATCTTCAGCTTTAACCTTTTTAACACATTAGGTGCTTTGATGGCACACAGTACATAAAATGCAGACAAGAATTGAATGTCCCGTTCACCAGATATTTTATACAAGCCCATTCTGATGTCAGCCCATGTTGTGACTGCGTCGAGGTAGGAGGAGAGAGCTGTGCTGTTTTTGGGAGGGGGTCTGTAACTGGTCCACCGAATGAGTCACAGTGTAAAGATCTGGTTCTTAGCAGGAGGGAAGCCCTGGGTGTGTCTACTGAGGATCACATCAGGATGTGTGTGTGTGTGTGAGGGAGAGGGATAGAGGAAGTGAGAGTGAGTGAGTATAAGTAAGTGAGAGAGAGCGGATCCATCACCTGTAACATAAATCCGATCCAGATGTGGGAAAAGGGATTCATTAATCAGATGTGTCAGGCTGCATTATGTTCTGTGTGTGCGTGTGTGTGTGTGTGTGTGTGTGTGAAGTTCTAGTTTTTGGCCTGTAGGTGGGGTCAGAGTACAGCTGGATTGAGCTTGTCCTGAGAGAAATAGCACTGCTATCTACATCCACACACACACACACACACACACACACACACGCACACGCACACGCACACGCACACGCCGTCGTTAGCTGCCCTGTCCCACTGGAGATAAGGTTTACAGGTAATGACAAGGTCCAGCAGTTACATGTTATTAGAAGTGTTTAACCCTCGATACGGTCAGATAGCCATCAGTTAAGGGGGGATAATGACCTCCAGTCTTTTAAATAGCACAAAACATTTAGTGGCAGGCATGAGGCTAAAGTTCCACTCATGCCATCAAAGCTTATTCGAGGCATCTTGTGTGTTCAAAACAGATTACTTCTCTATTAAAAGTTCCTCTTTCTGTTTCAGTTCCCTGTTTTACTGTTACTGTTTTGGATTGACACCGAGAGCAACCAGCTCACTTCTGCTTTTCTAGAAAGCAGACAGCACTAAACCAAAACACTTAAACCAGCAGACTCTGAAAAGCTTAAGGGAGCTCAGGGTGTATGTGTGTCTGCGTGTGCGTGTCCGGCTCCAAACAAATGTTTTCATAATTCAGACGCTTAGCGCAGTGAACCAGCTTGTCTCGCGGTGTAACCATGGAGACTGCGCGTTTACTGATGGGAGGTGGCCGAGGATGGGAGCGTTTCCATCCCGAAACAAAAGCATCTGCGCCCAGCTGGGCAAAAAAGACAAGACACACGCTCATCCAATCGTCTGCACATTCGCGCGTGCATGTTGAGCCCATTATCAGCACTCCAATGACAACAATGGCAATCAATACCAACTATCAAGCACGCTATGTGACACACTCATACACACATATAGAGCCATTATTCTTGTATTCTGAGCAAAGCATTTTTGGCCATGAGTATTTCAAAATGCTCCCAGGTTACTCCCCCATGCCACTTTCACAGACTCACCAGCGCTACAAAGACTAACTTTTGATCTCAAGAGAATGTGATGCAGACGAGGTGATACAGTTGCAATTCCAACTGGTTATTAATATAGATTACAATGGCTGTGAACGAAGCACTACATTCGTGAAACCAACGTGAAAACAATTTGTACTTGTCAAAGTAAATGGGTAGAACAATGATAAGTTGGATAATGGAACTTAAGTGCCTTAAGGAATAATTTATTTTCTTTCGTGGCAATGCTTTCCTGAAATGTTCCCCAAAACTCTGAAAGAAAAAAATAGGGAACATTTCTCAACAGGATGCTGGATTAACAAATCAGCTTCCATAATGTACAGATCCACACCACAAGCAAATACAGCAGAAGTGGGATTCCAGCTTTTCACATCTAGCACCTGAGGCCACATAATCATCCCACTGGAGTCCAACGTGTCTGGCCTAGTTTGTCTGTTTGTTTTACACCAACTCCTGAGAAAAACATCTGGGTCTTTAGCTTGCTAGATGTTTAGTTTTCTTCTCCTGCTTCAGTCAGTTGGTGCCGGACAGGGAGCGTTATCAGAGCTTGTTTGCCTGCTGCTGCTGGAATCAGGGGAGAGGAAAGACTGAGCTAACATCATAGCCCATAAATAGTGCATTTTAGTCTCACCATAAGTGTTGGTTTATTACTTCCAGCAACGTCTTTGACATTAAACATCACTGTCAATTAATGTTAAATAAAATGTAATAAAAACACCAGACCACACCTCATCTCTGTTTACACGCTAAGGGGAATGACCTGCTCATCGTCCCCCTTCTCTCTGTTTCCCGGTGAGAATGACGTGTGTGAGTGAGAGTGTAGCGGGATACTGGGAGGGGTCTGGTTCCAGATGTAAGTGGTACGCGTCAGACAAGAAGAGGCCCATGCTAGAAAAGCACAGGAAACGGATAACTGACTTAAGGGGTCCTGACTCAGTGTGTGTGTGTGTGAGAGTATAGGGTCCGTGTGTCAGCCAGGTCACGGTACAGTCACGGTAAACTTATACCTTTGCATGGGATTGTGAGTCATGCCTATACAGTGAGTCACAGTGAGACCCATGATGAGTCAAGTCCCGCTCACCCATATGCATTTATGGCCTCTTGTATTTTAAGACACTTTTTCCTCACAGTTTAACAGAACAAAGAGATGACTACTACACAACCCAAATAAAGAACATGTGTGTTTGTGATACATTATGTATGTGGGGAAATCCTATGTGTTATATATGCTGGGATATGGTAATGTAGTGTGACCCCTGTATGAGAGGGGAAGTGCCTCTATGTATAATGGATGAGTATGTGTCATAAATTATGAGATAAGGGGGAGTAATCCAGCATGGTGCCACTTCAATTTGACTGGGTGGAGAACAGCATGGAGGGAGGGAACAGCGGCACAAGCCTGCCCTCTAGTGTAAAGACCTACTAGTTTGAAGCCGCAGCAGGTACCGGACTACAGCCTGCAGACTCAAAATGATCATATAAATGATTCAATAAATGGCAACATGAAAAGTTAATGACGATATTAGTTGATCTCCTAGAAATAAATTTTGATAAAAGATGATATGTGTCACACTGATATGCCAAACATTCCCTGGTTAACAAATGGCAGTATTTGCTGCTCTTGTGTTTTCTAGTGAATTGAATATTTTGGGGCGTTGTTGGATACAAAGATGTCACTTGTGGGAATTTGTGAGGGGCGTATTTCAGGAGTGTTCAGGAGATTTTAGTTGCAGCCATAAAATAAATATCTACCAGATACAACCTTAACAAAAGTTGAACAGTACAATTTCTACAAGTCAAGGATTCATTAAAGGGCTGTTGTTTTGGGTTACTTTAGATTGTACAGATTATTCCACCCGTTGCCTAAAGGCTCGTCTAGTGCATCTTTTAAGATTATATAGACATTGTGATCTTACATTTATCTTAACTAATTCACAATTTTAACGTAAAGGTTCTCTCTACAATATTCAGAGTATTAATATAGCGGTAAACAACTATTTGCAATGTAAAGATATAGAGGAGTAATGTCTGGCTGAGCAGAGAATGAAGTCGCTCTCCCTCTGTGTGTGTTGTTATCCCGGCTTCTCTGTGCTTTGTCTACATAGTCTTCACCATATTAAGAGCTCTGTGGAGGCACTAGATATGCTCTGAATTTTCCAGTTTAAGCATAATTTGATTTAAAAAAAAAAAAACAGCATTTTCTATTGTTTGCAGATTTTGTCTTTCTGCAAGTTCGTGAGTCTCTTTCTCAATCTTTTTCCTTTGGCCTTTTGTTTTGCATCCTCCCACAAAGCACAATATAAACATGTATACCCCCACTAATTGGAGGCCCTGACCAGATACACAATAACACTACAGGGACCTGAACTGTGTTGCAATTGATTTCCTGGTGACTGGGGGTGCATTTTTGTGGTTACCATAGAGATGTCAAGCGGTGGCCAGCAGAGGAGTTTCTTTAGTTTGGTTGGACGAGTTCTGCAGCGTTACACCGACACACTGCCAGAATCCTAGTTTGCAATGAGATAATGTGTTTTTCTTCTCTGTGTTGAGAGAGTCGGTCAGTGAAACATGATGCCGTGTGTGCAACTGAGTTGAAATTGTTGTGTCATACCTCCTCATGCAAGTTCTCCAAAACTAACAAAGAATTCCAGGGAACACAACTTAGGTCATTCTGCAATAAACCATCTAAACTTAATTTCCTAGATTTGTGGATTGACGTGGAACTTAATTAATTAACATAATTCTTCTTGATTGGTCGTCAAGTCACAAGGTTTAACATGTTGCCATACTGAGACAGACTGACGGAGACTCAGGGAGCTAAGTAACAATTTAAACAAGAACAGCAGCTATCAGCATGCTCTCTCTTAGAATCCGTCACTCATTCAGTTGGCAAAGAAAAACAATCTTCACAAAGGCACAACACACATTTCTATCTATCTATCAGACAGACACACAAACACATTTCTCTCCAGTTCATTTTAGAGCAGATAACAAATTAAGGTAAGAGACCCTTTTCCTGTAAACTGCTCAGTGTGTGCTGACACAGCCCCGTGCAGACAGAAAGCTGTGCTGACCAGACGGCTGTGTATGTGTGATGAGTGTGACATTTCATAGATTTCACCTAGGTAACAACTACTCAAACAACACAGCAAACATGCCGAGGAACATTTCTCATAAACTAAGCTGAAATAGTTCACGTTGTTTGTCGATGTGAGCTCAACTTTAAATCCTTTGATTCAAGGGATCCATGGCTAGTTTTAAACAAAACTCCTTCTGACCCCGACAGGTCTGACTGATCCAACATTGGTAAGGCAGAAAGAGTTACCAGTTTTCCAAAGACACCTGCATTCTAGCTCTGCCAGGGGGCTCTAGAGAGCCAACGCTGTGAGGGGTCCTCCACATCGAAGCCTGCCGGCAAAGCCGGCGGGCTCGCAGCTGAATTTGACAGCAGCGAGGGGGCTCGATGATTGTGACATCATTGTTGAACTGTGCCAGAGGGCTGCTTTCTGACTAGGGCAGAGCCAGCTGCCAGTGTCAAGGCAGACACTATGAGCGGGGCTTGTAATGGGGCTGATCAAGGCTTTGTTGTGCTAGTAAACCACTAACTACAGGCCGGTCTGCAGCTGTGGGGTTGTAACAGTTGGCAGGTGGCAGGATTCCCCTCACAAGCAATGCTATTATCATTAATGAGACACATGTATCCTCATTGCTGCCGGCTGCAGCGTCATGAGGTCATAGACTCACTCATGAGGTCCTCAGACTAATGAAGCAGAAGTAAAAACACATAATTTTCAAATGAAAAAGAACAAAACTTACCCATTCCCTAGATCATCAATATCGTCATCATCTTCATCATCATCATCATCATCATCATCATCCTCGACGTCTGGGCTCTTACTGCCGAGGTTGCTGTTGCGGAGGTAATCTCCCTTCAGAAGGGACGGATCCGAGTCGTCCAGCGCTTCGATTAGTTGGATACGAGCAGTGTGGCTGATCCGGAGGGGAACGTCCAACTGGCTGTTACCGGTGGACGGAGCTTCCCCGGCCTGTAGTCGAGGACTGGCTTGACCCTGGCGCCATGACAGCGGAGAGGAGCGATTTGATAGACTGGAAATTGAGAACGCAGCAGCTTCATCGCTGTCGTAGCACACGGTCCCCTCCACACAGCTGTGGAATGAAAAAGAGGGTACGCTTTAGGGATTGCTGGGAAATATTCACAGCACTGTGCTCCCCTAAAGGGATGAAAAGGTCAAGCTCATTTTTAACAGACAGGTAGTGAATCCAATCATCTTTCCTTTTTACCCCACCCTGCATCCTCTTCTCTCAGAGGGATTTTACACAGGCTTAGGGAATAGGTTTTCAGGTGTCTGTGTATACATATTAGTAATGTGCATTGATGTTATATCCATGTCAGCAAACATGCCTTTATGTTCCTCTGTGCCCTGCAGAGCACTGTCATTTGTGTGAGTCTACAGATACCAGCATCCCTAACATCACAATATCATGCATTCCCTGTGTTAAAGCAGCAGAGCTCATCACTGCTTAGTGCTTAGGTTGAGCATTTGCATATTAAAAGGTTACTGGCTCTCAAACTGTGTGACAGTACATGCATTTGCATGCTTCATTCAAATGAACCTTGTCTGCAGGATACAGAATCATCTCCACAGAAACCATCAATGAAAACTTTTTCAAATGAAGCATAAAACAGGCAGGAAAGACGTGGAGACAGGATGAGAGAGAGGATGCTACTTGTCTTGTTTGAATGGATTTTCAGATTCTTTTTTCTTGTTATGCATTCGGCATATATCAGGGAAAGTATGTGTAGACAAAACAATTCGGTTGCTCACCAATCCATTTGTTCAATTCATGCAAATCTCTCACTCTAAACACTAGTTTTTCACAGGAAATATGACATCTTGTTTGCACAGGAAACTTCCACCGACAGGCTTTAGGCCTCAAAGCAGAATATGTCTTCAGGGACAGCGGGAACTGATTCAAGGTTATTACGTTACGATAAAAGTATGAATGACAAAGGAAATGTATTCCAGCAGGGAACCATCTGCTGATTTGCTCTTCACGTATACGAGCTCCCACCGAGGGACAGAGAGAGGATACACGGCAGGAGATGCACGGACAGGCAGACAGAGGGGAAGCTCTCAAGGACAAAACGTGAAGACACGCTGAACGCAATCAGAATCAGTCAATGACAGGAAGCAGAGGGAGGGAGAGGACACACGAAAGCTCACGTACACTTAATCGCAGCATTATTGGATGTATTGTTGTGTGTCTGAATATGAGTCGTGACTGTGCATTGGCAGGGTCGGCTTTGAAGTCAGCTTTGAGCTAATCCTGCTTCAGTTCCGTATTAACCAACGCAAAGAGAAAGCAGAGGAGGTAGAAAAGGACAGACTAATGGATACTGGTCCATCAGGAATACTGATATTGTTCTTAAAGCCCACCGGCAGTTAACCACCACACCCCAACACACTGTTAGCAATGTCAATAAGAATGCACATCTCAACTGCTCTTCTCTTTCACTTGTTTGTCTTTTCTTTTTGTTTCTGTTGTACAATATCATGCAGTCCTGTTTGTATGTGCGTGTGCATGTGCGTGTGCATGTGTGTGTGTGTGTGTGTGTGTGTGTGTGGCTGACCTGTGGCTGAGCTGCACACCTCTCAGGCTGGTCATGGTTTCCTCCAGGTTCTGTCGAAGGTCCAGAACATTTTGCACGGTCCTCTTCCTCTGGGATTCTGGGTCTGCAGGGGCGCATATACACACGTTACATCATTAGTGGATGACAAGAACACTGTTACCTGTTCAAACATTTATATTATATACAGTATGTACAAATGCACATAAATAGGCCTACACTATGAAATATGACCATATATGAGTTGATAATGATGATCATGGATGTTTTATTTATTGGCTTTGTTCAAAAAATAACCATGCAGACTGATCGTGAGTCAGAGTAGTTCCCATCAGTGACCAAAATCTAGGATTACACCAAATCATCTAAATAAAACAAATAAATAAATAAATCTACAACAGGCAAAAAATAATAAAAATAGAGAACTACAAAAGGGAAGGACAAAACAGAGTCAACAGTGGCAGGGTACGCGCAGTTGTTTTTCCAGATGGCAGTGGAGCAAACAAAATCAAATATGATGGCAGTCAGACAGACAAAACAACATAGAAGACCTTTAAGACCAGACAGGACTCACACTCCAGTCTATCCAGCCAGTGCACAGTCACATCTGTCTGGATCCATCTTTCTCTCCTCTCCAAGCACCCTCCGTCACAATGCCCTGGTGCCCGTTCATTGCACTGTGCCCCTTTGCCCCTTTGCTATCAGAATAAACCAAAAGCCTTTCTCACTTAAACCCACCAGGGAACATATTGGCATTTGTCTCACCCCCTGCTGTTGTAATCCGCTCAGATTGGGCTATATAGATTCATGTTGGGCTATCCTGCCAGACTGCTGCTTCATACGTGTGTGTGTGTGTGTGTGTGTCTGAGTGTCTAGATAATTCCCCCTGTGGGTTGGAAGATTGGAAGCAATATAAGAACCAAAGTGGTTCAACCACTTAGTGATACAGACACCATTTATTCATGCTCAGAAAACAAAACATGTTTCACTTTCACTTTTTACTCCAAAACATGTCAATATGAGAGCTTGATATGGGGCCCTGCTCACACTTTTGTTGCTACTATCATAGGATTTTCATATCCATGCAATGGTCAGACAGACATAAGACTGAGAACCAGGAAGAAACTACATGTACTCTATCACACATATTCTCACATAGACTGCAATCAGGACACCTACGCTGCATCACGTGACCTTGACCCTTGCTCTCTCTCTCTCCGGCTCAGTGTATTTATGTGTGATGGTGGGGGGATGGTGATAAAAGAGTTATAGTGTTAAGATATGGGACAGCCTGTTTACCCCTGGGGTTCAGGTCAATAGACCATTATAACTGGCCAGCTGACTCCCAAATGAGCACAGCAAGATTATTTACTATAACTGAACGACAGTGTAAGAAGAAAATATAAATTAAAAAAACAAAAGTGTACTCTTACTTACTATCACCACTGTGTTACAAAGTCGTTCTTGTCAAACATATACATCTATACATCTATCTACAGTTAAACATTTTCAAGTTTCTCAACTGATTTAAAAAAAAGGCATCGCTCAGTTCTCATGTGAGAATCTTTGCTTTAAAGAAATTGCTAGATGGACAAAAAACTGATAGTTAACAGGGTATGGCTGTCGTCGTCCACCACTTTGGTCAAAACTGAATATATATCTCAACAACTATTAGATGGATTGTCATAGAATTTTGTACAGGCATTCGTGGTCCAATGACTTTGTTGATCCCGTGCCATTTCCTCCAAAAGATTGGCATTTTAGGTTAAAGTGGAATATCTATTAAAAACATCACCGTGAAAGTTTGCACAGACATTCATGGAGTCCAGAAGATGAATCCTACTGACTTTGGAGAGCCGATGAGGAAAAACATTGTCCATCAACTTTGACTATATTCGAGCACCAAGCATGACGTGAACACAGAGTCCACCTCCTCTCGCTCCACTAGAGTCCTGCACTCTGTCCTGCGGTCCTCCCATCAGATATTCTGTCATATGCCATTAGTGATAAACACGAAAACAACAAACAAATAAAGACAACAATGGGACATCCAAATACCTGCAAAGCTAATGACATTCACATCAGCCTCAGATGTACTTTGTGTTTATTGCTCATTAGCAAATTATAGCACACTGACCTAAGAGGGTGAACATGGTAAGCATTATACCTGGAGAGCAACGGCATGTTTGCATTGTCTTTGTAAGTGTGTTATCATGCTGGCATTAGCATTTAGCTCAATGCCCAGCTGTGCCTAAATACTACCATGGCTGTAACCTTTTTGTCTTGTTAAATATTTAAAATAAATTCCCCTTTTATACAATGAGCCCACGGAACAACATATTCTATATACTGAAGCAATCTACCAACACAACCCTGAAAAGACTCAACCCCCTCCCTCCCTCACACACTCCATTCACAACCACCCCTCCTAGAAACAGTCCAGCTGGCTAGAGAGGAGGTAAAGGGGGGAAGACCATTCTAATGAGTGAGGAGGGCAAATTTTGAGCTGCCAGAGGTGTCAATCTCAACAACAGCTGCAGACTAAACACTGTTCTCACACACACACACATATCCACGGTGGGGCTACTCACATGCACACACACACTTGCACTAGACCCGATTTACAAAGCTAGATTGATTTCTCCTCAAGAGAATGGCCACATAGACAATTGATTAGGCATCCCTAGGGACAGGCAGCTCAGCGGAGAGGGATGATGAAGCCATTGTGATCCAACCTTCTGCTGCTCACATACACTAGACACACACACACATTCACACACAGTGCAAATGCTGCTTAACAAAATAAATACGCAAAAATAGAACTACTTTGTTCTGCTGGCGCTGCTCATATTAAAAGGCAGTCGAGCACAGTATGGGAATTCAAGATATAAAGAGCCAGATATCAGCTTTAAAATGTTCCATTTTTGTTATTTGTTCATACAAAGGTTTAATGGGAACAAAGAACCCCTTGAACATGCAAACACAGACAAAAGTCTGACACATTCAGCCACAGGCACACACATGCAGGCTTTAATTGGGCAATTTTAATTACCCTTAAACGCAAGCTTTGTTTAACATCGGCGTCAAATTGATTAGATACGGTCTGCATGATTACGCATGTGCCTGTGTGGATGTGTGTGCGTGTCTGTAAAAGACTTCCTGCCCTGCCTCTGCCCTGGCGGTCCCAGCTGGCATGTGGGGGGGGGGGGGAAGAGGTGCGGTGGTGGTGGGGGAATTAGGGATGCAAATATCCCTGTCAGCTCCCCAGGGGAGTAGATGAATTACACTGATCTGTTTTAAACTGAGTGTGTGTGTGTGTGTGTGTGTGTGTGTGTGTTTGTGTGTGTGTGTGCGTGTAGAAGTGCCTATGTGCATGTCCACATAGGTGCTGGGACCGGGGCGCTACACCTTCTCAACTTAATACACTTGTGAACACACACTATAAAACTAGCTGAGGAGCCTGTCATAATGGCCGACTCAGACTCTTAAAATGAGAGCCAGCAGGTTAGAGTGAGAGTGTTGTTGTAATTGCATGCATGTAGTGCATGAGTGGGACAACTTCTGCATCCTAATGAAAGTCTGCTCTCAGACAAAACAAAGAAAGAAAAACCGAAAAGAAGCAAAATAAATATGAAGTCAGAGGTGTAAAGGACGGAAAAGTTCTCAACTACCAATGCAGTATTCTGGCTCTTCCTGAAATGTCAGGCTCTCAGCGCCAAGCTTATTTGTTCATGATGAAGATGTGAATCTTTAAAAATGCATCAAAATATATTCTTTTTTTTTTTATGTAAAATAATCTCCCAAAATATTTGGGCACTATAGTTTTAGCAAAAAAGACTCCAACAGGATTAAATGGGTTTGTTGTGGACTATTTGCAGCTGAAGATTAATAAAAATGCAGTGCAAGTGTTCATCAATAATGTAGGAACATGTCATCCAGCGCAACAGTGTGTCATCTATGTGTTTTAATAGTCTTTGGACAATAATGGACATCTGTGGCACAGTGAAATAAACTATATCATGGCGAATACCTGATAATATGAAAAATATAAATGGAAGTCTTATCCCTTAAAAGTAGAGGAAGTTGAAAACGTATGTTTCATGATGGGGATGCCTGATGGTTACTTGGCTAGCGAGTAAATAAAATAAAAATAAATAAATGGTTTCCTCTCTTGGGTCACTTGACTCTCCTCTCTATTAGAAAGAGAACAAAAACCTCCCCAAAGGCACACTAATGGCTCTGTCCTTGCAGGACTGGTCTGCCATTATGTGTTTGTGCAGCCACATGGCATCCCTCTTTGACAGTGTGTGCCTTTACCAGCGAGAAGTGCAGTTTTGCAGAATATCTATGAATATAGGTTTGAGTAATGGCTCCTGATTCTATTCTTTCCTTCCTTCCCTCCAGAGTTCATTTGTCCCTGTCCCGTCCACGTGCCTGCACATATGTTAGTGTCACCGTAACACTCCTCGGGCCACAGTGCCCTCATCACGTGATAGATGTGTGTGTGATTGAGCCTCGCTGCTACTGCATCACCAAAGGTCTGCACGTTCAGCGATATGTGCAAGTCTTTAAAATAGTAATAGGTTTCCGAAGTGTTTTTACAGCATTCCTGACAAGTGACATACAAGAATCAAACAAACAGGATGCAAGTAAAACGTTTTTGTTATCGTTCAAGTTTTTACGTCTTGCTCTTTTTGATAATATTTCTGTTGGGCATGGCTTGCAAAAAATGGAAAGGTGAAACAAAGGTAGCGCATGTGATAACCCAGATATACACCTGTCACAATGTGAATATGAACCTGCCAAGCTACTAAAATAGTTCATTATTTTATATTTTGTTTGACATTTAGTATAGCGTTCCCTGTATTTTCTCTTTCTGTCCTCTGTCTCCACTCAGAGCAGCATCACAGCCAACTGCTGACCTAAGACAGTGAGCAAAACAGGAAGCATTACAACATACAGCCATTCCTGCACATCTGGACAGGGCGGACAAACACGCCAATGCACCCAAATGTGCATCCACACACAAACACACATGCACTAAAGTTCATCCGCTTCGCCAGGATGTCGCAACAGGATATTAGACCCTTGAAGATCATATCTGATATGTGGCATGAATGGCTAATGAGCATATCGGAGCACAATACTGCATCTGTGTACACTGAATCTGAAGAGTTGTTGGTTCGAGTGCAAAGATTGAACACATGATGAGCTTGTCAATGCACAAGTGTGAGAAAGAGAAGAAATTGAAAGATAGTCAGCAGTGGTTTGGGGCAGCTAACCGTGTTAAAATCTATTTAAAAATTGGAAACGCTTATGCAGGAGTGATACCTTTACAGACAACGGAGAGGATGAGCAACACAGCGACACAGAAACACAGACATGTGAATAGACAGATGAAAGTATTACTGATAGATCCAGAATCCTCTGTGCAGCAATCTTCTCTCTCTTATCCTCTCAGTCCAGATGTCCACACCGACAAAACCTGGCTCTGAACACTGACCCATACACAAACACACGTAAACACACTCTCCATCTCTTTAACCACAGCCCTATCTGCTTAGAAGGCAGAGTGCTATGCGCTTAGAGGGAAAATGAGGAGGCTTTGAGTGACGATCTAAAACTCACACAGCACACATAAACACATGTGGTATGCAGACGTGGCTGTCAAAAAGAATATCACCTGGAGGAAAAAAAAAAACACATGATGGATGTGCGTGTGTTGTGTGTTTGAGATGCATCATGAAAGTTAAACATCTAGAGCTTTCAGCAGTATCTCTTTTGCTTCCTGTGTATGCCGGAAAACTCTAAATACAGACTGAGCTGCACACACACTCATACCGACACACAGACACACACTGACTACATAGCGGCAACGAGCCAAGGCAGACCATAATGTGTGGCAATGTTTGGGGTGTATTTTTGTTCAAGAGGGTTGTTTCCTGTGAAACTGTATTTTACGATGTGCTTAAACCCAGCTGCAGCTCCGCTCTCACATGTCAGGCGGACAGTCTGCACTCTGTGTGCAGTGCCTGCACTGTTAATAAGGTGATGGGTAAGACGGTAGAACTGGTGACAGCAAGTTAGTAAGTAATTCCACTGATATTTTACAAAATAATGTATTTTTATTTTGTTAATCAATTAGTCTTTGGTTTAAAATGTCAGAAAATAGGGGAAAAGCTGAGGGTTATCTGGTAAATCAAATACCTGATTTCAAAGTACTTGATCACACAGAAACATCTTGTGTATCTAATATTTTCATATTGTCATGAAGCAAAGGTGGTCCAATAAAAACATAGATATTGAAAGGATATCTGACTCGGTTTGCATGTTATGGCAAAATCTCCACTCGAAATGTATGTCTGCATTTTGGCCTTAAATGGCTGTTATGTGTATGCTACTGTGTTTGTTTACAGATGACCTCCAACTCAATTTTGTAGCTGCAACATTGCAGCTAGATTGTGCACAGATGGTGCAAAATTCAGCTTCCAATTCAAGCCGAAAATAAAAATGTTACGTAACTTAATAAGACTTGAATTGCGCGACAAAAATCACATAAAACATAAAAAATGATTTGTGCTCGTGGATTTTGACACTGATTTGCCGTCATAATGTTCCCAGGTAACGTTTCTGTTTACTTCTTGTTGTTGGTTGAGCTTTGACCCACACCACTGATACTGCATTAGCATTGTCACTGATGTAAGCTAACCACAATACTGTCATCAGATGCATGTGTGCGCGACTAATACTGTTTCCTTACAGCAGCTACAACATGCACACATACACCTCAGTAACAAAGGGCACTTTTATCGGAGACCTTTCATACGAGGAAAACACAAATAGTACAGAAACAGATGAATACTGAAAAGCATTCGTCATCACAAAGCGGCCTAGATAACTCCTTGAGTCCTTATCTCCTTCTTTATCTCTCTCTCTCTCTCTCTCTCTCTCTCTATTTTGCTGTCCTAGCACCCATACTTTGAAACAAAATCTCCCCCCTCGCGTTAGATCTGCTGTAAGTTCAAGGGCTGATCTGCGTGGTAACCGTGTGTGTTCCGAAGTGTGTTGTGTTTGTAGGTGTTTTTGATTGTTGTTTTGTCTTGTTTGTGCTTTGCACTTGGAATTTGTGTTTTCTGTACTTACACTACTGTAAAAAAAAACTTTGTATCCCGTGTTAAAAAAAAGGTGCTTTATAAATAAAGTTTTAGTTACACTTACACACACACACACACACACACACACACGCACACACACACACACACACACACACACACACACACACACACATTTACATTTTGTTTTATGAGTAAACTGTGCATAATATACCAGGCTTCTGTTATTGCCTGGAAAGATTAGTTAACCACAAATGTATATATATATATATATATATATATATATATATATATATATATGCCTGTTTTGTTTTAGTGATAATCAGCATGTGAGTATCTGCATGTGTGTTATGTAAGAGCTGATGAGACAAAAACACAGAGTGGACTAATATGATTTAGGAAGAGGATGTCAGGAAGCAGACAGCACTAATGCAATGGCTCCTACATTAAGTCCTTAGAGACTGACCACAATGCATTATAAAAACACACACACACACACACACACACACACACACACACACACACACACACACACACACACACACACACACACACAAATAGAGAAAATGCACCATCATACATGCAACCATGTGCAGATCTTCCTTTCTACTCCTGGTGACAAAATCCCTCCCTCACACTAGAAAGATTGTCCTCTGTCCTCCTGAAACACTTGCCAGAAATATCCTTCTCTGCTGTCTGACTGGTGACAGAACACTGCTACCCGTCAACTCACATCAGAGTTAAAAGAGAGGAAGAGGAAGAGAGAGGAAGAAAAAAAATCGAAGCGATGCTTTATTCCTCACTTTCCTTGGCAGTTGCATTAATTTGGCTCGTCACCGCCTCCTCGATGGGAGGACGACTGCCCTGAATCCCTCAGTCAGCGAAGCCCGGGGTGGAACCAGCCGCTCAGGCCGCACCCGCATCACATTAGAGACTCAGCAGCACTGCGATCACAGTGGAGGGAATGAGGAACTAAGAGTGAAAAATACCCTGTCACTGCCAAAAAGATGAATACAGGGGAGTAGACAGGAGAGGATATCAGTGACTGAATGTGGCACACATTGAATTTGTGTGTCTGTGAGCTTTGGACATTTAAAGCTGCAGCTGCTTTGTTATTTCCTGCAGCGCTGTTAAATTCTCTTGAACAGGATTATGTGTGTGTGTGTGCCTGTGTTTGCCTCGGTGTGTGTCTTCTTTTTTGGGCTTTGTCGATTTCTCTGTGGGGTTTATTGTTCCGCAGACAGCTGACTAGGATGCATCGTCTCCCACGAGTAGCCATCAAGCACACAAACGATACAACATCACTTTGAAATAACAAGCAGGTTGGTAGTCAAGGCTTCTTTTTTGAGCATTCATGTGTCACTGAGTGTTATTCTCTTCTCCTCTGCTGAGCCTGTAAGTAACACAGTCTCCCAATTCCTACGATCGGCTCAGCAAACACCAAAACTACACAGCATCTCCAATCTTCTAACCTAAATCTATTTTCTCTATTTCATCCTTGATAAAGAAAAATTCCCCCCTAATACCTAAATCTCCATCCAAACAGATGTCCTTTCCTTTAATCTGTAATTCATTTTAGCCTTGGTAGCTGGCCTTTTCCAGGGTGATAGATGATGTGTGATTAGTGGAATGGAGGCTGAATCTTCACATTATCTTTTTGCAAGGCCTAATCCGGAGGCTTGTTGGTGTCTTTAGACAGCACCTCTCTAAACCGAGCCCGCCCCATGCTGGGAAAGGCCACTGCTTTAGGGAGCTTACCCTCTTGCATACACTTCTTTATGGGTGCTGATGGGACTGGGAGGTGTCATTAGTGGCACACATCTGAGGTTCAGTGTTTTAGATTACCCTGGCAATGTATGCTTTACACGGTGTCATTCAGGTCGGTGCATTTTATTGGCAGAATTTACAGAGTTCATCATCCCCTGCATCTATGTCCAAGCTTAATGCTAACGCCGTTAACAAGACATCTTATAAAACATGCTGCATTTGGGAGAATTATCTCTGCAAGTCCAGAGCTGCTGTCCGTGGACACACAAGTCAAGTAATTCTCTAAATCCAATTAATGAAAAAGCTCTTCATCTCTCAGTGGTAAAACATGTATGTCCGATTAAAGAAAATCAGATTATACTGAAACTAATCCTAAATCACCCTGCAAGATAAACATATAGGCCTAACCTTGACATATCCTGGAGTCTTTTCTTTTCTCCATTGTGTGTGTGTGTGTGTGTGTGTGTGGGAGGTCGGTTATCCCTTAAGTGCATAGCTGATGGTCTTCGGTTATACATCCCAATGATTAGACCTCAGTGGCATTCTCCATTATCTTTGCCTATGGAGGCTAATATCAAAAGGACAGTACCACAGTGCATGCTGGTAGCTGTCACACAACATAACATGTTCAAGAGACAAGAGGCCCATATTTTACTCCCTGTTGCTAACAGCTGACATGTAGCTTCCATAACAACGTGGTATGACCGAGTTAAGGTCAAGTTTTCATGATATAATACGATACAAAGACACGTCACTTTCCTGTATATAGGAAGCAGATGGGAAGACGGTGGGAATGTATATAGGAAGGGGAGGAGGGGATCACAGGGAATGATCCATTGAACATCTATAATCTATCTTCCTATGACACACAGAGCAGAAACCAATTAGCAGAGCGTCCCATCGGAAATGGAGAAGCAGATTAAAAGATGAGCCCACAGCCGCAAGCTACAGGGCAAGTTACAATTAACCTCCTCCTAACACACACACACACACACACACACACACACACACACAAACATGTGCGTACTCCCACAACTATATACACACCAAATGTGGTTTTGATGATAAAACTCTGGCAGGTTGTGGTAGGCTGAAAAAGACCCAAAGCAACACTTGGCCACTTGGGATGCCAGGTAGAAATTTAGATCATTGGCTATAACCATTATTTTTACTCCACTGTCTCTTTCTCTTATTATTCTCCGTCTCCCCCTCATTTATCTCCCTCTGTGAAGGAAGTCGCCCCCTTTCACTTTTCTCCCATGAATCTAAATTCTTACCCTCTACTTTACTCTTTTTCCTAACTTGTGGCCAGCAACATTACCACAAGGATTGGAAAAAGGTCACAGATACACACCACACACACACACACACACACACAGCATGTACAGTACAGAAACACACGCACATACACATAGAGGGCTGCGGGGGCAAGGTCATACAAGCTGTGATTTGGGGGTGTGCAGCAGGAGGCGAGCTGGTGAAGAGAGAGGGAGGAAATGAGGAGAGAGGAGGAAGACAGAGAGAGTGGTTTGATGATGGTCAGAAAATTATCTCCTCTCATCCAGACAGATATAACGACCCACTCTCCATATCTCCCTCACTCTCTGATGTTATCGTGACAAGGGGGAGAGATGGAGAGAGACTGAGCAAGATATATAAAAAGAGAAAAACACAGTGTGTGTGTGTGTGTGTATGAATGAATAATGGATGATAGGTCACAAACTCAGTCATCATTCTCGCAATACACCCCCATTAGCTAAAACTTTGGATGTGTCCTGGTACAGTCGCCCCCCAGTGTGTGACAGTGTGTAGTCATGGGTGCATGTGTGTGCATTTTGCGTGTGAGTTTATGTGAATGATAGCACGCTCACTACCTGCCCATGCCACCACCCCCTCCCTGCTTCCACACGTTGCCCCCGGTAACAAGAGAGTGTGTGTGTGTGTGTGCTGTGTGTGTGTGTGTGTGGGGGGGGTGGATAGTGACCATCTGTCAGTGGCCCGGAGATCAATGGAACTGGAGGGAAGGTGGGAGGGAGGGGGTGAAGGGGGTGAGGGAGTGGTGCAAGGCTAAATATGTGGCCCACTGTGACCAGAGCCTGACTCAATATGCAGCCGTTTTATTTACCGAGTGAAAACACACACCCCACTAGTTCCACTCACACGGCCTTTATTAACGAATGGCTGATTTCGGCGTGAGCCAGGAGATGCCGTGGCTGCGGCATCGACATGAAATATGCAGTTTAGACTCGTTACTACCGCACAAATAGACGCATACACGCGTGGACTGCTTTCAATTTCAAAATAATAGGTTCCCCTGCCAACAGGGTGGTATAGTTAGAGACATGAAACCTGTGAGATAGAGATATAATGAGAGCGGGAGAAGGGAGGCATTTGATAGGTTAATATATATCTAGCTCACTGTGGCAGTGGGTCAGATGGGACTAGGACAAATCATTCCAGTGTTACCTAATGAATCAACAAGAAAACAATGTCAGCTCTGGACCTGCTTACTTCAGCTGCTTCATGCGAGCACACATAGCTAATATACATCCACACAACCACAACATAAACCAATCTTACACATACAAACAAAGCAAATGACTGCCACAGTGGTGAAAACATAGGGATTCTCACCACCTACAGAGCAAGGGCTCTCACCATTGTGTAGTGAAAAGCACTTAACAATAACACACTGACATTATGCTCTGCTGCAATAGAGACTGGACTCATTTAAAATTCACTGTTGATGCTGGAGCTACAGCCAGAGCTGAGGGAACGGTTTGGGTGTAGAGAGGAGAGGAGAGGAGAGGAGAGGAGAGGAGATGTTTACCTGTCATACTGAATCAATAAGTAACTGTTGTTAACATGTTGACATAATCGTACCCTGTCCTAATTGTTGTCATGCTGTATGTGTTCATGCAAAATAAAGATAACAGCAGACTCACCAAGCATCTGGCTAAAGAGCAGCTGCTCCAGGTCTCCCAGAACCGTCACCACTAACTCTGGGTCCACCTTCAGAAAGCTCTTATCCTCTTCACCCTCTATCCCCTTCCTGTCTTTCTTCTCCTCTGTTGACAGAGCTGCACATCTCTCCCTCTCCCCTAGTTTCTTGCCATTAGTCCCAGTGTTCCCTGCTCCATTGGAGTTAGCCTTAGTTGGGTGGTCTGCAGGGTCTATGTCTGCATTCTGGCCTGCTTCAGAGGCCTTGCTAATGGGCTTGACCTCAGCATAGGGTCCCCGTGGTTTACCAGGGGCAGGGATTCGACTCGGCTTGTTCCCGTAAGAAGTCACCGATGGGGAGCAAAAAGGTTTGGTCTTACCCTGGAAAAGAGACTGTTCTGACTTTGAAAGGGTCCGAGAAAGTGGTGGTTTGCCACCCCCAGCCTGAACTGTCTTAATCTGGCCCGGCTTGTTGGTGTCTGTGCCAGGCCGGCTCGCATCATCCTTCCAGCGGGGAGATTGGTACAGGTGCAGCTTCTTCTCAGCATCAGTGAGCACACACAAGTTGTTAAGTGACCGCTGCTTGCGGAGCCTGGACGGATTGGGAACTGGGATAGGGATAGATCCAGCGGAGGGCCGGTAGACCTTGAGCTCTGACCCAGAGGGACGTGAATGTCCCGGGGTAAGAGCGGAAGGCTTGGCCTGGGGCTTCCTAGAGGCCATGGCCTGGGCTGAAGTTTCCTGGCAGGAGACAGCAGCAGACCTCACGTCCAGCTCACTGGGCTTGGCCGTCATTCTAATGTTAGCCACATTAGCCTCCAGCATCCCTCCTGTAGAGAGCCAAGCAACAGCATCAGTGACACACTCTTGAGATACACACAGGCAGACTGAAAGAAATGGAGGGAGAAAAGCAGAGGGGAAAAAAGGTGTGAAAATGCTCAGACTATCTGGTTTGCCCTCCCTCCCTGCCTCTCTGTCTTCAGAGGGTCCAGACTCCCCGCCGTGTGAGTCTGTGGGGGTAACCCCTCTGTTGAAAATGACGAGTGGGTTAGTAGAGTGGCAGTAGCAGTCAAGCTTACTCACTGCTGGTAATCCATGGATCTGCAGTTCTGCGTCCAGTGCCAAAATCCACTTCCTCACAGCGTGTCTGCGGCACCCTGTGCTACAATAGCGCAGCTAGAACAAAACACAGCCCCGACCAGCCTCTCTGTGCCCCTCTCTGCTTCCCTCTAGCTCTGTATTCCCTCCTGCTTGCCAGGCGAGCAGCAGCCGACTGACAGGAGAAACAGTCGCAGCAGCAGCGGCAACACCCCCCTCCTCTTTCTCTCCTCCCTCTACCTCTCCCTCACTCGCCGGTTTGCTCACTCTACCCCCACTGGCTCATTCACCCTCCCTCCACTCTTTCTTACTCCTCTATCCTTCCCTCCTTCTTTCTTGTTGTCTCTCGCTCTCTCTCCACCCACTGGCTGATTCATCCACCAATCCTCTTTCTCTTTCTCTCTCGCAAACACGCATCACAGATGCAGTGTTATACTGAACACTAGTGAAGCAAGAAAGGAAAAAAGAAATAATAGAAGGAAGAAAATGAGAAAGTAAGAAAGGAAAATAAAAGAAGAAAGAATAAAGAAATATTTATATTGAGCCCAGCTGTGTGTGACTCAAACGACGCCACATATCGTAGCCAGAAAAAAATTCTGCTGCTCTATTCATCCATTCATATTCATATTTTCTTATGTGCCACAATCACGAGAGGCCTGCCCATGATTAAGCTGATTCCAATTATCTGGAAAACAACCGTGGCTGCAGCATCAGCTTAGAAGAGAGGAACAGGACACACATTTACCAGTCCCTAATACACAACCAGATAGATCAGTCACTAATCATCCTTCAATTAGTAGCCAACAGACCTCAAATGAGCATCACACCCCCCTCCCTACCTGCATCACATTACCTCTTCACTCATCGCCATTGCTCTTTTCTCATTTCCTCCCTTCCTTTCCTTCCTTCCTCCAGACCTACAGTATGTCACCCTTCCCCCCTTCCAGTTAATATGCACTGGCCGTTACCTTTTGCAGGATATATGTTGATAACAATATCATCCATCTCAGCACAACCATCACGATACCTCAGTGGTAAAAAGCACCATGTACATGAGTGGGGTGTGTGAATGAGTATCGGTGTCACTATATTTATCCTCCCCTGCATGTGTATGAGTGTTGTGTGTGTGTGTGTGTGTGTGTGTGTGTGTGTGTGTGTGTGTGTGTGTGTGTGTGTGTGTGTGTGTGTGTGTGTGTGTGTGTGTGTGTGTGTGTGTGTGTGTGTGTGTGTGTGTGGCTCTGTCTCTGCTAGTGTGTCACATTGATGAGACAGGCTCGGAGAAGCCGAAGCTCCCATCCAGAGACTCCTATAGCTCTGGCTCGGTCAACTACATCATCTCATCGCTCTGGACATCCCATCTCAATCAACACAGGACACAGGAGTAACTCCTTCTTCATCCTCTTCATCATTCCCTTCTTTTACTCGGTCATCATCTCCGATTCTTTGCTCCAAGTATATAGAGAAACTATTCCTGTAATTCCTCACTAAAGAGTTGGGTGGATATCCAATAAGAGAGGGACATTACCGGAGACAGAGAAATAGTATGATGCCGTCATTTCTAATTTTATTTCCATTACAGGTAACCATGATGACGATGTATAAAATGAACTTCAAGCCAATCATTAGTCATTAACAATCAATAAAAACTGTGGAATTATTTTTTGAGTATTAATGCATCCTGTCTGCATACAGGTCTTGTAGTTGGTGGAGTGTTTGTGCTCTGCGTATATTATAATGCAATTCTCTTGTATGCAAGCAGCAATGCCTGCGGCTGTGATGTTATCAGGCCTCCAACTGTAAGTAGGAGTAGTATTCAAGCAAGCAGGCTGTTGGGCCCATTTTCTGTTACATTTGCATAAATTGGTTGACACTTAACCAGAGAGAAAAACAAGCAGGGTCCTGTTTGCTCACATTCCACCCTCAATATTAGATAGGAACTTTAAAAACAGCTCATTTTCCAACAGTAACTGAACTGGCGCCTATTGAGCCCAGAAATGACATCCGTCCATCCATCTGGCTTTGAATGAGTGTGTGTAATACGGGAGCTCAGCAGCAGACAAAACACAGACATACATTGGCTGTTTTATTGTGTAAAGGCTAAAGCCATTCATTCGAAGCAGCTAGCGTTAATAAAGGGCCAATGTTGAGGTGGTTATGCCACACCAAGGCCAGAGCTGTGTGGTGACAGTTATGGGGGCTCTGGGGTCTGGTAGCAGGCCAGTAAGGGGGTAAGGGATATAATTTAAGGCTAATAGGTGCTGTACGTCAGTTCTTATACCTCCCTGATGAGGGATTAAGGTGAGTCAAAGAGAGTGGCCGCGTACAAGGCAGGTCTGTGTGGCGCACAGATGCTCGTGGGGCAGAGACACGCGCCAGTGCCCTTGAAAGCACGTATACACACACAGGTAAAGTGTGTGTTGGCAGCAAACAGCTACTTGTTTGTTCAAGTACTCGTCTCTCTGGCTCCACAGTCTAATCACTTCAATATATGGCTGACGTAAACATATATTCTCTCTCTCTCTCTCTCATACACACCCACACAGAGCCTGCTGTCTGTGCAGGGTGTCTGACTGACCTGAGCAATCTGGCCTGACATCAGAGAAGCTGGTAAAGTGTGATGAGTGCCAGTGCTCTGTATTAGACTACACATTCATCTCATAGCACACTCACACAGCACACTTACACATTCAGTATGCAACAGAAGAGTGTGTTTGTGTGTGTGTTCGAGTGAGTGAGTGAGTGAGAGTGAGAGAGAGCGTGCGTGCGTGCGTGTGTGTGTGAACGCGTTTATGGGCTGACCACAGTAACAGGTAAACAGTTTCATACACACATGAAGACACTTTTAGGCAAAGGTGACAGACAGAGATACAGATATGAATGGATAGTTTGAAAACAGAGCGAAATAGAAGAAGTGAGAGCGACAGACCAACAGACGGACGGATGGACGGACAGACAGAGAGACGGACGGGCAGGCCAAGAGAGGCAGGGTGTTTCTGTACTTTGCATGAGTAAATTTGCCCTAGCATCTCTAAACAGTTATAGGAACAGATTCTCCACTATATTTCTACAGCGTGAAGTAGCCAGTAGGACACACAAACACAGACACTATGTGGCCCATTATAGGCAAGGTTTGAAAGGAAAAGTACTGCGAGAGAGGAGCAAAGCACTGCTGCTTTGGTTGTAATTAATTGTATCAGAGCGACTTAAACTTTAAGAGGAACGATTCCCATTCAACGAAGCAGATGGCATGCGTTTTCACTTTCACCCACTCCCCGATGTCACCTACTCCCTCTTGCATCTTCTTGTTTTGTCTTTTTGTGTCGTAGCACAAGCAAAAAAAAAAAAAAAAAACTGTTCTAAAAATGATATAAGCGTGAACGGGGCGGAGAAGTGGGAAGAAAATAACAAGAGCAAGTGTGACTGAGAATAGAAGTGGAGCGAGATAGAACAGGAAAGAGCAGACACCATTAAAGAAGCCTACTGAATGCTTTTGGTGAGGAAAAAGCAGAAAGAATGTAAGGATGTGAAATTATAATGCAGAAAACAAGGCAATGAGTAAAGTGAGAGGAGGAGGAAGAGGAGGACGAGGAAGGATCTCTATATGTGTGCCAGAGGAGCAGAGGAAGCCTGTAAGACAGAGAGGGGATATCCTGCCTCACCGCCTCGCCACTCCCGCTACACTTGCTTATGTCCGCTAACACGCTAGCGCATAGGGTCCACAGGACACAGGCATGAATACCAGACCATGACACACACATACACAAGGGAAAGGCTCACAGTGACACGCACTCTGGTACTGCACCAACACAATAACATGTTTTTTTTTAATGTCCTGTTGACAGACAAAAAAACTGAGGCGACAACGTGATACATGCAATGAGTGGCTTCCTAGTCTGAGTCAAAAGTGTGACTGAGAGAGGGAGCTTTTCCACAGTGATAACTCTTTGGCAGCCTCACTTCAGTGCTGATGATGCATAGCATGAGTCACTGGCTTAAGCATTCGGACAATCCAGCCACTTAAAGGCTATCCATGGCAATGGTGTGAGCGTATCACTCATACCGACTCCTCATTCCGCAGGCACAAATGTTAAACCAACAAGAACACCACTCTCCCACAGAGCCAATGTCGCACACTCATCATGAATCACACACAGCTGAGAGCTGACGAAAACATCAGCGGACAATCTGGAGAATGTTAGAAAAAGGAGAATACATTTTTAAGGTTTCGCTCTTCGTAGACGCTCTCTCAGTGTTGACATTCTCAGCACGCTTCCCAGGGGTATCCCACAATGCTGTGCTGCAGAAACTGGTTGCCTAGTTACAGCGTGGTGGCAGCCATGGATATCATCAGCAACAGTGTGTATGTGTGTGAGTGTGTAATCTTCCCTTAGTCTGCACAAAAAAAACTACTGTTGCTAAAGTAAGATATAAAGTAGTATGTGTATTTAAACTTATGTTATGAGGACAACATGAGTGTATGATTCAACTAACATCAGGAATCTTGATACTAGAGGTATGTGCTCATTTTGGAGTGTGTCCTTTATTCTCTATGGGTTATTAATTTGACAGATAGATGTCTTTGTGACTCCGTGTGTGTGTGTGTGTGTGTGTGGTCACACAGCGAGGTTACACACATGACTGACTCTATAACTCATCTCCCTGGGTTGGGAGTCACCCCAGAGGTCAAAAAGGATCTTGAGTGTGTGCACTCATTCACCCATTTCTCAATTCACCCTTCTCCCTCCTTTCTCTCCTCCTTCATCTCTCGCTCTATCTAATTCAGATATAGGAAGGAGGGAAATATCCCTGGGGGGAGAGAGGAGGACGAGGTGGCAGCTCTGTCTTAGTCCATTGCCACACAATGGGTGGATGGCTCAGTGTGTCAGACAAATGGGAGAATGAGGAGCTTCTACGTGCATCTGTGTGAATTTTTGACTCATTTTTATCATAATATCCATGTGTGCCTTTCTGCTCACGTATGGATTATGTGCCTCCACATGCACTCACTTTCCCACTTTGACCCAAACATAAAAAAATTGGGCCATCACTTCAGCTTGACCACAGAAGTACAGACAAGTCAAAGTTAGGGTCAAACATGGAGTAATGCATGCAAACCCTAAATAGTGATTACTACCGAGCCTGGCGATGAGCGAGGACATAATCTAGTCCACGCTTATGTCTGATCATCTTCCTAAAGCCACTAAACCACTCATCACTGTCCAACGCCATCTCGGCATATGTCTCTCTGATTAGATTGGCCAAAGAGGATTACACACTGTCTAAGAGTAGATGCAGCCGGGGTTATCAAAGAGCTATCCACTAGGGCATTAAATGGATGGCGAGCATAACATTTATAAATTGCAAGCTGATTTCCTGCCTTCATTGCTAAAGATTTGCTGACTTCTCCAATTCTAAAAGTGATTGCTACAAGGGGGTTTCAAAATGTACTGATCCATGCGAGGGCTCCGCAAAGTGGTGTCTGCAAGACAAAGTTGCCCTGCAGGGTGATGATAAGAAAGCAAAAACATATACTATCTGCATTTATGCTGTTTTAATCTGTATATCTTGACATTTGTAGGTGTCTACAGGCGGCAACCTTTGGTGCAGTTCTACGAAAAGCTACTTGAGGCTGGCACCAAAAGCGAGTCAATCCCCACAGACCCCCATGTATTTACCCAAACTTTAGAGAGAAACAAACATGTTTACAGCCTGGTACAAAAAACGGTTTTGGTCTCTATAGCCAATATCCCCGTTCATGACAAATGTACGTAGTGGGAATTGTTCTAAAACTCACCCATTTAAATTATATTAAGGCTTAAAGCTAGCCTCCACCGACGATCCACCTATGCAAACTGACAATAAAGTTGGATCAACACCTCTTTTTTCAAAACGTGAATACATAAGCTAAATAAAAGGAGGATTTTTTGCAAGACTTTTGTATTTGGCTGCAGTCCAGTTTTAGCTAAGTGTACATAATAAACTGGCAACGGAGTGTATTTTATATACGAATACATTAAGGGAGCTGGGGCATTATTAAATTCAGTGTAACACAGTGCACGGTTGGCTAATGGCCACTGAATATCATTTTTGGATCACCTTGAGAAGTATCATTGAAATCTCTGCTCCAGATCTTGTGCCGGTTTCAAGGGAATACATTTATTTCAAATAAAATGCCAATCCCACACCTGGAAAGTACAATTCTTTTTGTTTTCTACCTGTAAATGTCATTGTCATATGAGAGTGGGTGTGGGATGCTGTGCAGTGTTTATCCATATCCAGATGTACACATGACCTCCTCTTTGTGTCTGAACAGTGTGTGTGTGTGTGTGTGTGTGTGAGAGAGAGAGAGACAGCTGACGGACTTTAAGAGTGTCCGCAGGGAACATCAGGCCATACCCTCACTGGGACATGAAAAATGATACACAGTCCACACATCACATTTATCTTTCAAACACCATCTGTGTACTGTCACACACGCATACATCAGCACACATACACACACACATGCTCAGACATGAACGCATGCTCAAATACATCTCTCCAGAGAGCCCCATGGTCAGGAGGTCTGCGGTCTAATTGAAAGACCACATGGTGCTACAGTCCCATTAAATGTTCAGGTCTTCATTAGGGGCTCCACTAGAAGATCTAAGAGCTGATTATGTTACAGCTGATTCAACCTAAGTGAATGTAATATGGAAAAAATTCAATTTGTGGAAAGCTACTCTTTTACCATCGTCACAAAAGACAACCATAACCAAATCACATCATGAGTTGTCCTTGAATTGTGTGTTCAACCAGAGCCCTCAGCCTTAAAATATTCAGCCTACATACAATCTATCTTTTTTAACACTGTGCACACATTTGTGTTCTGTTCTCTTTCCTCCTTACACAAAAGGAAATCCATCAACCCACTGACCTTATCAGGTCTCCTCTTTTCATCTCTCACCCCTCTCACTCTCTCTTTTCCTTCCCTCCAAACTTTGCCTTCCTCCCTGTTCCCCTCCTTTCCTTTGCTCCCTAAATTACAGTCATTACGGTGTCAGCCCACCCTCCATGTAAATGCAGCTTCGGAGGAGCCTAACACACTTTAGTTCTGTTTCTAACGCCTTCTAGGGACCAATTACAAGGCAGCAACCATAGTTCCCAAGACAGCCAGAGGCCTTTAAAGACAGGGGCTGGTCCATCCCTCCTTTCCACAACCAGCTGGTTAAAACCTTCAAAAAGCTTTTAAAAGCTTTATTCTGGTGGCTACACTTTTAGATAATTTACTGTAATACTTTAGACTGTTTTGGACATAATTTAATATAATTTGATGTCTGAATACGCTTTCTATGTACAGTAAAAATCTGACATTCTAGGACATGGACAAATTTTCATTGTACTGGCCAGGGCCGTAGACCGTGTAAATGTTTTACCGGAGGTCCACTGCTGGCCATCGGGGATGTAAAGAGAAAGTGTTACAATGTTCTCCATCTGTTCTTAAAGGAACAGCGTATAGCATTTAGGGGCATCTATTGGTAGAAATGTAACATAATATTAATAAGTATGTTGTCTAAACAGTATAATCACCTGAAAATAAGAACTTTGTGTTTTTGTTATCTTAAAATGAGCCCTTTATATGTAATCATAGAGCACATAGTCGGACGCCAATACACGAACCAAACACTGGCTTCAGATAGGGCCATTCGCGTTTTCGTGTCCGCCACCGTAGTCCTACACGCTTGATACACGGGTGAAGTTTCAGTTGGTTGCAATTTGACAATTTGACACTGACTGACCCTGTAACTTCACATTTGATCAATTTAACTGATTATCTGATTTCCGTATCAAAATTCTCTCTCACTGCATTTCCTCTTCCTTCTTTCTGTCCAGGCTGACTTCCTTACACTAAAGGTCTTTGGGCAAAACAGGTGACATTAGTTTTTACTGTTGGTGCTGTTGGCATCGTAAATTATTACAAAAACTGAAAACTGGGAATGTTATTACTGAGATATTTGAGACCTCAGATTAGTAATTCATTGTTCTCATATTATTTTTTATCATATTTCACTAACAATCAGCTGACAACCAAAAGCTGACTAACAGGCAGGGACCAGCCAGAGGCAGCCTTCAGAAAACACTTTGAAACAATGTGCCAGATTAATGCTAAACATTGGAAAACTGCACATATTCTGTCAGATGTGTATAAACTAGGAGAGATTTTGGCCATTAAAGTTGAATACACACACTAACTCTGGACTGCACATTTCAAAGCCAGGCAGTCAATCCCCTCCTATCCAACTGACACCACATCACAAAGAATGATTCACTAAGCCACTGATTAAGTCATATCTCACGAAGCACGTCCAAATCCCTCGACTCACACTGACCACTACAAAGCATGACTATAGCTGTGGGTACGGTGCAAACCATTACTCAAAAGGATGGGGAGGGGGTCATGCTGGGACTCTGGCTTTTTAGGTCAATGAAGCTGGAAAGGAAGAACTACAAGAGAGAGGGATGGAGAGAAAGTGTGAGGAAGGGTTCAAAATCCCCAACAGCTCATGGATGTAGCCGAAAAGTATGTGCATAAAATAATACTCTCTGGCAGCGAGTTGAGAAGTGCCCCATTTCATCCAATTACCGACCCACATCCCGCCTGTCATCTTCCTTCATTCTACCATCCTGAGTCCATCTCTCTTTTCCATATCTTCATCACAAGTAGGAACCACTGAAGTCAGCAGAGCTCCAGGCTGAGACACACACAAAGTTACACCACCTGACTTGGTTCCTAAGGCCTGATGAGCAGGGGAGTGACGGATAGATTTAGACAGAGAATGGTTGTTCCTTAGTCTTCAATGAGTCTTTTCACGTTCCACAATGAGACCCAAAGGTCGGCCGCTGGCATCTCCCGCCTGACTTTGGTGCAGTAAGTGCGCCTGGCTGCCAGAACGTAGGCATCCATACCTGCCAAAAGGGCTCTCGGCCTCTTGGCGCCCTGACGCCAACTAGGCAGACAGAACTAGACTGCGAGTTTTGTTCAGCAAAAGACAAAGAGACAAAGGGAAAGTAATGTGTGTTGATTCTTAAAAAACGTGCAAGTATACTCTCATCAATGTTTTAATGTGTGTGTGTGTGTGTGTGTGTGTGTGTGTGTGTGTGTGTGTGTCTAACCTAGTGTTAGGTCATCACAGCAGACTTCTATGGATCCAGATGAGCAGTCACTCAGTCCATCCACTGAAAAATCGCTCCCCTGCGCATGCAGCCTGTTAACACATCATGAACACAGCCGTCAAACGTCTGTTACTGTACATGCAAATCACTGATGTTAACATCGATGATTACAATCAAACGCATAAGCAACTGCGTATGGCAGGAGAAGGAAATTGATGGCCTTCCCTGGTGTGTCACATTGATTTCCTTCATGCAAATTATAGAAACAGAAAATCTCAGATAATGCACAAAGCACTGGGAATAATTTCATCATCATCAAAGTAAAAAGAAGCTCAAGATTTTATGATCTTGCCTTGATTTTTTTTCTACTTCTTTATCTTATAAAGTATTGTACGCTATGCAATAATTAAAAATACATTTCTGCTTTGATTGATTGATTCTTCGTGGATTGAATCATTTAACTAAAACACCACACTCAAGAACACACATAAGACACAGTAACATTGCACTTTTTTAACTTACAAAATTAGATTCACTCTTTTTTTGTTTTCATCCCACGTCATAAAAAAAAGTGTGTCAGAGGACGGTATATTGAGTCAGCCCAGAGGCTGTCAAGAGGACACTTTAACAATCAGCTCTGCTCCAGAAAACCCCAAGAGTGTGTATAAATGCCTGTGTGTGTGTGTGTGTGTGTGTGTGTGTGTGAGTGTGTGTGTGTGTATGTGTGCACACGTACACACACACACACTCACGTGAGAGTATCAGGAGAGAGAGGGGTCATAAAGTGCTATGTGGAGACAGAGTGATCATGTGATAATGACAAGAGAATGGTTTTACAATGGATATCAGTAATTGGGGGCTCTTGATGGAGGTCTTGATAAACTGTTGTATCCATTGTGCGTGAGTGTGCACTACTTACCGGTAGCTGAAGGGAGCCACAGTAGCCATGTTGACTCTGGGTGCGTGTGTCTCCGTGGACGCAGCCTCCTTATCTAGGCTTTGAGCCAACGTATGGACAGCCACCTTGGACATTATTGGCGTGGTGAATGTGATCGGTGGCAGCGGCAGGGGACAAGGAGAGGAGGCTGGACTGCTGTCTTCAGGAGAGCCCATCTCCTCGTCTGATTGGCTAGTGGAGTCACTGCGACCTCTGATGGCGTGCTCGTAGCTCATTTGAGCAAGGGAGGGACGAAGGTAACCATTGTTTGACATGGGGGACTGGGCTGGGTGGTGTTCTGGAGGCTCTTTCTCTCTTTGTGTCATGAGCTCACTCGTTGCCTGGGATTCAGTTCTGGAGTTGTCTCTTCTTCTGAACTGAAGCGGTGGACGCAGGTTGCTAGTCCCCCATGTTTGGTTCTTATTGGTGAGGGTGTTCCTGTTGCGATTGCCGTCATGTGACAACTGTGCGGGGATGTGAGACGGGGAGGGCTTTCCCAGATCCAGTGTGTCTTTGGAGTGTGGCTGCGGTACCCTGCGCTCGGTTAACGGGCTGCTGTAGGCAGAGCGTGACACCTGGGGAGCAGGTAGAGCTCCCATCCGCTGGAAGAGCTGACTCTTCAGGCCTGCGTCTCTCTTCGGGTCCTTACTTTGCCCACGGAGCTCCAGCATCCTAGAGCTCCGTGGGCAAAGTAAAGGAGATTGCCTGGGCGTGTGTGTGGGACTGTGTGTGGGTGTGTGTTTAGGGGTCTGTGTTGACGGCCTGGGCAGGTCACTAGCCTGGCGGCGGGTGTCTGTTTTGGGGGAGGAGGGCAACAGGCTGTGTGGGAGGGGGATTCCTGATGAGAGAGGAGCCCGGGGGGCCGATTTCACATTGACTCCCCCACTCATACTGACCTTAAAGGAGAGACACGGGGAGAGAGACACCTATAATGAGCCAACATGTTGAACACTCATGTTAAATTCATAGTAACAGTATGTAGACTAGCCATCATTGAAAGACCTCCCAAAAACTTTGTTAAGAAGGTACATTACACTGTGTTACAATCGAATCTAAAGTTTAATCCAATCACGTTAACTAGAATTTCCTGTTCTCAATACAGAGATAGTTAATCATCCATGGTATGTGAGCATGTGAATCAAGCACATTTGGACAAAATAAGTCATGGTAAACCATGAGTTGAGCTTATTTTTAGCAAGGCATGGAACGTCTGCACAATCAGATTTGCCTGCTGGGAGTTCAAAAAACAAAAACAACTTCACGCGGAGGCACATGCTCACAGCAACATCTACCAGCAGAGTTATGTCCTCAAATAACTGATTTTCTCCACATAATGAATTTAAAAACACTCTCACACAGACTCCCACTGACACACATCATTGGCCAGGCTTACTGCTCTCTTACATATAAAGATGAGGTATGAGATCGTTCTCACCTGATTTGCTTTGATTCCAGGTATTCACGGTTTCTGTTACCCTCTCAAAGAAACACCCAAAAACTCTAAAAGTGAGCTTGATATTCGTTGTGCCCTTCTGTTCGACACAAACTGCAATGAATGCTGGTCAAGTGAAACATTTCATGTAATGTTATATAATCTAACTACCTCGTGCTGCTCTACTGGAGGGACAGAGGACGGGAGGCTGTGTGGTGGGAAGGTAGGCAGGGTGGGAGGGGAAAAGGGAGGAAGCAGCATGTGTAGAACGAGAAGGATCACAGCATCTGAGAGGAACAGATACATTGTTTTGATATCCCTCACAAATTGTCAGAATCTCACATGACAGTCTTTGGTCAAACGATATTTTAACAAAAGATTTTTTGTATTTGTCCTCACTTTATATCTATCACATTTTATGTGATTAGCTGTTATTAAGTGTATCATTAAGTGTAGTTTTTCAAATCTGTTAAATAAGACATAAATACGTGTAATAAAAAATTGCAATTGTGACAATAGTGAATTATTGCCCAATAGTGGGTGTGTACATATATATATATACACATATTTAATGACTGTCTCACTAACATCGTAAACAAATCATGTTGCTGTTGCTGACCAGATGTACCGCATTGGGTCAACAGCTGAACTCGCATTTAACACAGACATAAACACATACTGTATACAGCATTTTTGCTTTGGAACAGTGCAGTACAAGAAGATTTATCATAATTATACATGCACTTACAAATACACAGATTTAACACTAAACCCTACTTGCCCCTTTCTTAAAAAGCAGAAATTGTGTTGCCAGAAGACGTCTTGGGAAGCTGTCTTTAGTAAATCAGAGATGTGTCAAAGTAAGCCGTCAAAGTCACAAGGATAAAATGTTGGATTATTTGACAGCGCATCTAATCGCAGTATTGCTCACAGTGTAACGTGGCTAACACAAACACACACACACACACACACACACAATTTCCCAGCAGTCTGAGCAAAAGCTCTGTCATTTTAAGAATCCCTACAGCAGAAAGAGGTTGACTGCTTCAGCTCAAAAACATGAAACGAAAACAACATTAAGGTTTCTAATAAAGAAAAGGTTACTATCTCTGTATCTACTTATAATATTAGACATACTGACACAGAAAATGGAGATTTGGGTATTTTGCGAAGGACTCGTGCTCTATCATAGTTGACTCAGTGCTATAGACCTGCACAGCAGCATACGGAAGCAGTGATGCAGCAGTAGGTATATAGAGACAGATATGATCATCCATCCTGCTTTCACCTCATTTCTCTCCATAAATTCCTCTTTCCCCCCCCATCTATGTTTCTCTCGCTCTTTCTCCTGGGAGGCCAAGTCACTAAAAGCATCAGAATTTCTGTCTGTCTGATACAATTCCTGCTCAGAATTCCAGGGGCACAGGTGCGGTCTGGCTCTGTGTCTATCTGTATGGAAATTGGTTAGTCTCTGGGGGATACAGTGGGGGTCATACCAGTACTACTGCAGCCCACGTAAGGACATACCGAGGCTCAGCTGGTGGTGAGGATGTCTGTGTGTGTATATCCACAGAAAGAGACAAAAGGATATTTCTGCTGACTAAAAGCAGCGGTAAGCGGGTTAAAAAACTGGCTAATCAATTTGAGGTCTGATTCCAACACACTTAAGGGAATGTTTTACAGCATAAGCTTGTTACATGTGCAGGGTGTGTTCTCTGTGTCATGTGTTCAGACTATATACAGGAGTCAAAAATAACATCACTCTGTTATACAAGTGCATTCACAATAGTTAGATTGTTGGTTTGTTAACACTTTCAAAGTAGGTCAAACTGCTTGTGACTTTTCTGGCAACCAAAACATAGAACTATTGAAATTCCTGGTTTAATACACTTTGTAGAAATCTACAGGAAGAACAAACATATGTGGTTTGGTTTTGGCCGGTCCTACGGCACAAATGTGAGGAAAAATAGGTTGCTGGTTAGGGCTGCCACTAACAATGGTGTTAATTAATCTGCCAATTCTTTTTTTGATTAAATTACAAATCAGGTAGTCCATAAAACATCATGAACTAGTGAAAGATTTCCCTGAGCCCAAAGGACTTAAAGGTACTTAAACGAAGAACAAAACAAAGATATTAAATCGACAGTCATATAAGAGAAAAGCACGATTTTAAGTGACTGAAAGCCGAGACTGCCTGGCATGTTTCGCTTGATAAATGGGTTAAATGATTAATCAATTTAGCTAATTGTTTTCAATTAATAAAGCCGATAATCAATTTGCAGTAGCTCTTTACTTAATACAATAGATGCATGTCTCTTGGCTAATTATACATTAGTGTTTCTGTGACACCCAGACAACACTCCTAATATTTAATAGGTATTTAAGTAGAACAACGTAAAAAGTAATTGCGCTTCAGGATCAGAATCGCCATTATTGGCCAAGTTTGTGTACACATACAATACATCTTAACTCTTAAAAATATACATAACAGCGAGGTACAAGGACAACAAAGCTGGACAAATAAATGTGAAGTACGTGGACATTGTTTTGTGTATATAGCACCAATGACCAACAATTGAAAAATAAAATAAATCGTATTTGTATACAAGTGTGTTGGAGTGTTGGAGAAGATAATGACTTTTGTATAATGGCAAAAACATGGTAACGAAAACATGGTGATTTTAGTATTTTTGTTGCAAGTGAATTTAATGATCATTGGTCAAGCGTAAAGAATACAGAGAATTTGACTAGTCCAAAATGATTCTGCTAGGATGGTACTGACACCTGCTGGACACTGTGTGCAACAGCAGCAGGGACTCTTTCACTAATCTTCAAATTGTCTATCTATCTCCACATATTCAGGAGGAGAACTGCAGTACATGTGCTGATTAAAAACTATTTTCACATCAATATAGGTATATACTTTCTGTAAGTAGAAAAACAAGAAGGATAGCGTGGTAGCCGGCATTAGATGTTAGCTTTTAACTTCATAATCTTATTACATCATTTTAGCCACGCTGTCCCAAATGACTCCCATGACAAACTCAGCCTGAATTCCGTTACTGTACCTCTGTTCAAAGAAACATGCATATCTTCTCTTTCACACAAATACGCACCCTCACCCTAGCGATGAAAATCCTCTGACTCATCACCAAAATCAATAAATGAGGTGGTAACACTGGCCTCTCTGTCTGTGAACTGAAGCACATTAGCAGTGCCTGTGTGTCTGTGTGTGTCATCCAGTGTGGATATAAATGAATGTAATTACCTCCATTATGACAACAACCAAAACAACAGCGATAATGTGCTGTCATAAATCCTCTTACAATATGCTAGTGACACACGGTGGTGCAAAAACGCTCCAATGTGCTGTTAGGATTCCTGTAAAAGCACCGTTTTCTTAGAAGACACACCAGAATAACTTCTGAAGCTCATAAAAGGCTTTTTGTGAAATGTCATGTGCCAGATCTGCTGTCTCTCCAGTGTCTTACCTCTCAATGGTGTCCCGGGTCCGTCAGTGTGCCGATAGGCCGAGCAGCCAGAGCCTGCAGGAGAGTGGTCACACTTCTGTGTAGTCCCACGAACAATGGGCTGTTTTTTCCTGGCTCACTGTTGCATCCTCACCACTGCCCTCCCATTGGTCCACAGTGCCTCTCCATTCACCGAGACAGGAAGCTGTGATAAAGAGGAACGACATTTTCAGCGAATCAGAGGGCCCCGCACCGAGTCATTTTCAAAGTCACTTTCTTCGATGAAATCAGTGCTCCCATTTTTTGGCGGAAAAACGTCATTTCACAGACATTAAAAAAATCTCAGTTTGAACAATGAACTGAAGACTGTTTATGTTAGCATGAGTCAGTAACCCAAATGGAAATGTACTTGGCCTACACTAGTGACCTGCAATGACACATGTTCTGTCGTCCTCAAAAATGCCACAGCATACGATAGCATTTAAATCGTCTAAAAACCTTGTATGTCCAGTTTGTCAACTGCACAGGAAGATACGGTAGTTGATTTGTTTTGGTATTGACTTCATCACAATGTATCATGATTTCAAGTGGCTATGCAAGGGGTTTCTTTCACAGAGGATAACTAGTTAACTGAAGTAAAACTCGGGTTATGAGATTTTCAACACAGCCCGGTACAACCACATGGAAAAGTCATCAGTTTAGGGGTTTCTACAGAGAATGTGAATCACTCGCAAATTGGAAAAATGAAGCATGTCTAGCACTCCACACGTCCACTCCAGTTGCACTCATTATAGAAGCATAGGCAGACAAACACAAGCACCCACACAAAACTAAACAGGAGAGAGCCTAATCAGACTACTAACCACATAAACATCAACATGTGTGCACAGTTTCCCTCCATTCTGATTCAGTACTACAACTCTTCACATTATCCAACACTCTCCACAGGTATTGGACACACAGCATATTATGTATGCTATGCATGCTGCACTGAGTCATCCAGCCTATATAAACGCTGACTCAGGCAGATCACATCACGTCACCCCTGGCTATGGAATACCCCCCCCCCCCCCCCCCATATCATCCCTTCTCCCCCTCTTTTCATCCCACTTAAGCTCTGCCTTTCTTTCTTTTAACCTCTCTCTCCCACTCTACCACCATCTCGCTGCTACACTGCTGATTGTGAACATCGTCACCCTTTAGTGTTTGTATTTATCTGCTCACAGAAACTGGCATTCGCAGTTACGTTTACACAAATAAGATTCACACAAACCATCAAGGGGAGATACACGGTCACATTGACAAATGCATGAACATAAATCCAAAATATGAACCAAGGCTACACTCACCCTCTGCAAGCATCGGGATAGAAAGCAGCAAGTGAGTTTGTCTCTAATCTGTATGCTGCTGAGTCCCCGCCTTTGCTTCTGTCTACTTTTGCCTGGCGGACTTCTGAGCTGCGAGCATGTGCATTTGTGTGTGTGTCCCTCTGTCTATCATTTCACCCCTCTATCACGTCATGCCGCTCTGCTGCTGCCGCAGTACGCTTGCAGCCGTATCCCCGCCCCTCTCTTTATTTTTTCCTCCCCTCATCACAATCCCCATCTCTCGCTCGCTCTCTCCGTAATGGACATGTTGGCTGAGCTCCCTCCCTCTCCGAGGTGAAATATAAGCCCAGCAAAAGCAGAGACGGGCTGGTCCATTAGCTGGATGAGTGTGGTTTGTGTGCGTGAGAAGGGGGTGTGTCTGTATAGTGTGAGTAATAAGACATGGTAATTAAGCAGATGTAGCCACAACTGTGAAAAGCTGAAACCCATCATCGTGCTTTTGAAGTCTATTTGGTGGTCAGGGGAAGCCGGATGAAATAAGACTGTAAAAGAAACATGGCATTCTAATGATAGATCTGCTGATGACTAATGAAAATGTGCATAAACACACAGAATCACCAACATACATCTGAGTCTATATATGTGTCTGCACAGCCCATCCAACACTCCTCGAAATTGGCCCACACCTCTAATGAAAGAAGGAAGACAGTGAATGAGAAAGAGAGACAAGAGGAGAGAGGCTGGAAACATGATCAACATGTGCAGAGTAAAGTCTTCTGTTGGCGTCTTTTCCCAGCTGACAAATAAAGAGGAATGACATACGTCCACCAGACCTGCCCTTGAACTTAGCTTCTGTCTATCCCTACTTATAAATCTGTCTGTAAAAATCTCATCAAATGTAGCCAGTCCACTTGAAACACCTGATCTGGTTTACAAAAAGAGGAAAATGTTGTAACAGCAGTGAGACACACTGTGCAACACCAGGGTGACTCAGAGATGGAGGTGTGAAACAGCGTCGATCATAGTAAGCACTTGAAAAGATGTTATTAATTGCTATTTTGACTACTGGATTACACATTCCCTGTGTCTCATCACAATGTGTAAGCGCCTGCTTACTCTAAGATTTCTTGCTTGCTTTTCGATCCCCGTTCTCTCTCCGGGCTCTTTCTGTCTTTCTCTGTATCTCAGTCTCTTACTCTCTTTGCATTTCTCGCTCTATTCTCTCTTCTCATATTTCTGCTGTGCTGGCTTACAGTTCGACACAGTGACATGCCGGACTGTGCTGAATATTTAATGAAGATCGTGACACACAATAGGATCAGACCCATAAAATATGTCTGGGATTCTCCCGTTTTTTTACAGTGTACATTCAGCAGCATATTTTTCTCTAACGGCGTGTGTTCGATCAATCATTAGACTGAACGGTCTGTAAGGGTCTTTACGGTCTTCAAGGTCTTGATCTTGCAGTTAAGTACAGCCTGAGAGCTCTCTCGCTGATCACATATTGATTAGGCATTGACTGGCTGTGCTAACACTGTGCTGCCACTTGACATGGTCTGCAAGTCTATGCTGAAGAGATACATAAATAAAGGAAAATGTGTCCTGTTAAACTGCAGTGTGCAAATAAATACATCAACTGACCAACCAAGCATGATACATTGAAAAAATGCTATTAGGACATTGCCCAACAAGCACAGCACCTCCCCCACACATACTGAACACATGCACACTGTACACATTAACTCCCCCCTCCCTCTTTTCTCTACACTCATGCACATATCACACACAGTACTGTACCCTTCATGCTGTATACCACAATCACTTAAGTGCTCATCTCTAAATACTCACATTAATGTCAAGGCTGCTCTTCTGTTTTTTCAGCTCCCTACAGGGAATTCAAATGTGTGAAACTCACTCCAAAGTCACCCACAAGCAAAAAAAACACTCACATGATCTGTTGCTTTGTCTCAGTGGCTCATGAAACGGGAAGTGACTTGAAAACAGAGGGATTATGGGTAGGAGTGAAGAGTGTGTGTGTGTGTGTGTGTGTGTGTGTGTGTGTGTGTGTGTGTGTGTGTGTGTGTTATGCAGAGGGGGGTTAATGTCATAGCTAATCTACTGATGTCCTCCAAAGCATGTCCTCCCCCCTGAGAGACGCTGTTGTGACAATGGGATACTTGTGTCACTGTCACCCCGAGGGGCATCTGGAGGGATGGAGGCATGGAGGGGGGGGGGCTACTCTAACATGTTGACTGTCTGGAACATGAGGCCTCAGATGTGTAGTTTCAATGAGATGAGGTGTAAAGTAAAGGAAGAACACAGAAGAGAGAAGAAGCACTGAGACAAAAACAATCAGAACAACATAACAGGTTAATGTAGCGCAGAGGAAGTTCCCTGTTCCTTGTGAACGTTTGTATCTTATCACCACAGAGCTCAATCCACCAAGTTCATCAACATCCTGAGTTTGTCTCTGTGTGTGACTGTACCTCATGTGACTGCACTGTTAACACTAGGTGACGTCTATTTAGCCAATAGAGACAGATCTACAGCTACTACTAGAAATAACATTTATTATCCATCCAGCCATCATCTGAATCGCTTGCAGGATTGCGGGGGAGGGAGGGGGGGGGGCTTTATTATTATTATGTTAATTACATTACATTTGATTTAGCTGAGTGATACTAACACGTCATTCTCATGCAGGGTCTTCACAGTGCACACTTTCATTACTCAATTTTTCCAATACTTGATATCTGACAAAATACTTGTCATAAAACGAAAAGAGACACCACACGCTGTACATCCTCACATATAGCCACTAGCATGGCTTTACTAAGTCTATGGTCTCTTAGACTCACTCTATCAATGTGTTTAAAGTTCTTTCAATTAAATAAAAACAAGACGGAGATCAATGCATTTGCCAACAAGTAGGAAAGAATGAATGTTATCGTCATCTTGATGCTAGCTAATTGTTTTTAAATATTTGAGCTTCAGCAGTCGCCTCAAGGCAATAACTAAATCATCATTTTTGCCTTCATTTTCATCAGGGAGGATGTTAACAGCGGTGTCTTGTCCGGTCTTCCCGAAAAGACAGTTAGACAATGTTAGCTCATTCAGGATGCTGCTGCCAAGGTTCTAACGAGAACCAAGAGAACAGAGCACATTACTGCTGTTATTACATCTTTTACACTAAGTTACTTAAGGAATCAATCTTGTTGCTGCTAGTTCATTAATCACTCAATATTCTTGAGCAGAAATACATCTCTGATCTCCGAGAAGATTATAAACCCAGTAGGGTCAACTGGTAAAAGCGTGAGTCAGAACAAATGCTATATGCTTAACACAGATGGAACCAACTTTTTCTCAAATGCGCCACTTTCAAATCGAAATTAAAAACTCTGCTGTTCTCTAAGGCACTGTCATTTTCTTTTTTTGCATTTGGGGCAACTTACAACGTAATACTGGACAGTAACTGCACTGCAACTGAATTTCTGATCTATTCAATGTGTATGTTATTTCATTTTGTGTATTTTACTTTATCTAATTTTTAAAAAACAATTTTATTTTACCTAAATTGATTTTATTCTGTTTTTTATTGTTTATTGATTTTAAGTGCAATTCTAGTGCTTTACTCTGACTACGTAAAGCACTTTGAATTGACTCTGATTGAAATGTGCTATAAATAAAGCTGCCATTCCTCATTATAACAGTATGCATTTACTAATATTCATCTAAATTGTGGACTGTGGTAAAACACCAAAATTGCACATTTACTATGTCTGTTATTTGTATAAAATAACGTAATTAGGTAATTCATATTGTAATTTAGATTTCAACCATTTGACCATGTGACCCGTAATGCCAGCAGAGTCTGTTGACTGTCCCCTTTAAAAGGTTGCCCTTTAAAAAACGCAGCTGCCGTAAACTAAGCTACACTCTTTACAGTTTGCAATACCTGTACAGACAAGTTAAACCAGCTTAGACTACTAGCAGTTGGAACTCCCACACAGCCCCAATGACAGCAAACACAAGAAACAGAGAAGACACTGTCACGGACCTTCACAGGTAAGCACAGCTGCAACCTCATTTTTCATTTTTAAACCTGTTAAAAAACGATATTGTACAAGGTCCTAATCCATGCATGTTTCAACTCAATGGATATACACTTAAGACTAGATTTTACAACTTTTATGAATTGAAAGAATTCATTTTTAAAAGTTTTGAATTATAAGGGAAACAATATGTTTGATGTATAATCAACGCAGTGTAAATTCATCCATTGAAAAACTTAAAAAGTCAAATCAAGTCAAGTTTATTTATATAACATAATATCACAAATTTGCCTCAGGGTGCTCTACAATCTGCACAGCATATGACACCCTTGCTTCGAATACGGAAAAACAAACCCATGTAACCTCGGGAAGAGCAGCCTCTCCCAGGATGGACAGACATGCAACAGATGTTGTGCACATAATAGACCAACATATTCAAATTACAATGTAGACAATCCCTATGACTAAATGAAATACTCAAAAGCAATTTACTGTAGATATAAAAGCAAATGTTCAAGCTAATGGTCAGAAGTAGGTTGGAGTTTGAGGAGCAGTAAACATGACTCTCTCTTCCCTCCTGCCTGAGGGTCACTTGTAAGAAAAGCTGCATACCTCCGAAACAGCAGCCCTGAGATTTGACATGTTTCAAGTGAAGGCTTGCTTAAACACAAAAGGCTGTAATTTACATCCTCTAGCCGTGAGCTCACTGTTACACTGACCTGATGCACAGTGGATCCGTCAACAGCATTTGGCATTTACCTTATACCTTACTATCAATCCCTTTCTCTCAGATTGTTGGAACCGACTGCCCATTATGATCGGGTCAGTACCTAGAAATGGAAGAAACAGAAGAAGTTACGTCCAGTAGCACAGGTACATGTTTCTACAATGTAATCTTTTTTTCAAGGATTTATATCTGGTCATTATAGTCCCTTAAAGCTTCATTTGTGGACACCGTATATTCCAAATAGTTAATATTATATTTTCATACTCTGCTCTTTTTGCTGCTGTCTCAGAATGGATAACAGTGTCAGATCCAAAAGAAGCTGGTTGGCTATTTTCACAAGACCTTCTTCACAGCCACAGAGATTCAAACAGCCTATTTCTTAGTTTGGACATCAGACAAGACAAGGAGGAGCAAGACCGAACTTTAGTCACATTCTACAAGACAGACGACGTCCGGTGGACGTCGCCACTTCGATGCAAACTTCAAGGTAGTAACTGGCAAATTAATCAGGACTACTTTCACTAGAAAAACAAACAAACACCGTATTGCTCAATTAAGTGATAAAAAGTAAAAAATGTTTCCACACAGGCGACGTTGCAACAGGAAGTGGGGTCGACCGTCACATGATGTCGACAGTGATGCTCAAACTTATGAGTGGATTCCATATAAACTTAGGTTAGACACTACAACATACTCATACAACAACAATGCTGATTCTGACTACATTCAGAAGTTACATGCCTACAGATCACTAAATACAAGTAATAAAAACTTTTGTTTCCAGGATAATTTAAATACTGGCTTGAGCTTCAGCTCATCAACTTTGTCTTGTTCAGAGATGAGAAGGAAGCAAGATGGTTCACTCCTTAGCTACTTTCATCATCAGCTCTGGGAAAAAACAACAATGTGTTTTAATCTTTTTTTTCCACTTGCCCAATTGGGCCAACATGACATTTGACTTGCCCCGGGCAAACAGGCAAGCATTATTGAGCTCTGAGATGCATCCAGTCATTCCATTATTTCATTTTATCTGGAAAATCTGGATAATCTAAAGAACAAGAAAACTAATCTCTATTGTTCTATCAAAAAACAATGAAAAAAAAAAATCGAAATCTTGATAAAGTAATCAAATAATTGACAGAACAGATGATTAACAGACCATTTATGTGAAATGTAATAATCATGGTAATAATCACTGACTGTTTATCAAATTTCAGGAAAGGTGAGCTACAGGTCTAAAAAAAACTAAGTCTGAGGATCAAAGTATCAAAATCGACTGATTGATTGTACTCTACACAAACGGGATTTTTCCTCATTCTCTGATTACATTTTTTTTTGAGTCATTAAACTTGTGTTCTAAATATTCTCTTCATCCTCAATCTTTGACTGTTGCAGGAAGTGCGGCCATCACCAAAGTCTTTGAAGGTGAGCCTGATCACCTCATCCCCTCAGTTTCAGATGAACTGCTTGAAAACAACATGTTTACAGTCGCGGGCCGGATGATTGGCCATTCCTTCTTGCATCTCGGCCCGAGTTTCTCAGGACTCAGCCCAGCCATTATTCACATTCTCTTTGGAGGTTCGATGGAGACTGCTCCTGTGACTATACGAGACTGCCCTGACTTCGACGTCCGAGACACTGTGACAATGGTGAGCATTGAGTTTAACGTCAACACATAACATAAAAGATATATATTATATGTTCTCCCTAAAAACCCTCTCCATTTGTCACTTAACGCACTAAACTCAGCCGCATAAAACTACAATCAACGTTATTCATTCTATGCATGCTGCATGAATAAAACATGATTTTCATTATGTTTTATTCCAGCTTGATGGAGACGATGAATTAAAAGAATTTGACGCCATGCATCAGCTCTGCCTGTCCTATGGGCTGCCAGCACCAAATGCCACCAACAGGAAATTGCTGTCTGAACAGCTTCTCTTGCACGCTGTAATGTCATGTGGTTTTATTTACTCTACTTCAGTTTCTCAACTCATTTTCTCCACGCTACTGCTGAACACACTAAATACTGAAGTATATACTGAAGACAGTATCATTTCCCTATGTCCTTAAAAAGTATTCCAAAGTGTATTTCCCACATCCTTATCTTTTTACATGTTTATTTACAGAAACATCTCTCTCAAACTATTTGGACAATGGCTCAGAAAGACACTTTTTTTGCTGCCTGCCATTTCAGCAATTTGTTGCAAATGCTGTGTTGTTACCAAGATGCAGAGTTGACATCTACTAGAATCGGTGTACTTGTCAACTCAAGCAAAATCTGAGATGAATCTTTTGCCAAAACCATCAGATGTCCCTCTGCATCGGCAACAAAGTCCAACAATAAATCTTAATAATTCAACTTCCAATAATCTGAGCCCAGAGGCCTGAGTGGCTTTTTGTTTTTAAACTGTTAGAGGGAACATCACTCGGTTATGTCTCAGATTTTTTAAAAGCCATTTTTTGGCATCGTAAAATAAGGTCTATTTTACGTCAGATGTTTAGTAAGTGCTTACCAAAATCTACAACTGCGGTGAGGTCAGAAAATACTCACTCAATGATTTTGTGTACAATGTGCCATGTCTCCCGTCTTGAAGGTTATCGAGCGAACGAGGCATCAAATCAATCAGTTCCAAAAAGGCTTAAAAGAGACGGGACTGTGGCCGCTTCTCAGTCGCAGAAGAGATGTAATCCCCATCCTGTTTCCCAGGGAATCCGAAGCACAAGTCACACCTCAGGTAGAGCAGCACAGACACATCTAAGTAGTCCAATTTATTGTTCTCATTTTCCTTCACAAAAATGAATTCCCTCGGGACTTTAAACTGCACCTAATTCAAATACTAAAAGGATTAAAGACTATTTTAAATACAGCCGGAGTTCCATGTGATTTCAGCTGATCTTGGATTGCATCATATGGCCATCGTGTATAACTGTCATCTTTGAGAGCTACAAAATTGAAGATGACGACGCGTCCGATGTCATGGATGTACGCAGAGTATCTGGCTACTTGAAAACATTCATTGAAAAGGGTATGTACGACTGCTGTTACAGGGACATCTTTTGAGCTACTGTTGCATGAAGCCGTCTTAGCAGAGTCTGTGTCGACTGATCGGCTGCTTCTTCAACACAGCGTCTCCAGCTGAGCTAAAGAGCCTCATAAAGTTCTGGATAGGATGGGAGGTGCCAGCCACAGAGATGAAGGTGGAAATAGTTGAGGCCCCACTTCCCACAGCTTTAACATGTTTTGAGAAGCTGAGGCTGCCGAGGCATTATGCAGAGTACAAAACATTTCATCAGGATTTGTGTGCATGCATGTCAACATGTTACAGCGGTTTTGGTTGTGTCTGAAGTGGAATAATGTTTACTTTAAATGTATATACATTAAATGTGTGGAACTTGCCAAAGCGTGTGTGTTTTAATGTATATAATAAACCCATCTTTGATTCTTCTCCTGAGTGTTTTTGTTTCTGTAACATGTTTAACATTTCTTAATTCAACTTTTGATTTTCACTTCTCATTGTTGAATTTCCAATGATTTCCTGCAAGTGTCTCCCTTATTTACAACACAAAACATGCAGGCTGTCATTATCCTCCCGCATGTTATTGATATCTATTAAAGTTTCCACCTAACACATTTGTCCATTGGCAGCCTTTTGATAATCAATTACTTGTTTAAAAGAGTACTCCATTGATTTAGCATTGTGTTCTTATATCATTGTCGATTACGTTTCAAAAAATTATCAAAATCTAAGAAGAAATCGTCTTTTTTATTCCATGCGTTTTCTTGCTTTTCAGGGCATGGCACCTACCCACAATGCAACTTGATCGCTGATAGTTCAGTCAGAGATTTGAGCGCGTCATTCTAGTAGCTGCTAATGTAGCCTCCATTCGCTAACCTTAAGTACAGATGAGGAGCAGGCTACAGAGATTTGGTATGCTCACTTATCTCTAACGCCACACACCCAGATTCTTTTCATTTTCAGTTGAGGCAGTGATATTCAAGATCTGTAAACAGACTTTGATGCGTAAAATCGGTGGAGTTCCCATTTGGGTCTTTATTATTTTATTTACATAAATATATAAAGAGTAACTGTTTGTATGTAGACCTTCTAGCTTCCTTTTTCACTGGTGTTCAGTACCCACAATGACCACATGGTGGTAGCAGAGCTCAATCATAGTAGAGCTGAATGCTCATCATTCGCTCTGCTTCGTCTGTCAACATTATCAAGCAGCTCCTTAATCCATTTCAATTATTGCTTTCTCATCCATTGAGCACACCAGATTGACCTTTACCAGCTAGTCCCTAAAGGTCATTTAAGGTCGTGGCGATAAAGTACAAAGGCTGGAAGTACTTTGAGATTGCGTCCTGTTTAATGTGTAAGAGGGAAAACAGTTTACTATTTGACTCCTCAAACTGATTATCTGTTAAAGGGTTAACCTCTGGAGAGACAGATTTAAAAAAAAAAGATTGTGTGATGAATTTACTGGCTCATAAGATAAAACACTGATGCAGTCAGCTGGAAGTGTCAACAATCACTTCCACCTAATCTTACTCCTGTTTAAAAATCCAGGAAGGAAGTATCCTCCCTATTTCTCTGTCAACAGTCCTATTCTCTATTCTCAGGTTTGGATATCACACAACAATGCAGGTACTGTATGTTATCCCTCACCATGAAACTTCAGGACTGGCATGAGAATTTAAGACAAAGATAGAAAACTTCAACACTATAAAACTTCCTCATCAATGTGGATTGAGGCTTTTTGAAAGATTTCATGTAAAGCCCAGCCTGCACCCAAAGACATTATTTCATACATGAACCTACTCTTAGCATCCTGCAATTTAACACCAGCAAGTAAAATAATGAACGAGGCCTGCAGGCTTCTGCACCACTCTAGCTTCTACTTTTATATTCCTGTGCTTATAACTATATATTTTTGCTACTTTATATGTTTTCTGCATATACTTTATCTTTCTTATTCACTGTGTTTCTGGCTCTAATTCTTAGTAGGTATGAGATATTTCCACGGTGCACGTCATCACACAGCTTTTCAATCCAAGTTCCCTCCCCATTCACCTCTCTCTCTCTCTCTCTCTCTCTCTCTCTCTCTCTCTCTCTCTCTCTCTCTGTCAGAAACTCCCCTGTTGCTCGACACGCCATAACTTTGCGGACTGAAGCAGCAACAACAGAAGCTGCTCCAACCAGCAACACTGTTTCACCGGGATAAAGTCAACCTTCAACTTGTCCATCACTGACTGACAGCACCTACTGACTGCAGGTGAGTAATGTTAATATATTACAGCCTGCTTAGGCTTCCTGCTTGCCTCTTACTGTATCTCATTTCCTACTCTTTGTGCCGATGCATGATGGGAAAAGGAACCTGTATTTTCTGTGTAAGCCAGGCCAGAGGAGACGCCTTTGTTTGAATAGCTATCACGCATTAGAGTTTGCAAAGTGGTATCAAAGCGTGCAGTTAAAGAGTAACACAATGTGGAACACTCATGAACAAGAAAACTCAATACATTAAGCAAAGATCTTAAATGCTCTCTGGTGACGGCAACAAAGTGCAGAGGGTGATACAGAATAGTAGGCAACTCCTACTGAGTTCAAACACCTAAATCTCGCAGATGTCACACGCAGTCACATTTACTTGATGAACAAACTTCCTGATTTGCTCTCACTTCTTATCTCTCATTGTACTCTATTTGAACATTCCTGCACAACAGTCTGTGTCCACACATGTCTAAACCTGCAGAGCCACAATTATCAACATGCACCAGGATTCACCCTTCAAGAAAACTGCGCATACCATTTAGCAAATCTTAATAAAGTGACTAACCTGCTTTTTTCCTCACCCTTTGTTAACGTACTTTGTCCTTTAGCTGGGAGTTGGAGTAATCTTTACATCATGACACTCTTGTCTCATGTCTCAGCTTCTACATTCTTTTTCTGCTCCTCATTGATTGTCCTGCCTGTAAAACGACATGAAAGAGTTAAGAGTTATTTGAGACTTCTGACCACTTCTAGTCATGTTTTCCAAGTTGGGCTGCTGGAAAAATCTAAATGGAATATTTTTCTAAAAAGCCTGGAACAAAAAAAAAAAAAGCTCTTGTCCTGTTTCCAGGACTGTAGAATACACAAACTACAAAAAACAATCCTAAAAATTCCATTAATAATTTATAATCAAGGCCTCTATAATCAAGGCCTCTATGTTTCACATCCTACTTCCTCTGATTCAGCAGTTTCTCTGAAACTTAACTCCATTTTTTTATTGGCTTATAATGTATTTATTAATATATATATGAATTCATTAGATTCCAGTAGAACTATGGTATGTGATAAGACGGAAGTTATTTCATATGTGACAATACTGATAAAGTGATTATTTATTATTGTATTGTATACGTGATATATATGTAACATTAACATATATGTTGAATGCACATCACCAGTACGTCACCATTGTGGTGTCAGCAGTAAAGAAGTTGTGTTTAATTTTGGGGTTGGTGTTGTACTTTCTGTTTAAGAATAGGGAGCGAGGTAATTTGGTACACACAGGAAGTGTGTCCATGGGTGATGGGAAGTGACACTTCCATATTGTGCTCTGAAAGGCTCAGCTCCATCCTCTGGCCACTAGAAAAATAGAATATAGTAGAGTTGCAACTGCTTCTTCTAAATATCTAAATATACAACTCAGATGTAGAAGTCTGCAGAAGGGATGCAGACTGAGACAGACAGGCAGGGAGAGGATGGTGGGAGTCAGGGAGGTGGGAGGGTTTGCATGGTAATGTAATGTGGATCAGGAATGTGGATACACGAGACTGGAATGGGAGGGTCATGCTGGGAAACATGCTGGGTAGAAACCGACAGGATGCCAGGGTCTTTCACATTCCACCAACTTTAAGACTCCTCAGGAAAGTCACATTTCACATTACTTCCACATGGATGTCTTCAGTTTTCAAGAGAGAGCAAATATCGTCTCTAGCTAAAAAGAAAAAAAAAAAAGTGTTGTATTTTCTGCTTCACTGCTGGCTTGCTGGTCCTTTACAGAAGCCACAGAGAACTGGCAGGAGTGAAATTACAGTCTCTGGGCATTACAAAGCCAAAATTACAGGCCACCAAATCTGAAAGTCAGGTTTCTTAGAATATTAACTCTTGTAGATGTGTTTGCTTGATGGTTGTGTAAAGGAATTAGTTCATTGATCCATTTGTTTTTGTATTTAAAGCCTACTTACACATGTAAATTACAGGCTTTTAAACCAGGTCATCAAAAGAACATTTTGACTGCATGCCTTGAAAGAATACCTATAAACTATTTAAGAAACGGTCACGGCATTTTACTATTTTCTTACCATCTAATTCACTGTTAGCTATTCCTCTCTGAAACGCAGTTAATCGCAGTCTCTTTGTTAAGGTTCTGTATCTTTATTGACAGATTCTGGACAATTATAAAGCTATTATCACAGTGTGTCTTTGTGTGTCTGTGTTCATGCTGCATGCAATTACTAAAGGATGCCATTAGGAGGAGGAAACAAGTGTGGCCGCTGTCAGAAGACAGTCTACTTTGCAGAAGAGGTACTCTGCGACGGGCGGAGCTTCCACAAGTCCTGCTTCCTGTGCAGTGAGTAAACTCTTTGCTTCTTCCCGTCATTGTCAACGTGGAAACCGCTGAACTTCTGACACTTGTCACTTGTCATTACAGTCACAAGTAATACTAAGCGAATGTGAGCTGTTGATCATCTACCCTCAAAGAAAAATGTAAATGCATAAGTGGCATGGCATAATAAAACAAAATGCTGCTATAGGTACCATGCATGGGTGCTAAAAAAGGGGGCAAAAAATTCAAACTAATGTAAATACTTATAAGCATAAATGTGTAACTTGTATTCTTCTATGGATATAGATATAGATTTCCTCCTGTCATAGAAACACTAACAAAGTGTTTCTCTGACTCAACTTGAAAAATATGTATGTTTCTGGAGTTGTGAGGGTTATTTGTGTTACTGCGTTGTAATCGAACATTCCTGTGATGGAATTTAGATTAGAATATGTTTCTTCAGTAGAACTGTTCCATAAAAGGAAACTGTCAGGAGCCTATCTAAATAGATGAATGCGCTCAAAAACATGAGCACAAATATGCAAAAGAATAATATGCAAGTATAGTGTGTTGGTGTGCATGCTACCGTTTTCGCAGTGGTGTGTAGGAAGAACTTGGACAGCACAACTGTAGCTGTTCATATGGATGAAGTCTACTGCAAGGCGTGCTACGGCAAGAAGTACGGGCCAAAAGGTTACGGTTATGGCCAGGGAGCAGGGACACTCAGCATGGACAAGGGAGAGTCTCTGGGTATTAGACATGAAGCGTGAGTAACACACAAACACATACACACACTTCTCGATCTCTCTTAAAGGCCCCTTTATCCACGGTTTATCTCTGTCCCCATCAGACCTGCTCCTCATCGTCCCACCAGCAGCAACCCAAACCCATCCAGCCTGGCTCAGAAGTTTGGAGGGTCAGACAAGTGTCCTCGTTGTGGCAAGGCCGTCTACGCTGCTGAGAAAGTGATTGGAGCTGGGAGCGTAAGGAAAAAACACAGATATAAACACGCATGTTCATGCTTGCAAAAAAATACACCCCTTTCTAAAATGGATCTTCTATTTATGTATTTATAGGCATGGCATAAGATTGGATGTTTCACTTGTGCCACATGTAATAAGAGCCTTGAGTCAACCACACAAGCTGATCGGGATGGAGAAATCTACTGCACAGGTAAAAGTTCACTTCCTAAACAGAAACACTGTGTTTGGTACTGCAAATGCAATTTTGAATGCACATTTAAGCTGTTCATACTATCACATTCAACACAAGACCTAGGTTTGCCCTGTGGTTCCATACACATCTGCTGAACTGCTAAAACATATAAACACACCAGACCACATATGGTCTCTTACATACATTTACAAGCGCGTTCAAGTTCACGCTGACATTTCATTCATGGTCAACTGGTCTAGAAGTTGCAGCCAACAAGATAGTAATTGTATAGTAATCTCATGTCCGACCTGTTTTTGCTCCAGAGCAGTGAAGCCAGGCGGCATGACTCGCATTGATCCATTCAGGCTGCATTTGTCTGAAAGAGACTATGATTTGTGATATACCATTCAATACAACCACAAACTATACAGTGTGACTATTAAAAGAACAAGATTGCTTCTTAAAGTAGGGGGGACGATTGGATGCAACAATCAAATGTCCAGTCTTAAATAAAATAAATTGAACTGCTATGTTTTGTTAATGGCCGTGTGTGGGTGACTGAGTTGAATAAACTCAAGAATACAGCAGCGGGCCTCGCAATACACAAAGATATCCTAAAGTGCACAACAAGACAATTGGCAGGAATAGGAAAAATAGCTCAAAAGCTTGTTTCATTAATGTTTTTGTTGACTTAAAGGAGCAGGCTCAGAACTCAAACCAGACTCCGGTGATTATTGAAGTGCAATTCTCTGCCTCACATAGCATTTTTGCAGGGTGCTAATATATTTCAAGTTCTAGTATCCCATGTGTTGTTTTAAACTTGGGTTTATCTTTCTAGATTGTATGCCAGGTCCAGTTAGTGTTATTCAAAGCATTACACATAAATTAAGTTCATCAAACATCTTCAATAAAACCTTTTCCTGGAAGAGATTTTGACTTGTCAAAGCAGGAAAAACATTAAGAATGGCTGCTTTTCATTTAGGAGAGTCAGTTCCAGGGCTCTGATCATGTGCATGTTCCCTCACTGATATGGCCTACTGGGACACTTCATGGTCCATCTTTACATCTTTACTTTCTTGCTTTGACGATTTGTGAAAAGGGTCTATTACCTCCATTTCCATAGAGGCAGTGACGTTAAGCCCCATTCTAAATGTGTGACCACGGCACTGGACTCGTAATGTTGCATTACTCAGTAATACTGGGGCGACTGTGGCTAAGTGGATAGCAGGGCCGTCCTTCAATCAGAGGGTTGGCAGTTCAATCCCCGGCTCCGGCTCTGCTAGTCGCATGTCGATGTGTCCTTGAGCAAGACACTTAACCCCAAAATTGCTCCCGTAGCTCCCGTGTGCCTACGGTGTAGAAATGTGATAGAATCTGAATTGTAAGTCGCTTTGGATAAAAGCGTCTGCTAAATGACTGTAATGTAATGTAATACTCACTATGACTTTAGCAGGAAAAAAACAACAAAACAGAGGGAGGAGGCAGGAAAACCACAGGTGGAATTACAAACAGCTAGCGACTCAAATGCTTAAGACACGCCGTTAAACTGCTGTTAACTGAAGGATATAGCCATACAGTGTTCTTTTCTTGCCATGGAGTGTTTTTTTAATTACCTTTGTTTTCTCCTTCTAACAGCTTGTTATGGCAAAAACTTTGGTCCCAAGGGATTTGGGTATGGATTGGGAGCTGGGGCGCTGGTGAATACTCAGTAGAGAGCAGACCACTGAGATCTCCGTTGACATTTCTGCAGCAAGCTGCGCTGACTGTCTTCTTACTGCAGAGGGCAGCCTGCTGCCTGTAGTCATACACCTGACTACATCGATGTGGAGATAGGTCTGGGTCTTGTTATATATCGTCTGTGGTGTGGCTATGCGACAATAGCACCTGACAGACACGCTTGATAAAGGGCTACATTATAAGATTCAACAGTGAGACATGCAACACCATCTCTGCCTCATATAGGACAGAGATGATTACTTGTGCTGTTACAGTAAATCCTGATACATAACCCACACTTAATACTGAAACATTATACTGTTTAACGCGGCATTGATGATTTGCACCTTCCCTGTTGTTTTCCTCCTTGAATGAAATCTCAGTATGTTATTAACAATACTCTATGTAAAAAAATAAATGCTGCTTTTTTTGTATTTTATGCTTTCCAAACAGAATGATAATAAATAAAGTTCAAAGATGTTAGTGCCTGTTTCTTCTTAATTGAGGCAGAAAATACATAAGAACATATTACGGAAGTTGTGTGTGTGTGTGTGTGTGTGTGTGTGTGTGTGTGTGTGTGTGTGTGTGGGTGTGTCGATAAATATCCCACACTCATTGTATCCATTCCTCTCATAAAATGGTAGTGACGCATCACGGTGCTGGTATAAATCCAGTATCTTTTAAAGTTCAGGGAATTACAGTTTCACTCCACCCATAAATCTGTTACATGCCATGCAGCCACCAAGGATGTGAAGAATGCCAACGTTTTTTAGGTGCCATAATTAAACTACCTCCTATGAAAACAATGCAACTTCAGATGAATCAGCAAGGCACTGGTTTGTTAACCAGTTTCTCCACTTAATTTAATTTCATCATTTTTCAGTTGGCTTTCATTGGTTTCGAACATGCCTTCCTATTTCAGGAGGTGCGGTCGTTTATGTACAGTATAATGCATATAAATATAAAACAATTTATCAGAACTGGGAATGCTCAGGTGCAAATACACTAAACTGTAAATAGTTTTCAGAAAAATAATGATTAATTGACTGATTAGTCATCGGTTTATATCTCCTGAATGAAGACATTTATTTCTAACACTGTGTTTCTCTCTCACACTCACATATTGCAACATGACTTCTCTATCCACCCTGCCACCCACTCGCATTCCAGCTCTCAAAAGAGACACAGGATGTCGCTTAACTTGATTCTAATAACCTTTTTTTTTTTTAAAGTTGACTTAAAACTACTTTTACTTGCTATAAACAGGTGCATGTCCTAAGTGGGAGGTGGCAAAAACCATAACTGTATTTCACACAAATACAATAACACACAGTGCTGTAAAATCACACTGTCTACGTGTGCTCACTGACACACACACACACACACGCGCGCGCGCGCAGGGAATTTCATAAACAGCCCGGATCTCCTCCTGCCGTCACCAGGAGGAGGCGGGGTGGGTCCACAAAGGAGCCGGGCATGTTCAAACATATCCAGGCAGACCAGCCTACCAACCTCTACAGACTGTTTTCATTGTGCATGGATTGCAATTATAAACGCCGAATATATGTGCTTTGTTCAATTGGCTGTTATTATTAATGACATAGCTCAACCCGATATGCTTTCTTGAGTTGACACTTGGCGCCGCACAGTAACACATGAGATGTGTGTTTAATGGATACATCTTGGGATCACTGCTGAAGACTTTCTAAATTTCCGGCTTTTGGCTCAGTGTGGCCATGTCTTTCCCGGCCAAAGTGATGAGAGACGGGCTGCTGGAGAAGCGCAGCAGCGGGCTCCTCCAGCTGTGGAAGAAGAAGCGCTGCGTGCTTACCGAGGAAGGGCTGCGCCTGCATGACTGCAAAGGCGGCGGCGGAGGTGATGCTCCGAGCTCAGCTTGGAGCTCCAAAGCCAAGGAGCTCCGTTTTGAGCGCATTGACACCGTGGATTGCGTGGAGTACAAGCGAGGGCTGGTGTATTTCACCGTGGTCATGGCTACGGGTAAGGAGATTGACTTTCGGTGTCCGCAGGACGGCACTGCGTGGAACGCGGAGATCGCTTTGGCACTGGTGCGCTATAAGAACCTGCAGGCTGTGCAAACGGGACGGAACAGGCACCTGTCCGCAGCACACCTGGGCAGCACTGGGGAGGATGAGGAGCTCTGACCTGGTGAAGGTAAGTCTTCCTCGGATGGAGGTGAATATTAGACTGGCTGTCATAAACATTTGGAAAATAGGATTGACAAGGTTATTCTATGTATTAACTTATTTAGACTTACAAATTTATTTTGGGTGTGGGGGACAGTGTGGCACCACACCCTCCCATAGCTGGAGTGTCTCAGGTTCACAGTACCAACTTTGTGTCACTGAGATTGACATGAAACCCAAGTCAAAGTATCACTCAGACACATCAAGGGTAAATGTATACGTTTTATAAATTGAAAACTGCCAGATGTTCTGAACCATTTTCCATGAAAAAAAAAAAAAAGTCTACAATCAGTTCAGCCACTGACTTCACTGATCATCTCCCCTCCTGTGGTCAAAGTTGAGACAAGGTGCGTTGATTGGATGGAATGAAAACACAGAGACTCTTGAGGTGGCACACGGCTGAGAGGCACTCAAGCTAAAGGTCATTTACAAGTAGTACCGGTGTTTGTGTGTAGATCAATGTAGATGTTCCACTCTAGTGTGAAGGCCGTGTCAGCTTTCATTACTAGTCATCGGCCTTAACTGCACCACAGTAGTCTTAGGACACAAACACTCTCTCACTTGAGGACATAATTAAGATGCAATGTGAGCCTCCAAAATAACATCTGCCTGCCTCTCCCTCACTAGGCAGCCAAGTATTTTTAAACACACACACACACACACACCAACCTTCTCTTATGTATTTAGCTGACATAGACAATTGGACATTTGGGGCTAGGAGAGCTCAGCGCCACAGACATCTTTTTCAGCTTTTCCACATTTAGAACACAATCAGTGGTGCCATCTCACGACAACATGACACGTTATTTCCTGAAACTGGTCACTGACGTCTCAAATGGAACTGAGTGTGCAAGTCTGAACTATGAGCTCATGGTCCAGGAATCCACAGCGATGCTTCCTTAAGAGAGCTGCAGTAGTCAAGTGCCCAAATTAACTCAGTAGCTGTGGTAACAGCTAACAAGTCACTACAAATGCACTTTGTAGAACACTATCAGCCACCCCAGTGTCTAATGTATGAAGTAAGAATTGAATATTACAAATGTGCTCTTCTCTTTTTCCTCCAGGCTTTCTACTTTTTGGGAGTGAACCAATCAGAGTGGGGAAGGGTAGAGGACGTCGGGTCCATCGGCTTGATTCTGTCGCACAGAGCATGATGGGATGTACAGAACGGCCATCAGTATGGATTAAAAGGCCGTGAACAAGTGTCACAGACACTCTTCCTGTCTTCCTTCATGAGCTTACTCACACTGTTACACAAAGCCTAGGAATCTGATGCGTAAGCAGCATGGAGAAAAGTATTTTTCTGAGGTTATTGTGGAGGCCGCTGCATAAGGAAATAAACATAGCGTTTATATATTATTGCGTTTATGAAAGAGACAATGGAGGCGGGACAGTGTTTAACCCTTGTGCCTGGAGGTTTGAAAAATATCTTCCATTTTTCTCCAACGTTTTCTAACATTGCTGAAACAGGGGTCACTTTATTTCTTAATTCTTGCTTTCGATGGAAACGCATCACTGTTTGACTGGCTTAAAAATAAATTGTGAAAGACTAAACGGATCTGCGTGCTTTTGCTAAAGTTGAACATAAAGAAGAAATATTTTTCTCATATTCATTGCACATTTTATTCTATATATTTGGTGAAACCATGTACAGTATTAAAATCTTAAAACAATGAAATACATTTTCGTCAGTAATCCTGGAGTGTTTTTATTTTAGAACAATACTTCCTTTCTCTGGAACATATAATGGCTCTTGGAGCAAAACGGTCAGCTGCAATTTATTTTAGGTTCTGCCCATTAATTGCTGAGCTCATCTGTTTCCAGTTGTGGTGTAACCTTGCTGTTATAGCCTCTGGAAAATACACACCTCCTCAGATACACACACAAACACACACACACAGTCAGGACAGCTTTTGTTCTGAGCAGTGTGGAGGACTAATGAGACGCGCAGTGAGCCTGAGGCATGTGCACACAAACATCCACCCACACATACTCACCTACAGAGGCCTTACGTGCACACCCAGCATGAAATTCAGCAAGGTCTCAGGATCAGCAGACTCTCGTTAGCGGAGGGCTATATACAGTATATTGTTCATTCAAGCATGTGTTATGTGTGTGTATGTGTCAAGAACATAGCAGAGTGTGTGTGTGGCTGTGGAGCTCAGTACAGGTCAGGAATAAAGGGTTGATTGTGTAGCGACTTCTCCCGTTACTGTGGAAAACCCCAAAGCTAGCCACACCGCATGAGTCAGCAAGGGACCAGGAGCACCACAAGGAGTGGATACACCCAGCGTTGGTGTAAACACTGTTTGGTCTAAACAAACAAAGACATTAACAAAATGTTCTAGAGATACTTTGATAAGTTATATTGATGCAAAACTATGGCATTTCCACCGGAAATCTGTGCAGAAGCCCAAGATAGTGGTTATGAACAACACATAATTTAAGATACATCATTGATCATGAGAACGGTCATCATCAACTTCCATCATAATGGTCAAAGCTGTTATATACTAGTTTCAAACTTTCATTATTTGAATAGGCACCTAACCAAAACACAATTTTTATTGAAGATTTATAAGATGATGTATACCAGATCACCTGCCCCCCTTTCAAAAAGTCAAAATGGGTCTATGATATGAGGGGTGGAGTACAAGGTCCAGTCCTCCACAGTGTGTATGCTAACACTACTCAGTGGAATGCCCTGTCTAAACATCATAACCTTTGTCCAGGGTGTCCTGCAATTTCATAAACTAAATCCTGGAACATGAGCTGAACTAGAGGTGAATGGGTTTTAGTCAGAACAGGACCGACATTATGGCAAATTTAATTAGTGTATTGTAGTGCTTGTAGGAAGAGAAAGAAAGAAAAATCATGTGTGTGCGCACTTCTTTGACAAAGAATCACTCTGCAAAAATGTTTTGCAAGTCTTCTCCTCAGGCTTCTGCTGTCTGCTGTGTGAGTGCTCAACCACTAGAGGTCTGCCGATCTCCTGTTGAGTGAAGAGAGCTTCTCTATTCACTCTTGTATGGCTTGTTGTGTGTGTGAACATTTTTGGCAAGTTTTCATGTAGTGCAGGCTGCTAATTGCTTTTTTGATAAATATAATTTGTCTTTGTGTATCTTATATGTTTTGTGTGTGTGTGTGTGTGTGTGTGTGTGTGTGTGTGTGTGTTATTCTTTTGGTTGATATTCTCTTCAATCCACCTTGACTTACTTTACAACATACTGTATAAACCTGACATACCATATTACTGTGTGGAATGGTCATACTTTATTTTGTCTTTCCTTTAGAAGGACCGTGATCTGAGTGTCTTAATGTTGTACAGATGTGTGGAGAATTTCAGTATTAAACGCATTATTAGTAGGATTTAATAACACCCCTAGTGGTGAGTAGAAGTGTCACAATAATAAATATGTTAGTCACAATATGTTTCCATATGGAATGTATTATAGGTTTACAATATTCTTACTTATAGAGGATATTATATGTTACAGTATATTAACTCATTGAATGTATTAAATCATAGAAGTATAGTCACTGTAGGTATTAAAACACTAAGAATAGTTTTGAGGGTCAGATAGGGATTCTGAGTGAGGTGTCAGACATGCAGCAGCAAATGGAGGCGACCTCATCGATGGAGGATGGGGCCAGTGGGACGGTCAAATGCCAAGCTGATCAGCAGGACAGAGAGGAGGAGTCCAAGATGTTTTGCGAAGAGCCAAGATGTTTTGCTAAGGGATCGATAATGGGAGGGGACAGAATTCAAATGAAGCCAATCACTAATCGCCACGGAGGATCATTCACACGTTTTATGACAGTATCGGACACTTTCCGACTCTCAGGGGATACAAAAGACAATGTTTTAGGGAGTTTACCTCAGATCACTGCAGCTCTCATTTTCAGCTAACTGGCCGCGCCGGACTGTGAGGAGATGCGTGTATGTGGTCTCTGCTCTCGAGAACATTACTATTGATAGTTAATTCAGTTTGTAAGTGAACTTTGTGTAGTACATTAAATATTGTTTTTAATTTGAACCGGATCTAGCTCATTCTTCTGATGCGCGTGCGCAGTAAGAAGCTCGCAGCAGAAGAGTACCTGCGGCCTGCAGGCTCCTTCATCCTTTGTTCTTAAAAACCTAACAGATGCAATACTCTTACATTGAGAATGAAGACTTGTCTTGCCATCACATGCCTAAAATGTAAGATAACATGCACATTTTAAAAATAGCATCATAGTCATTTGGTGATTTTTGCCCTGGTGATTATCTACCAGTCAATTTGGAATTATTAGCAAGTGTCAATTCTGTCTTCTGCGTTTTGGTGGTGGGGCTCTACTTTTGTTTTCATTTGAGTAACAGACAGTGACAATTTGTCTGTCAAGAGTGCGTCTCTGGAAGGCTTGATGTAAGGCATAAAAATCCCAGGGGCCTTCCTGCAATCATGTCTAGCATTTTGATCTGCCCTTCTGGGTTTAAGTGTGGATAAACAAGACGACACGAGTCTACAGCCATGCCAGCGGCTCTGTGAGCCTGTACTTGGGCACAACAGTGCTTTTAGCTAAATGCTAATGTCTGCATGCTAATATGCTCACCTGCCAATGTTTGCTATGTTGGTCATCTTAGTTTAGTGGGTTAGCCTGCCAACATTTTCTCATTAGCAATAAGCACACAGTAAACAGCTGATGCTGATTTTGGCCTGATTTTGACTTTATGATTCATCGTCTGGGCATCATGAATGTCTGTGCAGAACTGAATGCACTTACTAGATGTCAAGGCATTTAAGTAAACAACAAAAATATAAAACTCATGTTGGAGCTATAGAGGAAAAAGCAATGGGATCATCAAAGAGTCAACCTCTGGGGATCACGGATGTCTTCTCAAATTGCATGGCATTCCATGTAATAGCTGTCGAGATATTTAGGTCTGGACCAAAGTGGTGGACTAACAGACAGGAGCTGCCATCCATAGAGCCACTAGTGTGGCTAAAAGTACTGTATAAAAACATAGAGGATTCGTTACATGGCACAAGTATTGTTCCTCTCTCTCTCTTCAAGCACATTTTACTGATATACTTTAAAGTTGTTTTTTTCCGTCAATCGGCGCGAATTCCCTTTACAGGCCACCTTTGACCAGTATAAACATAAAAACTCTTGCCTATAGTTCTGAATTAGACTTATAGTTCGTCATCCGAGTTGCCTTCATTGTCCATGTGTCGTGCACAGGCCAAATCTCTAGGCTCTAACTGCTGGTCCCTTATAATGAATCTGTGAGAGACAAATGGACAGGGCAAGATTAGGCAGTAAGAGAGATAGGGTTGACTAATTATAGCCTCCACTAACAAAAGAGAAAGCGATACAATAGGGTGGGGAGGGGTCAGGGGGGTGCAGTTAAATAGAGGGACACCAATTCGTTGGCCTCATCTCTGATCATCCGACCTCTGCTGTTGTCACGTCTTTCTGTCCGCTGCTTCTGACACAGGTAAGGTCCCGTCATGGTGTTGTGTCTGTAAAGCTCTTCAGGTTTAGTGTTATTTCTTTCTTTCGTGCATATACGTATGGTCCACGAACCGAATGGATGGCAGTTTAATATGAATTTGTCTGGTGTAACAATTTATTTGTAGCCTTCCAAGTTTTGAAAATATCCTGGATCTATTGTTTTTTGCAAGGGAAATATAGACTAACAGGAGGATGAGTGCACAGTATATGATGCCTATTCAGTAAACATGGATATTAGTAGCGCTCTGATATGAAGTGTTTGGATGTTAATTTGTCAATAGCAGGGGGCTTTTCATCCTTGGGGCTGTGGCTGTACCTAAACCATAAGGGCATCAGCCAGAACAGGATGATTAATTGAAATAATACAAGGTGGTTGGTTTAAATCTGTACCAAAGCATCTCTGTTCAAATCCAAGGCCGACGTGAACTTTCCACAGCACCGTGGGCTGTTTTTCTCATTGCCAACTTGGCTGCACCACAGAGGCTCATGAGCATCATAAGCATCCATCAGTTACTGGCGGTAAATCCCTGATCCAGGCTGGGCACCCTAGCACACAGTCACCCTCCACAGCTGTTTATCAGATGTCCCCTGATCTATTTGGGGAGACAGGCCACTCTAAATTCCTCTCCCCGAGATAATCCCGAAGAGAAAGATGGGGATGGGAGATGGGAGAGATGGGTATCAGTCTGGAATCTTCTCTAATCCGTTGGAGCTGCTTGTAACCCCATCATGCAAGGAGGTCTTAGGTGCCGTCATTCTCAACTGGACTCAACCAGTGAAATGGAAGAGGGACATTAAGAGAGAAAGGGTGAGAAGAGGTGAGACGGAGAAGGGCTGAGTGCTGTAAATCACTTGTTGATTTGATAAATGATGAGGCTCATGAGGAGGGGTAAGCCAATGTGAAAACAACACTATGAGCTGACAAGCCCACTTAAAAGGCAGTCTCACCTTACGCCTCGTTGTCATACCTTTCATGATATTTTACATTAGGTAGACAACAACATTTTCCAAGCAAAACTGTCCACTGTGGTGGATACAAGCATTAGAGATCTCATTAACCTTAATACTAGACTTAAGGTTGAGTCCGACAGCGGTTCCCAACCCTTGTGTCAGATGTACCGCCACCATTTATTTTAACCAATATATTTTTATTTTAATATTAATTATTTTCAAATTAGTTGAGCTACTTCCCAATCTTTCCACGTACCCGCAAGCATCTCCAGAATGCAGTACCCCTGGTTGGGGATCAGTGGCTCAGTCCAATGTGTGATTTGGGTGAACTGACCCTTTAAATCTCATCAGTCAAAGGGGCGTTCTTGCTCTCTCAAGAAATTCAGTCATGTGAAACTATGATGTTTCTACAACATGCACAAATTAGTTTTTATAAGATATGAAAAGTAGACGCCCCACTTCTATGAAGTATGACAATCAAGTGTCAAGAGAGCATTTAGAAGCAGGAGAGTAGAAGTCAGTAGGGTTTTTCTATGATTGGCCTGCTGACAGCTTACAATCATTGAAACAGACAGTCTGAGAGCGCGCTCATAGAGCAGAGTGGAAAGATGATCTGGCCCTCCAAAGGCTACGCGAACAAACAATGACAACTGTTCAGTGTGTGTGTGCGTGTTTCTAATTTCTTCCGTCTCTCCTCCAGTGAGATCTAATCAGCAGGATGCCTGAGCATGTGTGAGTGATCAGGCTTTGTGTTCTTATTTTAGATCATTTACTCATTCACACACAGTATTACTATTATTATATTTTTGAGCTTTGGTTTGCAATAATTTAGTTTTTTCCTTTACATTAAATCTTTTCTCTTTCTATTTTATAGGCAAGAGGTAAGACCATTTTTATCACTATTAAAGTATTTCTAAATGCTATAAATAATCATTTATTTAATATATACATACATACACATACATATATGCGTGTGTTAAATGTGTGTAATGTCATGAATTATGCTCTCCATCCAGAGGAAGCCAAAGATCTCAGCTTCAAGGAAGCTGATGCTCAAGGTAAGAGAGATCATGGACCGAATTATTCTGCCAAACTATAATGTAATACATGTGTTTGACCACAGGAGAGCAGCAGAGGTCATGTTTTTAAAAGCTGTACTGTATTTTATCTTCTGATACTTCTTCTAAACTCCATAAACATAATGTGCTGATGTGCTTTACCAGAGCAATGTAAAAGCATCCAGCATTACATTGCATTATATGTCCATTCATATTTGTTCAGAGTCTGATGGTGGCAAGAGCCAAGGAGGAATTGGAGCAGGAGGTTGTGGTTAAAGAGGAGGAGAAACAGAACTACCTGTCAGAGAGAGCTCCTCCGCTAAACACCAGCAGCCTGAGCCTTGCACAGCTACAGGTAACTTGTTCTCAAATTCCCAGAATTCTCCCATAAAAGAATACTCCACCAAACAGAGTTTTCTACTTCAGCAAATTCTCTGAAATCAAAGGAATTCAGGGCACTGCAGCTCCTTCATATACAGGATATACAGTATGACGCCCTGCAACTGACAGTTTTCCAGATGCACAAATTTGAGGTTGCTTTTGAAAACTTCTTTACAATACAAGTTTTTAACTTTTGTGTCTTATGTGTGTGTGTGTGTATACGTATAGGACCTCTGCAACGAGCTCCATTCCAAGATAGATGTGGTGGATGAGGAGCGATACGACATTGAAGCTAAAGTCACGCTCAACACACGTGAGGTATACACTTCCTCAGCCCATTTCCATGTCGGAAATGTAAAGATCATATAAGCAGATGCAGTGTCACAATGTCCCCATGAGAACATCTTCAAGTACTGATGGTAATTTCCATTCAACTATCCTTCCTTGATCCAGATTAAAGACCTGAACATTAAAGTGTTGGACCTCAGGGGGAAATTCAAGAGACCTAGTCTTCGTCGCGTTCGTGTGTCTGCTGACGCCATCCTTCGCTCACTGCTGGGCTCCAAGCACAAAGTCTCCATGGACCTCCGGGCCAACCTCAAGTCTGTCAAGAAAGAGGACACTGAGAAGGTGTGTGCAGAGGGAAATAAAAGACCAAATACACTCGGGCATGCCTGTACAAAGCACAAGCAAACCAGTGCAAGCAGGATGTGTACCTTCCTTAGGGCAAGCGAGCAAGGTAGCTACTGTGAAGTTTCAGATACACACATGACGTCAGCGCTTCAAGTGCCATAAAACACCTGAAAAGTGTGTTTGTGTGTGTGGAGGGTGTGTTTGAGATACCGAGCAGTAGGTCAGTGCAGGGCACGACCGCGCGCTCGTGTGAGAGGAAGTACGGTACACAAGACAATGAACCCATTGTAGAGAGAAGACTAGCTTTTGTGAGCGGTTCTGCTCACAAAAGTGTGTGTGTGTGTGTGTGCGTGCATGTACATGTTCAGATTAACCAATGCAAGTGTGTATCTGTGTGTGTGTGTCTGCATGGATATGTGAGTCTGTATTAGGTGCTGTAAACCAGTTATACTAGCATGGTTCCCAGTTGACAACATTGGGCCTCAAAGGCTTAGACACAACAATGATGATAATACCTCCTCTACTTCGCAGTCTCTTTAAAAAAAACAAAAACAGGAAAAGGACTGCTCTCATTCTTTTATACCATCTAACTCTCCACTGTATCCGTCTGCAGAAGAGGCCAGTCGAGGACAGCGACTGGAGGAAGAATGTGGAGGCCATGTCAGGGATGGAGGGAAGGAAGAAGATGTTCGATGCTGCAAAGGGTCCCGCCCAGTGAAAACCCAGAAGGTGATGGGCTGGTGTCATGTGAGCGGCATCACGTAGACTGCATCTACTGCAGCTTCTACGTGTCTCTTTAATGCGGTCACGTATGCTCCTGCCATGTCCCCACTCTCCTGAATGGTCTTCTCCACTTTCCTTAAGAACTGATCCGTTTGCGGTTGCTTGATATGGTGTTAAAAATGACTTTATCTGTGTGCCATCTTCTATTATTTGTATTGTTCTCATAACTGAACCCCAGAGATTTAGGCTTATATTTGTAGAGCAAAGTTTTTAAAAAAAGGCAGCTTGTATCTTCAGAAGGCAATTGTGGATAGTAATGTAATTTAATCAGCAGGCCAAATTATATTATAGCCAATAATAATAATGATAACAATATGTCCTGACCAAATTCAACTGCATCTTTGATATTATTGCTGGGTGATAAAACTGTAAGCATGGTGTGTGGTTTTGTAAACTGTAACAAAATGGCGTCATCAGCAGGATTTACAACAACAACAATTAAACACACCAAATGTATCTTCATTTCTTGGTGCTGTTCTCATTGTAAAACTGTGCTAAATGAACAATGGCTTTCTTTAAATAAATGCAAAGAAAACCAGGGTGATCAAAGTCTTCTCGTTACTGCCGTCTTCCCTTTTGCAGTACTGCAAGCGTGATATGTTAGAGACACATCAATACATATCATACATATCAATGTTCCACTCGGGATACATTGGAATCAATCATTCTTTTTGGTTCTAATTAGAAAATGTACATGCAAATCTAAGATGGCGAACGTGGTAAGCATTAAATGTGCTAGACATCAGCATTAGTGTCTTAGCATAGCATGCAACATGATCATTTAGCTCCAAGCACTGCTGTGACAAAGCACAGCCCAACAAGCAACTAGCATGGGCTGGGGACTCTGCAGACATTTTATATTGGCGGAATATAAAAAGGAACATAAGGACAAATATGAACTCATGACTCTAAGATATACTTTCACACAGAGGAACTTCTGTGAGAGAGAGAACATTTCTGCAGATAGGCGTACTGTATGCATTTGCCTGCTGTCCACACCGGCATCCTGTCCACAGCTCCGGCTGCTATCTGTTTTGCATTTGCATAAAGCACACACTGACAAGTGCTTCCGTATTGGTGCTTTAATCATTATTGGCTTAATCCTGCTGGACGCAAAGAACCTGCAGTATTCATGGGTCACTCAATGTTTTCATTCAAATGTTCACTGCAGCGACACAAAACATGTTTACAATGACAGCACTAATGCACGCTTTGCTTCTTTGGCCAGGGAGTGACGTGACAAGCCTTAAGCCAGACTTCTCCAAATCCTGCATGAGAGACAGCATTCACACAAAAGAACGGATCTGGATAAGCATTAAGGAGCTACATCTGTAGTTGTGATAGCAGCTCATCCTGTTTATTGTGGCCTCATGGCATGCACTCTGCACAGAATAAAAGAAACGGGTACAGGTTTGGTAATAAAGCCAGGTGAGGTGGAGGGTGTGTGAGTTGGCCTGAGCCCGAGCCTGGGTCAGAGTCCGACACACCGGGCTCCGAGGAAAGGACAGGTGTGGCCTCACAGAGCAAACAGTCTGAATCACACTGTAAAGAGACTCACTGCTCAATGCAACAAAGCATCTAAGCCCAGTTGGACACAAAACATAGTTACATACTTTTACTATTGGAACATCCAAATCAATCGCCATTTCTTTTTTTTAAAACCTGTTTTCACTCATTTTTGTTGCTAGTATTTTGTATCTTTATCTCTATTTAAAGTGTATTTTGTTGTTAATATCCTGTGTGTTTGATTGTTTGCAAACTTTTTTCTAAAGTGCTATAGAAAATACTATACAACCTTTTTCTGCTTACATTAGTGATTATTTAGTAATTGCTGAATAACTATTGATTTACATATAACTTCCCATGTTCCCATTACGTAAATTTGACTTTTCATGATTACTGCGTATTGTGTTAGCTTTAACTGTATCGCAGCAGTCTCTCTCTCCCTCTCTCTATCTCTCTCTCTCTCACACACACACACACCTTTGTGGTCATGTGACACCTCGGTGAGCTGCATCGGGGTAAAGGTGGACTGCTTTGTGCCGCACTGACTGTAATTTGACTGCCACAAAGTCAGTCGACTCTTTTCTGTCTGTGAGCGAAGCTCTGCTGGGAACTTCTATATTTCTGCGTGCAATATGTCCATCAGTCGGAAGAACTGGTCGGCTTTGTCCAGGTAAGACTACATCTGGAGCTGTTTTAAAGAGAATATGAAGCCTGTGTTTCAGAGTAGCTGCTGCTTTATGACAGTAGACGTTATAAAGGCTAACTTTAGTCACTGAACTAGAATACATGTAGCTCACTCTTGCAGTCAAGTAGAACAAAAGCCAGTTTTACATTATAATGTCTAATATGCAAATCCACAGTAGCATAATGAAACAGCTATATCATATTATTACAGGTACTTTTATCTTTGCTGTTATGTTTGAAGACTATGCTATAAAGTCACAGTTGTCTTTTTGTCAGGTTAAAGTCTAGAGATAACTGGTCTTACCCTTGAATTAACGTGTTCCTCCACAGGAAACATCAGCCCACTGTAACTGGCTACATACGTCCCCGTATAATACTAGACTGACTGTTTGGTATATTTGAAGTTGTTCAGACAAGCAACCAACTGTGACTCTACCTATAAACAGTTGATGAACAAGTAAAGCAGGTTCTGTGTAACCGTTATAACAGCGATCTCTCTCTTCCAACAACCAAAATGAACATTTAATAGGATTCATTTCTGTAGTTTTCATGAAAACCATTTTGTGTTTCTCTGCCTCCATTTAATTTTCTGTTTTACGTCCACGTTCTCTAAATATTATGTACATACATATGTACATGTACGCGTTATGACTCTGTCCTCAGCCTAGCGCGCCAGTGGACAGTGGAGGATGAGGAGGAGGTGGAAAGAGAGAAGAGGAGGAGGGTGAAGAGCTCGAGCAATCCCGCAGAAGATGATGACTTCAGCCAAACAACCGGAGACACGCCTACCAGTGACAGCACCTTTGGGACAGACTCCACAAGTGCTATGTCCCAGGGCCTCAGCAGGTTATTCTCACGATTTAATACAGAGCTTTATTCATTCGAACGTGTCAAAGCTTGATTTATAGACCGTCTGAACAGGATTCTGTTGCTTTAGCTCTGCTTGTTTACACATCGCTACTATCTCTCTCTTCTTCTATCTTTCCATTTCACTCTCTCCATCTCTCTCGCTTGTTAGAGGACCATAGAGATGCTGCCTTGTCAGCAGATAGATTTCAGAGGCAGGGAGAGAGGATTCTTACCCTTTTGCCCCATGGGAGTGTGTCATCTGTATACTTTTCAAACATGTGAATCCTGACACCATGTGTAGAAAGTATGAAAAGCTATCAAAAACACCACCAGCTGAGCTCCTGGAGCAGAAGCAGTCTTCAAAGAGAGAGAGGAACTGTAGAGCCTTTCATTAGAGAAACCTGATCACACACACAAGAGACGATCCGTCGTATCTATCGGTCATTCACGAGTGTGCATATACCGTTTCTTTTCAGTGTGGAGCAGGTGCAGCTAGACTTTGTGGACATGCTGCGTGTCCGAGATGAAAAGAGGAGGATGAGGCATGTGGAGACGCTGAGACAACAGAAGGAAGTAGGGGAGGATGAAGCGGAGGCCTGCAAAGGAGAAGCCAGGGTGGAGCTCCTGGGGGACATGGATGAGCATCAGGGTAGTGTGTTGCCCTCTGTGAAATCCACATCCAGACCACAACCACCCCCAAGGCCAGCCTCCTACAGCCCCACCACCAGCAGCACCAGCAATACCAGCACTTACGTCACAAACAGACAAGTAAGACCGGAGTTGCCTTTCAGCAGAGTGAAATAAATGTTTTGTTATCATGATTAACATGTTATAACTCAACTCAGAGACTAAAGCCATGCAAGCTGTTCGGTAAGGCTGCACTGAGGCACAACATGCTTTGAGCTAAATGCTAACACGCTCACAATGAAAATGCAAACATACTGATGTTAAGCTGGTGTAATGATTGCCATATATAGGTTAGCATGCTAGCATTAGCTAACTATTATAAAACAAGTACAGCTGAGGCTGATGGGAGTTTTGCAGATATTTGGTCATAAACCAACGCTTTAAACAAACTGAGATTTTGACGTGATGGATCACCAAAGGGATTAGGACACATTGTGAACCAACTGTTGTGCTAATCTAGGCAGTAGGTGTTGAAATATTTCAGGGGATAAGGGAAAACTTTGGCCTGCTGGTGATGCTAAAGGAAAAGTCACAGAATCACCAACGTCATTATGATTCATCCTCTGGGGACCATGAATGTCTGCGAAAACTGTGATAGCAATCCATCAATAGTTGTTGAGATGATTCAGTCTGGACCAAAGTGGTAGACTAACCGACCCACGTTACCATCACTACAATTGAATACACTGCCTTTACTGACAGACAAATCGTTTGACGAGACAGGTAGACAAACACTCTATTAATGCTTCTCAGTCACAACACAGTGCTGCCAATAGTGCCACCCTGCAGTGTGGTAAACACAGTTAACTCTTACCCCACGCAGAGGGAGAGCCATGTTAATCATTTTCTACATTCTACAAAAACAACAACTTCTTTTCCGCTCAGGGTATACTGATGTTGCAAGTCCTGTTAAGATGGAAAGAGCCAGTGTGCATTATTAACAATATTTGTGGACAAACCCAGGCAAAGAGAGTGCAAGAGGCTCACACACATACATACACATGCATGCCATACATATTTGCTAACAACTTTGGTACATTTTCTTTCAATATGAAGGCATCAGAATATAAAAAAGGATGATAGAACTAAAATACTGTTTGGATCATCACCCGTCTTATTACTGGACTGGACTTGCACTCTTTTCCGTGAATCAAATGACCATGCAAAATCATCTATAAAACTTTGATAAGGCGTGCTTAAGGTCATAATATGAACTTTATCTTTTATTACACTGACAGGCAGCTCTAATTCAGGCGTCTATAATTCAGTGTATCTGCAAATTAGGCCATAACCCTACAGTGTTATGTAATGTGAGGCGTGTCTCAGGTGACTCTGTTCAAAAGCTTTTATGCTGTGCGCTCACGTCTCTCCTGTTTCTTTCTTTGTTAGCACGAAAACGAAGAGTCGACAAGCAAAGACCCTGATCCCAAGCCATCGTCCAACCCGGCTCGCAAGTTTGTCAGGTCAATCAGCACAACTTAATGTCTATTCTTCTTTTCGTATATGATTCATCAGGAAGAATCAAATGCAGATCAAACATTTCTTTAAGATAAGATAAAGGTTATCTATTCAACACAGGGAAGTTAAAGTGCAGCGGGGAAAAACAACAGTGTAGTAGAGCAGTGAAATAGCAACCAAAAGCCAAATATGTGTGTGTACACACACACACACACACACACACACACACACACACACACACACACACACACACACACACACACACACACACACACACACACACACACACACACACACACACACACACCTTTATACATGTTTCTGTCTAACCAAGATCTGCTGGCAGGATAGCTGGAGAGAATATTCTCTAAGAAGCTTGGATAACAAGACATTGAGGCAGCATTGGTACCTCTGGTTTTCTGTTTGGATACAGACAGCTTCCCCATGGCATCATTTTATTGGTTTGATGTATTATGAGCATTATGAGTGAACACAGAATGTAGAAAACAATATTTCAAAAGGTGACAAAGGTGAAAAGGTTGCAGTAAAGACTCTAATACTCTGCAGCTTTACTGTCATCTGGATCAGTTGTTGCTTCCTCATTCACATCTTCAACTGACCTTTCATCTCACTCGTTTTGATGTTGCAGTTCTATCTCCATCTCATTCGACAAAAGCCCCTCGGCCAGCGGGTGCGCAAGTCCCATGAGCCCTCGCTCCCCTACGGCCGCCTTATCACCTCGAGAACACTGGCCGTCGCCTAGCCAGAGCCCCTCTCCTCGTGGCCCTCAAAGCCCTGTTCAGAATGGACACACACAGGAGGTAGGTCAGACGATATCATTTAAAACATAACTATCTGTGCTTTAGGCTTTGCTTGTCTCATGGAGTTTGGCTGCACAGTGCGGGCACCACTGCTCATCAATTAAATAAAGCAACAGCACCCTCTGGTGATTAAAAGAGTAAATGTCGCAGTCTTAGCGCCTACAGCAACTACTGTATCATTGGCTCCATAGTTTTACCTGCAGCTTGCACAAAGTAAACAGTTTTGAAGAACAGAGGAAATGCTCGCTGGAGCTCATCCTCATCTGAAGATGAAGAGTTCAATCTGATCATAAGTAGAAGTAAATTATATTTTACTTTAACTCAGACCGGGATGAACGGCTCTTCCTCCAACGACAACTTTGAACAGACGGCCAAACCTGCGTTGGTCAGACAGAGCTCAAGGACTATATCTTTCAGGGTAACCACATCTAACCTACACACACACACACACACATGCACGCACACCTTCTCCCTTCTAAATGCCAACATTAACTTTTGCCTATTTGACTGTTAAAACACCATGTAATCTTGCATCAGCTGTTAGACTATCAGTTGAGGGTCATTTGCTTGTGCCACTCAAGCTTCGGGCTTATGCTAATAGCTGAAGCAATATTTACCAGCTTTTACTGCTGACTAGTTGCTTTGTTAACTCATCACAAGAGACGGGATGACTGTGTTGGTCATCAGCTGCTGATATTTGGACGACTGTCTGCTAACATTCACATATGCTCGGTTTAACACAGATGATGAGGAAGAAAGAAGAGGAGATTGCACCGCTGCAGAGGAGGTAAGAAAACACTCTTGTCTTTATTTTGAGGCTCTTTATTTCCGTCTATCTCGGGTTGATTGACGACTGCTTTATTCTCTTGTAGTGCGAGTGTGAGGATGGCCTCCAAGACGTTTGAATCGAACACAGTAAGAGTCTTGGCTTTATAGTTTCTAATTTCTGAGTGAGATTTACAGTCATCGCTCTGCACCGTGCACAGGAAGGTGTTCTTTCATTATTAGTTGAGTACAGAGATCGCAGATGTTTACTTCGATAATGTATGTGTTAAAGTATAGATGATTAACAGTGTGTGTAATGTTAATTATCCAGGACCAAAATGAAGATGAAGACAAAACATCATCTTTCCAGAGAAAGTGAGTTTGTTCAGCCAAATTATTTTTTTTGTACCTCTTTCTAAAGTTTTTATTATTGTTATTCTAGTCAAAGTAAGGGTACCCAGATCGAACCAGGCTTATGTGCATTCTGTTTTGTCCAGCTCCAAGCAGAGGATTTCATCCAGGTCCATCAAGGAGAAGATGGAGAGACTGGCTCAGGCTGCACAGGTCAGACTCTCTGCAACAAAACAGAAGTCAACTCAAGTAACAATCATTTTCATACTTTATATCGACACTGATGTTTTTTCCCCCTCAACTCTTCTCTGCTTCCTATACGTGCGTAGAAGTCAGAAATAATGCGATCTCCAGACGTGGCCCAAAGGACTCTGTTCCTGCTGGATGAGGTGTCCAGGAAGAGAGGCCTCTTTGAGAAGGAGCAGCAGGCAGCGAGCCCCACCAGCCCGGGAGTTTCCAGACAGGTACATTTACACTCGTCGGCTCTGCGTGTGGCATCAATGCAGGCGTTGATATCATTAGCACGGACGGGTTATAATTATTTCACATCTCTGTTGAAAATTCACAGGAATTTAGGAGCTTCACATCAGGAATGTCAGACCGGATCAACCGCTGGCTCGACAAGACCAACGATACTGGGTCTACCCACAGTCCAACTGTAAGGCTATTTGCATTGTCACGTGTCTGTCAAAACTGCGTCATGTAAGGAGGTATGCAAGTAGCATGTGGCAGCTAGAGGGCAGTAGCACTCTATCAGCTGTACTGTGTGTGACTCAAGTGTTCTGAGCAGGAACACTTCTTCTTCCTGCTTATCAGTAAGCCCTGACCTAACCAATTCAGATAACAGTCCTTATTGTTCTTTCTCCTCTAGTTCCAGCAATTATGATTATTTATGATCAAATTCATTGCAAACATCAGTATGTTTAGTCTTTTTGTTGTTCTCCTTCAGTCAGAGAGTTTGACTTGTGGTGAATAGAGGCTCAGTTTAACCGGATAACTGGCTGTTCACTGTTGATCGTCTTGTAGAAATGAGTCTGAAATTCTTACATTTTCTATATGCAGGACTTGAGACAAGTGGACATCACCGGTAAGAGGAGCCTGTTTGAGAGCAGAGAGGAGGGCAGCTTCCCAGAAGCCAGCCCTGGAAAAATCTACAAGTGAAAGATGTCCATTTACAATTCTCAACAGGTAAGATGAGCTCACTGTCCCCACACTGCACCGTAACATAACTTTATATTTAAATATGAACTGAAAATGTGCTTCTTCTGCAATACTTTCCTTTTCTGTGCCCTTATTTGTAGGATTTAGTAGACGGTGAGAGAACTGGACGATTAACGGATGCCATGACTGACTGATTCTTTTTTCATGCTTTTTCTTCACTGCCAAAGCACACTGGAGGAACAGATATGCCAATTAGAGAAAAAAAAGTGAGTTTTAAAAAGGTCTTAAATGGAGATGACTGCTTTTAAAGTTAGGATGCTTCAATCATACACTCCTGCATTGCTTCTCCTGCAAGTACAAATATGTCTTATTTCAAACATCAAAACGGTTTAATGTGTGAGGAAGAGTAAAAAGAAAAGTAGACGTTGATATATTTGTTTTAAAGCTCTTTTTCTATTTGCCTTAACTTTATGTAATTTTTCAAGCACTTTAAGCAGGTGAAGGTCTTGAGGCTAATAATGCCTTATTCTTAGTAGTGAGAATTCTGGAGCTGTGATTTCATGTTTTTGTTTAATCTGACAAAATATAGTTTTTGTTCTGAGTCACTGTGGTCAAGAGCCTGCCTGTCTAAGAAATAAAAGCTTTTATTACCACAAATGTCTGTCGTAAATGTCTTTCAATTGCTCACTTACACGACACGGAAACACTTTCTAGGCTTGAAGGCAGACATGCTCCGTCACATCACTTATCGCGGCAGAGGGAGGATGCAGATAAGAGTTGGATGCCTGTGTTTCGTCAGCGGCGGGTTGAGATACAAGGGCGAGAAAATGTGTGTGTGGCACTGAAGCACCGTCTGTGAGCAACTGTGGCTTTATCTGGATCCTTTGGGCACTGCACACCACACTCGTACACACAGAGGCCTTTTTTGGGAATGGTGATAATGGAGAGTACATGCTATCTAAAAAGTTATTAATAACACAACAAAGGGTCCTAAAGTCTCTTTCCCACTATTCAGTCCGTCCCTTTACCCTCTGAGACCCACCTCACTGTCCTTTTAGTAAAAGAAGTCACCTTCCCTCTGCTGCACACTGAGTCTCTCCCTACGCTTGCTTTCCTCATCACTCGAACTCCGGTAAGTTTTACTGATGATGATGTTACCCATGTGTGCAACCACAATGCAGTATTCATGCTATAAAATGTTATAATGAAGCTGTAAATAATTTCAAGGGTAACATGATTACGAGGTGAATTTATGGACTCGTGTTTTAAGGTTCAGATTCCCTGCTGCGCGCCTGAACGCTCCTTGCCATGTCTGACAATGAGGAAGTGGTGGAGGAGTGTGAGGAGTAGGTTAAAGCTTTTTTTTATGGATCACACAAAAGCTCTTATACATGTTTCAATACTTTTGCTTGAATAGACTGTACACGTGTCTTATGTAACCGTACAAATGATCTGTTACACAACTGGACTGTAAATTGAGAAACAGGTAGTTTATTGTATTGCATTGTAATGACAGCTGTAATTAATGTGATGAAAGATTGCTCAATATCTTTCTACCAGCATTATAATGTAGGTATGTGTTTGACTTTCACAGGGAGGTGGAAGGTAAGAACTCCCATCATAACTCACCACATACTATATATGTTCACTATCACTACCGCACTGAAAGATGTGATCTATGGTTGAAACTGAAGCCATTCAGCTTTGACAGACGTTTCTTTGTAATCCAGTGAGTTTAGTATAGTGACCCGACACCACTAATCTGCACATACACAGTATTACAAAGGACTGTAAAGACATTCATATGGATTTTATACATGCGAATGTCAAATTGATCGATGAATCAAATGTAAATGTTCAGCCTGTTTGCTAAGCTTACTGCTTCCATAACTGTAGGTCAGGCTTTTCTCTAATGTTTGAGGTTCATCATAATGCAGCACAAAGTGTGTTTGTACTAAAACACGGGCTTGTTAAACCAAAGATTGATTTTTTTTTTTGTTGGCAAATCCACAAAATGTAAATCAGTTTAAGCATTACAGAAGTATTTGGATGTACATAACATGCATTGCTTCGTCATTGTGATAAATACATTTGTGAATTCCCTCTCTTGTGTGTTGTCCTGGCTGCGTGATTCAGAAGAGGAGACTACTGAAGGTATGGGATTAAATGTATGAATGAAGCTGTGGGTCATGGTTTGTGGTCATGTTTCATCAGGACTTACTCGAGCAACAGGGGGAGTGATGAACATTGGCAGTCAGCCTGCCTGTGGTTAAAATAACATTGCTGTGACCAGTAGCAAAGAAAGTATTAAGAACCTTAAGTAAAAGTAGTAATACCCCATTACAAGTGAAAGTTATGCAATACTGTAAAAGTATGTACGTATAGTCAGGAAAATGCACCGAGTAGTAAGTAAAAGTATTTTATTATATATTATATCCTTAGATTATTATTACTTGGTTGAGCAATGTTTTTTAAACTATGTTTTAAAGGACAACAATTATTTCTTATTATGGATTAATCTGCTGATACTTTTCTAAATTTAAAGAATTGTTTTTAAAAATGGTGAGAAATGTCGTCACAAGTACCGAGATCCCAAAGTGACACTTTTAAAATGCTTGTTTTGGGCAACCTATAGTCCCGACTTCAAAATGATCGACAATAAATTAAAATTAATAAATTGAAGAAAAATAAGCAGTGAATCCTCACATTTTGAAAGCTGGAACCATGAAGTGGTATTATTGAAATAGTTTCCAATTAATATTCTGTAACTTGACTTTAATTTAATTAAATAAGCAGCTCTAGTTATATAGTGGTATTTAGCTTATAGCAAAGCATCATATTTCAAAATCACTTCAAATGTTTTTCATGCCAAAATGTTATTTGTAAAGTAACGAGTAACAAAATTAAAAAATCATTAGAGCAGAATGTACAATGTTAAAGGAGAAAGTGACATGAAAACAAAATACTGAAGTAAAATAGGAAGAACAAGAACACCAAAGTTGTACTTAAGTACAGTACTTGAGTAAATGCACTAAGTTACATTCCAGCACCGGCTGTGACTGACATTCATTAATGATTACATCAGAATCGTTCATTCTTTGAAAGACGTTTTTCTTTCTCTCTGTTTGAATGTTGCTGGCTGACTGGCTTTACTAAACAGCTCTGGGATTTTGCTCAGCAGGGGAGCCGGCGGTAGAGGAGGAGGAGGAGGAGGAGGTGGAAGAGCAGGAGGAGGAGGCGGCAGAGGAAGGTATTGTGCATTTTTAAGATACTCCATAAAGTCGGTAAATGTCGCTTGTTTTTGAGGACATGGTACCAGGGTTATTTTCTGTAACAACTTGACCTTTCAATCAGAAAACATACTACATGTAATTTGACGGAGCTCACTATGCACCTGCACAGTGTCTTACCTTAAACATTATGCCACAAAATTAAATTTGAAATAATAAATAAAAATACTCTAGGTGACTATTCTGGGTTCTAATATCTCAAAATACAAGATTTATCAAGAAATATGAGCTGAAAATATCCATTTAACATTTGGCAAGCAATGGGAGAAGGGTAGTATACAGTATGCAAAATGACTTATTCATCAATAAATAAATGCTGAATTAACTAAATAAATGAATAGACATATGGATTTCTATGTTACTTAATTTATTTGTTTCTGTATATTATTGAGGCAGGTGGTACTAAATTGACTCTAAAGCAGGATTGGTCAGCTGGACAAACTGTGGCAGCAGTACTGAACCAGATCCTGTGACCAATTCTGCATTAGCGTGAGGCAACACCTGCTTCATTAACATACAGACACGGAAGTACAGACATCAAGAAAAGTCTTGACGTAGAAATAGAAAAATAAATAGACATAAGAGTAGAGATAAGAAATGCATGAAAAACATGTATTTATTTATAAATATATTGATTCTGTTTTTGTTTCATCCTTTATTTATACGTGTATTATTTATTTATAAATTGCATATTTGTGTATTTATTTCGGCATTTATGTACGTATGTATTTATTTATTCATGATAAATAATTGTCCCGATTTGTCTGTTTGTCCAACTTTTCCGGATTAGCAGTGTAAGCTGTCAAAAGCCCAAAGAAAACATTGTCTGAGTCCACAAAGTCCGTCTCTTTTTGCCGTCAGTAAGGGAGATGTTTCTGCCAGTGTGACCTGATGAGCTCATTTATTTGGGACTTTGCTCTCTGTTCTCTTAAGTTACCAAACTGAACTGCTCGTTAACTTGTTTGTGCAATTTTGTGTTCAAATGTGGGCCTTATCACATGATTTCATAAATCTCATGTCAGAGTTTAAGAATAAATTGTGTCATCACATCTATCTCACTAAAATAAAACACACATGCACGGCACACACACACACATCACTTCAACAGCTCTGGAGTGCTGTCTGCTCTAAATACCAGAGGTGGGTAGCTCATTCTGAAACGATCCCTTGTTATCTTGCAAGGCTTTCTACTCTGGAACACCGGGTCAATCCAATAACCAAACTAATGTGGACACATCTCCAAAGAATGCAAACAAGCTCCTGCATTAGCAGGAATGAGGGAGACGAGAGAAAGGGTCATTTAATTAAGGTTTAGCAGCGGTTGTCTCATTTAATTCCTTTCACCGTGGCTTCATGAAAATGCCACTGACAAGGGAGAGTGATGGCTCAATAAGGCAATGAGTCAATATCACACCCTGGGAGTGTCAAGAGGTCTCACTGATATGCAACTATTTGCTGTTCAACTGTCTCCTCTGACAGAGGCCGTGCAGGAAATGGACGAAGATGCTGCAGAAGAGGAGGCTGACGAAGAACGAGGTGAGGGGTTGAGGGGGAAAACATTGCTGTACAGACATGTCGGCAGTGTTGTCACCGTCTCTGTGGTTACCCAGCAAGACAAGATCTATTGTTGGGTATGTTTTGACAACACAGCAATTATGGACAATATATTACATCTGTCACTATCAAGTCAGAGACAGACATGAAAAGTATCTCCTAGCTGTGGTGTGGTATGTGTCAGTCTGCAGCAACTTGAAAAAGTCTTCATGTTTTCCTCCTCTGTCTTTCTCACTCTTAGTCACACCACACATAGCCACTGGGAAAAAAAAGTAATCCCCGGGCCTCCCATCCCTTAGGCTTTTGCTTAGTAGTCCGAATTTGATATTTTCTATTTAGCCGTTTAGGCGTTTCTCTCATGCGAAATGTTGGTCAATTCCAAGTCATCTATGCTTTCAAATCAACAAACGCCCTGTGAGGCACGTGTAAGCCACCTGTAAGCCGTCACCTGATGTGTTACACACTGAGCGGTTTGTATTAGCCATGCTAGGGCTGGTATTGTCAGTCCACCACTTAAGTCCAGGCTGAAATATCTCAACAATCATCGGTTGGATTGTCATGTAATTCTTTGCCGTCATTCATGGTGTCCAGATGGTGAATCCTACTGACTTTGCTGATACCCTGACTTTTTATTTAGAGCATCCATCAGCTCAAAGTTTTTTATTTGTCCAGTATTTTGGTTTATGCAAATCCTAAAAAAAACGATCACATTTTTGGGTGTCATTCTGAGGTCACAGACGCCATACCTTCTTTGGTGAGTGAGCTATTATCTAGACAACCTCTCTGACAGAATGTTAATTATTTGACACATACAACACTTCACTTCGGACACACCCACTGACACAGATAAGCAAACAGTATTTGACTTTCTCAGCGCTCTATTTTGGTGTCTCTCTTCTTTTCATGTACTCTGACACATAATTGTGTCTGTCAGCGCTCCTAAAATACAACCGTTTAGTGTCCCCCACTCGCAAAACTTGCACAACCCTCTCAAGTATCTTACTTTGGTTGCAGATGGAGAAGAGGAAGCGGAGGACGGAGAAGGTAACACGGTTAATTAAAATTACATCACAATCAATGTTGGCACGCCTTACTCACTGCAGAGCTGTTTTTCTTGGAAGTACTCAACATTAACCTGAGTCATAACAGAGTTTGCCTCAGATTAACTAATCCCCCCCCCCCCCCCCTCCAGTGGTTTCAATCACATACACAGGCTCCATTGTCATAACTTGCTGCCGTTTTCTGGTAGGATTATGATGTGTTTTAATGTGATCTTAATGAGCATGTGTGATCTGGACTAGCTCATTGTCTTTCAAATATAATCTTCTATTTGTTTTTCTAAACAGAGGAGGAGGCCAAACCGAAATTCAAGTGAGTAACACTCACTGATGCACGCATACACACACACGCACATACACAGAGAAGTTTATTCTTCTACAGCACTGTTATAGAAACCAAATATTTATTGTTGGACTACTTCCTATAATGCGCAACGCCATTGAATTAAATCTGGACATTTTGAGAAATCATATTTGTATGGTCATCTATCACACTGCCAGCAGCCGGTTAGCTTAGCTTAGCACAAAGCCTGGAAACAGGGGGAAACAGCTAGCCTGGCTTTGTCCACAGCTGATCCAACGATAACAAGGTCCTTCAAGCACCTCTAAACCTCACTTAAAATAATGTTTGTTTAAACCGTACAAAGACACTGCCTGTGGACAAAAACAATGATCATAAATGATTGTTTTTACACATTGGCTTTTGTATGGATTAAACAAACGAGATACAACACGTGTCACAGCCAAATGACTAAAGGCTATTAAGGTACTTTACAATTGAATATCAAATAGAGGTAAGACAAAGAATAACAGCTAGGAGTGATAAAATACATCTATAATATTTTTTTGTGATGTTTTACTATAAATATTTATGACAGTAATACGGCTCAGAGGGTCCCATCGATCCTGACCATAGTAGAGTTCAAAAATAACTTAAATCTTTGATAATAAAACTTTTGGTGGATAATTGTCACAATACACTTAGTAAAAGTAAACTAAGTAGGTACAGCACATTCAAAATTAATTATTCTGTTTTTAACCCCACCCTTGCTAAATCACATGTCCTTGGTCTAACCCTACATATTAGTGTAGGATCAATATGCTACTATGAGTTGTTAGAAATGCCATTAAATATAGTGAAGAGTGCTGAATATGAATAATTTACGACTTGAAATATAAGATGTAAGACTTGCAAATGTTGCTGTCTACGTTGTCATGGTTAATTCAAGTTCATTATGTAACACCGTGGAATAAAATTAAATATGAACTATTCAAAACCAAAGAGTACAACACAAAATATTGATTGAAAGAAGCTGCTTCTAAGCATTCGCAACATGCAAAGACATGCATGAATACATAGAGGGACATTTGTTTGGCATGTTGAACATGCTGATTGCATTTTGTGCTCATTTGACATCCACAGTGACTTTTGGTATTTTTCTCTTTTTTCCTTACTTTATCTTAAGACTCTATTGTTCATTAACTGCCCTGTGTTTTTTTTCCTCTTTCTTTTTTAAATCCCCAGGCCATTTATCATGCCCAACCTCATCCCTCCTAAGATCCCAGATGGAGAGAAGGTGGATTTTGATGTGAGTGACAGACTTACAGTACATACCATCTACAGGTTTCTGCCTAATGATGTAAAGCCAGTGACACATAGACCAATACCATAAAGTACAAGATGCACTAAACCCCTGTTTCTGTAGGATATACATCGTAAAAGGATGGAGAAAGACCTGATGGAGCTTCAGACTTTGATCGTGGTTCACTTTGAGAGCAGAAAGAAGGAAGAAGATGATATCGTTAATCTCAAGGACAGGATTGTGAGAGTCTCACACTACGACTAAATCAAACGGGATAATTCACAACATTAAACGTCTGATTTAAGATTTGCTAAGATGATGATCTGTTGCGCAGGAAAAGCGGCGTTCTGAGCGAGCAGAGCAGCAAAGAATCCGAAGTGAGAGAGATAAAGAGCGACAGAAGCGTCTTGAGGTATAGTCACGTTTAAGCTGCTGTAATGTAATGCATACTTCCTGCTTCAACTGAATGAGCCACCTCCTAACATGTCACTCCTGGTCCTCTCTCTCTCTGGATTCATGTTTTTTTTAGGATGAGCGAGCTCGCAAGGAGGAGGAGGAGGCCAAGAGGAGAGCAGATGAGGATGCTAAGAAGAAGAAAACCCTCACCAGCCTCCACTTTGGAGGTTACATGCAGAAGTTGGTGAGCAGGTGGAGGGTTCATAGTGGGAGGTTAAAACAGTTCAAATGTGAAGGACGAAGACCAGAGTTATGTTTCATTTCACCTTTCCACAGACAGAAAAACGGAGTGGTAAGAGGCAAACTGAGAGAGAGAAGAAAAAGAAAATCCTGAGTGATAGACGCAAACCTCTGGACATTGAGAACTTGAGCCAGGACAAACTCAAGTAGGTGGAGACATGTTGTGTCATTTTACTACAAGAAAGATGAAGTAGGGACATTATGTCTGTATCTGTGTTTCACAGTGACAAAGCTAAAGAGCTGTGGGAGTGGATGCAGGAGCTGGAGGCAGAGAAGTTTGAACTGCAGTACCAGCTCACCGGACAGAAATATGAGGTGTTTGCTACAGTACACAACAACTATTGTTGAAATAAGGCACAGGATATAATGGACCTCGTTCAAGTAACATTTGCATGTTTTCTTTGTTCCAGATTAATGTGCTGAGGAACCGAGTCAGCGACCATCAGAAAACGTAAGAACGTCTTCTCTATATCAAATATTTTCTCTCTCTGATGCCACGCACGCTTTTTATGCATGATGCTTCAAGCTCATGGGCGTCTGCCCACAGACTAAGTTCAACAACAAAACCTGAAGAGCCTCGCTTAAAGGCTGCAGACATGTTGCCTTGTGAGAGCAGGGAAAGCACAGGTGGAATTGATAACATTAATGATGGCTGCATTCCATTTCGGTGAGCCAGTTCCAAGGCTCTGGTATTGTGCATGTTCCCTCACTGGTGTGGTTTACAGGCGCACTTAATAGAATGAAACCATTGTTAAGGTTATTATTTGCTTTTCCTGCTTTGAGAAGTCAAAATGTCAAATGTCAAACATCCTCCTGAGGTAGTATTTACCATAACGAATAAACTAAACTTTATGTGTAAAATGTAAAAGTGCACCTTTAAAGTTGGAGTTCTGACCGGAGTAGTTTGTACTTTTGACTAAATCCAAAAGTGTTCATAGGTGTTACAAACGTCGACACTCGATGGCGGAGTGAATAACCAGCCATACTATTGTTTAAATATGCAAAGATATGTTATTGAGAGTTTTAAGAGACCTTGCATGCTCAGTTCACAAAATGTGTAAATACGTCTCGGAATTCATGTTCTAAGAACACAGATGGTTCCCTAAGGTCAGGCTGCATATGACTGGAAAAATATGAATAAAGGATCAAGAATAATATAACTACTTCAGACATAGACATGTAGTAGAGTCACAGACACAACAGTTAAGTTGTCAAATGTATAACTTGACCCACTGGTAACAGCATGTAACCCCACCCCTTCCCCTCCCTGTCACAGCCCAGCTCTCATTTTGCTTCACAGGCCCCCTGCGGCTCTGTTACTCACTCAAACTGGGAGAGCTGGCTGCATGGCTGGGTGTGGTAGCGCCTATCTCAGTGGAACCTGATTTTAAGTTAGAGTAAAGGTAAAAAAAAAGGTCAAAAAATGCAACCTTTCCACATCTCAGTTAAAGTTGGACTGGTGTGGCCATTAAAAAAAAAAAAAAAAAAAAAAAAAGAGAGTAGCGCCTGTCACAGACACACTGAAGGAGCACCTGTATGTCTCCCAGTCTGCTGATTGCCTTGCTATCCTTGGAATGGATGGTAGAGGATTCTGCACCCTCACAACAGTAAAAGTGCATTCTCAATGTTTTGTGTGGACAGACATGTTGTCTTTTACCTCATGTGTCCCTTTCTTGTTTTCAACAGATCTAAAAGGGCCAAAAGAGGCCTGAGGAAATAACTGCAGACGTGCAGAGTGAGCAGTGTAACCATTAGCCCCATCCTGCAGCCACCGCCTCAAACCAAGCCCCTGGCTTCCTGCCACACCCGGGCAGTTTTGCAGTTACATCTCACTCTGCTGTATTCCTTTTATTACCAATCATTAAATTAGATCATCTGTGTTTAAGGGTGTAAATAAAACAGTCTTAGTTCAATCAATGATTCTTTGCTCTTTCAGAATTTTCAGTGCGTTTACTGGCACTCGAAACTCCACAAAGAGTAAAAAAATACATGAATGCAGAAAGCCTAGAGCAAATACTGGAAGAGACATCTTCCTAGTCAGAGGCAGGCTCTGACATGACTGAGACTGTCATGATGCTCCGCAGGTTAACACCCAGACATCCACCCAACAGACACATTCACATTAACTTGGAAGACAATGAATCATTTCAACTTAACTGGAATCTAGGTGGGAAAATCCTTTAAAAAAAACTTCAACTTCTTTCAACCTCTCTTCGGATTCAATAAAAAACTCCTCCCAAAGTGAAGGTTCATGTCAACATTCTTGGTTTTGATCAGACACAAAGTTGCCAAACCAAATACTAATCAAGCCATTGGTGTGGACCTGATGTGGCACCAGATCCACAAGCATACCATTCAGAGAAAGTCTGATTTATGAATTTGTGGCCAGATTTTTAGAAATTAACTAAATTAATTAAATTGCTGTGGTCTAAGGGTGGAGCGGCTGTGTCTTATTATGCTCTATATCATTTTCCACCACTCAGGAGAGGGACAAGTTGCAAATCTACTATATCCTAAAATAATTCAAATATACATTTCATAATATTTCTGGTTCAAATTGATTTATATCAATGAAACAAAACACAAATATTAGCTACCTCTGTAAAAATACGAGGCACTCAGGATTTCTGTGTTCTTTCCAATCCCGCAGCAGACCATGGAGTCAAGTGAGTCAGCAAACTGCACCTGCTGCTTTCTTTCACTCCTTTTCTTAAAAGACGAAAGTTTAATGGAACAGACACAATAGTTGTAAGTGATTCATCAGCGTTAATGTTGGACAGTTATGTGGAAGGAGAAGTGCTATTCACATTTATTCACTCAGTCGTTTGAGGGATAAAAGTATGAGAAAATAAACAATAACGTATTAATTTTGTCACTGGTTCAGTCAACCTTCCACCAGTGAAAAGCAATGGTAGAATAAAGCTGCCGGGGCAAAGCTATCCAAATCTAGATCATGTATTGTAGAACACAAAAAAACAGAAATGAACAACGGATGTGCTTTTTGTGAAACCAGTGCACATTCATGATCAACTTGTGGGATTTAAATCTCACCAAACCTGCTTCAGTCAGACCCTCACACCCAGTTTTGTAAATGGAGCTGAAAGGCTTTTTTCGTTGAGCCTTCTCAGTTGTTTTCTTAGTCAGAGAGCGGCATGCACACACACACACACACACCACAAAAACCCAGCTGGAATGAAAACTTGGAGCTTAATTACTTCAAGAGACATACAAGAAATGATAAACAGAATCCAGTATTTTCCAAAATGGCTCGTATAGCATGACCTTCTTTTTTAGCACATTCAATTACTTTAACGTTTGTTGTTGAAGAAAAGACCACGACTTACAATGCTGTCTTCATATCTGTTATTTATTCCATGTACAGAGTGAGTGACAGGGAAATCTCCTTATTATATGCCACAAAACATTTCTCCAAAAATACATTCGAAGCAATACTGACATCAACCTTCCTCCGAGGCAAATGAGCCTCAGCAGGAATAGGTGTACAGTCAGACTGTATATGTCTCAACCGTAAAAACAGTCCGCTGCAGTGTATTGTTGGAGCCATGGGGATTCCCCACGGAGGCCAACCATCTTATGTCCTCGCTTTAGTGATTTGTAATGCTGTCTTCAAAATGCACTGGAGTTTTAGGAAGATTTAAAACCGTTTTTTAGTAAAAAATAAGACTGTAGTTTGGTTATGAGAGCAGATACCCTGTAATACAACTTTAAAACTGTGTAGGTAAAGTAGCAAAAATACATTTGAAAGTTTTAGCTGAAGAACTACATGTTTGTTTTTATATTAAAAAAACATTTGAACATACTGTATATTGGAATGTACAGCTCATCTCGCCTGAGGTGGTGCACACAAATCATAATTCATTAGACTTATGTTCAAGGGTGCAGCCCCTTCATTATCTCCATAGTGACTTCTGTGAAATTACATTAAAGAACACTTAAAAGACTAACAGTGTGCGGCCAGCAGCTAAACAGGCTATGTCAACTGTGGATACATTTATAATTCGACTTTTAAAATGTTTTTCAGGAGGATGACTACTCCATATTTCTATACATAGTCAAAGTGAATGGGCATAGCTGGTGTTACATGTTGTGTACAATATTCCAATACTTCCCTTTCTCCAATTCCTCAGTTTACGCAAGAAAACAAACAATAATGAAAAAGCAAACAAAACTAAACAAACATAGCACACAGTTTGTACATTTCAATAGGCAAGCTTATGACAAAGCAACAGAAAAGACCAAGGCTTTTAGTACTGCACTGTGAAGGAATAGTTTGATGTTTTGGGAAATATGCTTATTCACTTTCTTGTTGAGAGATGACAGAATTGATGCCACTGGCATGTCTGTCTGATAGATATAAAGCTAACGCCAGCAGCTGGTTCTTAGCTTAGCACGAAGACTAGAAACAGGTGAAACAGATAGTCCGGCTCTGTCCAAAGGCAACATATTTCCAGTTCTTAACACCTTATATCTTGTTTGTATAATCCACACAAAAACAAATGTGCAGTGATGACACACTGTGGTTTTTCAGGGCCCATAAACCCTGTAACACGACAAACTAACACGTAAGGGATAGGGGATGAAACAAAGAAGATATTATGTGTTATGTATTGAGCTTTAGAGATGCAGGTAGGTGGATTTTGTTACATTTGGACAGAGCCAGGCTGGCTGTTTCCCCGTTTCAAGTCTTTGTGCTAAGCTAAGCTAACTGGCCGCTGGTTGCACCTTCGCATTCAATGTACAGACAACAGTGGTATCAATCTTCTCATCAACTCTCAGAGAGAAAACAAACAGGCCTGTTTGCCAAAATGCGGAACTATTATTTTAACTAGTTTGGCACTGGTGTAGAAAGCTGTTTTTTTTTTTTTTTATAAAACTAAACTCTGAATCACAGAATGAAACAGATAATAGAACAAAATACAAAAAAAAAAAAATCTGGTTTTAGTTTTTCATATATTTTTCTCATTACTTTAATTTTGGCTGCTCAGACCTCAAGGCCAACAAAGATATATGATCTTTTAGCCACTGTAGACACATTTGACAACAATGCCATTCATGAATCTAAATAATCACTGCATGCCTTCAGTAACTTTCACTGCTGATAACATTGTCTGGTGTATTGCAGCTCTCAGGCCAAAAAAACTGCAGCACATGCACATTTCACCTAACAAAAACACACTCACCCCTTTATATACACAGACAAAGACATATCCAAATTAAATACATAAAATGCTGCAGGATTACTCATGAAATTAAAAGCTCTCTTTTCATTGAAGTATGTACAATGTATGATTCACTCCTAATTGACATGCTCTTTCAACAAACTCATTATGTGAAGAATGTAATTTTACTCTTTTGGTTGCAAGGGTGTGGCCACAGCAGTGTCTCAACATGCTGGTTTCCACCTGAAAGCACACACACACACGAGAACATGCAGGAAAAGAGAAACACAAAGGGAAAAGTTTGACATCCTCATGACACAAATTCTGCTCATTTTGAATGCGACTGAGCCTTTAAATCGGAATATATCCAGATACAAACATTCAGAAACAAATCGTACCTTTCAGACTCTGCGGTGCCGATCCACTCGTCCAGCACACTCACTCAATAACTTGCATTGACCTGTGCACTGCTGTGGTGTTGTAGTTGACAAAATCTGATTTTGCCATCCCCAGCTGTTGATCAAAATGTTAAAAAGAATATCAGTTAAAAGTGTCTCACAGATGCAAGCACTCACGCACGCACACACACACACACACACACACACACGCACAGACCACAAATTAAAAGGAAATGTACTGTGTCAGCAACTTAGAGGAGCCTTGGGCCAATCATGGCAGTGTGAAAACTGGGGTGTTTTCCCTCTCTTGCCAGCTGTCACTTTTAGTTCTTGTATAAGTGTTGCTACCGTTCATATCATACATGTACGCACACTTGCTCATACTCATATACAAACTTCATGAACATATTTCATGTAGTCTGACTATCCCCTACTCTTTTCATGACTCTTACTGTCTTGAACTCTTCTTCAAATCTTCCATGTTTTGCTCCTCCCATATTAGACAGCGAGTATCGAAAACCAGTCCGCCAAGATACCATTGTGACTGTTTCTGTAGTCAGTAAACGTCTGGGTGTGGCAAGAGGGAAGGGAAAGTGATTGTGTCGTAATAATAAACACACACTCATTTCAGCTGGGCCCTCCTTCTGCTCGTGTGCAGGTGGTAAGCTTAAACCCGATGCACGGATACAATAGGTTCGTCTTGTGTCTGCCTTACAGATTCAATCACATAGTCAGTCACACAGCATTTCAGATCTTTCTGATTTACCTTTTTCACAACGCCTTGAAAATTCTTCTCGGTCCAGAAGCTGTAGAGCAGCAGGGAAGCTGCTTTGCTGGCTTTGGGAAAAGAACTAAGGGGCAGAGAGACGTGCAGAGGTTATTAAAAAAAGAGCAGAAAAAAGAAGGCAAACCACACACAATTGTAAGGAAAAGGGGCAATTTAGGCACTAAAGATACCATCTGCACGACTGATATTTGCGATACTTTGACAGCAGAAGACAAAAGTTGAGTGGCAATTTTTGTGTTAAAATAACCTTTTGACAAAAGGCTTCAATAGCAACTGCATGATGGTAGATTCAAAGGTTGCTTGACATACACTTATTGGTGAGAGGAAGAATGCCAGAAAATGTCTCCTGTGCCAGACATTACATTACATATCCACAGAACATGCTGCTACATTCTTTTCACCAGGATCTTTGTTTTTGTTTTTTGTTCCAGTTGAAACTGAAAGATTTTCTCTGATAAGAGATGTCTGTTGATATTCTAATACAGGAATATATTAATGTTTTGGTGCATTGAATGTTTACATAGAGCCAATTTGGATTTAATTGAAACACTCCTCCTGATGGGCAAGTTTTATTTTCTAATTTTTTTTTTAATTTAGTATTTGTAATTTCATTTCATAAGACATGTTTCTCTGTTTTATAGCGTATTGCGACCTGTTGCCTTTTGGGAAAGTGTTTGTACAGTGCAGTACAGAATAGTTTGAAATGTTCCTTTTTTTTAAATAATGAAAATAGTTGACCAAAGTTGCCAGTGGGCAACATGATAACTCCGTGCCCCAGCTAGAGGATGTTGTCTGCCTTTGACACTAGCACCACTGTCTGTTTAAAATAAATAATATGAAATATATCCTTTGCATTTGTTTGTTTTTTTGAGGGAGGAATTTGGATGAACCCACCCTTTAAAAGGTGAAGTGTGTAGGATTTGGCGGCATCCAGCCCTGCGGTTTCAGATCGCAACCAACTGAAAATTCTCCTTTGTGCCAAACATGCAGTAGAACTACAGTGGCCAAAGAAACGTCAACGGCCCTCTCTAGAGCCAATGTTTGGTTTGTCTGTTCTGGGTTACTGTAGAAACAAGGGGGCCGGCTCTGTGAAGAGGTCTCACTCCATATGTAGATATAAAACCTTTCAGGTGATTATACACTCAAGAAAAGATACTTATTAATATGATATCTCTGCCAACAGATCCCCTAAATGCTACACACTTCAAAGTGCTTCGAACACAAACAAATGCATTGAAGTCTTTTTTTTTTTTTTTTTTTTTGTTTTTTAATCTTTAACACAGAGATGAATAAATAAAAACTCACATGTCCTCGCTGAGGTCAGCCACTGATGCCACCAGGCCCTTATTGATGAGCTTCTTGCTGACCTCAGTGTCGGCGAACATTAGACTCCTTACTGTGTTGCAAGCTGTCACTATAGTTTCGTCCGAGTTTCCCATCTGTTGGGGGCCAGAGGAGATGAGGTCGGTGAGCTCAGGCAGGACCTGCTTTGCTACAGAGAAGACAAAGGAAACATACACTTAATCAGTTGTATGTGGACTAACTCTACATTCATGTTTCTGCTGTATGCGAAACAAACGTCAGCATCGATATTTCATGCTTTTCCTTACCCATTGAGGTCTGCAGACTGCTGGTCCGAGACATGTTACCCAGCAGGGACATGGCAGTCTTCTGCAGGTTCTGGTTAGGAGACTTGATAAGATGGGGTATGTGCATCAGAGCCCCCAGCTTTTTAACCAGAATCTGACTCATGGCACTCGACCCCTGGAATGGAAGCAAAAACAATACAGGAGGAGGGAAACACATTAGCTGTATCTCCCACTTCTCTGTAGCAGTCAATATCAATAGTATCAATATAATGCATTGTGACACTAAATCCAGCTTTGTATGCATCTCACTTTCTCTTGTTCTAACCTCTTCTTTCTTTCTTAAGTAACCTCTGAATCCTTGGGAACTGAACTGCACCCTTTCTGACGAAACAAGTCAGTTCTTATTATGAGTTGTGCCGTTGTGCCATTACTACCACCACATCTCCGTCTCTGTTGCTTCTCCCATTTCTTAAGCCCATTTTAAGCCCATCTTAAGCCCATCCTAAATGTCCGTTGACACCACACACAAATGGTAAGCCTAATAATCATATTCTTGGTACTCACCCTTCCCTTGTTGGCAGTGAGGTTCTGCAGGGCACCACAGCAGGCTTCCAGGGTGGCACCTTTCTGGGACGAGCCCAGCAGAGACAGGTAGGTTTGCATAGCTGTGGGATGGCACAACCACTTTACACCTGATGGGGGGCTGTCCTCCCACATTCCCCGAAGCGCGTCAAATGGAAACTGAGGAGAAAGGAAGAGAAAAAAGTGAGAAAGGGGAAGGCTGCCTCGATTCAAGGAACATCATGATTTAGTCAAAAACATGAGGTGGAGGGTGTGGTGGTTGATGGCCACCTCTTTTTGAGCCTTGCTGCTCTTGGGGCTGAAGCATCCGATGGTGGGGCTTGTCCTACCCCCAGGTTCGCCCTCTGTCTGAGATTCAAACTTCCTGAAGCATTCAGGGGACTCTTCCGCCAGTTGGTAGGTCAAGTTATGGAGGATGCATGCACAATTCTCCACAGACTAGAGGAGAGGGAAGGAGAGGTTAACTATACTGTTACTACACTTTATAGCACAGCAGATCTATGCTCCAACTTACCTGCCATAAGTTTCCCAATTGCAAAAATAAATGACACATCACGCACTTCTCATTCAACGCCATTAAATAAAAAGAAGACCTCATTAGTGGTTAATTATTCTATTATCTGGATATCAAGGGATATCCCATTGATTAAGCAAACATCCATCAAGGTCTTAAGAGTCAGTTTGCATGTTCATTTTACTACAAGTACTACTTCACTTCTACAAGTTTCACTTAATTCAGTTGAGCTTAGTTAATGAGGGTTGACTAACAGTAAAATGATCTTAGTCAAAAAGTGAATGAAACACAATGAAAGGATGAAAATAGAGATAAAGCTTAATATATACAGTGTATATTACTGAAACCTTTACAGCATCAACATGCATAAAGCTCATCAAATGTCCTCATCTACAATTAAGAAGATAACTTTACTGAGCTCAGCCTCTCACACAGACAACACCAGTCATAGTCCACTCCTTCATTAAAAGAAGCATGTGTTACAGAGTACTAGCACGGACATAGAATTAAGCACACAGTCACACCCACAACTTCCACAAATGAGCGGGTACACACACGAGCAGGCGGCTGAATATATAAACATGCTGACTCAGCCTGCATTGACCCGCTTATACATTTTGTGTGTTTACGGAAGTGTGTGTGAGTTTGTGTACTTGTATTGTATTTGCGTGTGTGTGTGTGTGTGTGTGAACACATGTGCTTAATATTTTTAGCATTTGGACTGAACACATTTCTTTGTGAGAGACACATGCTCTACAGGAACTATGAGTGAACCAGAATACGTCACCAGAATCCAACCATAGCTGTTCTCGCCTGCTCACACATCCAGAATTCAGTGTTAGAGGGACAATGTGGAAGAGAACAACGCTGAGAGCCAGAAAAACAATGTGCGGCCTGATAAACAAGGACAAACAGACAAATAATCCAGAGCCATCTCCTTAATTATTTGATTAATTGTTCTATAAAATATTGGAAAACTAGGTCTTTAAATTGATTGTTTTGTCAAAAACCAAAGATATCAGTATACAAAGATATAAAACAGAGAAAATCAATGAATTGTGAAGGTGGAGCCAACCATTTTGGAAAAATAAGAAACAATCGTTGACTATCAATAAAGTTGCTTTTTAAATTTCCGTCAATTAGCTAATCTGTTCATTGATAAATTGTTTCAGCTTTACTAGACAGCATCAATTATATCAATAGTAATGTTAGTGGTGGTGTAGATCAGAGTGGAGGAGTTTAATAAAGAGACAAGAAAATAAAAATTATTTAATTATAATTTCAGTAAACTGAAAAATCTTAATATTCTTCCCTGCAGCAGCCAAATTCAGCCGAGTTCAACAAAATGGGCAAAGGTGTTGGGTTAAAAATGAGTCTACCGACCAACTCTGATGTAGTCTGTGTGCAGAGCCTTTGAATTTAAACAAATACTAGTGGTGGATGGGAAAAGGTACCTTACCTTGTCATCAGGGGTTTCCTCCGCCACACAGGACTGGACGTAGCGCATGAGGGAGTCAATGAGGCCACGGCACTCCCTCATTGCCTTCCGCTCCTTCTGCTGGGCGCAGCTCAGGTTCCTGCACACATTGAAATCATTCATTTAAGTCCAAAACGAAACACTTATTACATTCTAGACACGACATGTCTAAAATATAATAGCAGACGCTGTGAGGTCAAACATGTAACTTGCACCATCACACCCTGTTAGCAAACTTGATCAAGGAGATTAGGCAAGAGCTGCACAGACGTTTCAAAAGCAGTGCCGATAATAAGTCGTTACAACTACAACCATTGTACACATTTACATTACATAACTGCCAACTTCTTCAATTCAGTTAAATCTTCAGCTGTGTACCACACGCATATCAAGTCAAAAACCTTGAACAGGTAATGGGTCCAAAAAAAGAAAGAGAATTACAGCTTCACAGTTGTATGACTCAACCAACCACTCAGTTGCAGTTTACATCCATGTCGGTCCAAATTGTCATCATTTTATTTTACTCTAACAGCCAAAACATCCATCATCAGAAGCACTGATCAATAGAATGTTCTCACCGCAGGCACCCTGTGGCGCTGTAGAAGACATCAGGGTGTATGTTGTTGTTGGCACAGCTGTCTGACCAGCCGGTGAATGGCACCACCACATTCTCAGTCAGGGCAGGCAAAGCTGTAGCTATGAGTTCCTCCTTCAGCTCATCGGCCGAGGACAGGTTCCACAGCAGGCCTTCGTATGGCAAGAACAGTAAAAGTACAAGCATTGAAAAAATCCGCCTGAGTATTTCTGATTGAAGTATTTCATCCATGTGTCATGTTGTTGCCCTTTGAGGTTGAATTTGTTCTTAAAAACATTTGAAGAAACGGATGGTCAAAGAACCTCACACAAAAGTGCAGCGGATAGTGATTGTAAAAGAAATGCATAACATGAAATTCACTTCAAATTTAAATTTGTAAGTGAATTGAACAAAATGGTTGCTCAGTCTATGTTATATTTAGGGATAGGACATGCTGTTTTAGTAAACTAGGCCACTCTTCTATCCAATATTTTGAGAGCCTGTCCCAATAACAATATCCTACCAGTGATTTGTTTCTGGGTCTCAGTAGAATCTGTCTCCTTCAGCAGCTGCAGGGCCTTAGCTATGCCACCACAGCGCTGAACCTCCAGCTTGTTGTCCTGGTGTTTGAACACCAGGTTCCTCAGAGCTCCAGCAGTGGCCTGGCTCACCCCATGGTTGGGGCTCCGCAGCAGGCTCACAAGAGCGGGGATACCTCCTAGTTGGGAAACCTGTAATGTGGAAATGTGGAGGGAATCTTTGTTGAAAATGTGGCAATGTATTTCCAACACTATGCGTTACAAACAGAACTAGCCGCCAAGTGCGTAATAAATGCTTTCTTCTCCCTTTCCCTGAGGGAAAGGAAGGTTACACAAAGGTCACTGAGTGCTTGCACCACAACTACAAGACAGCCGTCACACAAATGTAATGTAAAAATAGACAACATCCATGTGTGCGTGTCTGAACAGTTTACTTGAGTGCGAGTGTGAGTGCGAGTGCGAGTGCTCGGACCTCCTGTTTGGTGCCCTCCTCTTTGAAGGTGGTGTGGTGGATGAAGGTGGCTCCACACTGCTGGTAATTCTCTCCAGGGTGAGACAGGAACTCTACAGCTTGATCCAGTGTCATGTCTGACATGTTCATACCAGTGTTCATCCTGCAGTAACAGGCACAGAAATAGAAAAGAAAGTTGGAAATGAGATACTAGGAGTTAGTTTTCAATGGATTTAAAAGATAATGAGATGTTCTTTAGTCACATAATGCCACAAAATACCACATCAATTCATGGCTCAGCTGCAAGTAGAAGCACAGAACAAAAAGGCTGCAGACGAACCCTCCAGCAAAAGATAACCTCTTAGTTAGTTCGTAAACGAATCGGTTGTTTTGGTTTTAGTCGACTAAGATTTTTTTAGTGGATTAGTTGTTTTTCATGCTTTTTTTTAAGCTTATTTTCAAGAAATTTGAGAACACATCTCTGGTAAACACAATTTTTAAAGCTAGATTTTCTGTGATTCTTTGTGGAGAAACTCAGTTTTACAGATCTGTCGATTAATTCAAACAATTGATTCATTTTTTTTTTTTTTTAAATGGTATGCGTGTTAGTCGACAAACAATTTATTTAGTTGTTGAAGGGTCTAGATAACTGGGCTGCAATTATCAATAAAATTAACTTTATGTTGAAATTGGGTGCCATCTTAAGACATGTAAAACATGTAAAATACTGGAAAAATGTACTATACATGTGCCTATAAGATGTAACCCATTCAGATGTCACTCTTATCCCATGTCAACCTCTTCATATTGTCCGGAAATGCCGATGAAAGCCAGGGCAGTAGGTGAACTCACGAGGATTGCTGCTCTCTGTTGAATGTTTTGATGGTGCCCATCCTGCCCTCGTGAATCTGGCCAGAGGACGGCTGCATGCGTGTCTGGCTGTTATTCATCTGAGTGTTGTTGGTCATAGAGTAGGAGCTGTGTCTATTTCCTCGAGTCTGGGCGCTGCCCTGGCTCTGGCCCGCCTGCCCTTTGGCTCTCTAAAAAAAAAAAAGAAGATCATTTTACAATGCTTATATAGTATGGCACTGTGGAGAACTTTTGTGTTATTTGTTTGAGGAATTGGTTCCTTATAAACAACATGAACGTGACACTATAATTTAACATAAAAATAACTGATCACCATCACGGGTAAAGTAGAAAATGAACGAGCCAAAGCAGGGTCACTGCGAGCGGGTTTCAACCCATTGGGAGCCTGGGACCAGTTGGAAGCGTTGATTTGCTGTTCCCATGTGCCTGAGTTGCCGATATGTCTTCCTCCCATGGTTTTAGTGGATTGAGTGCGAGTCTTCTGAGTATTTAGAAGAAATGAATGACTCAGTAATGGACAAAAAAGTTAACACCCAAAGTTAATGACCAAATACCTCAATATTGACATTGCAACAATATGGTCGGGTTAAGCATTGGTGCGTTCACAAAACAATTACACAATGATATGTCTGATAAATAATCATCAGTAATGTGGATATAATGACGGATTAGATTGAAAAAGACAAATCAGTATACACTAGCCAGTCGTGGAAAACTGTCTTTGCTGGCAATGACAAACAGAAATACCACTGAATGCTAAATCACTGCATCACCTTAATGTTTTTCTGTAACAAAAATCCAGGTCACAGGAAAAAAAAAAAACAGAAAGTAGGTAACACACTTTCCACGAGAACAATTTTCAAAGAAGTTCCCTGTAAACCAAGACAGAGGAATTTGATCTGATTCAAAGCCTGCATGACTTCTCTCTATCTCAGTTTATGCTGAAAGCAACAGAATGCACCAAACCATCACACAAACCAAAGCAACATAAGATCCGTCACTGGAGACCAAATCAAGCTGTTGTGTTAGAAGACTGCTGGCACGGTTGAGCAGTTTCTCACAGAGGATCTTTGTGTGTGCAAGTCAGACACAGCGACCGTTAAACCGTTCTTCACAATCCTGACGTCACTAAGCACCTTAATCTCACGTAATTACACAGTGTTTATGTATCGATATAATTTGACTGATTCTTTAGCTTTGTCCGAGTGTACAAAAGCACGCTTTTCAAGCTTTACCGCAGAAGAGAGAGGAAGAAAGAAACTTGGCGTAGGGCCTGAGCAAAACGACAGAACATGTCGAGCTAACGCTTCAATGATGAGTCACTCTCGCAACTAAACCTTGTTCTCTTATTGGTTTATTTGAAAAACTACAGTAAAATCACAAGTCTGGCAGAGAATAACATTGCCATCGGACACAGACAAGCACACAAGCACACAGATACACACACACACAGTAGGTTCTGTGTGACTCTTTCCTGCTTCAAACCGGACTGGTTGCTCAGTTACCAGCCAGCCCTGCAGCAAAAGCATGATGGAGGAGGGATCTGTCAACAACACGTCTGATAAGAACTGACAGCGTGTTTACTCTCAAAGTGCTAAATGCCTCCTTTATTGGCTACAGCCCTGACTGAGCCAACTTCCTTATGTCAGAGGAAGGACAGGAGAGACGGATGTAAATCCAGCAGAGCAAAAAGAAGCAGCAGAGCATGATGCGATTCATTTAGGAACAAAAATGTAAAAAGAAATACCAAAAACATGACTGTGTTTGTTGTCACTGCTGTTATATTTAGATAAGTAATGTAAAAAAAGAGCAGGATATACCTGGTGCTGTAAAATACACTACGACAATCGCTAATGTAGAATTCACAATTGAGACTATTATAGTTTATATATATATACACACTAACCGTACATAGTAGCCACAATTACAAAAGAAAAACATCATCAAGGCAACAAGCATGGAACCTAGCACCAAGGGGGGCAGTTTAGGGGTCCGGTGTCTTGCTCAAGAGCACCTCAGCAGTGGCCAGGAGATGAACTCGCACCTCTCCAGCTATCACAACACAATCCGTTATTGGGCAATGCAACAAGCGACCCAAAAAATAACCGTAAAACCAAAACTTGTCATTTGTACACTTTAGTAGTTTATCAGAGTAACACAATGAAAACACAACGTGACAGACTGTTAGTCACCACATTCTCTAGACATGCCTCAACTCACTGTCAGTAGGTCAGGCCAGACCAACCCAGAGTAATTGCATATTCTCACACACACATTTACAGTCAACATTACTCCTGTGTGGAATTTGAACTCACCCTGACTCTTAGTGACAAGACTGAAATTGAGAATGCCAAAAAAAACAAAAACTTAAGAATATTTATCCATTTCCAAATGAAATCGCACACACCCAGCTAGATGCAAAACTATGTTCTGTTAATTATTCATCATACAAAGTACAGCACAGTCCATAAGACACTCACACACTTACTCGCTCACTAACAAAAAGATGAACGCCTAACCAGCAAAACCATGTGGCTAGAGGCTACACTAGGCGTTCAACCAGCTCAAGTATGGTGAAATGTTTCATAAGATAATGTCACAAATCACCCGTGACTGAGAGGTGCCTCCCATTTTCAGTTTTCCCAGTTTAATAGGCTTATAGTTACCATCCGTGACTCCATTATTACTTATAATTATCTAACGTCAACAACTGATTATTTCTTGAAACTGTTCTTTACTTCTATGCAATTAAAAGCATTCATCATTTTATTGTTGAAGTTATCGTCGAGTGGTAATGTAGTTCTTAGTTTCATTTAAGTAGCCTATTTTGCATTACAACACAAAAGTAACTATTTTTATTGACAAAAATGAATTCAAAACCTAAAAACTGATCAACAGTTCTGTACCATAGTAATTATAGTAAAGCCACTGATGTGGAAGAGACAGTATGTGGGATTTAGTGACTAGTGGTGTGGATGCAGATTGCAACAAACAGAATACCCCTCCACTCATTCAGGAGCATACTCAGTCCGAGCTGACCCAGCTGCAATCCACTGACATTATTGGTCATAAGGGAGCCCGGAGCCTCCAGGCCAGGTCAGCCTCCAGGTCAGATGGCGGTACGCAGGTTTTGTACTTTGTGGCTCACCTTTCTCAAGCGTGTTGGAGAACTACGGTGGCCTTCAGGTAACATAAAAACATGAAAGGCCCTCTCTAGAGCCAGCGTTTGACTTGTCCGTTCTTGATTACTGTAAAAACACGCCAGTACAACATGGAGGACCTTGTGAAGAAGAGCCGCTCCTGATGTAGATATGAGGGATTTTTAGCTGCAGGTTTCAGTTTCATACACTAATGAAAACAGAGTTATGAATATTTTTTGCTAATAGATCCCCCGAAATGCTACACACTACTTCAATGTCGAGTCTGTGAAAGGAAAAAGCGCTTGTGCGGTGACTATCTGTAAAACAACATGCAACATACCGCTTTGTCGTAGCCTGTTGACACACTGGTGTGGCTGTAGGTGCCATTTGCTTTGGTTGGAGAAAACTTGAACGCTCCAAACTCATATGTTTTCAAAGTCTTGGTAGACGGGCCTGTTAAAAGAGAAGAAGTACGAGAGCTGAAATGAACAACAGATTCAGAGAAGAAGATCGGCACTCTATTAACCACAAGATGTTACCAAGGCCAGTATATGACAAATAGGAAAGACATCTGAAACACACCTAAACAGATTCATGTTGTCAGGGTGATGAGCCCTTCAAGGGGCATCACACACGTAGGCCACAAAGCACGAGAGTGTCGCTGAAAATGTGAATCTTTTCGTGGGATTCTGTTTCACAAAGTGTGTTTTACTTGCTATTCATTAGTGTTTTATAATTTATGTCAAATAAATTTGTCCACCAAAGGTTTATGGTGGACAAAGATAAGCCTTCCATTGTTGTATAAAAGCATTTAAATCATTGATATTCAATTGGACAATTAAAGATGGGATTTAAAGACTTTATGAATTAATTAAATCTACAAATATATAAATCTAATTTCAACACGATACTCAAATAATGTATTGAGCAATAATAGATTCCAGACATTTTAATTTTCTGTTTTCCAACTCTGTTATTAGGTATATTTTTTATTTAATGGCTTTGTTTTGGCAAAAAATGTACCGTCATATAATAGCCCATGATTGTTTTGTCAGTAACTTATTAATAATCAGATGAATTAATGTACTGGCAGATTGAGTTTAAAATATTAAATATTTTGTATAAAGTTAAATTTCTGTCTAAATCATTTGAGCTTTGTTGTAAATAACATTATTCACTTGTAACATATTTTATCAATCATTCTTTAGTGGTTGAGTTCATAATTAAGTAATGAATGGCAAATAATTATTTTACTCTTTGTGTTACACACACATATTACAGGTGTAAAAATCTATATGAATGACTGGCAGTCCTTTCATTAAACAGTGAGACAGACAGGACATCATGTCAGTCACAGTTCAGGGTTTGCATTGCACCTTGTGTGTAAGCTTAGGGAAATCCAGCCTTTACACATAGCCAACATGTCTTAACACCTTTGTTTGTCTTGTCGGGTGATTCATAGGAACGTGAGGCTCGCTGCTATAACACAATGTTAGTCTGTGACTTCACCATTATAGGATTATGGTTGTCAAAGCAATGGCACACACATCATCATTATCATTATTTAGTCTGTGCTGAAATGGAAAGATGTTCCTAACGTGACTAATGCACCATATCCCTAAACAAAAAGGCATTTAAAGGGCCTAGAAGCCATGCAGATTGTTTCAATTGTATGTGCTGAGGTTTTATGATGTCTGCCCCTCTTAGACGTTCATCACTTTGTGGACTATAAGTAGTTTTTTTTTTTTTGTCTTCTGCAATAAATGTTACCTGGTTTGTCTGTAAGCCTCTCATACGGGCAAACATGTGTCTGCACTGCAAAATACAGTCATAAATGGAGGCCACCTTTAAACCAGCCAAAGGTGTCCTCATCGTGCACACCACAAACTTCACAGTCACTTCAAGCGCTTTCAATAAAACAGTAAAATAGCATGAACATAGTGTGGCCTCCTTTATAGATAACATAATCTACTGATATATCCCTGTGTTTCCATTTAACAACCATGCACTTCATCTCAACGCAACACGAAGACCTGCAATCATTTCACAAGATTCAGATATTTCATTTCTCAATTGTTGGTGGACCGTTATAATGCCTGTTGCAGCAAAAGCCAAATACCAGAGTTGTTTTGAAAGACATTTAGTTTTCTAAACGCGTGTGCGTAAGCCCCGTGGGCTGCATTCCTAAATGACGGAGAGAACCCGCTGTGGCATGCTCAGTAGGATGTGTCTCTGACAGTTTCACAGAAATCACACAAGCAAAAAAAAATCACTTTATATATAGAAATAGCAGTAAGGGATCACATTTCTAAACGGCGATATGGCACGCTGCTGTCACTACCAAACTACCAGCCACTCGGTTCTTCCCATAACATCTCTCTCTCTCTCACAGTGCACTAGTTAACTGGATACCGCAGAAGTGTATATCCCCAGTATGAACCAAGGTTACAAAGAAAGAAGGATGCAACGTTTGGGGAAGTGGTATGACGTATTATTCCCAGCAAAACAACAGCTATAACTTTATATTAGAGAAGAAGTGCAAAAGCGCTAATAGCCTATTAGGAAGCCTGGAAGTCAACAGCACTGTCCAAATAAAGAGATAGCCTATTATTTGGGATTATGATGTATAAAGTCATTTTCCATACTTGTTGGTGAGGTCAACGGTGAGTCGTTCTTCCCTGGTTTGGACTTGCTCCTCTTGATGGTGTGCACCTGATCCAGCACGCGCTGCGGGCCCGCGTGCAGCTTGCTGTCGGAGGGCACCGCGAGCGACGTGTCGTCCGCACCCTCGATTCTCGTAGCGGAACGCAGCGGATCCAGAGCCATCATCTTCCCAGCACGGTGCCCTTACCGAGAAAGTTTCGGTTGATAACCAGTTTCCAAATAGACGTGCGGCTCGGGCTCAGCGGTGCGAGGAGTGCAGCAGCAGGAAGAAAAGTCAAGTAGGCAGTAAGGCTAAATGTTCCTGGAGCAGCAGGGGCGCACTCCACCCTCGGGACCGCGCCCCGTGGAGGTGGGACCGGGCGGGGCCGGAGAAAGTGCACTTGAGGCGCGGAATGAAGGGAGAGGCTGAGGCGTGCACGCATTAGAGCGCAATGTCTGCACAACTGAGGGGGGAAAGAAGTGATTAGCATAAATACTTTTAGGTTTGAGAGTAGGGATCAATGGAAAACTTCCCTATGAACATTTAGAGCGTTAGTGGAATGTCTTTTCTCTCTCCGTGCCTCACCTGTCACGACTGACTACACACTAAAGATATACAATATAGACAATAGACAACGTACAGTAGAATGAAATAGCAAAAGCTGAAATAGTACATTTTCAATAATCATAACCAGCGTCGGAAAGTACTATACACATTTGAGGTATTGTACTATGCTACTTTCTACTCCACAACATTTGAAAGTGATATATTGTGCTTTGTATTCCTCTACATGGACAACAGTCACGGTTAAGACTTTACATTTTAAGATTTTACATAAAAATACAATATGGTTCAGGACTTTTACTATATTGCAGTATTGCTACTTTTATGTGTATGTAAAGGATGTGTAGACTTCCTCCACCATTGTTACTGGAGTGTCCGTTTTAAGTTACTTTCTGGCCCACTTCTACTCCACCACATTTACACATTACATTTACATTCTGAACATTTATCAGATCCTTCTGATCAAAACGTTCCATACATAACTAACAATAATATTGTAAAATATAACACATTGTTGCAGAATATACTGTACATCACATACAAGTGTACCACCTTCTAATAAGGCACATTTTATAAAGAGTTTACAATTAAAAGTCACTAAATACTTTAAGGTCTTATAGATAAAGTATAGCTCTTTAGGGCACATTTGTGTTACCAAATTGTAATAAATGAATTTGGGTGGTATACTCTCCTTTTTAAACACGCTGTTCTGCATAGTGAGTGGTTTTACCTTTGATAGGTCTACTAAAAAACGTTTTGCTGACGATACTTTACTCATTTAAAATGTTTTTGATGAGTTGTTGCTTCAACGCGGTAGCTAAAAAGTAAGAAGTGGTTACTTTTATCGTGTCCACCCCTGTGTGTGTTGTTTTACCTTTAATTGCACCATGGCAATTACAATTTTAATTTGAAATTCAGGTTACAAAGTATGACCTGTTTCTTAAATGTAGAATTAAATGTCGTTATTCCCATAAACTGCCTCACCCGGTTTCTCTAGGTTCATTATCATTATCCAGTTAAGTATTCATAATAGTAATTTAAGAAGGGATGGACAAGATGAAGAGAGAGAGAGAGAGAGAGAGAGGGGGGAAAGGAGATGATACAAGTCTCATGCTCTCTCTGTAACTGGATTGTTTTGGCTCAGTTTCTGCAGTTGACATTTTCCCACCACACCCTTCGCCTCACCGCTGCCAAGGTACTAAATATCTTGTGTGTAATGTACCTGGGATGTGTGTTTATGACAATGTAAGCCAACATGGGTGCATATATATATATATATATATACATATATATACACCCTATATCCCCACCAGTCTTTATGAGAGAGAGAGGAAGTAACATGAGTCAAACACTTGTTTGGGCCACTAATAATGTAAATGCCTTCAAACAGCTGAGATTAGAGGCTCAGGACAAAGCAGGGTCATTTGAATGGAAAAAAAGACCTAATCCCATGTAGTTTGTAAAACAGATTTATCACATTTTAAAGTGATACTGCATGAAACTAAACCTCTATCAGCGCTCCTTCATGGCTGAATCCTTTACCGATTTAAGGGGAAAGAAAACCATGAGCAACCGGTCAAATGTTAGTTATGTTCTTGTACTGCTGCGATGTTGGGAGGCTTATGTCGTACATACCACACCCAGCCTGAAGACAGTGCGTGTGTGTGTGTACCACTGTTTCAACCCTACTCCAGACAGATAACACTGACTAACGTCAAGCAAAAGAAACACTAGAGTGAGTGTGAGGAATACTGGAAGTGAACAGCTGTAGCCCATGGGTTCACATCGACAGCTTTACAGTCACAGTGCATCTGTATGAAGCCAAATGTGATTTTAAAGCTTTGCCATAATTTAATTTATGTTAAGAAAACATAGTTCTCTCTTGTGTTGAGAACACCTGTAATCCCAAGCACGTATAGAGTTAACATTATCACCACAGCTTCACCGCTTAGATAAAGATTAGGACTGTAAAAAAAAAAAAAAAAAAGTACTCTTATCACTTACACTTTGTTACGTCTGCCTTGGAGGTTTGCCAAGACATATACAACATGCAATTTATTAGAAATAAGATTCTGAAAAAGTTTGATCTAACAAATGGCTTGACAGTGTATAGGTTACCCCTATGGAAGCATAAATAGAGAGTACGTGACTGATTACATTGAGTATGTCAGGAGACACATTCAATGTGATCTGGACTGAAGAGATTACAGAGGCTTTGTTGATAAATGTCAACCTTTGCCCCCCGAGAAGCAGTATTCTGTTGCGTATATATAGTATGTAGTAGTAGAGGCCCGTAACTTGATTTTTCAAATCAGTATATTTTCCCTTTAGTCGCGCGCATATTGTATAAAATAAGCACACAGTATAGCTTTCATGCTGGCAAAATACCAAGCAGCCAATATGAATCATTTTTAGCAACAAGTGTACTTTTTTTTTTTCCTTCAACATTCAGGAATCATAAAATGAGCATTTGGTTGTCTAAACGTATTGTCAGTTAGATTATGTTACTATCTGACCTGAGAAGGGGAGACACCTAACTTGTCACTCACACACTGGTTATGTACGGAGATGGTAAAGCCTCCGTATGCCAGTGCGACAGATCAGATACACTATTCCAGACTCTGAAGTCATTAAACAGCTTTTCAATTGAGGTAACGGCACCATCTAGCAGGCCAGATGAGAATTGCAACCCATCTGACGCGATACTTTTGAGTGTACGTCAGTGAGAGTAATTCATCAGAGTTGAATAAAGTGACTAAAACTGTCCAAGCGGCTAAAACATTAGAAAAAAAAAAAAAAAAAAAACGAGTCTCAATTCTGAAGCCCGAAAGTGGGCAAATGCCTTAGATATAGGTATACGTAGTTTCACAGCACACATTTTGACTTATGGTAAATAAAAAAGAAACACATGCAGCTAAATGGATGTCAGCAATCATTCACCTGTGCCTTTTCTACTGGGACATGTCAAAATGTCCACTAGGACCAGCGCTGGATAGCAGCGCCTTAACGATACCTACGTCTTGATACAGAGACAAAACATTCTTTGAAGAAATCCCTTCAACAAATACACCAATTGCATAACACTGAACCGGTTACAAAAGCTTTGCCTGAATCAAAGTTAGGATTTATTTCAAAATGTCTTATTTTCTTTCTCTGCTACTAAGAATATGAACAAACATTCAAAGGCAACTTTTATTACTTGACAGTTTGATACTGGAGTCCATGACGAATATGTAATTTGACCTAACTCGGGTACGAACAGTTAAAAATGATATTTAGATGTTTTACGGATGATCTCCTCTCTCATGCGGCCACTATGAAGACTTGATTCTGCAAACACCGTGTGGTTTTATTGGTACAGCATGAAGGCACAGATATAATTCAGTGAGCTGACTGGACCAAAAAAGGGGGATGGGTCACAGCCAACCAGAGTACACTGATGGGATAAAAATAAACAGATCAAAGTTTTGGCTGACCACACAGTGAATATGTTTTTTTTTTTTTAACCAGTTGGCTTTTACTTTCATGATAATAGTTAAAAGATAATCCTGCCAGGAGAGGGTGTAATGCAGTCAATTAACATTTACTATATAAAAAATGCTGGTAGCAATGTGTACCAGAAACAAAAAACACATTACATAGACCAAAACAGAAAAAAAGCAAGTGTAAGCTGGATAATTTGTTAGTGTTATCAGACAAAACTCTACCCCAGTGCACTGTGGGTAACCTTAGCGTGGTCTGTACCATACATCATTTTGCATACACCAAAAAAAGATACAACCAAAACACCCATCATTTCTGATGTTCAGAGTAACACTTCTAGCTGTGCTGGTAAAATACAAAAAAAGAAAACAAAAAGATAGTTCATCTTTACAAAAACAAGTCTATTTACCTTGTTTTGGCTTATAAACAGTACCATTACAAGTGTAGTGTACACGTCCTATACATCAGTGCTCCTCAGGTTAAGGCTTATTGAACCAAAGCACATTCTTATCCCAACTCACGCGGAGGTAGAAATACTGCAGCGATCCAACGCAGTTAGACTGAAACAGTATTGTGTAAATGAACAGTAAAAGATCATCATTTCATTCAAAATGCTGAACTTAAATCTGAAACTGGCTGGGAACTATTTTGTTTCCAAAACAAACAAACAAGTGAGTCAAAATGAAAAACACCTCTTTGACATCGGAACAAACGATCTTCCCCTCCACACACTGTACCACTGGAAACCTTTGAACAGCAAACACACCTAAAAGCATGGCCCTCTTTACACTCTGACAATATGTTTCAAATATAAATACGACTTTTACGTCTTCACGTGTAGTGAATTGCATTGTGGGAAGAGGCACGCTCTTTCCCACTATTTCTGTAATATGATCCTAACAGTCTTGATTAAACCAACTGGAGTATAAGGATTCGCCACACTAAGCAGTGATGGAGGACACGGCTCAGTCTATTCCTACCGTACAGAGATAGTACAAACTGTAAAAGGCATCGGCATTGTGAAAGAGTTACATTAACACTGATTAAATGATTTCATCGACAACCGATATTCAAACTTGTCTCACATCAGTCACACCTACGATGTAAATGCATATGCTCGGAAAACTCCCCGGAGAAGAGAACATCCTATTTTTAGTGCACCACAGCTAGATTGTCATTGTATATAATGTATATGACGGAAGAATAGAACATATTAAACTTGATTAAATGTAGTTTGGCTCTTTCGCTGGTTTCTTTTTCATCATATGCTTGTCAGCGAATAAAAAAAAACGTATTAAAAAGAAAACTCTTACACCCACAATGGCATTGAGAGGCGAGCTAAATGAGTTTCACCGGGTGATTATGTAATTATTCAGGCGAATACGTTACAAAACATACTGATTTTGGGCAAAATCTATAAAAATGAATTTAAAATTTAGTGTTTAAGTCATGGGATGTCAGGAAACGTGTGCATAGATTGCTGCGATACACATACACATAAAAAAAGGTGTGACTACAGTGTGACTGTTGGTCTGTTAAAACTAGTGTGTGTTTAGAGTAGAGGAGTGTTGATTCTCTGTGTTTGAGCTGGAAATAGTGTTGATGCTGTATGTATCAAAAAGTCCGTGGAGAGTCTCTGCATGCACGCCACGTGCTGCTAGTCATTAACTAGCCGATAAACATGGTACTGTGCACCGTGTTCACTGGTGGACACTTCGAACACGAAGGCGATGCACAGCAGAGTCTCCTGAGTTTCTCTGTTGGACACCACCTGGCAAGAGAAGGAGGGGGAAAGAGGAAACCGTTAGGGAGATCAGGATTCAATGACAAAACATACGCACAAACACCGGGCCAGTGTTCCAGATGGAGGATGTAATGATGCACACACCTGTAGGATGGTGAAGTTCTCCAGCACACTGTTCATCATGTACTTCTCTGGCAGGTGTTTGAGCTTGTGGATGAAGTTGATCATATATTCACACATGGGCGAACGATTGATGCGGAACACATACTTTCCCCCTTCCATGTGTGCATATTCTGTCTGAATGGGAGGAATCCACACATACGCGTCACAATTTAACCGCATGATTATGGCGGGTATGAGATTCTTTATTTGCACTTTAAAAAAAAAAAAAAAAAAAGAGAGAGAAGATGTTGGCGTTCTCACCTCAACCTTCTCGACCACCTGTTTGCCAAAGGAGCAGACCTTCGTTGAGACACTGATGGTGATGTTTTCTGTACCGCTGTACTGGCTGCTCACACCGTAGAACACACCGGCGCCCTCCTCGATGTCGCTGCTCAGGTCGGCCTGGAACAAGAACAAAAGCAGATTGACAGAGAGCGTCAAAAGAGAGGGAGAATCAGAAGTAGCCATTATCAAAAAAACAAATCTATTGCAGCAGATATCTGGGCCAGAAAGGAAATATATCCACCATTTGTGTTCTGGTGAGGAACACGCAATGTAAACAAACATTTTGTTTTGTTTACAAGAAAACTCTACAGGGCACCTCCGAGTGAAATACTGCTGAACGAAGCAACTACCACTGAAGAAGTCCTTTCCTGTGTAACACCCGGCTGCAGCGGCACATTGGCTTTGCCTCCCCCGTGTGGTGCAGCAGGTTATAACCTGAGATTGTAAACTGAGTTGCGTAATGTATAACACCAAGTTAAACCAACTATCTAATGCAATGACTGTTATACAATCTCATGTAAAAAACTAAAACGTCCGTTCGTGTCAAATTCCCAAATGACCACTTGGCGCCTCGTGATCATTTATAAATCAATGAATTTCTGTCCTGCAGCCTGCTTTGCAAAGTTCTCGGTTATTAAAAATGATCTTATCGGGCAGAAAACTGGTTTTCTGTACTGACCCAGAACTTGACGAGGAAGAAGGCGTTGTGTGGCCCTTTTTCATACAGCTCCTTCAGGCCTCCTTTCTTCTCAGAGAACTTGTCGTAAATCTGCCTCACATCTATGGACTCCAGTACGGGGTCACTGTAGCCGGGGTTTGATGGGCCAATGAGTACGAAAAGGTGTTTATACTGTAGGGAAGAAAGGAGAAGTGATAATAGAGAAGACACACAGTTTTGGCGAATATATATATACATAGATCGTTGTTGTCTGGATGTCTGTACCGTCTCCCTGTCTCTCTGGATCTCCATAAAAGCAGAGTACTCCAGGAGCCGTAGTTTTGCTGAGGCGATGGTTCTGTCTTGCCATACGGGAGCTGCTATCGCTGCAGGTCGTGGGGGAGGCAGGGGCTCATAGCCTGCGAAACATTGAAACCAGAAAAGAACAATTAACATACCAATAATCATTGCTATTTACTCAAATCAGTGAGTTTGTGTTCACACTTACTGATAGGTGTAGGGACAGGGGCTGGTAGTGTAGTGTATGGTGGCTGTGCAAAGGGCTTGATGCTGCAAGAGTACAAACCCAAAAATGAGCAACTGTACCAGCAGAAGCACAAGACTTACTCCAATTTTTAAAAAGCAAGTAATCTGCCACTTACTCCTGAGAATGTCCAGGCTGTCCTGGCATAGGGCCGGGCCAAAACTGAACAACGGGAAAGACAGGAAACGGGACAGATAGTGTTACTCAGAGTTTCACCCAGAAGGTGGAAAAGAACATATGTGTGTCTGCATGTATGCATTTGTTTGTCTCACTCTGACTGGTGGTGGGAACGGAGTCTGGGGTTTCATTACGCTAGCAGACACAATCTGAGCTGACGAGAGGTTGGCTACCGTCTGCAATGCCTTGTCTTTGGATACCTGGTCCTGAAAGAGAAAGAACAAGTAATACACGATGAAAACGTGCCAAAAAAAACCCAGTAAAATATAGGTCGACGTTCCAAAGTCAGCAAGCCTTCAAGGCCGGTTTAGACAGAAAGCCAGCCAACATATTATAGAGTACTTGAGCATGATGCAGTAACTATGAGGGAAGACAGGACAGAGTGCAAAGCAGATAACAGGGGGGATGCCAAAGCAGGAGGCGCACCAAGCTAGCAGGCTAGGAGAGCTAACTGGACCATCACCAGTATTTAACTAAAGCCACTAAAAACAAAAGAGTAATGAGCAGGGGTTTTTTTTGGGGGGGGGGGGGGGGGTTTGGCAGTAGAACTGCATTGTAGACTAGCAGTTATGTGATGCCAACCAAAAAAAAAAAGCACAAAGCCTGAAGCAGAAGATTGTAGTTGTATAATCAAAACTTACCAAGTTCATGGCCTACGGCAAAGAAGACACGTCATTAATTAACTTCAGTACATTCAAAACAACAGCAGGTCACAGAATCACTATTGGGTGAAGAGGGGAAACCCCTTCCTCAGTACACACAGCTCTTTGAAATGACTACACCACTGACCTACCTTGTCAAGCATGCTCACGGTACATGTATCTTACATCGACAGGACGAGCTACATCCTATTCATCTGTGCCGCACGTTTATGCCAGGAAATATACCGGCGTGGAAATCTGAACACGTTCTCCAAACGTGTATTAGGAGTGCAGCAGGATAAATGCATTTGGTGCAAAATGATGTCACAGAGTTTATTACAGTGAATGGTAAAACCACAAGACAAACGGAACGCGTAAACGGAAAGGATATAAAGACGGGGGAAAATGTCTGAGAGTGAGAACGTGGAGATCAGAAATGATTTGAGAGAGAAATCTGGAAATTTGTAATATGTGCACGTCGATGAGGTGCACATTAAAAACTCCCTGTACGTCTGTGTGTGTGTGTGTGTGTGTGTGTAAGCTTTTATGTCTACAGCCATGCACATGCTTAGGTCAACCGAGCCGGCTATCGACTCTAATATAATTATCTGTCCATAGCCACGAGCGTCTTGAACTATAAGTAAACTGCTCCACATTAATGGCATGCATTATAACGAACACCTCTTCTCCACAAATTAGGATACACGGATGCCTTCAACGAATCTCTCTTTCGCACTGAGCAACGCCAGACGACGTCAAACACTGACAGAAAATATAACAAGTTAGCAAAGCCTGAGCCCGCCACGTTCCCACAGACACTATCTCACAGCCCCGACGATGGCGTTACAAATCATGCACCTAACTTTTTGTAAGCTGGATTTATACTTCTTAAGTTGTTCCAGTGGTCCTGCCTTAGATACTTCTATAAGAACCCCGATATCACCACTACACTAAATGCCTTGTCATGCTTTATCATTTAAACTTTCCTTCCCTCGTACAGTAGGACCTCAGCAGAGAAGCATACATCTGCCATAAGCTCGGACAAAGGCTTCTGTGCCGATTTACTGTTTATGTTGGGTTGGATTTGGGTCACATGCAGAGCGAAGCAGCTAGCACGATAAAGTCAGTGAGCATGTGTACCTTGAGCTTAGACTGAATCTCGCGAGACTTTCTCTTGACCAAGACTTGCAGGTGACTAGAGACCTGACGAAAGACAGGACGAAGGACAGAGGATGGGAGGAAAAAGGAAAGGAAAAAGAAGAGGGGATGTGACTACAGAGGGAAGGGAGAGTTGATTCAGTGGGCACCCACCTTGATGCTGGTCTGGTATTCTCGTACCCTCTTACGTGCCAGAACCTGAATGTGACTAGACACCTATGGAAGCAGGGTGACCCCCATGAAAAAAGCACACATTCACAGGGTGATCTTGCCATTTGAAATAGCCACGGTCCATTCATTATCATTTTAAGAAGGTAAATGGGTAATTTACAACAAAATAAACACATCACAAGATGTGCGCGGTGCACGTAGCAAATCCTAAATGAAAAGCCACACGTGTGGTCCTAAACAGCAGCTGTGCATACCTGCTTGCGTGTGCGCGTCTTCCCTGTTCGTAGCTTGATATAGCGAGCTATCAGCTCGTTTCGACCTAAAATTGAGAAAGTAATAGAATACAATCAGAGTGGAGCACTTCAAACACAAGCATCTTGGTTACACACACAATACAATAATGTGTTTGATATCAGAAAGTAAGACACGGATGGGGCTGGTAGAACCTGCAAGGAAAGGTAATCCGTTTTTAAAGTGTATTTAACTTAAGCCGACACGGCAAAATAAAGAGAAAAAAAAAACATGGCTGCCACTCAAATGTGACCAGACAACCAATTATCTCTCCGTTACATTTGATGTCTCGGGCATATAGGGCCCGATAACTATTTATGATGGTCTAAAAATGTCTAACAGGCTAACTCAGCAGCATCATTTTGCTCCTACACTGTGCCATGTAGCTTTTGTCTGTGGTATGTTCACAAAATAGGCCTCCGTGTTTGTAACTACACCACGCTAACCGCTGGTGCAACCAATCTCATCTGTTCCCTGAAACAAAAATGACCCTAAGAGGCAATGACGTCGTCAATCTTTGTATGAAGCAAACATAGATGAAGATCCCATTTGAAATGAAGAAATAACATAAAAGTTTAATGCAAATGCACTTTCAGTGAGAGATGGCGAGACTACTTGTGTAGTTAACGGGCTTCAAATATGTGGTGAACACAGAGTGCACGATCAGCCCTTTTCTTTATCTGCCTCCCCCGGCTCCAACCCACACCAGATGATCTGCTCGTCTCTAAATGTAACTGGTGAGAAACTCGCTATTCTCCCTGCTGCAGATGTGAGAGTTAGAGAGAGGCTAAAGGAAGCCAAACAAAGCCTCACAGACCGCTTCCACAGCTTTGTTCTTTTCATCGCACCAACATCACCATCCTTCTTTCTGGGAAGTGGTGCGATGCTGTCGGGACTTAGGTCACATCGGGCTGAGTCACATCAGCTCTGGAGTAACCAGAATCAACAGATGGGCCTGACTCAGACCAGGCAGTCTGCTGCAATTCCCTAAACAGGACACATGCGCTTTCCTGCAGCCCAACAATGCTCCACATAAGGCCAAACCAGTTTTCATCAGAAGTCACACATTCCATTTGTTTTGTGTGCGTTTACACCGTGACACGAAAACAGTCAGTTTTCAGTGAGGAAACAAAAAGTCTTCAACATGGATTTATCTCTCCGATCAAACCTTCTCACCCCGATACAGATACCTGGGCTCAGTGTTTATTAAAAGGATCACTGACTGAGACCATTCTTTGATGTGTAATACCAGTTTTGACTTAAACATTGCTTTCTTAACTTAAAACAACATGTAATAAATATACATTAAATCTACTGAATTGTTATTTATTATAGAAATAAACCACACACCAGCAACTTGGTCTTCAAAAATGTACAGGAATTACGATTCAAACCTAAAACCCTTTTAATGCAGCAACAAATTGGTCAAAACTTAAAGGAAATTAAAATATATATAAACGTAGAAATGAATTGAATAGATCAGCCCCATTGTCACAATAACCGATCCAGCTATTTAAATCAGTGCCGGCCCGATATCGGTATATCCCTAAATAAATTTCATCATTTCATTAAAAAAGGGAGATAAAGAGAGAAAATTAACCAAAAATAAACAAACGTGGGTCTAACTTTATTTTGGTCATTATTTCTTATTAAAAATAGGAGAGAATGACACAACGAGACTGTCTTTGACCCAACGGGAGTTGATCCATCTATAAATGGGTTCCGGCTCCGTTCACCACGGCCTGTATTTATCAAACTACTAGAAGTAAACACGTTTACTCACATCAGAAACTTAAGAATGAAAGATATTCATCAAAGGTTTTTTTTGACTCTTAAATTTGAGAGACAGACATGTTGTACACATCATTGGTCGTGATGAATAATTAATTAGCTACGGCAATATGAATAATTCAGAATGGCTTTTAGATTTTTCCATTACAACAAATTTCCAGTTATTTAATCTCCATTTTGTATATCTATATATTCTAAATAAATGAGATTGTTGTTGATTTCACCCATTAATTGCTACTGAAGATATTAAGGATTTAACATACAAATATAAATACAGTAAAATGTGAGTATTTGAACAACATGGCAGATATTACTCTCTTTGCTGCAAGCAACAACACGTTGCTGGATAAATGTGTCTCATTCTTCACACTCTGGGTAGAAACTCTTTAATACCAAATTGTCTCTTAAAAATAAATTCTTAGTTTAATAAATACCAGCTCTAAAATATATTGTGCTATTGGACACATCACCAACAACAACACCGACATGATGCTATAATATCATCATTCAAACAAGCACCCTCTGTTTTATCTGCGTCACCCGGTGAGTGCAATCCACTGAGACAGTGATCTGTGCGCTGATCATCCTAATTTGGGAATACATGCTTGACACCAGAATCCAGGGTGACATCATGGTAGCTACAGATCACTGAGAGCACGGAGACTGGGGCTCAAATACGACTGGCCTAGTTTAGCAGAAGGTATTACCTGTAAATAAACTGATATTTTGTTATAAAATTTCACAAATATTTAAAACTAAATGGGGGAATCAAAATGGTCACAGTTGTTATTAATAGGCAGTGATCAGAGGGTTAATGAGAGCGCGGGGATTATGTTCAATCTCAATGTAGCTGTGTGACGTGTGAATGCGTGCACCAGTGGGACTGTCCTTGTTTACTTAGATGGAAGTGGGGGGCGGTCAACACAGCGAGCCCACACTTTCACAAAAGGAGGAAATGCTGCCGCCACGTTGAAACAAACCTTCCCTTTCACACTCGCACAAATGCATGACACGGGCTGCTGCAGGCCGCATGCCAACACTAAAGTCAAAAAAGCTAAGAATGTTCTAATATAAAAGGTAGGAAGAAACTGTCAAAGACATGAAAGCTGTAGTCGCAGGCAGCATCCTGAACAGATACTAATAGACCAATACAACTGAGTCCTAAAGCAATTAGTGACCAGAGGAATGAGAGACCAAGCACCGTCTTCATATTCTTACCCGAACCTGACCTGAAATCTCAACCTGCTCTAACCTTTGATCCAGTCAGTGCCGGATGCCCTTTGACCTCAAGCTAAACATCCATCTCTCAAAATACCTGCAGGCAGATCACCCGAGCAAAGCCTAAGAGGATCTATGATCCATCAGCCTCTGGGTTTACAACTGTTCACAGTGGAACAACGGCTTTTGAGGGACAAAGTTTAAGTTTCATGTAATTCTGTAAAACTTAAGGCTGTTAGAGAGTGTGTGCAGTTCATTCATTTTGGCCGTTATACTTTATGGTCGTGGTGTAACGGACTGTAGTTGATCTGTATGGGACCCCCCCATATTGTCATTTTAAAGTCATCACCATCAACATGGATATGATGGCTGGCTGGATGATCATCATCATTACGTTAGGTTTAGTTTCCTGTTCCTCACCATACATCTTCCCCTCGTCAGAGAGTATGATCTTCCTCCTGCCGCAGGGAGGGTAGATGGCCAGAGCTTCGTGAAAGCTCTGCTCGATGTCTGGACTCCACACTCCCTCGGGGTCGCCGTCCAACCCGCGGTCCGCCCCGTCTGCCGCTCCTCCTTCTGCATCGCCGCCGTCCTCCTGCGCCCCGTCAGGGCTGCCACGGCAACTCCACTCCGACGCAATGATGCCGGCTCCTGACCACAACACACCTAGAGCACACAGGACAAGAGGGTTTTTAAAAGGTTCCACATCCTCTTGTCAACCTTTCTGTTGTCACATGGCATGCAGTTTACAATGACGATAGCGGCAGATTTATTACTGAAAAATGAAGAGTAGTTTTTAAAATGATGGCTCTTGGATTTCACACAAAAGCAGCCTTCATATATATTCTGCGAATGTAGATTTTGATGGCTGAAAGGACTGTGGCTGGCAGACTTTAGCTGTAACTAGTTGCCTAATTAAGCTAGCTAGGTTCAAATTTTTAAGTTGACGTGTGATTTATTCGCACAAAGTATTCACGTTTGATCTTAAAAGACCGTCGGTATGTTATTTTATAAACCCGTCTTGCTGATTAATTTGTTAAATGTAAAACTAGTTTGGTGAACGCTCCCTGTGCTTGCCATGAGTCCAGGTTTTCTTCCACATTAAAAAAGCATCACACCAAAATATATGTACCACAATGTGAGAGCAGTATTTGTTTTTATAGCTGATGAATTTCGAAAAAAAGGCATCGCAATCAGCAAGGTCTGAAGAAATGAATGCAGCCGTCTTCTGGACGCTTTCAAAACAGAGTTCAGCTTGAAATCATCTGTTACAGCCACACACAGCCCCTAAAGTCTGTGAACAAGAAATAATGAACAAAACACATTGTTGTGGTTACATTTTGTTTTGTAACTTTTCATCAACAAGAGAATGTAAGTGAGTCTTAATGGGGATGCAGCGATACCGGACACATACCGACTCAAATAGCCGGATCGGGTATCGGTGAGAATGGGGCCAATCTATTAACTTCAATTCTATGTTTATATAAGTTTTGACCAATTAGTTGCTGCAATAAAAAGGTTGACAGTTGAATTGTAAGTCCTGTACATTTTCAGGATTTCTTTAACAAGTTACTGGTAAATAATAATAAATGTATATCTTTGTATGTATTTATTATATTTTGTTTTACAAAGTTAAGAAAGCAATGCTTAAGTCAAGCCTGAGGTTGCCTTCCACACATAAAAGAATGAGCCATGTCCCTTCCACACAGTGAAGCATACAGATTATTACTTAATACAGCACTTGGTATCAGCCGATACCCAAAGCCCAGGTACAGATATCAGTATCGAGACTAAAAAACTCGGATCTGTGCATCCATAGTTCTTCCTTTGTACATGCTCGCTAAGATTAATTAAACCCTGTGAGTTTTAAATGAGTCTCATCAACAGGCGGGTCAAGAAATCGACTTTATTCAACCGAACACATTGCGACAGACAGACGGGACCGGGATTAACCACGCGGTCACCAAAGAACCGCGGCTGGAATCCAAATATCTCCACACTTCACCAACAGTGAGAGATCAGATTCATCTGAAGTTGTTTACCGCCTCCGTGTACACAGGGTGTATTAATAGCCCTGGCATCCAGGGGTTAAAGACCTGACAAGCAAAATGGCAAAACATTAAGAGCGTGTAAATTTACAAAGACGCTGGCCACGGTCAATGAAGACACCACCAGTCGGTCGAGCTATTGCGGTTATACCAGTTAGTGATGACATTTTCCTTTCGCTACAAAAGACAACACTACTTTAAAAAGGCAGTTATTGAGCCATATGAACGTCCCTGCAACTTAAGGCCACATGAGGAAATTACACATTCTTCTGTTATTGTTGAAGATGCTCCAAGTCTCCTCAAACACATGCACACATATGCAACACGAATGCCGCTTGGTGTAATGTTTTCCAGAGTGTGTCTAACATGGCCCCTGCCACAGAGGAACCACAGAGGATCAATGTGGTCGCAGGAGCTTCCCCTGCTGTGGTGGGCTTATTGGACTCTCTGCACAGGGCATTCACAGTTTGAATCACCGCAGACGGGACTGAAGCAACATTGTGGTATTCATGGGGACATGAAAGTTTGAAGAGGTTTAGGGTACAATTCACAATGCAACAGAAGTTCCCTACCTGTGGGTGATTCATCTGAGAGGTCACAAGATGATTAAATGATTTTTTATGTTTTCAGACTTCGAACATATCTTTGCCATTTGTTCTTGTGAAATCCTTTGTATTTTCACCTACAAAGGCTTTCAAATGAAAGATGGAGAGAGAGAGAGAAACATCCCAAGTAACTACTCAAAGCTTATCCTGCGTTCCAGACAACTCTGAACTCGAAAATTGCCAACCGCTTACTAGAAAAAGTACAATGGAACGCCACTTAAAAGCAAAGCAGAAAATGTTTGACTTCAGAGTGTAAGATTGTGATAAAAAAAAAATACCCAAACTTCCAGCCCATAGAGCAAGTGCACTAGCTGTTATTTAATTATCTTCTTATTTCTCAATGCAAGTCTATGGAAAAACGTCCTTTGTGGTGAATTGCATTATGTGACGGACCTGGAAGATTGAATTCCAAAGTCTGGCCACGGTGTCAAATTTCTAGTGATGTCGTCTGTTACCTCATATTGTTTTTTTCTTGTTTTGTTAATATGCAAGGTGGCTGCACTGCTTGGAGTTTAACTGTATGTACGCGAGCCAAACAATCCTCAGCTTGTCACAGTCAGACATGATTTGGTTTGGGTCGTGCACCTGGAAAGCTTACAGGTGAAAATAGAAATGGGAAACGTCGAGCTCCAACGTTGACTAGAATGCAGCATAAGGCCATAACCTGTGGTGATTGGTCATAGGTGTTCATAGGGGGTCACCGCTAAATGGGATAACATACGGTACATTTATTTGTCTCAGAGTGGCATATCGGCACAAAAAAGGAATATAGATTGGGTTATGCAACATTAAATACACCCGTATTTGCTGTATCAACAATGATTTATAGTAATTTCAATACTATGTCACCCTAATGACAATGTAAGCTCTGTTTGTGGCAATGAAAAAGCCACTTCACTACTTTTCTGCATGTAGGGTTTAATAAAGTCAGAGCAAACGTGTACACAGATATATAAATAATTGAGGAAACAAAGTCAAAACATGTATAAGTGTAGTAATAACATGGCCAGGGAGTGCATGTATCAGGACCGACTGTATGGAATCGTTACTTTGGTCCAACATTGCAACTGAGGCATCACAGCAACAGAGTCGTGGTGATGCAAAGTTAGGACATTATGCACTGAAGGCATATGTGGCCCTGTCAGTTTCAATATAGCTCTCTCAGTGGCCAAAAGGTCAGATGCTTGGTGCAGAGAAGCCAGAGCATTGAGCTAAATAAAGCTATGAGCTCAGCTAACATTGACAAGAGACATGCACACTACGGCCTGTCTTCAGCTCCAATAGGAACAGTGACTTTATGATTAACAGAGCTAGATCTCATCACAGTACTTTCAGATTAACATGGCCACCTCAGCTGACTACTACTACTACTACTACTACTACTACTACTACTACTACTACTACAGGCTCCTGTAGGTTCAAGACAGCAAATCAATCAGACTTTAAGCACTTCGTACGAGTCTAAAGATCAAATCTTACAGCAATTGGATAACTCAGTCAGGATGTGTGTGTGCTGGAGACGAACAAAGGTGTTTTTTTCTCTCTCCTCTGTCTCCTGCTGAACCCGTAAGACCAGTCTCACACGTTGGTGACAGTTTTATAATAACACGAAAGGAATTCTTTCTGCTAGCATGTAACGTTAAGGCTAGCTATGAGGGGGAGAAAAAAAAAACCCAAATCACACTCAACGGCTGGAAGCCGTGTAGCCAACTGTGAGTTGGCAAAATCTTGCCTTTGATCCAAAAGAGTGGAAAAAAACTAGGCCTAGCTGTTGTTAAAACACCGTAAACCACTTTAAAGTGCAAGAGGCGGTGTTGTTTTCTACACTTCAGTGGGTATTTTACAGACAAGCCACTGATAGCCTGGCGTGCTAGTTGGTTAGCTTGCGAGCTAATAATACCTCAACAAACTCCAAACTAAGTCCAAGAGACGCCTGAAAAGTCACCGCGAACACAGCGACGAGAGGCTGGGTGAATTAAATAGGAACTCGCTGCTAAAACACAGGAGCCTCTGATTCAGCAAAGCGGCAGCGGGGAAAATGCGAAATATGTCAAATATCCCAAAACTTCCAAGCACACACGAAGCGAAGCAGCTGCCGCAGCAGGAAAGTTTGAGCACACAACAAAGAACTATCTGAGAGCGCACTCACCTCACTATGGCTGTCCTGCCCTTGTTGTTACAGGCACACGCTCTTCCCCGTGCGGAGTTGTTTCTAAAGCAGTTTTGCTGTGTGTGTCGCGAGTATTTCCTCGGTACAAATAACCGTGTTTGACAGAAAAAAAAGGCGGAATGCCAAGTATGAGTTTGGTATGGAATCAACGCGCGGAGGAAAACGCACAGAGGCGTGGCGTCGAAACACGCGCACACGCAAAAGTTTTGGGTGTCCCAACGCAAACTCCTCCCATGACACCGGACTCCTGGTGGATGAGGAAAAAGGGGGATAGGGAAGGATGGTAGCGTTGAGTGTAGGTCACTGTGATGATTTCAACCCTGATATTGCTTTGACTACGTATTTGCACTGATAGTGGAGAAGTATTCTACTGCAAGTTTAATAAACGACAACAATGCTGCTTCACTATTTGGGCCTGAGAGCTACACGCTCACTCTGTGGCAACAGGTTTGTGCGAATACAATTTTGCTTTATTACCTAATCTCGAGGTCACTTTCCTAGATTATTGGGTTCAATCAAATTACCATGCAGCACATCTTGCCTATGAAAATAATTCCCAGTAAAATCACATATCCCCAAAAAGCGATTTATATTACAGTCAACACAGATTTATTCCCACACTAATTAAAACATGCATGCTTCCTTTCTTCATAGGACCAATATCAGTCCATGGACCCTACACAGCTGTACATTTATTAATATTTTTTTGAATTGTATGTTATTTAATATACAAATAATGGTATATATTAAAACTTTCTTTGGAGAGGGAAACCATCATGGGACATATCACTTGATGACATGAGGCTCACTGATCTTCAACGAACTCTTTTTCTTGTGTGTCTATTATTCAGGTATTTATTCAAATATATTCTGTACCAATTATCTATGTACATTCTTGACACAAGAAGACTATTGTAAATACCCTCTGATGTCACATTACATATTGTGAAACTATACACTTCATAGTGACGTGCTGGGACACTGTGGGGGGGGGGGGGGGGGGGGGGGCTGACAAAGCTGCTGAGGGATCTAGATAGGCTTGGGTAAGCCCTGGTTAATGATTTACATCACCTACAGTATTATTCTCCTATACTGGCAAGGAAAGAGTAATTAGAGGAAAAGGCCCTGCTTATGCAGCCATGTAACAGTGAATCTATTGTAAAAGGAGATGTAATGGGCTCTGGATGAAATGTCACGAGACTGACAAAGAGATTTAAACACTATTATTCTCAACTGCTGACAGTAAGCTCCTGTTTAATGGTACAGATTAAATGCTGATATCTGAGCAGGAACCTTGCAGGAGTTACACCTATTTCCAACAGTTGGAGTCGGTCATTGAGGTTTAAAGCTGAACTCGCAACATTTATCATCACGATATATTTAAGGCTTGCTTTCGTTATCTGCACCTACATGAAAATGCATTTGTCACCCACTTGATGTGCCATTTGAATGATGTTATCCCTGAATATGGCCACTGGAGGGCAGTATTACCATAGTAATGAGTATATTACTATATCAGGGGACGAGCAGGCCATACATACTGATTGATGAAAAGGTAAATGCCATTAACAACCAATAAGGAAGCTTTCTTTTTGGTAAATGTTTTATTTGGGTTCATCGTTGTGAATTTATGCCAGAAAATAAAGAGCCATTTCATCGTTTAGTTGGGTCAAGATGAATGACAAAGCCAAAACTTTAAAATTATAAAAACATTTATTTGGAACAAACAAAAGTGAACAAGGTAAGTATTGTGATAATGATGACGGACGGGCCTCAGGGCCTCAGACTGAAGTAAAGAGACAGTAGATGACAGATTGCCTAACATCAGGTGGATTTCATGTACAAACATGTCTACACAGGCCTTGACAGAGTTTTCTCCCTTCCCCAGTGAGGTCTCAGGCATCAGTGGAGATCAGGTAGTTATTTTCTTCCTTTCCAAGTTTCTAGAGAGAGAGAAAAAGAAAAGGAGGAAAAAAAGGGATTTCAAAAATTCAAAATCTGTCAGAAATAAAAGCCACAATGCATCTTGGCATTGGCATGGATTTTAAAGAGGCCGACTCTGTTTAAATATCGAAAGTATATGGGAAGTAAGCCTCTCTCTGTCTCTCTCCTTTATCCTTCAATACTTTCCACCTCTGTCTCATTCACTCAGAGACTGGCTGCAGGGCAGACTCTTATTCATTTCACAGAGTCGAGTGGTTAGGCTGCTCTTCATTACGGAAACAAAGACGAAGACATTCAATGGTCATTCCAGCGCTCCATCCCTTCAATTATTCTTTCTCTTTCCCGGGTTGTTGTCGTCACCTTTGCCCGACATTATAGTTATACTCGCCACTTTGATCATTTAGCAACAACAATCTAATACAATTGAATCATGATGGGTCCAAAGCCCTGAACACACACACACACACACACACACACACACACACTAATGCAATAATATGACATAATGTCTAATCTTAGCAGTTCCTCCTGATAATTGACTAAAACGTACGTTTTTTTTCTTTTCCACCCTAACACTTGCTTGACTTGTCTTCTATGTCTTATTTACCTTCCGTATGGGTGACTGTGTTCTTCCCTTGACTTTTCTGTAATGGCTCATGTTTAAAATAAAATAAATATCCTTGTTACAGTATGTGGACTAATTCCATAAATCACACATAAATACACAGTGGAGACATACCGACTGATCTCACAGTGGATAAATTCACACACGAGAGGGAATTAGGAGAAATAATAATAAACCAAAAACAGCATCTGCAAAAAAAAGTGGGATTATTCCTCAAGGATTGCCTTTACGGCTCACAAAATGCATTTACACAAGTATTCCACTAGATGGGGCGCCTCATCTAACTAGAGTGAAACCTGCTCCAAATGTTAGTTTATAGCAAGAGTCAGTGACAGTGGAATAATCGATCCTGTCTTTTTTTTAAGGGCAGATGTTCTGTTGCATAGATAAACTGTTTAGGTTTAAATTAGACTATTACTGACATCTGTTAGTGAACAAACTGTTGCATTTATGTACCAAGCCCCCCCCCCCAACAAAAGAGAGAAATAAATCATAGCACCTATCAAAGAAGACACATTTATTGTGCTCAGTTTAATACCTGCTAAATTTGAAATGCTACAACTATCAATCTTCAAGTTGGCTGCCACTCTGGTGCCGCCAGAGATGTCCCACCGTGATTACTATTGGCTATCGTTTCTACCAATGAGCCAATCAGAGCGAAGCAAAAACTGCATTAAGCCACCTGTTAAACAGATGCTGGATACACTTGTACTGGTGATCTAAAACGTAAAAGAGTCATAGTCTATGGCCTATATGGATTCCGTTATCGCTGATATAGTAAAATAGTATATAACGCTAAATAAATTCTGAAAATATATATTATGTAGATATTCCTCCTCGCTAGATTGTGCATATGGTTTGCTATATGCAGCATTGTTTTGTAGCTCGCAAAGCCTCTTCAGCCAGGTAGGCAGCAGTTTAGCTCTAAGTTATGAATTTTCTAAAGTTTATTTAGCTTGGGTTGTTGTTTTTAAGTTATGCATTTTCAAGAGTCTTGACCTGTTTTTCCCCAGTTGGTAAACACTTCTTCAAATCGGACAGGCGAGTAGCTTTTAGCTTGTGACGTTAGCTGGGCTGCTAGGAACGCGTCCACATCATTTAGAGATACTTCTGTTGGTCAGGACTCTACAGTCATTCAATGAATGAGCTGTTGCCGATCTATTTAATCAAGCCAATTTTATTTATACAGCCCAATATCACAATTTTTCCTTAAGGGGCATTTATTCGCCAGCCTTTGGATCATTTGTGCATTTATTTCGAAATATAATAATTCGGTTACTCTTAGCCACACTAAATACATGTTATTGGGCCTCTAAACACCTGACGTCACACTTTATGATCACTTTAACTTAATCGTTACTTAATCCACTATAGAAATAAGAGCTCATTTTTTAATTAAAATAACTTCTTTATTAAATGCTTCAAACAATAACTAAACAACCCGTCATTGCAGGCAGGACAACTGCGTTTGTGCAACTCTTGAGTTTCCCCAGAATAATTACTTCAGATTATTATTCTGTGTTTATTCAGTTCATCAATAACTTGATACACGTATATTTCTATGGATATATTTTTAATTTAAATTAATAAATATATAATAACTTCCATCATTATTGTACCAAAAATGTGTTTACATGCATGCGTTTACAATATTTTAGCTCATAAGTTAATATGTGGCCATATTAGCTGACTGCCTATAGCCAAATAGTTATAGCCAAATAATAATCTTTAGGAAACCTAAAAGGAAAAAAGGTGTACATTTTGGAAGAGCTGTGGAAAAAGGTTGCCCATTATTTTAAGGTTAGCCTCGTGGAAGAGTGAGAAACAGTGAAATAATAATTTAATTTATGATTTATTTTCTCAAAATGTAATGCTTTAATCAGTCCTGTAATTACAGAGCATTATAAGCAAATAAAAACTATAGTTTAGAGTAATTCATTAAATGATTAAGCTACTTTTTCTGTTAAACTACCTTGACTCAATACTAAAACCTCTGTGCACGAGGTTGAGGTAAGTAAATCAGTAACAAATTTCACGAGTGTATCCGTGTACTTATGCAATGAAACAGAGAGCCCAGTTCGCTTTATCTTTTAAAATAATGTAAATATTTAGTTTCAAATCCTCCCATGTGTAAATCTGTCTGTACTGAGCTGCTTGTGTTATTGATACCAGGAGAGATAACAAAGTGAGTGTGTCCCTGTGTGAACTGGGTGTGAGCACCACAACACACTGTTATCAGACTCAGCTGTCACGTTCAGTTAAAGGCAGACTAACCTCACAACTGTGCCACAGCCGTTCAAAAAACTCTGCTCAAAGTCTCAGGCCGTGGTTAGCTTACATGAGTCCCGCCGTGTAATGCTTCACTGTTGCTTGTTATAAACACTGACAACATGTCACAAACCTCTCTCTTCCTGTATGAAATATAAATGGTCGCTGTGCATTCAGAGTACATCTGCTGCTGCAGTACAGTCTAACTGTGACTATATTTGTCCTCCCCTCCTCCTCCCTCTTGCAAGGGGACAGGAGAGTCAAGAGTTGGACGATTGCCAAAAGAGGCCGGCCCGCCATGCAGCTGAAACTTTTACAAGCCAAGCAGGAAGAGACACGGCGAGCGATCGAAGAAGAAAAGGAGCAAAAGAAAAAGTGAGAGACATCTGAGCTCCTTTCTCTCCTTCTCTCTGTTTCTCCCCTCTCTGTGTCTGTCTGTCTCTCCCTTTTTTTGTTCCTTGTTAAAGCCATACTGTATTTGCCCGCCTTCATTGGCAGGGGGTAAGTGTAGGGCTGGAGGACAGGACGGGAGGGAGGGAGGGAGGGGGGGGGCATTGGGTTCAGAGAGTTCAGCTGAGGAGAGAAATAAATGCATAAGCAACAAAGGAGACGTGACGTCAGGTTGAGGGGCTGTCCAACCTGCTGGCTGAATCTGAGGAACCGGATTGTTCGCACCATATGTGTGTGTGTGCGCCTGTGTACAGTATGAATGTGTGTGTGTGTGTGTGTGTGTGTCTGTGTTCATTGTGCTATCTTCGAGAAAAGACTCATGTGGAGTTTAAGCAGAGAAGCTGGACTATTGTGGTCTGTTTTGTCTTCGTGGTGTTTGAGGACTGGAAGAACCCTCCTAAAATGTGTGCGCGTGTGTGTCTGTGTGTGTGTGTGTGAGTTTGAGGACTAAATAACTCAGGTATTACAGCAGCTGTGACGAGAAATCAACTGTTTAATGTACGAACGCTTTGTTTTTTGTGTCTTCAAGTGGTTGATGTAAGTTTTAAAGGAAGAGAGTGTTTGTTTCCAATTTAATAAGCATTCCCGTTTTATTTCTTTTGAATTTGCACTCTGCATTTACCAAATGACGTCAGCTCAGAAGCAAGTTCTGATTGGTTGGCTCGGCTTGGGATACCCGCTCAAACACCAGGGATTGGGTCGCAACAAGGCTATAGATAGGGACGGCCATTTATGAGCAGATGGATTTATGTTTTCTCTCCTAATGATTGGGGTCATCTAGAGGCGACGGCTCGCTGATCCAAGATCCATTGGTGTTCAACTGACTGGCTGGTGTGTGAAAGCAAAGGGAGACGTGGGAAAGATGCCAACGGCTGGGGGGAAAAAAGTGACATTCTCTGAAATATCCACCCTCCTCTCCCATTGATCCATTTAGCTTAACTCCCTAAAACCCCTCCCACCGAGGAGGGCAGATATTATCCCCGATGGAGGGAGAGGACGAATTTGCAGAAGGATGGAGGGGGGGGGCGGGGGGCGCAGAGAAATGCAAGCAGAATAAAGATTTCGGAAAAAAGACGAGGCGAGAGAACTTGACAACAAATGTCCGTCAGTTCAGAGGTCGAATCTCAACCAGTGTGGGCTGTTTTTGGATCTATTGATTGTAAATATACGGTGAGATGGAACAACATGGCAGAGGGGCTTGTCTCTCTCGCCATCTGTCTGTTGCTGCCCAATACAACAAGTACAGCACAGGGTGAGAGGTGTGTTTCGGATGTTACATGATTAACATACAAATTGTCAGAGGGCTCCCGGCTGCCGTCCTGCTGTTTTGTGTAACCGTGTCACGACAGTTTCTTCTCTTTCTTTTTATTGTCTGTTTGTGTCTCACTCTCTGTCTTAACTCTTTTTCTCTGACTCCTCCTCTTTCTGTTCCTCCTCTCTCTCTCGCTACAGCATGTCCCTCCCTTCCTCTTTCTGTCTCTACCCCCCCCCTTCTACCCTCCTTTTTCTCCCCTTCCCTTGGCAGCAGTGCCAAAGTGGGCAGGCAGACCGAGGCAAACACAGCACAGGGCAGAGCAGAGGGCGATCCAAAGGCTGGCGAATTGATTATGTGTATGTTTGAGTTTTAAAGTGTCCTCCTGCTGTGTACTTGTGTGTGTTTGTCTCCGTTTTTGGTCATACGCAACTACAAGTACCGTGAGTCTATTGGAAGTCTGTTTTCTCTTTTCGTTGTGCTCAATGTGATTGATACTGTGGCTTGTGTGCGTTTTCTGTGTATGTGTTATAGGGCTGTGTGAGAGCAGACGTCCCTCTGTCACCCTGTGTGCGGACAGACGCACTCACGCCAGTAGGAGGGGATTGTGGGAAGGGGGTGTAGCTCTCAGAGGGTGTGCTCTACTCCTCTCTTTTCCCTTCTTCCCGCCATCACGGCCCTCTTCTCCTCCAGTCCTCTGGCCCAGCCCGCCGCTCACGTACAGGCTCCAGGTATTTTTCTTTTTTATCCTGCGACACCGCTTCCCATCTTTTCCACAGCCCTATAATCTTTCTCCTTCGGTTCCTCTCACCCTCATCTCTGTCCTTCATCGTGGTCTTCCTCCTGTAAATGTGTCTATCGTCGTCAGTTGCCACGCTGCAATCAGCTCGCCGCCATTTTGGCTCCGTGGACATAGCAGGAGAAACTTTTCTGGAGCTCAGGGGGACTCCTCGGCTCCCTGCTGACCATCTTCTTTCTCCTGCTTCCATTATCTCTTTTTTTCTCTCTGTCCCTGTCCTCCTCTTCCTCTCCCCTCTCTGCTCTCTGCTCTAGGACAGCAGGCTCTGACAGGGTGGCAAACAGTCTTTCTGTGGCTTTTCGTACCAAACAGGTGTCTCTTTGTAGACTGGCAGGAGGAAGGACAGGCCTCCGCGGGTTACTTTCTGACCTCAAAGGGTCGATCGAGCCACAGAGCTGTTGTTGTGTTCAGGTCAGTGCAAGTTGAGCTGCACCCACAGGACAAGAGAGACACTTGGCAGGTCTCTTATCACCCAGAGCAGTTATGATAGCTAGTGTAAGGGCAATATTGACACGGTTTGCCTTCACATGCATGTTTGCACTTTCTGCCACCGTTAGAACTCAGATATGCGGTAGTTGATTCACAGGAACATGGCCGTTTGTGCGCAAAAGGTTTATCTTTCTGCGATCTAGAGGTGCGACAGTTTGTTGAAAGGTGGCAACTGTAACGTTTGCCTTGACACCCTGCGTCATCGGCTACTGTTTTTGATACTTTGCACTTCAGAGGAACCTGAGGCAGAAATTAAACCGAGTTAGGTCAAACAAACAGACGACGCTGTAGAGAAATGTTGGTGTTCGTCAGTAGTTCTTCCTCATTGTATCAGTAAAGCTGTTGATGTATTTTCACCAGCGTCACCTGCCTGTTGAAAAAGAACAAAAAGAGAACAGCAGCATTTGTCCGATTGATGTTTATCCTCATATTGCATATTTTGACTACAGGGGCCAGAATGCCATTAAACAAAAGCATATATTATTGTTGCATTCGCCGAAGTAGATAAAACAGGGTGTGTGAATTCATCGACGACCGATTTGATCTTTCAACCGACTTTCAGACGGGAAATTTAATACAGATTGAACGATCTGATATACCTGCATATTGCATGTACTATCAGGACTCTTAATTTGACTGCTTATTGTTAGCGCTGTATCTTGATCTAAATAAGGGTTGGTGTTAAGATGGCGCCTTCGTGCCACGTGTTTGTGAAACAGTGAATATGGGCAGACACTTTCAACATACCCCTCACCGTCATCACATCTCGTGGGTACATTACTCCTAATTCCCCTGCATCACCCTCTGTCATTTAAAATCAATCAGCGTTGGCATTAAGCAGCAAATGAGTTTACCAAAAAAGAACCTCCAAAAGAACCTCTCCTCATGAACGTCGACATGTGACGGGGACAAAAGGAAAATGTTAATAAGAAAGAAGCTGTAGAAAAAGAGAGAGAACAAGGGCGACAGAGACAGAAAGAGAGGTAGGAGTAGGAGAGCTCTTTCCCCGCCCCTCTCGTATCCTCAGATGAACTTATCGTGTTGCCTCATAATGTTTCTGAGTTTTTTCTCCTAGAGGCAGTCAGGGTAACTTCCTGCATTCAGCCTAAACATAGCTGATTGGTTGATATCTTGGCTGACCAGCCGCGTTTTGCAGCGAGGCAACAGGAAGTTTCTCTTCTCATGCAGGAAGCAGCAGCTGTTTCATCCTGACCTACACCACTTTGCACTCTTGCACGCATAGTCTTTGTATACATGCGTACAAATATGCACGCACACCCTGTGTATGTGTATGTGTATGTGCGCGAGTGTCGATGGCCTGCTCTGTGTTGCATTAGCGAATGCTATAACATGTAGGCGTGTAGCACCATGGTAACCGCACATCTTATCAGAACATTAGCAAAAGCATTGACAAGTGGAAAAAAAAAAAAAATGAAGAGGAAACAAAACCTTTGATCTACATTTTCTTCATTCACAGTTTTTAGAAACACATCTGGAGTAATTATAGGGTATACTTTGACTAATACACTAGGGTATTGTCTTCTTTTCTTTTATCAGCTAACAACACTCATATATATATATATATATATATATATATGTTAAAATGCATTTCTAATGTTGTGATAAACTAATAAGAAGTATAGAGAATCCTGATGTTGACACTGTGATAGTCAACACAATGGCCCCCTTATACTTCTGCCTTATCTGGGTCATACTATCTTTTCATCAAACACATGCCTGACATGTTTAGCTAACTCTTATGTCTGTAATCCTAACATTTGTGTGTGCGGCCCTCTGTCTTGCAAAACAGTGGAGTCGATGGCAAAGGACTGGAAACATTTTCCTTTAATTAACAATGACTATATCAGGATCAGACAGGATGAGCTTCATTCATGTACACAGGTCACGCAACTGTCTGCCACTGACTGGTTGTGTGTGAGTACATGCATGTGGCGGCGTATTTCTGTTTACATGCACACACGTGAGCACGAGCCTCGTGTGTTTGCGCTTGCTTAATGAGGACGTACAGAACATCAGAGCGAGCACCGTGCCAAGTGAGCATGGAGGAGGCTCAGTGCACCCGTCCATCATCCTTTAATGTTATCAGGGATTCCTTAGGGAGTGGGGAAGATCAATAGCAGGCATGACACAGTCACCATAGCGCTCTATTGAAGATCAGCCTTCTTGAAGATCGGCCAGATGCCCGGACACTATTTTTTTTTCCCAAAATAAGACTTGAGTAAGACAAGACATCCGTTTGCATCTTTTCAACTGTGGGAATTCTTCGTCCTGCCATTTATTGTGTGGCATACTTCCTCTGCCAACTCCAGCTCCCCCACCGCTCCTCCTCCTCTTTGCCCACCATCACAGACTCCTTCCTCCCTCATTGAAATTCTGCCTGGCACACAGACACTGCCCATTCTTGGCACAAAGCTCAGAGAGAGAGAGAGAGAGAGAGAGAGAGAGAGAGAGGGAGAAACACACAAGAACCTGTACCAATCGTCCGGTGCCCCCTCCGTTGTGTCTGCCAAGCATTCATCCCATCTCGCGGACCAAGGGACCGGGCAATCCAATAGGTATATATACTGCGAAAATCTGCTCCATTTCAGAGGAGTTTTGTTGGCAACTGAGTGTGTTGTGTGCGTTCCGGGATTCGCTGTTTAATATGTGTGTTTACGTTGTTTGTATTGGGCGAGGAACGAATCCGACAAAACCCACATCCTTTCACGGTGTTGGGGAGAAAGCGAAGGCCGATTGCTTTCACGATATCTTTCGCAAGGCTTTTGATTTGTTAAAGATGGAGCACTAGGGGTGTTTTTTAGCGCAGCAGCTTGACGTGAGAAGTTTGTAAAACCTGTATAATAAATGCTTGTAATTCAATTTAGCAGCCATTCAGATTTTGTTCTTAACTTAATCAACAAGAGTGGAATAGGTAGATAAACATCTGATGTTTTTTTGTAGGTGTTAACTTTAAAGGCCCTCCTATTCTATAGTTGTGGCAGTATTATGAAAATGAATTTATTTTAAACATTGGTCTCAACAGAGTCAGGTATGTGCTTTAGATGCTGCTGCTATACATTTGTTTGTTATAGAAAAAGATCAAATTCCCAGTGCTACGACTGACATGTGGTTTTTGGAACACCCACGAGAAACATGAGTAACTGTCACCCGAAGAACGATTAACATACTAAAGCAGGAAATTGTCTCAAGAAAAACATATCCTGGTTGAATACCGCAGAGCAGCTTTATCCGAGGGCAAGCGAGGACAAGGTCTGTGTTTCTTGGCTTATACAAAATACTGCATATACGAATTTACTATCATTTAGTCGTAGTTCAGCTGAAACAGATGCACAGGCATACACTCTCATAGGCAGATGAGATTAACTCAATAGGCCAAATGTCTTCAAGATCCTCTCAGCTGCCCCACTGGCTGGAGGCTTCATTTATTTTGGAGCCATTGACAGAGAAAATGATTTTCCCCAGCTGAGCCATGTGTGCCCCTTTTATGTGCCATAGACAAAGTCCACGATCACAGACAACAGCGCCCAATAGAGCTCACATGACTGACCGGGTTTGACCTCTGTGTTTCCACAACAGTCGGGAACTGTGCCGGGAATGGGACGCCAATTTTTGCAATTAACCCAGAAGCACAGAATTTCCCACAAGCATTTAATGTTTCAATGTTTTTTTCATTCAAGGCCATGCTCCGATGTCCTGTTGTTACACTGTGTCATATCACTATTAGTCTGCCTTCCAAATACAGCTCCAGTCAGGGGACACTTCTCGGCGACCAAACAGAGCTCGTAGATCTGTCACTGGCACGGTGGCAGAGTTGGGCATCGTGCCAGCACCCCCCCCCCCCCCCCCCCCCCCCACCCCTTCTGTCTGTCTGGTCTTCTGTAATCAGACTAGCAGGGTCTCTACTGCATGCTAACTATGGGCTGGTCTGGACCAAGTCTCAGGGGTTGTGGCTGTATGCTAATTTATGCAAGCAATGTACCTCCTAACCCCTTCTCTGTCTATCTGAGGCCCAGGTCTGGCGTTTAGTCGGGCTCATTAACCCTTCAGTCGCTGCCATGTTAACCTGCTGGCCCATCCAAACCTTTGTCCCATAAGAGTTTAACAGTTAGCTGCCTGAGAATGAGCCAACTCTTTCTTAGTGAAATTAATAAAAGTTTAAGAAAGCACAAGTACAATCTGCTAGTTCAGTGGCGAATCTGAACTGCTAATGGTGCCGGTAACATGCTGTATGTGATGATGCCTTTTCTCTGTGAACTTTCCAGCTGTCTGATACTAAGTATTGTTCGAGTTGCTCTCTTACTTTGTACCCGTGACTGTGAGTGTGTCGTTGGGTCTGTTGGCTTTGTTTCAGTGCTTGGCACAAAATTGATTCTCCATCACTGTCGAAAGAATAGCAGCTCTTTCTTCCTCGTGAGGCAGCAGGCTCGGAAAAACAGCCGAAAGGTAGACTCAAAAGTGTTTTTAAGAAGACCTAAAATGGCCGATGTGCGAGCCGCCATTTTGTGTTTCCTTGTTGTGTTTTAGGGGGCAGAATCCCAGCCTTGTATTCAATCAGAGGCAGCTGGTGGAAGCCATATTTGCAGGCATCTGTGTGTGTACCTCCATCTGAGAAGCAGCAGCCAGCCTACACAGGGATAGCCCACTGGAATGAGCTCAGTTTTTGGCAAAAACGGAAACAAATTCCTGGCACAGAGTCGAGCAGCTCTTTTTTTTTTTTTTTTCTCTTTTCGATCACATGCCAGAGAAGCCAGTGAGTTGTTTGTTGGGCTTTCACACATTACTGCTCTCACTTTGCAACGTCTGCTTACCGTTAAATTATGTGCCTTAGATATATTTAAATGCAACTGATTTCTCGAAGAGATTCAGCTCCGCATAAAAAAAAGGAGCTGGATTGATCGGTGAGGATGTGCCAATATTTAAAAGCATCTTTTGTTCAGAAGTGAAAGACGTTCCTCCAAATCTCGGCTGTTGAAGGCATGTTGTCATGAAGCAGTATACAGCCACAAGTCGTGGTTTTTGAACCATTTCCATGAACAAAAACAAAGAGATAAGATGATACGATTACACTCCTTTGCGCTGGCACTGAATTTGAACACATCAGTCGAAAATGTAATGTAAATATTCAGTTCAAAAAGGACAGTCCTACCCAGTATCATCTTGCATTTATTTCACAGCGATACATAGTTAATTAAGATAACCCTATCTGTCTCTTTTTCTTTGTACCATTGCAGGAGAGATACCTTTGTGGATCTTTGATGCGGAAGCAACGTGGATGCTGTCCTTGGGGCTGAGGTAGTAGATTGAATAGTTGTGGGGTTGTGTAACCTCTTTTCGAGATAACTATACAATCTACTGTCTTTCCCAAGGAGACAGCTGAGTCAGCAACTCGGCGACAGTCATCTCCAGATGTGCAATCGTGTCATCCGATCAAAACGTACACGTGCAACAATCAACACAATGCACTGTGTGAAGCATTGTTTTTCTTGCTAGACCAGGTTAAATAGTTTTGTGTTTCGTAACAGGACGAAAACGTGTGGTGCGTTTGATCTGGGCTCTGTCAGGGTGAGGTAGTAGGTTGTATAGTTTGGTGGGTGGGATTGCACCCTGCTCTGGTGATAACTATACAGTCCATTGCCTTCCCTGAGGAGTTTGCTGAACAATTGCGAACGCTCGACTTGTGATTGTACCACGTTTATTTGTAGATTTCACAAAGAAAAGAGCAAGTAGATATGTGCTTCAAAAGGTTGGTGATGAATTGATTGAAGCTGTCAAATGACAAAATATATGTACATCTCAATAAAGTCATACCTGCCTCAAATCAGTTGTCCGGAAATCAGTGAATGAGGTCTTGATATTGTTTGTTTGTCACCTACTGCAGCTCTGGCGGTTTCATGGTTTGTGTGCAACAGCGGCTAATGAGTTTGTTAGTCCACAGCACCCTCTGGTGGAAGCTCACGAGATAGCTTTGACTTGAATAAAAGTTTGCAGACAAGCAGTAGGCAGATCAAATGCCACAGAGGAGTTTCATGCTTGTTGTTTTGCTTTTGTACTTTTCATGTTTCGTGCAGAGTTTCATTCAAACCAAACGCTGCGGTCCTTTGTTTGATCCACTCGTCTCTGTGGCATTGTCTTGGCTGATTGTTATTGATTGGCAAACTTGCTTGTCCCCATGGCAACAGTTCAGCCTCACAATGAAGTGCCTCCATATTTGACTGTAGGCCTGTCGGATCTTTGGGATGCGACAAGCGTAGACCACAGGGTTGACTGCAGAGTTGGCATGAGACAGGAGAATACCTGGGAAAAAAAAATGTATTTGTTACTGTGAAATTTCACTGTAACGGTGTTTTCTGTAAGTACTGTAAGATATTTAAAGCTTCTTGGGGAACTTTCCAAACAAATAAAAACCACCACTAATTGCAGACCGTCTACTTGAAAAGCTAATGTCACCTACCTGTATAAAGTGTCCCCCGTGTGACAGCTTGAGGACCATGAAACAACAGCAGGCAGTTCATCAGGTGCAGAGGAATCCAGCAGCCGGCAAACAAAATGAGAACCAGAGCCAGGGAGCAGGCCAGCCTCTTCTCCCTGAGCAGAGAGGCCTGGGCTTGAGGACAGCTCTCCTTTAGACGGCCCTGCAGGCTCCAGAAGATTCGTACGTAGAGGAGGGTCATAACCAGCAGGGGTGCCATGACACATCCCAAGAAGTTAAAGTAAACCATGAATGGGAGGGAAATAACCGAGAGGAAGGTGCAGGGGGGAGAAATGAAGGAGGAAGAGGTTGTATTGGTGGAATCAGATGCTAGAGAGGACTGGTTGCGCCAGCCAAACAGAGGGGTGAACCCCAGCAGACAGGAAAGTGTCCAGCACACAGACAAAGCCATCAATGTATGCCTCTGTGTGGCCAGAGCTTTGTATCTGAGGATGAGGGATAAAACAGAAAGAAGGAATAAAAGAGAATTCTATAAATCAACAAGCATGCAATTTATTCATATAGCTTATCTACCTGTAAACCAGTGTTTCAGAGTTTGACCTCACCTGAGCGGTGTGTGTAACCGGAGGTATCGATCCACGGCGATAGCAAGCAGTGACAGCACCGAGGCCTGGGTCAGCACGAGCACGACACAGCTGAGAAGTAGACACAGGTCAGGGGTCACACTCACCCAGCCATCCAACAGCACAGCCAGGGGCACAGCAGCCACACCCACTAGGAAGTCAGCCACTGCCAGGGACACAATGAAGAAGAAGGTGGGCTCCCGGAGGGAATCCCGGATACCAATACACACCGCACACACCACTAACACATTGCCAAGGCAACAGGCCAAAGCAATCAGCACTTCTAGTGCTGTGTAGGCCACCCAACTCCACTCAGCCATCACTGAAGATGAAGACCAGGGAAGACAGAGAAGCTGCGAAGTTCGATAGAGCAGGTTTCCTTGAAGGTTGTGGACAGGTAAGATGAATTCCACTGGAACATTGAGTCCATCATAATCCCGTGGTTGTTGTTCAGATAGTGTATTTCTTCCTGCTTTCGGCTCTTGGCTTCAAATGACCAGAATTACATTGACCAGATGGTTTTTATATGCAAACATGCATGCGCTTCTGTGTGCACACACAACAGGGCTGCACTCCATGGAGACGCCATCTGTATTTCATCAGTGTGTGAGAATCCTTTTCTCACTCTGATGAATGTTCCTCAGAAGAGGAGAGGACCTCTGAATGAGCCATTTCACATTTGTTTTAGATCATTTATTCCTTTACAAGTATTAAGACCACAATCTAGAAATGCGGAATTACAAGGAAAGCGAAATGTTCTTCAATATCAAAATGTCCTCTTTTAGAGTGACATATTTTGATAGCTATTATATATGCTGCTGGGTAGTTTGATTGATCATAATGCATCATATTTCAAAAGTTGATCATATATTTTATGTATAAAATCTAAATCTGCAAAGTATCTAGTAACCAATGCTGTCAAGTGATGCTTATAAATGTAGTGTAGTAGCGCAGCTCTATCCTATCTGACATGGTCAGGAATGACAGCCCCTGTGTGTTGAATATTACGTAATTTGCACCCGTGACCCTGGTTATCAGTATGTATGTGTGTGGCCCCATCATTTGACTATGTAAATTAAATTGCTTTACTTTGGCAGCTTTAAACAAAGTAACGTCTCTAACGTGTGTGTGTGTGTGTGCGTGTGTGTGTGTCTGTGTGTCCTTTTACTCTGTAGGGCTTTTCACACTGCACTGAGCCCCAGGCTAAGTGAGCTGCTGCTAACCTTAACCCTTAGCCTGGGGCAAAGTGTCCTTTAGCATAGGGATTGCTGGCCCTACTCTGGAGCACCAGAGTACTTATCCCCTGAAAATCAACTAAGCACGGGTCTGAAGTTGCCAGGGAAACTGGACAAAGTAAACGATGGAATATGCATTGTTTTTGTTGTCTACTCTGTTAAACAGTAGCCACCAGTCATTCTAGGATGTAAACATCGGTCACGTGTTCTAACGGATATTTAACCCAGGGCAAGTAGGGGAGCAGATTAAATCGTATAGGCCTGGGCTTAGGTTAACACTGGGTTAACACAACGAGTGTGTGTATGTGTGTGGGGGGGGGGGGGGGGGGGGGGGAAGGTGAAAGTTATCCAAGGGTCAACATGCAGTGCAGAAATATCAGTGTGTCTGAAACTGTAGATATGCAGATTTGTTTTAGAGCCGCTTTTCAATGCTGACTTTGCATACTGTTTTGGCTATGGGTGTGTGTCTGTGTATGAGTGTGTGTGTTTAATATATATATATATATATATATATATATATATATACTGTATATATATATATATATATATATATATATATATATATATATATATATTAATAGATAGATAGATAGATAGATGGAAAAAAATCCATCAGGTATTCTTAAAATATTTCCATTTATTTCATCTTAATACAACTTGACACAAACACATGTTTACACAACCTAATGTTTTCTAATAAGTCAAATATAAAATGATCTTACATCTGCTGAATATCTCAACAGAATCACAAAATCAGTAAAACACACCTTGATTTTAAGAATGATGAAAGTCCTACTTATAAAGTAGATATTATGTGATAACCTTTTAGATTTACATCAATTGTAATGCCAGTCTGAGTGTTTCATCCTCTGACTTTTCAAATACTTAGTACTCATTTGTTTCTACATGCCGTAGAATTAGAATCAACAGAAAGGACATTAAAGATGTTTTTTGAGCTGAAAACAAAAATATAAGACTGTACTGTGACTAAAAACAAAGAAAGGCTTGTGTTAATATTGACATTTCTTTATAAATTTATGAGAATCTGAATTTCATGGGTTTAAACACACCACCAACTAGGTTATATCAGCTCTAAAACTTGCAGAGTCAATGTTGACATAGAGTCAACCGGATGGGACTTGAAATTATATAGTAAAAATAATGCCCAGGTAGAGTTAAGCTCAGAATTGGGGGTGAAGTTACACATTAATGAGATAACCATCTGAATATCCATTGTGCTTATTCTATTTCTATGCTTATATACACTCTCCATCATGTTTCCTACACTGTATTAGGGTTTCCTTGTAGGCCTCTCAGTGTCTTCTCATCAAACCGGTAGGTGAGTTTCCGCTTCACCTTCTTTATCTCACCGGTGCGAGAGTAGTTCCTCAGCGCCCGGGCCATCTTCTGGTAGGTCATGGTCTTGCGATTACCCTTTCGCCGTCCCCACAGCTGCGCCAGGCGCTCCTTGTTTTGGGAGGAGAACTGGAACGTGCCAGAGGAGGTTTGGACCCACCAGATGCAGCTCCGCATCGATGGAGTCTGGAGCATCTCGAACAGGAACTGGAACAACCGCTCCTTCCTCTTTCCTGCCCAGGAGGAAGGGAGTGCAAATCCAAATATGAGGTAACAATGACTCATACATGTCTGTATGTGTGAACAAACAACCCAACAGAGAGATTTACACTAAACACACATATACATACATGTTGTGTAGATATGTTGAAGTCTTTTATTGTTGAGAGTTTTGGGGATGCGTGTGTATATACCTGAAAGTGGGGCAAGAGGCAGGGAGTCTCTGTCATTCCTGCCTCCCCTGTCAGACAATGGTGATGGGGAATCTTGGTATTCCTGGTACTGGGAGCTACTGGACAGCGAGTCTGAGTCAATGTATGCAGGTACCTCGTAGGAATACGCAATGTGGTCCTGAAGCAAACGCGTATAAAAGCACATCAATACACACACAGTGATGTATTGTCACATTTAGCTATGAAAAAGGTGATAAAGCTTTAATTTACTAAGAGGCCGAGGTCCTTGAACTCACCCATTGGTTGTCATGGGGGCTAGGCCAGGTGGGGGGCAGGGCTTGCTCTTCATATTCCTCATTCGGAGTGTGAGAGCCACAGTGCCACTCATATGGATGCTGACCTGACCAACTGTTCTCTACGGAGAAACAGGCAAAACATACAGTCAGATAAACGATGTAGAAATATACAAGCACCTACATTGTCCCATTATCATTCCACTAACCTATGATCCTGGTGCCCTGGTGGGAGTGTGCGTGCATTTGTTGCCCCACGGTGGTTGGAGGGGAAGCGTGTGTGTGTGCAGGCTGGACCTCCAGTGAGTGTTCCTGCAAGTACTCCTCGATGACCTCCAGGTCCACCTCAGGGCAGGAGGAGGGAGCCACTCTGCTCCAGGCCCCCCGACCTCCGTTCAGTCGGATCTCAGTTACATAAGCCATCTGATGGACACAGAGCAGGTCAGAGGCCTTCAGAAATCATACACACTCTGTTATTTTTTACTTTGGGAGAGTTTGTTGTGTGATGCTGACAGAGAAAAAATACTTTGCATGATGGGTGGCATTTATCCTGTATGAGGTGCTGTTATCATCAGACCTCACACCTGCTGTTTTTTTTTTTTTTCACGAAAAGCCATTGTTGTTTTGTTGTGGTGCATCACACAGTGAATAATTTTACCCAGCGGTGATCATTCTTGTAATATTATACTTTTTCCCCCCATCAAACATAGATTTGATTCGACACAAGCTAATGTCATTCACATGCAGCAGTGAGCTGTATACGAGGTGGGGGTCGGTGTGTTTGTTTGTCTTGGGAATGAGCCAGGTAACACAGGTAACAACACTGTGACCATGTGTATTTAAGTTTGACTGGCAAATTTATGCAAGTGTTTATGCTTTCACCAGCACAGATAACATTCAGGTAACAGTGATGTGTGGCTTAGCTGCTTTTCTTACAAACAACCTTTCACCCTCAGCCAACATCAGCCACACATCAGTTACAAACACAATTTCAGAGTACGCTTTTACTGAAACATTGATAATATAAATGATTTATCTTTTTAATTCATGGGCTACTTAAAAACAAAACAAAGAACAACAACACATACACAATTATTGAAATAAAATGACTCACCGTCTCCATTTGGGCCAGCATACTCAAAGAATAATCTGGAAAGAGAAAGGACACGTGTGAGACACCAAAATCAAAACTCACGAGATGAAGTGAGAAGTGAAAGAAGCTGTCACACGTACTTCTCTAACTTGTCTGACAGACAGTCAGAACCTGAATGAATGAGCATGAGTATATCTGTACCTTGTTAAGTCAGAGGTGTGCGCTCCTGTGTCTGGTGCAGTGAAGTAGTATCCTCAGGCAGGGGAGGGTGGAGACATGACAATCTGAATGCCTCACCTGTGTGACGCTCCACCTGGACGTCATCTCTCTTATAGTCTCCGCACACTTTTGGCCAAACCCCTTTGGCCAGAAGAGTTGTTAGAGTGGGAGTGGTTTGTCGATTTAATTTATAGCAGATAGAGATTCAGTGAGTGTTTTTAGCTATGGAATAAAAACTTGCGGCGTATCTGTGGGTTCTTATCATTTTATTCACAGCAGAGATACCATGGAGGGTAATGATGTGGCGTTATATTTTTGGCTTTGCAGAAAGACTGAATATTGTTGGGATGACCGAATCTCAGCAACGGCGAAGATAGAGCAGAGATGGAAGGCAATGAGATTATGTGAGAAATGTACTAACTTTATGTTTTGAAGAAAGATGGATGTAACATCTGGGATGTAAACTGAAAAACACACTCAGATATTTGCATTACAATCCATTGTAATGTACAACATATTAAAACATATATACTTTGGTTCAGTCCACAAACCTTTTTCCATATATAGGCATGTTCATAGACATGTTCATGAAACATTTATGTGCTGCTTATAATTGCTAAATAGAGGGGATTGAAATAAAGTGCCACTGTTAATCATCCTGCATCATTCAATTGTTTTCCTGGCTATAATGGCCAATCATCCATCATCAACTCCGCTTGGCACGCCATGGCCATATACACATCCAAACCATTGATAATGAGCAGTATTCTAGAAATCATATTTCTAGAAATATTGCTTTGGAGAATGGTTTCACTAGTTACTCAAGTAATCACTCAATTCTGTGAACATAATTGTAACTCTGATATATAGTATTTCAGATATCAGCTTCCCGAGGCTGCTACATTAAAATGACATTATTCTTCATGAACCATTATGGGGAAGCAAACAGCCACAGGTATTGCAACACAGCCACATTAAGAACAGACGACAGCAATGTACAGTTCACACAGTTCACACAGCATGTTCCTTTTTGTTTTTGTTGCGTAGATTCCAGTACACTACTGGCACTGCAACATGTGTCTGTTTTGGCAGGGTTTACGTAGTTAAGGGATTTCCCCAAAACTTTCTAGGTCTGAGACACACAGTAACTGTAACACAACCAACTTCACCTGTCTCAAAGAGCTTGCTGTACAAACAGAGAGGACAACCTCATGTATTAACAACCAACATATGTCTGGGGTTTGGAGTTAAATGAGGTCGTAAACCAATTCTGAAACGGCTACATCAATTCAGTGGCTTAGTACTCAAAGTAAGGGGGATGATTCAATAATATAATTAAGACGCTTTGTCAGTGGCAGAATTTACTTTCCATTCAACCGCCGGTCCTATTTCTCCACATTAGAGTGTACATTATTGTCAGTAAAACGGTAAAAGCTGACGGTGAGAAGTATACAGGAAGAACTCCACTTGTTAAACCTTGGGTAGAACCAGGCTCTGGGTGAGCGGCCATCTGCGTCGACCTGTTGGGTTGAAAGAGAGAGACAGAGACAGAGACAGAAACGTGTAAATATACATTTAACCTTAAAAAAAATAAAAGCTACGCTACGTTGTGACCGCCAGATTAGAGCGGTGGCCCTGAGCTAGCCAGTAGGGTACGCTCACATGCACTAATATGCACTATTATGCAGAAATATGCACTAAATGCACACATGGCCAGCCCAGCTATGTAAGCAAAGCAAGGAGAAGCTTGGATAACAACACACACAGAGGGAGAGCAACTTCATTCTCTGCACAGGTAAACATTACTATATCTTTACCTTGCTAATACTTGCTATATTAAGTCATATATTGTTCCTTTAAAATGTCTTTGACACAGATATTTATGACCTGATATGCAGTGTCATAATAAATCCAAATGTAGCGCCGGACTGGCACTGGCACATTATACACCCTGTGTTTTATTCATGGGCTATCACCTCAACATGATAAAGACTCAAACTGGGCTCACGGGAATGGCATCAGCAACTTTACAACTTGTCAAGTTTTGTGTAGAAATTCACAACAGTGAAATATTACCACAGGCCACTACACTGTAAACCTATCAAAGTACACAAAGAAACAACACTGGGTCATGGAGGGTCACTAAGTCAAAGTGTATCCAGTCTTTTATGATTGATTGAAACAGAGCAGCAGCTGAGCTAATAGTGCCCGTGATTTCCCACCGGTGTTACAGCCGGACCATCTGGAATATTGCAGTCTTCATGAACCGCTCTCTCGCTCTCTCTCTCAAACACACACACACATACACACACACACACACACACACACACACACACACACACACAAATATCAGGAGCGTTTCCCGTACTTCAAGCACATGATGCCATACTCCCTTTTTAACCCTCAAGATGCTAACTGGCTAACAAATGAGCACACATCCATAAGTAAAAAATCAAACCACAGTGTAGCCCATAATCTGTATGATGTGGTAAGACATCAGTTATTATGTGAAATGTTTGCTTGCACTGCAAAAGTAATAAATATATTTCCCATCACGGTAGATACAGTATAACCATCCTCCACCGCCCCCACAATATGCATAATAATTGTCTTTTTTATGAGCCTTCACTGTCTGTGACGCAAACACAACATCCACTAGAGATTTGTTTTGAATGAAATTGACTTGAATGAAATTGACTGAAGTACTTCAGTTGTAGGTGTAACGTCCTTTGACACGCAAGCATGCAAACATTAAAAAACCACAAGCCAATACTTATGTCATTAAATTTGCCTATGAAGCTTTGGCAACGTTTTTAGTTTTTACATCACTTTTCAAAACATCTTTTTTTTGTTTTATGTATTTTTTTTGGACAAAACATCAATACCAATACCAATTCCTAATTCCAATCCAGTACCATACCCATACCTTTAGAAAGGCAGATGCCAATTCCAATACAATACCAATACCAATACAATAACAACCACAACAGCAGTAGACAAAGTAAGTAAAGCTGTGAATCAGTATAAACTATGAGTGGTCTTTAATGTCCTGGATTGGTAATAAGATTGTCTAAACACACGTTGGACATCAAGAAAAAAAAGTTAAGTTATTTCACAGATTTTCTGAATTCTGCCCCACTCTACGTCACAGGCTGAAATATTAAAACAACAAACTATGACGCATATCTAAACAAGGCCTGCCAGGTGCTGTCTTAGACTCGAACATTTCGTCTACAGTTCTAACTTTAAGACTTGACATGGCTAGAGTTAGATACAAAGCTAAGACACACAGGTTTACAGGTTTACATTGAGATCACAGATGAGGTGAGATTAGGTGAGGGTTTGTGTGGTTAAAGGAATGGACATTTTGGAAAATATGCTTATTCATTCTCTCTCTGAGAGTTAGAGGGGAAGATCGATACCACTCTGGGAGAGCATTGCATTTCTATCCATAACAACACATATATGGATAACAACACATATATGGGTAATAAAACGGTGGCAGCAGTGGTTGTAGTGGAAGTCAGGGGCAGACTTTACCAATAGGCAAAGAAAGGCAACTGCCTGAACCCCCAAAATCCATCTTCAGTAGCAGCATTCTTGTAGTAGTAGTAGTTACAGTAGCACTACTGGTATTTGTAAGACTGGGGGTGCTAGTAGTGGACGTAGATGTTGCAGTAACAGTAGTAGTTGAAGGAGAAGCAGGAGAAATGATTTGCTGTCAAATGATAAAGACACTTCTCAAGAGCTTTATATATAGACTTGTTAAACGTGTTCGGAAAAACCCTGAGCGCTCAGTGAAATAAGTGACGGTTTGGATTCCTATAACTCAGCTTGCACCTGGAGGACTCAGACAATGTGATAAGACAAGAGAGACATTGGACCCTTGCAGTCAGAAACACACAGAGTGAGGCAGGTGTGACCAGAGCAGTGTTGCTTTTTTAGGACATGCAGGTTTGAACCCTAATTTGTGTTTTTGAAACTGCCTTAACAATGTTGTCAATTATCATTTTTAAGAAACCCGGGCTAAAACTGTGACATAACCGCTACTGCATACTATACATCACATTATTTCGGTATATTAATCGCTTGACAAAAATAAATTTGCAATATCTGACCGTCTACAGGCCACTGACCAGTGACCACTGTCATTCTGTGGCAATTGCACATTTCTTGTGTTGCTGATCACGTGTGTGTGTGTGTGAGCTGCGTGTGGGTGTGTGAGAGATTTGATCACTTCGTCTGTCTCACTACGTCTGTCTCTATTGCATCCGAGTCACTTGTGATGTTTAACGGTCACAGAATGGCAGGTGAATTGGAAAACTGACGGGTGAATGTCCACACACACACACACACACACACACACACACATAGACACATACAAACATTGTTGACCATTAGTGTGTGAAGCACTCGGCTATTCGGCTTATCAACGCGGTCATCAGTTGCTGATGAGTATGGGGCCACGTGTGTGTGTTTGTGTGTGTGTCCAGGTGTAGTGGGTTTACAGTTATAGCCAAACCCCCTAGATTAGTGAACATACGCAAATCACCTGTACACATGCAAGTTACTGGGAATTCCCCTAACGCCTAGACAAAAAGGTGTGTGCGTACGGGTGTGTGCGTATTTTTGTATTGTGTGTCAAGCGATTTTTTTTCTTTTATATTTATATTTCCCATTAAGAATCATGACGGCCAAGACAGCTTTATAAAAAGTTTCACATGAAAGAAGCAATCCACAGGCTTAGGTAGCAGTGTTGAGTAATACAACATGTACATGCAGAGGTCAAATAGTCTTAAACCCTGTATGTTTTTATAATCTTCCATGCTTAGAAAATACTCTAGTTTAAGGTGACTCTAGAACTCACACCAAGATGAGGGTACAACAATGTTAAAGGCACCAAAGACAGTGCAGGTTTGAGTAATGAAAAACATAATTTGTCTACATCATTGAAGGTTGCAGTTACTGATAGTTTCAGTAATCAGAAGAGAACATAAATAAGGAGGCAGTTTGTGTAATACGGCCTCACGAAGAAGCTATAAAGCCATAATCCACCAACAAACAAACAGCAGCATGGACTCCATACAGTTGAATATCTGAACTCAGTAATGTGTTGAATATTCATCGGTGGACATTGCACACATTTTTGACTGAATTGCATTAGATTTGGGAGCAAAAATTCTCATTAAATTTCTTTATTTCATGTTACTCCAGTTGATTTAAGCATTTGTACAACTGTAGGCCTGATGATGGTTTTAATGATTTGTGAGGAGCAACAGCTTTTTGGAAATCTGTTTGATGTTCACACGCATGGGCAGGGTCCCAGTGGAGGAACAGTCTGGCAGGTGAGGAGGCAGTTGGACATAGCGAGGTGTTGGATACGTGTTGTGTATTAGAGACACTGGCAAGTATGCAAAACCTGAGGTTGACCCCCCAACATCACCACCTCCACCACATATATCGCTCTCACACACTTCTGTTGCTTTCTTTGTCTGTATTTTTCTTTTGTCTCTTTCTTCTTTGAACTCAGTGTTTTTTTAAAAATCTATTGTTGTTGGTTCCAACTTGGATTTTTTTTTTTTATTGTGCACTACTTTCTACAGTTTATTTTCAAAATTGTCATGCTAATTTAACTAATCTTAACAAAATTGCAGTGTGTACATAAATACATATAATTTATACATAGTCACTGGCAGTGCAGTGGTCAAGTGGTCCTGGTTACAGAGGCTAACATACATCCCTCATATGGGAATGCTGGAGATAAGGAATGGGATTGGGAACTGGTGGGAATTTGCATTCCCACGGATTGTTTGTGTCGTCCAGTAGGCAGTCCCACAATCTGTGGTCTCAATAAACAGTCATAAACCAGACACAGAAACGCGCATAAACCCACCATCCTTATCGGAATAACACATCAACTTGAGTGCAAAGACTGGACATAAATCATATGTTTTCACAGTGAGATAAGCACCAGACAAAGAAAGGCAGAGCAAGAGAGTGACATTTCTTCTGAGCTCTGAGGATAAAATAAAACATCTCCATGAGATTTTTCCGTCTCGCTCAGAAAGAGAGCAATAAAGGGCCGGAGGGTCTTTGATGAGCTATTTTGAAATCAGTCCCTGTTGCACAGAGGAAAGCCCACACGCCACACTCAGGGAAGCCATGCCTATTTTTCTGTAAGCACAGCTTGACCAGATCACAGTGTATTCTCCTGCTGGAGGCCCACACCTCTACTCCACAGCTGTTGTCATGAAGGGTGGGTAGATGAAAACAATAGCTGTCTTTCTATCAACCTCCCACATCTGACCTAGAACATAAACTGGTAAATAACATGAAATCTGATTTACCTTGAATTTAACAATAAACAAGACAAAGAGTCTGCAGCCATTCAAGCAGCTCTGTGAGGCCTTGCTTCTGCGCAGCATCGTTGGGATGAATCTCACTGCTTTTCTTGGCCCTGCGGGGATTTCAAGGGCCAGGCGCCCATGTTTGCTGAAGTAACCAAGTCAAATGTCATTTGCAAGTGAAGTTAAGTTGCAATTAGTTTATACTTCTGTAAACTATTTTTTATGTCCACATCTCTGCTGTATGATGGTCTCAAGAGAAAAAAAACATAAAGCAATATTAAAAAGAAGTAGTCGTCAGTAAGGGCTGGAATAAATTCCAAAAATGGCATATCACAACAATGCACTTCACAGTTTTATTTGATTAACGTTGAATCCATGGAAACTACATCCAGTCGGGTTTTTTCTGCTGTGATTTCTGCATCTTTAGGAGTGTCTGGCGGAGTCAGGACAAATGTGTCAGCATGCGTGTAGGTGCATTACACGCATGCTGACACATTTGTCCTATGGTTAGCCTGGCTGCTCTAGAAAGAGCTCACAACATTATGGTAGGGAAGAGGCTTCCTCTTTCCACAGAATACCACGTCATTGTCTGGGCGAATATCGGATATTCATCACTTCTGCTTCTCTGAAATCTTCAAAGGCCAGAGTGTGGTCAGAAAAATATAATGACAGGACAGTTTGTGTTGAGTTCCTGTGGTTTGGGTAACGTAATCAAAGTGTTAAAGCTAGAACAGTAACGGCAGTGCTAATGAAAACTCTAACCCCCTTTGGTCTTCATCGTGTTGTTGTTTTTTACAACAATCACTGTGGCTGTAAAATTATTTTATGTATGATTATTTATTAGGATGAAAAAGCCCTTAATGTTGAACGCTTGAAGCTTGACTGTCACAATTTCACAACACCATGTAATCCGAGAGACTGGAACTTGGACGGGGCTCTCCGGCTGCACAATAGACTACATCAACTTCTGCCTATGATCCTTCCAAAGGAAAGACCCAGATCACGCTGCACATTTAAATGCCGCCTCAGCAGAAAGAGATTCAGGCCTACAGAAAGGGGGACTCTGACCAGAGGAAAACCACAGATGAACACTGACTAAAGGAAAAAGAGAGAGAAAGGCACATTCTTTGTGAAGAGGGCGTAGACTCGGATGTGTTGCAATAGGCAGTTGATAGAAAAGGTGGATGCAAAGTAGAGACTACCTCTACAAAAAGCACAGCTCCTCTATTGTCTAACTGTACATGGTGGTAAACATCAGCAAGTTTAGCTTTATCTCGAGTAATGAACCTGACAATATTAATTTTATTCTCATAAATACATAATATAAACACACATGCAAACTGCAAGGCTATTTGAAGTTAATGTATTCATTTATTGTTCAGGCTCTTATAAATAGTACTGATTTAGTCTATATTAGGCTGACAATCTAACAGTAACATGCTTGACACTAGATCTTAAATATTTTAGTGGAAGGCATTGTTTAGAGCTCACTGACATTAGTAAACTTTAATTACTTGTGACTTATCTAAGACAACAGTGGAATCAGTTGAAACGTGCTTCTTCTACACAGAAACTAATATCAATGTCTTTGTATTTATTACATTTCCACTATTCACTGCAGACATGACAGCCCTTATTCACAGCCATATTTCTACTTGTCAAAGTATAGAAAATCACAGGTATCGTTAATAAAATGTAGAAGTAAGTAAGCCACGACCGTGTGACAGTGAGCCAGCATGCACCTTCAACCTGAGAACTGAAAACAACTGAGTGGGTGTCATAAATGCAAAAAATACGTGTAAATGTACCTACAGTACAGTATACAGCTGTATATGTCATGTTCTTAACAAACTAAGCCCTAGGCCTTTAACAAAATGAAGGAGAAATTCTACCTTTTTATATTTTATTTTGGATTATTGCAGTCACAAAAGCTTGAAAAAAAAAAATTGAAAAACACGTTTTTGTACTTTAAACATTGTTGAATATATATGTTTAAAGGATGTTGTATGTTTATCCCATCGGGGTTCAAGGAGCTGCTGTTTCTATCAGTGTAATAATTTGACTGTGTTTCCTGTGAATTCAACGGGACATTTATTTGAAAACATTCATAACGACTAACCTCATTTTCTGCCATTGCATATGTAAAACACAGGGAGCTTTGTTATATTAAGAATTTGGCAAACTGTGAGACTGGAGGATTGTCGCCATCAGCTGGTCGTTAGTTCCTTAACTGCTGCAGTGATGCTGTTCTGTCTTTTGGCTGAAGAGGGCGCCATTTCATTGTCTAAATGAAAGTCTAACCTGGAGCCCATAAAGAGCGGTTTACACAATATAGTGGTATGATTTACTAAGATTATTGTAATCATGCTGTCATTGATAATCCGTTTCCGTCTTACCAGGTGCCTAATTTCTGTTATTATAGCTGTGATCTTTCAACTGCTGCTCTGTACTTTTCAGATAACTGGAATTATATTATTATGAGTCGAGTGTGAAACCTACAATAATAAGGCTCCTCTCTGCATCTCTCACTACATTGTGTTGAGTCTCCTGCCAGTCCTATCTATGTTCTGCATGAATGGGACTCTATGGAGACAGTCCACTACTTTCAGTCACAGTTAACATTCCACATCAGTCTCCCTCCACACTGACACGGCTGATACTATCAGGCAGAACACACACACACACACACACACACACACACACACACACGGATGCATGATTAGAAAGTCTTTGCCACAGTGATCACAAAATGATTTCTAGGTCAATCAACTTTTTATAAATATTTAAAATGTGTAACAGTCACACAGACAAACACACGCACCTACAGACTCACTGAAAAACACACATCCTCGTGATTGCAGCGCCACTGGCGTCGCTCAGAATATCATCAAACAGAGTGGAGTGTCTATCTCTCTGGCAGTGTACAAGTGCAGACCTGTCTGCTTTAGTCAACCTATTTCACCACATTAACCCTCGTATATCACACTGTGACTGCAGAGACAACAAGCAGAGTGAAGATTAAAACACAAGAAAGCTTTGTCTTAGAGACAACTTAACGTGAGGGATAGTGTTTGTGTGTAGAGCATTTAAAGTTATCTTCCCTCTTAAGATCATTTTTTGGGGAATATTTTATTGAGCCGAGCAGAGGCATGTTTAAGCACATAGTACTCTCTGGATTTAATCAATTATTTAGCTTAATACACAGATATATTTCCTGACAATGTCATGGTATGAATATCAAAACATACAGAGGGAAAACTTTGTTGCTTTTAGCTTTTGTTTTTTTAAATCTTTTTTCTTTCACTGCTGAGAAGACCACATTCTCCACCTGAATGTATCTGCTCCTGTTTAACGGTCCAGTGTGCAGTGTAGGAGGGGCTCCCTCTTATGTTTATTGTTAGTTATCACACCAATGAGAGTACAACAAATATTTAAGCACCAGCATAACACATTGTATTTTTCATTGAGATTTTTGGTGATATTGTTATTGTCCCAATTCTTAAGTGGCATGTTTTTACTTAGATTAACTTTTTCCACTACTTTCAGTAGGTGATGCAACTAATACATTACTATTTTACAGAATTATACAATATTTTCACATTATACTAATAAAAACATAAAGCTATGTCAGAATAAAAGCTTTGAGAATTGTATATTATATTCAATGTTGTGTCTTGTGAATTGTGTGGAAAGTCTCCTAAAAGCTACTCAACCCTGTGACCATTGACAGTTCTTATTAGAAATGGTAGCAATGTGTCTCTATGGGTGGCAATGTCTAACGGTTGGTCGGCCCATAACTGAAAGATCTCAACAACTATTGGATGGATTGCAATGACATTTTCTACAAACATTAATGGTCCTCAGAGGATAGATCCCGTTGACTTGTTTCTCCGGCACCACCATGAGGTTCAAATTTGTGGTTTTGAGTGAAATGTCGTTTCAACTATTAGATGGATTGCCAAGGAAATTGGTTCATGCATTTATGTTTTCTAGCACCATCCTCAGGTCAAAATATTTATATTTTCAACAGTTTCGTTTATGACCAAAAATCCTGCAAAACTACTGACATTCAGCCTCAGCTGTACTTTGTGTCTGGTGCTACTTAGTAAATGTTACCGTGCTAACGGGCTTAACTAACACGGTGAGAATGGTAAACATTATATCTGCTAAACATCAGCATGTTAGCATTAAGCTCAAAGCACTGTTGCTAAACAGAGCTTTACTGCGCTGCCAGCATGTCCGCAGATTTTTTGTCGTCTTGTTGCTTTGTGCACATAATATCCTTCCTTCTAATTTGTCTAACAGATACTTATTGCAGACATTGTGTGTTCTGTTGTGTAAGCAATAAGCACTTTGGTCAACTGTTGATGTTTTTAAATGTGAATTAAAAAATACATTTGGATTTTAATTTTGTATTTGTGTCCTGTCCTGCTTGTAAAGTGCTGTTGAATTAGCTTCAGGATCAAAGGGTAACATGTATGTTTATTGCAAAAGGCACCGTACAATTAAATGAAATACATAAATAAACAAATCATTCCCACTGCTGGGATATAATGTCATCAGTTATCATTTAAAGGCACTCAATACAGAATTCAGTGCATATATATTGCCTCCACACAGCTTTCATTATTGAGAACGCTTAGTCGGTGGCAAGCAGCTAACGGTGCAAACAGTTCAAACAACGTCAACGGTGCTGACAGAGCTAACAGTGTTTACTTAGGGGGGAACCCGAGAGTGGGCGCTAAGCTTGTGTGATGACCCCGTCAATCGGGCCACCACCATAACCACTGTTTAATTATGCTGTATCGATAACACTTCTGTATCTGTATTACAGAAAAGACACCAACCTCCGACCCTCCAGATGAGGGCTCCAGAAGAGCTCTTACCAGCCTGTGATGGATTGCTTTGCTTAACACCATCACGAACCACGTCCCTGGGCCTACTATTGTCCCACACAAACTACAAACACACAGGAAAATACCTCCACCCGTTTTCTCCCACTCGCCAACACCCCCCCCCCCCCCCCCCCCCCCTCTTCACCCACCCTGCCCCACCCTTGCATCTCATCCCCTTACCTCATCCCCCTTCCGCCACTGCTCTTTCTTTCATTCATTTCTTCCCTTTGTACCGTGAGATGCAGAGAGGAAGAGAAGGACGGGGGGAGGCATGGAGGGAAGGAGAGGGACCTTTTGTTAGCTTTCAGGTGGTTTCACATGAAAAGCCAAAGTACACACCTAGGTTGCCGCCACTGACGACCCACGGCGTCTCACTTGCTTCCGCTGAGCACACCTGAGTCAGCCTTCAATTGCCTCTGCACGAATACAGACACTGGCACATTTGCTTGTACATGCGTCTCCAGACATGCAAGTGTGCAAAAATAGGCACACGCTTCTGTTGATTTGTTGTTTTTATCTGGCTTGGATTGGAAAGGTTCTGGTAGGTGTTAGATGTACAGGGCTAGGGTGGGAAAGAGGTTATGTGAGGGGGATGGGGCAGGGGATGTGGGTGAGGAGGTGAGGTGGGATGGAGTGTGTGTGTTGGGGGGGGGGTTGATTGCACGGATACTTTCTCTGTTCTCTCCCTGAATGGGCTCTTCTTGCTGCAAGGAGCTCAGGTAGCCGTGTGTGTGTATGTGTGTGTGTGTGTATGTGTTTTATTCCCAGGTAGACCATGGTGAGTGCTCTCAAGTTAGTGTCAGGTGTCAGGTAGCTACTTGTCTTTGTGTCTTCAAGGCTGCCGTTGCTTGGATAGTGTTTACAGCCCAGAGAGGGAGAGAGGAAGGATGGGGGAGAAGAGGGGAGGGAGCTCTGGCTTTGATCTGATGCAGACTGTTTGATAGTGTGTGTGTGTGTGAGCGAGGGAGTGAGTGTGAGAAAGAAGAAGAGAGAGGCGCACGCATACTTTTTCCAGTTGCATGAACAAATGCTAACAACTGTTAGCAAGCCTTTCTGGAACCCTGAGAATAATTTGATTTAACCCCCCCATCGAAAAAAAATGTGTGATTTGAACATTATTGACACACATGGTCAAGTATAGCACTAAATAACTCAATTGACAGATTTATCCCACAACAAATGTTTCATACAGACAATAGCAATGTTTTCTTTAAAGAGCCTATCCGGTTTAATGGGATTCAAACTTTTTTCACCTTACACAGTATCAAGTAAACTTGTATGCCATTTGTATCTCTCTGTGTGAAGTAAGAAGGCGTGCTGAATGTGAGATTAGCTAGTTAAATTGCTGATGTTGAGGGATCAGTAGCAGCTCTGCTCAAAAATACAACACCACTGCTCTGGTTATTTAGTACTCAATCATTTTTATATGTACATACAAATGTATATATTAGCCCAGTGCCTTAGAATATGCGTCTACTTTCAAACAAACTTCTTTATAAACTAATTTTAAAGACGCTTTTTACCTCTTTGGTTGAAAATGATTTGAAATCACTTGCTTGAGTGTTAGAAAACTGGATGAGGCTACACTGACTCACATTTAACCTTCCACACATCCAGTAGACCAGATATGCAGGTTTTACAGTACGTGTGTTTTAGGGCTTCCCCAGGGCCAGACAATTAAAGAGCATTTAAAAAGATGACAGGGCTCTGTGCGCAAGAAGGGGTGAGGTGCTGAGCCCAGGGAGCGTTTGCGGGTGTATGAGGAGCATGTGCGTGTGTGTATATGTTGCTGTAGGATCAAGCAAGGTGTTGCTCTGAAGGGTCTGTATATCTGCCTATTTGCATATGAGGTAGTGAAAGAAAGAAATACCATAAAACATCACTTGGAAACAATTCAGGCAACATTTTTTAAACCGACAATAGACAGAGAGAGCATCAACGCACATTCCACTACAAAGAGGGAGAAAAGCGAGAGCAGAGAGAGAGAGAGAGAGAGAGAGCATGAGAGAGAGACTATGTGAGGAACAGCTCTGAAAGAGTTTTTGTGGGGCAACAAAGGCCCCTCAGAAAACACAGTGGCATAGGAATGTTAATTAATTAATGAGAAACTATTCAGCCTACAGAGAATTTTGGAGAAAGAAAGACAGAAGAGATAGATGGACAGACCAGCTGGAGCGGTAGACAAATTCAACTGGGGGCAAAGACATTTATAACTGTATAGTTTTCAAATAGCATGGTGTGCAGTTATTCTATTCCCAGTTTCATAAATTCTCATGTTGCATCGTTGTTCTTGGCTTCGTACATGCGTGCACTTGCGTGCATACAACAGTTCCTCAAGCCTCCACTTTCCAGGAACTAAGAGAACCTTGTTTTCCACATTGGCTACCGTGCATTTTTCCGTTAATCCAGAGGGGTTTGAAAAGATTTCGTGAGCCCAAGTGGTTATCAACTCATTGAAGACCATGTAATCCCTCTCTTAAACCATGAAAATCACCAAAACATGAATTATGAGGTGTGATTTAATGTTAACCCCATTGAGGATTTCTGCTAAATTGCTCAAATATATTAGAATCATCAATTGGTGCATTGTTATATTAATTAATCCCTATTTCAAGTACTGAACTATACTGCTTCTGGGAGATACTTCTAAAATCGAACAAAAGGATAGCATAAAGTCAGCTCTGCTTTGAATGGCGAGCCAGTTTTACTTTCTTTGATTTGTTATAATTATAGAATGCATCATTAGGAGGTTATGTAACATCCCGTACATATGAAGCAGAGAGTCCAATTTTACAGCATTCTTATCTGGAAGTATACAGCCATCATTTGCCTTCAGCATATCAGGAAAAGCACAGATTTGATTTTCGTACGAAATCTACACAGACAAGAATTATGTGTTTGAATAAAAGAAAGGTAGGTTGGATGAGATTATTTTCAAGATTCTCAGGAAAACCTGCAAGTGAGCACATCGACTATGAAATACAGATAGGCTTTAGCCCGAGGCAGCTGACACTTCTTTACAAATCCACACTCCTCTCTCTATAGACCGGAGTGTGTGTGTGTGTGTGTATATGAAATGGATATGCGAGTTCCTTTGCGCCGGTCACTCATAATCTGTTATTTTCTATGGGTGACCCATGTGCGTGTGTGTGCGATCGCGACATTCCAGCAGCAGAAACCTGAGAAGGTGTGACTTACGAGACACTGGATTTGGCTCTTTCTGGGGACTGAGGGGTGCTGAAGTGTCAGAATTCCAATTTCCTCCAAACAGTCACTTCCAGTCACACACTCTCACCCTCTGCATCCCTCTCACAGAGTCAAACACAGCCAGTCTTATCCCTCAGAGCTTTCTTTTTCATCCTCTCTCTTCCAGCTATAAACACCCTCCCTCATTTTCTCCCAGTTCCATTCATAAGGTCCCTCAAGAAGAAATCTCGTCTCACACCACTGTACTGCCAAGCCACCCCCTTCAGCAAACTAAACACTCACTCTTTCTTATCACATCGAGCTTTTAGGAAAAGTAAAACAAGGGGAGAGGAAGAGAGGGAGAAAGAGAGGGAAGAGTTTGAGGATTGCGGGTCCCTCCTACTTTCCGGAGATGCTCCAGCCCATCCCTAAATTGTGGACCAATGAGGGTGGCTCATTCAAAACTCATGCGCTCCTTCTACAATAGGTAAGGAGAGAGAGGGAGAGAGAGAGGGAGAGAGCAAAATATATATACAAGGAGTGAGAGAGAGAGAGTGGGAGAAAGAGGGACTGTGTTTGGGGGAGAAAGAGAGCAAGAAAGGAGAGGGCAGACAGGGAAAAGACGCAAGAAGTTCCAAACAACCCCTGGGGATAAAGTGGTGACTGAGAGATATAGAGAGATGAGGAGATAGAACTTGTGACAGGGACCGTTTTACAGTGTGGACAACCTTACCAGGAGAAAAGGACAGTAAGGGGCTTTTGCACAGAGCCAGGAGCTGAGTATTTGGGAAAGCAAAGAAACATTGAAACCTCCTTACTTGATCAAAGCTGCCTCTTCAAACACCATAGAGGGAAAAAAAGAGTGTGACAAGACAGACATCTCTACAGGTGTAGTTGAAGACAGGTGGACATTTAGACATGCTGCCTGTGCTTCTGCTTCTCTGTGTGACTGGAGGAGTTTGGGGGTCCGCCCCCGGAGTGTGGGGGTACGGACGGATCCAGGACAGACAGGGGCAAGCGGCAGCGCTGTGCCCGTCTCCGTGCCAGTGTGAAGAAGATGGGATCTTTGTCATGGTGGACTGCTCGGAGTTGGGACTATCGTCTGTGCCGACCAACCTCAGCCCTCTCACCACTTACCTGTGAGTACCACATGTTCACAGTTTGGGACTTCCAGGTGTGTCATCTTGTCCCGTTCCCCTTTAACCTTTCCAGCTCCAGGCCTTTCACTTTGTCCTGATCGTTTCCTGGACCCCAATAATGCTTTTCTTGTGTTTCCACTTTTTTGCAACTGCCAGTCTTGATTATTCATTTGTAATTTGAAAAAACAGCTTAGTCAAGCTGGGATTCCTCTTTTAAAAATAGAGGAGAAGGCAACAATCACTACGATGCATGACCAGGAAACAGCAGCAGAATCTGCATGTAGCCTCCACAAAAGCAGACAGGGCCAAGAGGGAACATGTGTGCGTTGATCACTATGGCTAAATGACTGGACCACTTCTTTCAGTATCAGGTTTCTGAGCGCCAACTGGAGACCCAGCGTGAGAGTGTGTGTATGCCTTTGTGTACATATATGCAAGTGTGTTTGTGTGTGTGAAGTTTAATGACCATTTCATGTCACTTATTTGTGTCTAATATTGTTTGATACCAAAATGGTTAAACAGATAGAAATTTTAATTCTGTATTTTTGTTTTGCTCCATAACCTGACAAAATTGGCTCTTTGAGGGACTTACCTTTCTTTCAGTCCTTTGACTGAATTTTTTAATCTGATTCATGACCTTGTGTTTGAAAGTCTGGCTAGAGAAGTGGCACACACTGTAAATACAATTAGAAACATGATAATTCACGTTACTTATTAATAACTTTTACCATAAAGAGTTACAGGAATTAGGCGCACTTCAAAACCAGAAAGTTTTTTACGAGCAATAAGAGAATCTTAAGACTAATATCATGGAAAAAGACAGCAGATCTGAGCAGTTCCTTACACCACCCTGCTGTGGCTTGAAGCCAGATCTTTCAAATTTCTTCACTACGTAAGCCTCTGAGGAAAGATTAGAGACACTTTGTGATACCTGATATTGAAATGATAGAAGTCAAATCCAGGAAAAAGGGTGTCGTAGAGAAGTTGCTCTCTAGGGGCTCTACAAGTATTACATTAGTAGAGGGACTGGATTTAGATAGAGGGAGGAAAGATCCACAGTTTATGTAGAGAACGACTCTAAAAGAGATACATATAAGACTACTTGACCGATGCCCGACTCTTTGGCTGTCATGGGAGCCTGGGACGGCCAGATTTCACTGAATTCTTCAAGAGATAAAACACATGAGTTTATAGAAGTGAAATACAGTCTCTAACTCCATCCAGGAATCACTCTACCTATGAGAACATCGGTGTGGTTGGCCCAACAGATACACACTCATTCCCTACAAACACAAGAGTAATTGCTCATTTCCCCCTTGTTACCTAACAGTGGAACTGGACCAATTAGTGACTTTGAGGGCTGATTTAGAATAAGATAAATAAACTCAGAGACCAACCGCACATGCCCACACACACAGTGACACCCCCCCCCCCCCCAACACACACACACACACACACAAACAACTGCAGAGGGGAGAAAAGGGAATGTGGGACAGCAGGAGAGATGCCGCGACAAATTAAGATAAGGGAATCACAGATTTCTCATATGCCTCGCTGATAAAAATCATCAAACAAAAACATAGAAGCCTCCCCTTCCTAACCCTGCCCACATGCTCTCTCATACACACACACACACACACACGATCCCGAACCCAGCACACCAGGCTACAGTTTCTCATTTCGTCCTGGAGTATAAAAGGTTACAACAGCGGAGAGCCGGTCCAAACCCCACCAGGATCTGTCGAGCTGTCCAGCACGCCCCACTGTGCTGCGGAGGCTGGATTAGCCTCCACAGCACATACTGTAGGCTGCCGAGGTCACAGGGATTTGCTTGGGAACAGTCCACATTACAAACCACATCCACACAATGCTGTGAAAGAATATGACATCATTCACCCGTGTCATCGGAGAACTCTTCAAAGTGAGCTCAACTGTTCATGCTATAGCGGCCCGAGAGGTCAATCCAGGCTGTGTGCACGATTCACTCTACTTTCTAGTTGTTGTTTTGTTGGCACATTTGGATGACCCCGCTTCATAAAGGCAGATAGATAACGGAAAACAAATCAAACAAAAACAATTATATTTACAACACTGAGGCGAATACAGGTTGATTCTGCAATGGAATGTAAAGGTGCTCCGAGCAACTCAGAGCAGAGTGGGTAGAGATTTATGACAATAATCGTTTCCGTGGGCAACACATGAAATGAGCTGTCATGTGAGACGCTTCGAAAGACCTCTTTGATATCAGATTAGAGAGGAAAGACGGTGCCCAAGGGTGTGTGTCTGTGTGGGTGTGTTTGCATGTGTGTTGAGTTTGAGAACACTACGTACAGAATGTACATCGGGGATCGGTGCTGTTTTATGTGTGGCTGCAGTGAGGTAACTTGTCATACGAGATGGCTTCACAGTGACACCGTAAGTACCCGTCTGTCACAAATGTTAGCTGGGAGCAAATGAATTAGTCAGCTGTCCCTTTGATAGACAGGCTATACATATTCATGGCAAATATTCAATCATGTTATAAAGAATTCAGTTGATTATACTGTACAAAGACAGTTTCCAAGGTTGTCAGGTGTGTGTTCACACATCTCACACTTCCTTCAGAAGTCAGAAGTGTGTGCATGTGTGAGAAGAATAGTGTGTGGGTCCGGGGCTGGTCTGTGATGGAGTTGAGCAGCGATTAGGTGATGCTTTGTGGTAGCGGCGAGCGTGGTGAATTTCTAACGGTGTTTTGGCCGAGGCCAAGAAACCACAGCTAGTGCATTACTAGACAGAGGAAAACTAAGGCGTGTGTGTGTGCGTGCAAAGACCACCCAGACTGCTGAGGGTTTTTTTTTTCTAGAAAGTTGAGATGAAGCAAGTGTAAAAAAAAGAGAGAGGGAAAATGAAGAACAGGGGTGAAAATTGACAAGGAAAAAAGTGTTAGAAATTGGTGACAAAGAAATGTGCATTTGAAGATTTTGAAGACTATAGGTTAAGCAGACATGCACATGTGCACACACTCTCTCTCTCACACACTCTCTCACACACACACACACACACACACACACACACACACACACACACTGTACACAGACAGGAGACGACATCCTGCCCCTTTATGGTGGCCGTGACTGTACCAGTCGTGTGCGTGTCATTAAGCCATTATGTTGATGGAATGATTCCTATCACGAGCGACCGGGGTCACACTGTAAACATCATGTCTGAGAGAGAGAGAGAGATAGGGAGAAAGAAAGAGAGAGTATGTAAGGAATGGAGGGAGAGGAGGATTTGTGAGGAAAAAATGAACAAAAATAAGAGAATTTCAGAAAAAAAGAGAACAGTGTGTGTGTGTGTGCTATCAGTGGAGGGTTCTCTATTTAGCAGCTATCAGCTCCAGCATCAGTGTCCTGGCTCCAGACGTCTATGGTGCCCCCCCCCCCCCCCCCCCCCCCCCCCCCCCAACTGAACTATACTGCCCTTCCTCTCTTTTACTATGTCTGTCCTTCGTTCCCCACCTATTCTCCTTTGCTCACCTGTTTCCTCTGGCCTCCTCGTTTAGATAGAACAATAATTCATACATTAAGTGCTTGAGTGTGTGTGTGTGTCTTCCAAGCAGGTGTTGAAGCTGGTCATGCAGCAAGTGTACATATATACTCTTTGATGTGCAATGTGCTTTTATAAAATCTAAATGAATGCATATAGCTCAGGGCAGCAGATAAAAGTGAAGGGTGTACCCAAGCAAAGTGGTAAATATTTTCAAGGTGTGTGTGTGTGTGTTTGCGTGAGAGAGAGAGAGAGAAAGTGTGTGTGCATGTCGGTTGAGGAAGGAGGTGCTTTGGCAACATGCCAACTAACTAGCAGCTGTGATCAAAGTTGGGGAGGAGAGTTGAAGGCATAATCAAGAGGAAGAACACATTGACATAGGGCAAGGCAATGTAGCCTATCGATATGATATATATATATCATGATATTAGACTAGATATCGTCTTACATTTTGGATATTGTATTAAAGCATAAGTGTTGACTTTTCCTGGTTTTAAAAATGCATTATTGTTGTGATGTAATATTTTGAACTTGCCAGACTGTTCTTTCTATTATTTGCCTTTACCCACTTAGTCATTATATCCACATTACTGATGATTATTTATTAAGAATCTCATTGTGTAAATATCTGGGAAAGCACCAATGGTCAAAACTCTAAAATCATCGAAACAATATCGATATCAAGGTATTTGGTAAAAAATATTGTGATATTTGATTTTCTCTATATCACCACTCTAAGTGACATACTGTATGTCATCGTAGTTATTCTATTCACAAAGTATTTCCTTTCTCCGTTCCTTCCCTTACTACTTTGTTTCTTCCTTCCTTCCTGCAAACTTCAAATGTTTGCCTCAGGGGTCAATTCATCAGCTCTCTCCTAGATTCCCTGGAGGCCCAGCGGTGAACACCAGCAGAAAAAGCCACTTCGGCCTGCTACGAAAGAGATATTTATGCCAGAAGGGTGTTGGAGAGAAGGGATAGGCGGTTTGTGGTTTCCTGTGAGCAACCTGGGAGGCTTTTAAATGTCGCCCAGGGACAGACGGCAGGTAGGCAGGTAGAGGACAACAATGGAAACAATGACGATTCCCTCAGGAGCGGCAGGCAGAGACGACACAGAGGCCATAGTGTGCTCTACCGCTCCATATCCTGTCCTTTGGAAAAAAGCAGAAAGCAATCACGACACAAGATCTTAAAGGGAACTATAGGGTGGAGATCAGGGAAGTAAAGTGGAGAATGTGTTTGGAGAGTATCTGCACAGCCTGCATGTGGACTAAACACAACCGTGGTTGGTATTTGTTGGGGTCAGACCTGTGCCAACCTACTGATTATGTAAATCTGTATGTGTCGTGTGATAGCAGCATGACACAAGTATGACACAGGACCTAGGAATGTGCTCGGTGCGACGTGTGGTTGAGGGGTGAAGGGCTGCTTCTGACTGAGAGGATTCAGAATGCCTGCATGGCCCAGATTCCTATTCAGCCCCTTCCCAACCCTGGGAATCCATGGGAATGTGTGAGTGTGTGTGCATGAATCTGTGCAAGTGCACTAGCCCTCTCTTTTCCAGTACAGAGAAGGCATTGTCCAATCCTGGGCCAGGCCACGACAAATGTCCCTAACTGTTCAAGTGCGTGCACATGCGTATACATATGTGCATCCATGACCTGCGACTTTGCAAGCTGTCATATATGTCAGTGTATGTGCCAAAAGTTAAATAACACATACATGCGACTACTTACTTTTGTTTGTCTATCAACTTTCAGGGGTAAAATACCACGTTTTCTTCAAAGGCGCAGATTGGTTCAAAGCAAATTTAGGATTTGATGTCCCCACATATCCAAAAGTTGCTTATTTTCTTGCTGCAAGAAGACAAACAAGGTCCTCTATTGCGGTTGTTGCTTTTCACATTTTAAAGAGAAACTAGATCAGTGCAAACATTACTAATTAAAAATGATTTAGAAATGCTTTTTTTTTTTTTTTCTTTCGCTTTCTTTTCATCGTATAACCTTATATTTGGTGGTTTGCGTCTCATCTTGTGTGTCTCTTCTATTTCGACATATTCTTTTCTCCCTTCGGTAAAGCACTTAGCTTTACTGCTATGAGTATAATATCTGCGAAAACGGCTCAGAAAATGTTTACATAAGTTTTGATAGCATTAAGTGTAGGACATAGCTGTCCAAGTTCCCTCTGTTTCTCGATATGGGTCTGTCTGACTCTCTCCGCCTATCTGTGTGATCACTGGCCAGGCCTGCCGACTTAAGTGGTTCATGTTTGGCTGGCAGTGTGCAGGTGATGACTAGTAAGAACTAATGATACTTAATGCCCTTTCCAACAATGTACACACACACACACACACTTGCAAGAACCCACAAGACCCCCGTGTGCACATTACACATAAGGAAATACATTGCACAAGCATGGATGTATGCGTGCTTGCTTGCACACACACGCAGCGTCAAAGCATCCCTCAGAGCACTGCTGATACAGCGATGCTAGCAGGGATTAGATCGGGAGAATGGCCCACTGGGACAGGAGTTAGCTAACGGGAACAAAGAAGCAATCACAGACACACTTAAATTTCACACACACCTCGGGGCACACACATACACGTACATAGTGAAGCCAAATGGGGGTACTGCACAGGAATGTCCAGAAAGTGGAAGAGTGGATGTAGAAAAGAGACGGTGGAGAGATGAATAAAGTTGGGAGAGAAAGAAATGACTCTCCAGGATTTAGTTAGGTGACCTGATCCGAATGCGGAAACAGCAGTCAGGTCACTATGATGGAATAAGGCAATAGTATAACTCTTGCTAAGACTGGACTTCACAGGTGTATTTTCCATCTGCTGTAAAGAGAGGCTGGAGGGAATTCTGCCACTTCAGAGCCTTTGCAACTGCAGCCAGACTTACGTCTCTATTACATGTCTGAGAAGCAGCAAAAGAGGAAATCTGGAGTTTTTACATGCATGGCAAGAGGCCAAACTAAATCTCTTTAAACCAACAGCAGCCATATGTCCTCATTGGTATGGGGTAAGATTTCATCAAGTGCTGATCTAAGTTCAGGTCTAGATGTTATCCGTGGGTACTGTTAAATATATGGAGCAGACGAGCTGATCATCTGTGAGCGCAGCAGTAAAGGCGGAGTGAGCCAGGAGTGGATTTGAGCGGTCCTCTAACTAGATCCAGTGTCCTCCTGCTTCTGCCATTCAACCAAATGAAGTCATAATAGAGCCTGACACTAATACTCATCGGGTTTCATCCACTGTTGTATCCACTGCTGAGAATCTGCCTCGAATCAGTGTGCAGGAAAGGACACCTCTGTAAGAGATACCTTTTCAGGATGTGTGGAAAAGTGGTGAAATTTGGAACCCTTTTCCACACATCTTTGCCATTATTTTAAACAGATTTCTGTGGCAAAGTGGTTGTCCTATGCTCATGAAACATTTCCTTCATGTGGCATAAACTGTCAGCTTCGATCTATGAAGAAACTAAACACGCTGTCGGGTACAAGTCATGTAACAAACATATATGAAAGCCAGACAGAGCAATAAATGCCAAAATAACAGATTAGTGGACTGTGGACAGGGCTATGAATGCCTTTTGCTCCCAAAGCTATGTCCTACCCACAACAGCTGCCTGTCAGTCCTATCCACATGTTGGAGGCAGTTGTATGTTGTGTAGTGCCGACTGTTCCAACACTTCCTGTTCCATTACTGAAGTGCTTGACCTTTCACCCCCCCCCCCCCCCCCGCCCCCCCTCATCCCCTCCGTCTCATGACAGGGTGTGTGGGAGGACAGGGAGCGGACATAGAGTGTGTACATGCACGTGTGTATGTGCAGTATACCAGGGTATGAATAAGTCCCACGGGGCATGAATATGTTTCCCATGACATGGCCTCAGACTAAACAGCCGCTTTCTCCACCCAGACATCCGCCTGTCATTCTCCCCTAAACCGCAGCGAGCGGAAAAGAGCACAAAACACGGGAAGACAAAAACACAGACGCATCTCCCTTTTCTGTCTTGTTATCTCCTGTTTTCTCTTCCTCCCTCCCTCTCTGCTCTTTTGTAGCCGAGTCCTCCCCGTGGCCCTCCTTATCCAGGTGAAAGACTTCTCCTCGCCCTCTCCCTTGCTCTTTGTGCCCCGTGAATAAGAGAAAGAGAGAATAAGAGAGGGAAAGATAAAGAGAGACTGCCTTCGGACACAAAGGGCAGTGTACCCCTCCCAGGAAGTCTGGGAGGAAGAGAAAAAAAAACACATCTTTAGAGGAAGGAGGAGGGGAGGACAGCATTGTACCCTCCTTCCTGACTCTTTGTGCATGCCTGTGTGTTTGTATGTGTGTGTGTGTGTGTGTGCAAGCTGTGTGACCATGAGAGAAACTGAATGCCAAAGCAGTCAGTCTATTCAGATAGCAAAAGCTAACACACTTAGACCTCACCCTCACACACAGTACACACACACATTCTGCCCTCTCTCTCTCTCTCTCTCTCTCTCTCTCTCACTCACACACATGCACACATGCACACAACCATTTAGGCCCTCTTTAAGGCGGCGCCCGAGCATTGACTACCAGTTGCATTGTGTGGAATAAAATATCCTCTTTCATCGTGGCCTTAACTGTTTCATAGCACTAAGCGGAGAGGATCAGACTGGCTGAATCCGACAGAAGACATTAATGTCGTAGTTACTGTAAAAGACAGCCAAGGTGTGGCTCAAGCACCGCTAATGCAGAACTCCTGCCCTCTGGGCAAGGCTTTGGTTGTTGATTTCCACTAAAGATCTATTACTCTAATGTTCCCTACGGATAAGCCGCCTTCAAAGGTGCAGAGCTTACTGCCATTATTTGCTGTTTGTTTGGTAAGAGTCTCCACCTGAGCGAGTGAGAAAGGGATTGGAAGGGAGGCAAGAAGAACGAGGGAGAGAGAGAGAGAGAGAGCAGGAAAGGAAGTGAGAGGGAAGACCTCGGGGCATGGCTCTTGTGAAGTGATTCTGTGTGTGTGTGTGTGTGTGTGTGTGTGTGTGTGTGAGAGAGAGAGTCATGAAAAACATCGTTCTAAAGGGCAACAATGAAAGCCTGTTTGTTTGCATGCTTTTTATGCATCGTTATGTAGCCTACTATACCTGTATGCAATTTTATGCTTGAGCAACATGCCAGAAACTTTCCGTTTTTTTTTTTTTAAACTTTGAGACAAAGGAATTCTCCAAAGTGAAATGTATTAACTTATCTCCAATCAGCCTTCTCCCGCACAGCTTTTGTCTGACTGACACATTTCACCATTGATGATAGAAACAGACACCTGACCGCTGATTGCATCTGTCTCATTCTCAGGGTATATTCACTCCTCAGGGTGGTCCGTGGATGCCACAAAAGCCACCCGGAGCCTGGAGTGTGTACGAGTGCCTGTGGATGTAGCGTGTGTGTGTGTGTGTGTGTGTTTGTCTATGAACATATACGAGTGTTTGTTTTCATATGATGTGGCCAGTTGTTTTGAGCTAAATCAACCAACTCTTGTCAGCTTCCAGTTTGAAATTGGCTACAATGGAGCTAGGGGCACATTCACACCCACACACACACACACTGCCTTTGATCACAGAGCCGATAGCATACTTCAGTAGTTCTGTTGACGGCGAAGAGGAAATATGATAAATCACATTATACTATCATTACCCCATGCTCCGGTTGGAATTTGAAACAGAGATGGGGAGAAAAGAGTGAGTGTGAGCGATAGAGTGGCATAAGAGAGAGGGAGAGAAAGGGCCAAGGCTGATGAATGTAAATGTACCTCTGTTTCTTCATGCTTCCGTTCCCCCCTTAAGACAAGCTCCTTGCCTTCGTTACTCTATCAATCACAGCATAAAGTAGTAAAATATCCAGTGCTTTACCTTTCTTCCCCCGCCAAACCTTCCTCTCTTACATTCACATGCACACAAGCGTACACACTCACACACTTTGGTGAGGAAAGAATAAACGATCTATCAGAGCACATTGTGTATCTGCAAATCACGGAACGATGGGAGGAATAGGAACGGAAAAATTTCCATTTTTTTCTGACTCTTCCAATTGCTGCAACATTGGCCACAATTTCACACACACGCTACTGTGCTTATACACACTAAATTGCATGCAGGCACATGAAAATGTAATTCCTCTCCTGGGAAACGGAAAGAGATCACTGGGGGCTTTGTCAGTCATTCTGCGGGTTCAGAGCAGAGCGGGATAAAAAGAACAGTTAAGAGGCACATTTGGGATTGTGTTTGTTGAGGGATGAGCATGGGTCTCCATGTCTGCATCCTCTGCTCCCAATACTGCTCAAGAGTCTTTAGTTCGTCATTCAGCAGCAGACAGAGATCTGAGGGGAGGAGATGGCCTGTGTGCCTCTGTCGGATGAGAGGCGTGTTGTCCTGGGAACAATATCAGGCTGCTGTCTTGACGCCGTGATGGCAAAGATAGGGCAGGACGGTTCCCTGCTGAATACTCACATGAAAAGTAAAGAAAAGAAACCACAGTAACTTCCTCTCTGTCCCTCACACACACACACACAGCAATCTGTTCCCATGCCCTGGCAGCGCTCATGTATGATGTGGTGAAAGCGCACCCGGGGGCTGTACCCACCACATCTGCAGGCTCACTGGAAAACAATAGGGGTGTGAAAATGAGCGACAGACATCTTACCACACACACCGCAGTCACCTATAAATGGAAAAAAATATTGTGCTGCACACACAGACACAGATACTGACACACTGACACACACACACACACACACACACACACACACACACACACACACACACACACACACACACACACACACACACACACACATATTCGAGGTGCTCATTAAATGGGGACACAGAAATTCTAATTGTAAAACTCCCATATACTGCGGAGCCTGCAGAATCTTTAAGTGCTCTCTTACTCATTTCTTTTGCGGCCGTTTATTTGCGCTGAAAATATCTGCACGTCACAGCGCCAGCCGACACAATGCACATGTGGTAGTCATCAATCATAATTATCATGGTTTAAAAAAGCCACAGCTGTTATTTGATTTTAAAAACAAGCCATAGCGCAGCGTCTTCCAACGATACGTCAAGTTGTCAGCAGAGGCCTTGGCCTGCAAAGCAGAAATGTCTCTCTCTCTCTCTCCGGCTTCCCAATGAGCTCGTTGGAGAGCACAGCAGAGCTGCATTCAACCTTTCCCCATGACTCACCACTGTGCGTCTTTATTTTTAAACATTTTCTCTCTCCATTGCGGCGTGTTTATTCTCTCTAAGTGAGGCCACTGTTATGGACTTCACACGTTTGTTTATGGCTTATTTAATCAGGACCAGATAATGGAGAGTTGTCTCCATTCTTGTGGCGCATCCCCAGGAGCTGGATGGTGTGTCTGTGCGTGGGTCTGCATGCGAGTGTGTTGCTATGGGTTTAATGATCCCCCCCAGGATGTTCCAATAAAGATTGTTCTCAGAATATTAGTACACGGACAATAAAAGGAATTAAGGTGTGTTGTTCATGAGGTCCCATGAGGTAATCGTGGGCTTCCTGTGTCATTATACGTGATGTCACCCAGTCTTGATTATGTCAATTGGTTTGCAGTTGCTGCTGGCTGCGTCATCTCCATAGCAACTTTGTTATCGCATATATTTACTCGTGACTTTAATCAAGCAGTAGTGCACCACACTCATCATTACACTTCACGTTGCATTCATCCCCAATTACCCCATTACTGCATGGAGTCCGAGCAGATTGAGCCAGAAATTACCTCAGTAATTTTACTGAGAGGGAGGCCTGAGGCCAGCAAAAATGTGAGGAAAGAGAATGATAAATTACACATTTTTTGTTGATTTTCTTAAATTTCTGAATTATTGTACTAAGAAAAGTGATTAGTTACGCTGCATTACATTTTCAGGATTGCTGATGTGCACTTAAAAGAACATTTGCAATGTGTCTTTCATTCATTACTGCAATTATTTCAATATAATCTTATTAGATTATAATATAATAAAATGAGACATAAAATCGGGCTATAATATTTAAAGGTGCCCTGTGGAGTTTTTATTGAAAACAAACAAATGTTTCACACCAAACTGCATTGTGCGCATCCTCAAAGCCCCAAACCTCCTAAAACATTTGCAAAGCCTTTTCTGATTGTTTCGAAACGTGCATCATTTACTCTGACTTGCGGTCTCCTTCTTCTCCTCTTTTATTGGCCCATTCCTACCTTTTATGGTGCATTACCACCACCAGCTGTCAATATGCATTACCACTCTCCGCAGCATACAGTAAATGTGTCCCGTCCTTTTGGCAACAATCTCAGAACTGGACCAGATCGGTCTGACAACGGATAAGCCTCTGTGGTTGAGGGGCTATATTTTTGGGGATCCGATGTAGCCAGCGGATATCCGGGCCAAGACTTCCTTTTCCGTGCGCTGCTCGTTGTTTACAGTCCGATTAGGAACTTGAGATACAAGACCTGAGTGGGAGTTGAGAGACGACATGTACGACCGGATCTTTTCACAAGTAGGCAGTTTACAAGCGAATAAAAAAACAAATTAAAAGCCAAATCATAGTCAGACGATAGCCAGTGGGTTCCAAGATGTTTTGCTCTCCACACGGACGGTTTACATGCATTTAACCAAAGCCTGTTCGAGCGTGATCGGGCAATTCTTCTCAGACTACAAACGGAAAGAGCTCTTCCGTTGACTAAATCTTGTCCCATTGCCTACAGATTCTACAGGTAAATGCAGAATCTGTTTATAGAGATTTTTGTGGTGGCCTATCAGAACACAACATGCAGACAATACGGGGACATGCTCTTTAAAACATACAACAAAGTTGAGGTCAGTAATGTGATGTGGAATATTAATGTCCTATTTTATTCTGTTACAGACAAAAGCAATAACATTAGAGGATCAGCCAGTTTTCCCCTCAACACTGATTGAAAGCATCCACCCTCCCAATTTGTCCTGGACCCTGAGAAACACCTTGAACCCCTCTATCTGCAGTCAGACCTCCCAGGAAGGGGCATGTGTAGCAGGAAATTCCCATGAAGGGATATGAACATGCCAAAAAATATGCTTTCATAAGGAAAATATTCAATGTCAGCAGAGGCCGCGTACAGTAATTATCTGACCTAAAAAAGGACACAGTTAACGTTGCAAGCTCATCACATGGTGAGAACACACCTCACCCATAGTGACAGTGGGAGTCCACATCCCGACTGTCTGATGTTAAATGTTATCCTTGACGGGGTACCAAACTGTTGGTATATTGAATTTGTCTTGTCACAACTGCTAATCGACAGGCTACTCAACTATCCAAAAGGGTGAACCAGAATATTGCCGTGCAGTGTTTCTTTCCACATCGTCCCTGAAGCTGAATATAGATCAGGCCTGCGGATAGATTCAGCCAGCACCCCCGTCAGCTTGGCTGACTTGACAAACAAACAGCCAGTGTGTCAAAACTCCCAACTGCAAAGGGCTTCTGAGAGCACAGTTTACACTTGCTAGCCCGGTGGTCTGGCTTTATGAGCAATGGCTAGTGTCATACACACACACAGACACACGCACATACAAGCCTCACTCTTGAAGACTCTTGCGAGACCCCAAGGGCTGTGAAAGCAAAGAAGGGGTGACGTAGCACCTCCTTGCTTTCATTGTGTTTATCAAAGAGATGACCTTACATGACTGAGGCCACAGGGTTATGTATGTTTTCTACCAGAGCCTGACACATAAGTTGTCCTCATACCGTCCCAAAGTGTAAAAAAAAAGTAGGTTACATGTGTGTGTTGAAGCTGTGCACGTGTGAGTGTGCATGCATGTATTGGAGCATCCTGCGCCTCTCCCTCTTTGACCGCAACGCAGCTGCGTCAACACTCACCGCTCAGCACACCCTCTCACGTCAGCGTGTGTGTCAGAGAGGCAGAGAAATGGAGTGTGTCTGTGTTACAGCCATGAACAAAAGGAGAAGGAAGTGGTCTCCTGAGAAACCTGAGGAGGAAAAAAGAAGAAGAGAGAGAGATAGATAGATATGGAGGGAGATTGAGGGGTCAGATCTGAGAGAAGGTAGAGTGAGACATCTGGAAAAGAGAAAGAGTCACTGGGACGAGAAGGAAATTACAGCTGCCCAACAATGAATCATTGGGGAAAATTTCTCTTCTACATCTCCCTCTCCTCCCTCTCCTCCTCCAACCTCTCTACCTAACCTTCTAACCTCTCTCTGCATACTACTCCCCAGTCTTGATGATTGATCGCCATGTGAAAACCACGGTTTAAACATTTGTAATTGTACATGCCAAGAGCACCTACAAGTTACATTGATTGATACTTTGATACTCATGTTTCCCCTTTGTCTCTCTCTAGGGATCTCAGCATGAACAACATCAGTGAGATCCAGCCCAGAGCCTTCCACCGACTGCACCTGTTATCAGAACTGTGAGTACAAAATCATTCAACTCACATTCGATTTGATAAAACTCCCTCATCACAACTCACATATGACAAGAAACAGCCATTCCCTGAGCCGCTGATACGCACAGACCCAGTGATAGGGATTGATGACTCTGGCTTGCCTCTGATCTCTCCTACCAAGAAACTGCCTGCAGCAACACAATAGCAGATCCTGGGATGGCTGCACAAAGGAGGGAGGAGAATAGAACCTGATATTCTCTCAGAGAGTGAATATATGGTTCTTAAAGTGTTTAGAGAGCAGGTTCTATGCTCAGCATCCAAGCCGCTGCATTCTTGTTTCAGCTGGACAGCTCAGCAGGAGCATTACACACATAGACAAACGCCTTTGCCAAGACAAACAAATCATTATAGGAGAACTTCAGGACAGAATTGCGGTAAAATGAGAATGTTATGTTTTTCTTGCTATATAACATTAAGTATACGAACGATTGGGTATCATTACGAATGTTTTGATATTGTTGCAGTTACACTAAATGAATTAAATGCCGAAACAGATTCTTTATACTTTTCTTGGCTGGTAACAAATTAAACAATTTTAAAATTTAAATTAAAACAAGACTAAGAATTTGACTCAGCCTCTGTGAACATATTCCTTCACTTCTATACTTTGTGCTACAGGCAGAATTTGGTCAGTGCGTCACAAAAAAAGAAGGTATGGGTTTCACTCTCACAGGGCTGATGAAAGCACACACGCCGCAACAAAACTTTTTGAACATTTTTTTCGGTCGACTTGGCCGGTATCTGATTTGACCACTCAGCAGAACCCAGCTAAATCTCGGTTTGACAAAGGCAGCCCACAGATATGGCCCGAGGGTGTGAATGTGTGTGCGTGTGTGTGTGTCAGCCTTCACCTGATTCTTTTACTTCTGAAGCCTGCAGTGTTTGTGTGTGTCTGCTTGGGGTGTTTGAACAGTCCGCTGTTTTCTTTGTTAATTCTTGCAGCTGCAGTCTGTGACGCATGAGCTAATCATGATGAAAGTAAAAGGTTGGCTGGATAACCATTCAGTTGACTTTGAATCGCAGTCAAACCGGATCTGAAGTGCAGAGCGAAGCTGAGCAATGAAGTTTTGTGACACCTTGAAGTTAGAGAATGAAATTCAAGACTTGATTTATTGTTGTGCATTGAATTGCTGATCTCAACTTTTGCCTTCGTAAAAAAACGGCTCAGGTTAGATATTGCTGATGGCCTAATAATCAGAACCACACAGCGCAGAGTGATGCTGAACATCGATGCTGACATTTGCCTGCATTGGGGAAAAAGGGGGTGGGGGTCTTGGATCTGCAGTGTTTGTCCAGAGACAATCCTCCCAGTGTTTTACAACCCTGTTGATCTTGCTTCCTCTGTATCGCTCTTGTGTTCTGACACTTTATGGAGACGTTCTGTTGCTTTGTAACTCTTCCAAGGAGGATGTTCCTGCCCTAAAGCCAAACTTTTGTAGCCTGCTGACCATTTCTGGAAACATGCTGAGACGATGATGATGTTCCAAGGCAGGGAGAAGCACATTTCTGACATCCACTCCCGTCTAGGAGGTTTAGCGAGATGAAGCATAGCAGGTTATGGTAAACACATTATCATTACAACAAGTTATAGCGCTTAGAAAAACAAACCAAGGCTCTAAACACGGTCGGTTTGAGAGCGAGAGCGTTTGATGTGGGTCCACAGCACTTGTTGGTAGCACAGGGAGAAGCAAGGGCCAGACATGTTGTGACTGGTAGTGATAAATTGTTTGATGTTGGGCTCTACTTCCCTGTCTGCACTCCCTCACTTTATCTCCCTCCTTTCCAATTAATTTCTACAGCCCCCCATCTCCATTTTACTGCAGGCTATATTGCAAGCTGTAGACACTGCCTTTGATAGTTTTTCTACTTTTTTTTTTTCTCTGACTTTTTCCTTTCACATTCTTACAAACCAAGACAAATCTGCTTATGGCAAGAAGTCCAGCTTTCATCCTGTTTCCCTAAAGCACGGCTCATAAACGTTAACTGTATCATGCCGCCTCTTATCTCCTCGCTCAGCTCTCACCTCTATAGTATCTAAGTGCACAGAGCTAATCCCTTTGAACCTCAAATGGGGTGATTAAATTAATTCACAAAGCATATAGCAAACCTCCCTTTGCTTCATTGCGGCATTGATATTGATAACAAGATGTGTAATTACCCCTCCCTTCTATTGACCTCAGACACCTCTCATTAAGCCATCATTTAGCGCTTTGATCAGTGAATCTACTCTCAATTCAAAACACACAAACCTGCACGCAACTGTCATAAAGCATGAAGAGCATGAAGAGAGGCGACTGAGAGGCAGACTTCATGTCTATGGATTAATGAGAGGGCAGCATTGCAGGCAATCAGGTACAGACTTTGAGACTGGTTACTCATCCATTGACATATCGAAGACTTCCCCTGTATTCAAATGTTCTCCTCTAATATCAAAGATGCACTATCTATTTCTTATCTAATTGCAACTTGGAACTGGCAGCCGGTGCTTTCAGGGAAATTGTCCCCCTAAAAGCCCTTCCTGAAAACTACTTTCGAAGGCGATCATGCTCTCCACCTATCATCAGTATCAGAGTCCATGCTGTTTCTCCCTTAAGAGATCCCATGTCAGTTTGCCTTCTTCCTTTGAATCCCGTCATAATCAGCCGTTTGAAACAAGTCTCTCATGCTCATCTTATCATTATCGGTTTCATCACTCACCTCCTAAATACAGAGTTGAAGTCAGCCCATTCAAAGCAGCCCGACGAGAACAACAATCTCACTGGATTTTTTAAAACCCTCTATGACTCTTGGCTTTGACTCTTTTTTTTGGCACACAATATTACCAGCTTAAGTGAACGCACGTGAGATATGGTGCTAGGTCCTGTTATCGGCTCAAAACTGAAACTCTGGAATGTGCTTTCCAACTATCAAATCAATTTAGTCCAAATTTTAGAGGAGGGCAAGTGGTGGCCAACGCTGCCCTTCTTGTCTTCTTCTTGGTGATACGATTGTCTGCTGATAGGCCAGGAGTATAACGTAGGTGAGGGTTAAGGGTTTACAATATTGGCTGATACTGATACTCCAGGTGCACCACAGCTGGGACTATCTAGGTCAATTAAATATTTTCCTTTTAATGCTGCCAACATTGGGTTTTGTCTGCTTGTGTTTTTCTCTCTCTCACACAAACACACACACACACACACACACACACACACACACACACACACACACACACGCACACACACTGTTTTCCACATGTCTATATTTTACTCCAGTAATTTCAGAGGTTAACGCCAGGTTAAGTGGTTGACCCTCAGGCTGGACCTCCGAACAGAAGGAGGGATAACATTTCTATTGATGGACCACGGGTGAAAAAGGTCATACATGTATATGTACTTACAGACACAGACACACACCCTCTCTCTGACAATAAGACCTGTTTATCCTCGCCTTCTTCTTTCATCACCGACTCCAATCAGCCATCCTGGCCATGCTACCGTTATGGTGTCCTATCACTACCTGAGATAGTATCCCAAAATATGATGCTGTCTCTGCTGTCTAGGTCTTTATTCTGTCTTCTTTGTCTTTATTATTTTGAGGCAATAGGACATGGTGACACATGGGCTAATCAGCAGTTAGCATGCTTCAGTGGTGCCCTCACAGATCAGCTCTGATAGCGGGGTCGTCTCACCTTTGTTACCACTCCTCCCACTTCTCTCCCATATGTTTGAACTACACACTAGCCTGTTATTGTATCTATGAATCACGTCAATCGAGCTGAATTATGCTGACGTGGAATTTTTATCAACCCAGTCCAGGGGCCAAGAAAAATTCCAACCATCCCCAAATCAAATTAAAAGAAAAAACAGTTGGAGCCACAGCTTGACAAGAGCAAGGCGCCTTTCATTAGAATGAGATTGATGTGGAATGACTAGGAGGCTAAGTGCGGCACACACGTACACACATAAATACGCACACTGATATCATGGAAACTGTTGGTCAATGGCAACTGCCGGTGTTCTGTTGGTGTCTATCAAGAACGTCTGAACATTTCTTTCCTTTTTCAATATCCATCTTCATTTTCGACATAATTATCCATTTGACAAATGAAGTCGGAAAAAAAAGCATGATTCCACTCTAATGCTGTTTTGGCTCCAATGGTGCAGCTAATAGAGAAAGGCTGGTTGGCAGTAGGGTGTGCACATCATACCATGGCCTTAACTACCATGTTTGTTTTCTGAAACTCTAAATTGCTGGCCCTGCTCCCCCCCCCCCCCCCCCCCACTGAAGACATTTATTTTTCTTTGGTGCTACCTATATCTTTGTTTTGTCCAATGCGTCTGTAAGTAATCACTGCGTTTGAACAGGAACCAAAATAAGGTACTTCGGGGTCTTTGCAGAAATGGGCGTAGATCTATTTTACTGGTGTCAGGAACTCAGAAAGGTCGATTGAAACAGTTACCTCTGGAAAAGTAGCTATCGAAATGGTCCCCGGTGACCAGCTTGTGCAATAGAGGAAACTGAAATGGTATCGAAGAAGCAGACCTATCGCCTGCTGAGGGACAACAAATGGGCAGTGTGCATGTTTCTTTACGTGTGCTTAGTGATCTTAGTGCAAATTTAACTCCTTTATCTTGAAATAAGAATGAATATTAGAATGTGCGAGGTCAAAGAGCAGCAGTCACTGCAGACCAGCTCTGTGATCTGTGTCTTCCATGTCTGAAATCTGTATTAACACCTCATGTGACGCAGTCAAAGTCCGTTTGAATGAGTTTTGACTGTGGTTTGAGAGCCATGACTAAATGGCACCACAATAGCTTGGATAAAGATCAGTCCGTTTCGAGTGTATTCTAGTATGCCGATGCGGGTATGCATCTAAGTGTATGTGTGGGTGTGTGTGCTTGTGTTGATAAATACAAGCTCGACTAGAGTTCTAAACTGGGATGAGTGTGAGATTTGGCAGGCGCGGGAGGGGTTGCGTGGTTTGCCACTGCACAGTAATAAGACATGTTGACATGAATATCAGATGTCAGAGGGAGTTTGCTGGGAGCTCTCATCCATTACCATCTGGATGACAGTGGCTTGGAAAGGCAAGCAGAGTGCTTTATCAATATTTCAATATCCTGACACAGATGGAGCAACTCAGCCAGAGGCAGTCTGCATGAGCCCGAAATGTCAGGCAAATGTCACCTGCAGAGCAACGGTGTGAGCAGGAGCATGTCAATCAGTGACTTTTAACTTGTGTGTGTGTTTAATAAAAGTGGGTGGTCTCGAGCTGTGAAGACCAAATATGTGTTTAAACTGAGCTTCCAGCTCATGACCTTGAGAGTCACTCTGTTGGACTGAATGTTATTTATTTGGACATCTTATACACACTCACAAATGACCATTAGGTGCTGTGTTTGATAAACAAACTGATTGGATTGCTTATGTGAATGTGTGTGGTTTCTCTCCCTCGCTGTCCTCAAGGCCCCTCAGAACGAGCCCAATTTACCTCAAGGACATAGAAAATAGCACACGCATCCACACTGCACACACATATGTGCTCATGTGTGCGTATATAATATACACCTTACTATACACACACACACACACACACACACACACATAAACACACTTGCATGCGCACAAGCAAATATACTTTCAGGCTGCACTGGTTGACCCAGTCTCTGTCTCATTCGGTTCAGTCTTTACTCACTCATCAGAGCTCCCAGGATTGGTTAAGGTTTCAGGGTGTGCTTTGGGCCAATAACAACCACAATGAAGGGAATCGAATATTGTTATTTGCATACTGCCCCAGCAGTAACCCCAGAGCAGGAACTCAAGGATGAAGTCATACAGCTCAATCCAAAAACGTAGAATAAAGCAAAAGGCAAAACTTCTCTTAAGAGACTTGTAAATCTTTTCGTTCATGTGCTTAAATTTCACTTTTGACTTGTATAATTTGTTTTCCCTTTTTTGATCTGCGTGTTTCTCTCCTAGGCGTATCTCAGGGAATCAGCTGAGGTATATCTCAGGCCACGCTCTCCAGGGTCTCCACAACCTCAAAGTTCTGTAAGTAACCTTATCCACCCTCCCACCCTACCGCTCTCTGGTGGTTCGGTCCACATCCCAGGTGTGTTGTTCCACTAAAGCATTATGGGGTGATAGAGTTGCGCTCCTGCCTTGGATAAAACACACAGGCCACGCATCATTAACTGTAGTTAAGGTTTATGGGCTGGTTCCTTCATTCTCAAACAAGCCCTGATTCAGTTGTAATCAAGCACACACGCACACACACACGCTCACACACACATGCTCACACACACACACACACACACACATGCTCACACACACACACACACACACACACACACACAGGTGTAATGCAGGGACCTCCCAGTCACACCACCCACCGAGATTACAGAAAGTGACAAAAGAAATCACTTTAAAGTGCCATTCAAAGCTGTTCCCTCAACACTCCATTTCTCCTAGTGTGTTCGTAGCCTTATGATCCATAGCCACCAACTGTTAGCGCTGCAGTGAAATATTAAATCACAAAAAAAGTGCAAAGCAGCCATAAAAACCAAGGCATTTTCTGACGTGTGTCCCCTGCATAAGTTACTGCCGTATTTTGTACTGGGTGAGAGACGAGGGTATTAAGGAGGTTTTCATGGTCCATGGCAACTCAATTCCTCTTAGACCCTCGCTGAGAAAAGTTTGAGAAGCTCTGCCACAGATTATAAATTTAGCTAGAGAATTGTGGTTTGTAATTATAAGGGAATCTGGGGGATTACCAGGCACACAAGTTGATCTGCTTTCACCTTGTGCTGTGAAACTCACCGAAACCAGCCATGAATCCTCGGCTATTATGTCATTACTGCAGAAGGACACACATATCCTGGATTCGTACACAACTGAAAGCATTCATGCTTTGAACTATAACATCCTAGCAAACTTTGGAAGGTCTCTTTGACCTCAGAGCAGCTGAGCTGTTGGTTTCCTTCCTCAGTATGTTAGCTAAAGTCAGACTGTGTTACAAATGGACCGCTGACCATGTGTAGGGTAACCACAAGATGACTTCGTGCTGACTCACATGCACGCACGTGCACGCACACAGGAGGTCATGAACCCAGAGTGGAGTACAAGCTTCCCCAAGGGAATTTCTTTGAAACAGGAAAAGGCTCAATTTGATGTATTTATCATGGCATCATCGTCCCAGTGGAAACATTCCCCCGATCCTCTAAAAACCTGAGCATTTTTTTCTACACTGAAGCATTACAGTATATCTAAATAAATGAATAGATAATAAATAATTCAGACGAAAAACTGTCTCATACTTGGCAGTTGAGGCATCAAGGTTATTTCATGCTCACAAACAAAAGATACTACATTGTTATAATAACTTTACTGCAAGCTAAGATTTAACTGTTGTGACACAAGGCCTCGCAGACTCACAAAGAGGCACCATGATACCACAATAAAGGCTAAATGCTGAGCGCGACACACTGGAGATGCTACGCCTTGTGAGCTAATGTCAGACTACTGGTCACGATAACAAACTTTAAAGAAAGAGGGAGAGAAAGACAGACAGAGTAAGCAAGGGAGGGAGAGGAAAGAGAGAGGGATATTGTTTGCTCGCCACTTCCTCCTCGCGTTTTGCTCCATTCTTCTGAAAATGACATCAGCAGCCCACCCAAGGAGCTTCTCTTTCTCTTTTCTTCTACCCTTCATTCTCTGCTTCTCCTCAAGCTTTCACCGGCCCTTTCCTTTTCGTGTCAGATTTCCCTCATGATGGAATTATTTGTTCTGCTTGATGTGCCCTCACACACACTCTATCACTTACAGAGCTATTACCTACAACTCAATAATCTGTATCTGTCTTTCAGGATGATACAAAACAACCAATTGGAGAGACTTCCTGATGATGCTCCATGGGACCTACCCAACCTTCTATCCCTGTGAGTCTCTCTCTCTCTTACACACACATGCACACTAATTATGTTACTCTACCTCATCTAGCAGGGAATGAAACATCCCCTGGCCACCCACCCACACAACTCAGCTCTAACCGCAGTGCAGGTATAGAGTACTGCTAACATATTGCAGACTATACCCCAATAGTTCTGCCCTGTACTGCCTGACAGTAGGAGCCACAGCCTGACTGTGTCAGTGCAGTTCATGGTAGCATCTGGAAGCCATGAGGGAAACAGCAGACACTGCAGGCCAGGGAGAGCATCTCCAATGAGCTGTGAAACAACCCCATTTTCCATCAATTCCCCCTCTCTTCCTCGTCCGCTCCTCTCCTCCACCACCCATACCGCTATCCCCCTGGCTAATGAGAGTGTTTGGTGGCATAATTGTCTCATCTGTGGGGTCAGTGTACGTGTGTGTGTGTGTGTGTGTCGGCGTGAATGTTTGGGCGGATGCATGTGGACCACCTCATCTGTAATTCCTCACCCCGACCCGTCTCTCCCAACTTTGTACCGCACACATACTCCACATCCCTGCTTTCCAAATTAATAATTCTTTGTAAATACCCGTAAAGCCATTTCCTTCATCTCACAGACAAATTGCTGGAGTTGTAAAATAGAAGCGGCGTGCACATGTAACTCCTCTACCACCTACAACGTTTCCCTGTCTGGTATTAAGCAGGCCTGCTCTCCCTCAACACAGTCACCAAGCCTGCACGCACACATGCCGGTCGCAATTATTACATAATTGCCTGACTGTTCGAGCTGACCGTGATCAATTTGCATCAAGCGAATTTAAGGCCAATGTTACAAATGTGGCAGCAAATAGAGAGCTTGGTAACAGCTGGGTGAATAAAGTGTCTACCTGAGCTTCCAATGCCAGTAAAAAAAAGCACTCAAATAAAGAGCTGATGGGCAGGTTCTTCTGTTCCAGCGTATATTATGTGTTGCTTTATGGTCTTGATTTATAGCAGGGAGTCTCCCCTACGGGTGCAGCAGTGTGTTTGACAGCTCTGGAGGTATATGCTAGAGATGTCGCTTTCATCCAGCTTTTCTAATTAGACAATTCACATAAAAATATTGTGATGGAAACATGGTGTAATAAGAGTAGCGTGGGTCATTTAAGAAATCGCTGCAGTACAAGCGCAGCGACTGTGTGGTGGACAGCGGATGTGCTCTGAGCAGACAGGTGTTGGCAATCAGAGCAGAGAAGGAATTGAGAATTAAGTTGTCTGGTAGTAGTAAATGAACAGTGTAGGTTTCAGTTTGTAGATGAATAAATGTGGCAGCTCCTCAAAACTCAACAAAGCTTCATGATTCAACCGTTTTGAATCACGTTTTTGTTACGTACAGTTTAAGAACAAGCTGCATAAATCTGTGCAGCAGATCAAGAGAAAACACTATTTCAGCTAACTATTTGGAGATTAAGTGACACTATTTTGCCAAAAAATGCATCATTCAGATGAGATTGAAATTAACAACATGGATTTAGGTTTAAATAACAATTTAACCGTTAATAGCAATTACTTCTATTAGAATAAATCGTCAACTAAAATGTCATGACAGCCCTACCTACAGACAACCACTACGGCTCAGCTCACCTGTGTGTATGTGGAATTTTAGGATTATGACTGTTTTCAGTTCATGTGTATGTGTGCACAAGCAGGTGTGTGTGTGTGTGTGGTCTCTAAATTTTTTCACATAGGGAGCTCTCAAGTAATTAAACACACAAACACACACACACAGACACATACACACACACACACACACACACACACACACACAGTACAGACATACACAGAGCCAGGTTATAGAGACGCACCTTGTCATTACAGTAATGATAAGCCCAGCGGAGAAAGATTACTGGCAAGGCTTTGGAGAGTGAAGCTTGTTGGCGCCTTTCACTGACATAAAACACAGGTAAAAAGAGAGAGAGACAGAACATGGGTTTTAAATATGTTTAAATGTATAAAGGAGGCTTTCATCTAAAATAAATCTCGCTCTTAATCTCAGACACAAATCCTTCTGTCAGCAGTGAACTCTGTCAGCAGTGAGTCAAGAAATTTGTCTCACTGTTTGGAACAGTCTAATTGCAACACACAATGTTGAGTGCTGTTGTTGTTTAGTTATGAGGAGACGGACAGTGTTTTGGGTCACGACCCACAGGTTAAGCATCGTAATCACCACTGATGAGTTGCACAAGCCACATGAATCAAAATATCCCTGTTTTTATAGATTTGACTCGATGGCAGTGAAACACGCCTCTTCAAGTTCCTCGTTGTATAAAATGTTGGCCATCTGGAGAATTGAACTGGGAGGCATGTCCACAGAACTCCTGGATCATTTAAGAGAACTTTCTCTTTCTGTCTCCATTTCTCTCTCCTGTAATCGTGCCTCAGACTTTGATGTGATGGACAGGAAATAGTTGCTGCTTTATTGGCTTCTGTGGAACATTCCTGGTTCGGTCTGGACCTTCTGGAGACCTGGCAGGTCCACCCAGAGGAGCAATTATTATTTTGCCCTGGAGAACAAAACAGAAAGTTGAAGGGTCTTCCGTAGCTTTCATCCTGCGATTTGGGTCAGGGACAAACAATGTCCACAGTTGGAGTGCACAGGATGCACAAGGATGATGTTTAGCACCGAACAAATTGTGTGCTCAGGAAGTAGACAAGATGAAAATTTCTTGAAGCTGTTTGTGTGCGCGCATACACGCATTCATACGTATTTACATTTATGCTGGAGGGTGTTTCCCTGTGTGCCTGAGCATCTGCCAGTGTATACAGTTGTCTCTCCTGATGGAACAATTCCCTGGGGAGAAAAGCCCAGAGTTCAGAGTTCAAGTTCAGATTTCACTTTGATGATGCTGTTTGTTTGGTGAAGCCTCCGAGGGTTGAGGAGGCCGAGGAGGAGCCGTAGCACCAGAATCAAAGAACCACGGTAGAAGATTGATAAGAGAGGATGTTTGAAAGACGAACAAGAGTTAAGGAGTGAGACGCAAAAGGGGTTCGCAGCGGCTGGGAGTGCATCAATGAAGATGTAAGAAACAAAATGTGAGTGTGAGAGGGGCCGGAGGGAGGAAAGGGAGATTAATGAATGAGTGTGAAGGGCCAAAGAAAGAAGAATAGCGAGAGGAAGTGGTCTCAGCTTGTCAACTCTGCCCCGAGGGGATCATTCATCACTATGGACAGTGTGTATGCATGTGTGTATGGCGGCGTGTGTGTCACAGTCCACACTCGTTGCCTGTGGGTTGAGGACACCGAGTGAGAGAGGGGACAAAGGTTTGTTAGGTTTGAAGAGATGAAAGCACATGTGTGTCCGGTGTTGTGTTTGTGTATGAGTGGTGGAAACGTCAAAGACTGATGGCGACAGCGAGACTCTAATGGAAAGAGTAAATGAGGGAGGAACAGCTGAAGAAGCGTCTTAAACTGTTCCTCTTTCCGTCTTTCCCCTTTCCCCGGACATTGAGGGAAGTCTGCTCACACAACAAAATTAGAATGAGGTAGAATAAAACAGGCCCGTCACAACTGTTCCTACACGTTTATGTTTTTCTCATCTTACATTCATTACGTGCATGCCTGTGCTGGTGAAGCTAGACATGGCTTATTTAGTATGGGAATAAATCATAATGAGGAGCTTCAAAGACGCTGCAGCAAAGATGAAAGACGGAGAATAAAAGATGTATAATTCTCATAATAACCTTCCTGTAAGCCAAAGTGTTTCATTGCCGCGACATACAACCACTAATGCACGCACAAGCACGGTTCCACAAAAGCAAACAAACTGTACTTAAACTTGGTGATTATCTCGCTTAGCTCAGTTCCTCTCACCCTGCAGGCGTCTCGATGCTAACCTGTTGTCTGAGGTTCCTGCCGGGGCCTTTAGAGGGGTTCGCGCCCTAAGACACCTGTGGTTGGACGACAACTCCCTCACAGAGATCCCAGGGACGGCCCTGGACTCTCTGCCCTCCCTGCAGGCCATGACGCTGGCCCTCAACCACATCACACATATCCCAGATTATGCATTCACCAACCTCTCCGCCCTTGTCGTTCTGTAAGTGACATCTTGATTTGTTTACCGTCTGGGTTTCTCAACTTACCAGAGAAAATATTCATTCCGTTGACTTAGAACGGGGCGGTGATGATTGCAGCGTGGAAACATTTTAGAGTCGGTCATTTCTGATTTGTAAAATATTTGTGCTCTTTTTCCAGGCATCTTCATAACAACCACATCCAGAGCATGGGTGCGAGATGTTTTGAAGGTTTACACAGTCTGGAGACACTGTGAGTATCACACACATAATCACAGGCACACGCATGCTTTTTGGATAGAGGTTACTATTGCAAGTTAAACTCAAGACATTTTCACTACCTCTCTCTCTCTCTCTCTCACACACACACACGCACACTTAAATTTCATTATTTCCCCCAAACATCATTGCTGGCGTCGTGATGATAAAGTATCAGCAAGTATCAACGTTAACTCTGTATGGTTGTCTTTCAATCACAATCAATGAAGAACTCCCTATAACTTCATGAAGGTCAATTGTCTGTGTTTGAATGCAGCATTATTTCTTTTTGGTGTTTGGTGTTACTTGAAACTCCTGAAATGATTGTGTTTTTATAAATCTCATGTACCAAGTCGGCCAAAGAATAATGAAGTGCAGCGCTAAGTCATAATGATGAATGTCCTGGTAATTTTCAGCAGGTGCTTTCTCAAAACCATAACCAACAAATGAGCGAAGATGGAAAGTTTCTCATTGATTATCTTGAAGTAACACCAACAGATTCCTCTATGATTTGTAAAAGTGCTTGCCAAGCAGCGCTGAGGTCAAACACGGCTCAGCCTGGCTACAGGAGAGCTGTTTGAGCGTACGTGCCGCAGGTTTGATAACTGCATCGTAACCACACACCAATATGGAAACCACAGGAAACTGAGAGCCTCATGACAGAGGTGGAGAAAGAAAGGGAGAGAAATGCACACAGTTCAACTGTGTCTCCTGCAACATTCATGGTGGTCTGATGAAAACCGTTTCTGGCATGCTGCTTAACAACCTGTTGAAATGTAAAAGAAAAATCATGCGTTCCTTTTTTTATGAGCACATGTGTGGGCACATGCGTGTGTGTGCGCAGATAAGCAAGTACTTCTTTCTGCCTGTGCCCTAAAAAGCACATGGCCAGCTTAACACCCAATTTAAAAGCCATTATCCATGCTGGGAAATGTGAGGGAACAGGGTGTAAGTCAGGGAAGCCATACTTAAAGGGATGAAGGGAAACTAGAGAATGAGAAAGAGAGGGATGGAGCTCTCTGGACAAGAATAGTGTGTGTTAAAGTGTTTGGGCCGTCAGCGGCGAGCAGAGACAGATGATTCAGCGGGATAAGATGACAGGTGTCATTGACGTGGGGATTGCGCCGGTATGAGGGGTTAATCTCTCACAGCGGCTTCGCTTATGAGAAATACGAGAGACCATCTGCATCACTACAACCCTCCCCAACCCTTGTGTGTATTGTAAAATCATTACTACGAGGAGCCGTCCAGGGGACTGCTGGAAAACATAACAGCATATGCAAACAAGACGGAGCAGACATTTCACAGTATCCACTGATACTTTGGGAAAACACACACATATCTAGAAGTACTTCATCAAGGGCATTCACTTGGAACGAATAAAAACAAACCCAGCAGACTATGACTTAGTACTTTTAGATATCCTTTGACCTGGGCGGCTAAGAATCTTCCACGACAGCACGCAGACCCCGGCACATGCCTTAATATGGCAAAAGGCATACTATATAAGCACAAACATGTACACTGCACACTTTTCCCATGTTCTGAAGCATATCTACAGTACATACTCAAGTACAGATAAGAGATACAATAAAAAAAAAAAAATTTTCCTTCCACCTGCGTATGAGCTGCGTCAACTAAACTGTGGCAATGATTGTTTTGATGCAGCGTTTCCTTGGTAACTAATCAGAGACAGACCTAAATAGTCGGGTCAGAGCAGCAAAGGTCAAGGGTCAAATCCAAACCTCACACTCTACAGCTGTCAGCCGCTCAGAGTGGAGAGGAAATGGCTGCGCATACATATGCAATCAGGCACACTTTCTCACACACGGAAAAAACTGAATATCAAATATGGTTGAATTATGATTGCAGAGAAGTAAAACCTCCATCATGCCGTGGACTTTTTCAATATACTTTTCAATCACGATTGTTTATCTTCTTCTCTCCCTCTCAGGGATTTAAACTACAATGATCTGCAGGAGTTCCCTGTGGCCATCAGGACACTGAGTAAGCTTCAGGAACTGTGAGTACATAGACAGACACACACACACACACACACACACACACACCTGCCTGACATGACTATCATGGTTGCGTTATCCCAAGTAATCCCGTTAAGTGATTTTAATGTGGCACTCGGATACAATCTCTCTCGCCCTAAGCAGGTGCTGGCTACACACCCACGCACTCACTCGCCTGCACTTACACACAGACGTGCACGCACGCACACACACACAAACCATGTTTTCCCTCAGCTTCAGCAGATGTTCCACAGCGTGCATATATGACACAGATACAGCATGTGTGTGCGTGTTTACATCTCATTTATCCCAAAATGTTTTTCAGCTGTGCAGTGGCAGGTGCAACATGAGGACATATGACTTGCCTCTCGGTCTTCTAAACTCACACACACATTCACAAAATCAGAAACATATTGATAATCTCTCTGACTAAATATGTTTTTATATTTGCAGGGGCTTCCATAACAACAATATCAAAGCCATCCCTGAGAGGGCCTTCGTGGGAAACCCTCAGCTCCAAACCATGTGAGCTTAATGCTTCATGCTACAATGTGCACATATTGTATTAAATAAACACATCATTTATATTTCATGTCAACATCATGTTCAGCGCAACTCATTCCTAAACACAAATGAATCAAAATATGTCGGAATCAATCTTCTCTTTCTTTCTTTCCTGCAGTCATTTCTATGAAAACCCCATCCAGTTTGTGGGAAAGTCCGCTTTCCAGTTCTTACCCAAGTTGCACACACTGTGAGTATGCGGTCAGTAGGAACCATTCCAGTCAGTTAGCCCAAACACTGTTTAAATCATCCTCCGTCCCTAGCAGTGAGAGTTGAATGGACATGTGTAATGGCCTACTGAATGATGTTGTGTTAGCGTATTGCTGTGCTCTGTGCTGATGTGGTGATGTGAGAGAGTGTGTTGTAAGAACATGTTGAATGGTGTGACTTATGATGTCTTGTGAGACCGCCAAAACAGCCTGTGTTGATGTTGGAGGAACAGTTTGATGGCTAAAATGAGCTGTTAGACAAAGTCTGTGTGTGTGTTTGTGTGTAAGTATGCGTCTGGGTATGTTTGTGTGTGTGTGAGTGTGTGAGAGAGAGAGAGAGAGAGAGCGATAGAGAGAGAGAGATTTCTGACACTTTTTTTCCTTGTTGCTGCAGTTCTCTTAATGGGGCAACCCAGATTCAAGAGTTTCCCGATCTGAAAGGAACCACCAGCCTGGAAATTCTGTAAGTGTCTCCTTTATCCCCACAATCACACGCACAGTAGTATTTCATCTAGTGGGGATTCATCACATACAATAGCAAAGAATTGGAGAAGACAGAGATACAATCCTAGTCCAAATACATAAGAGAAAAAGAGAGGAGAGAGATAAGAATAAGCAGAGAGAAAAAGAGAGAGAATATGTGTGTTTTAGGATTCTAGGAGAGAAAGGGACGGTGCAGGACACTCAGAAAGGGAGGGGGAAGCTAGTTATGCCAGCCAGTGACAGGTTTGGCGAACCTACTCAGCTTTCTGTCTGACCAAGTTAGACTCACAGAACTGGGGAATCCTTTCGCTTGCTTGCACTTCAACAATGATCAGAGGATTCTCATTTTCTCTATAGGACGCTGACTCGGGCCGGTCTCACAGCTCTCCCTCTGGATCTGTGTGAGCAGCTGCCTCGCCTCAGAGTGCTGTGAGTACACACACACACACACACACATGGGAGGGAGGGGGGTGAGAGGTATAAAAACTGATACACAAAACTCAACTGTGGAGAGTTGTGCCACCAAGCTAACATTTGTACAATAACTGTGCGATGAAATCCAATCACCCACCCCACCCCAAAAAAATGACTGTCCTGCTATATTGCCTGGCTCACAGAGCCGACTGTTAACTCAAATAATCCTGTCACCCCCATCATTTCCCAGGCTATAAATCCACAGCTGGTCACTGTGTTTATATGTGCTTTGTGTGTACGCTTTGTGAATTGTTGTAGGGAGCTGTCTTACAACCAGATTGAAGATCTGCCCAGTTTTTACCACTGCTCTGCACTGCAAGAGATGTGAGTTCAACACGCAACAACAACACACACATATGCATCCAAATCAACATTTTAATCTGTTTACCTGCACTTTTTCCATTATTCTCATGGTTACCACCCTTGTATTTTTCCCCAACAGAGGGCTCCAGCACAACCAAATCAGGAGGATAGAGTCAAGCACCTTCCAGCAGCTCACCTCTCTCAGAGCACTGTAAGTCAACCTTTGTCGTAGCTGTTCAAATGCATCGTCTAGATCAGTGGTTGAAATCAGGACCCCCACCAAGGGGTCGCAAGATATCTGAGGTTCCAACGGATGATTCAACAGGAAAAGAAAGATGAAAAACAAAACATTCTTCTCCACAAAGCTTTTTTTCCTTCTTAACTACATGATAGTTTTATCTGTAAAAATATCTGAATGAAACAATCTGTGGAAGGAAAATCACTCCTCGTATAATGAGATGTTTCAAGTAGACATTGGTTCATTTTAAAGGGTCATGAGCCGAAAAGGTTAAGAAGCATGGGTCAGGATTAAACTATGGAGACGTATGACCCATTACTGACATCTAGTGGTGATGGAGATACAATATTCACAGTGTATTTACAATTATTTTCTTTCCACTTTACTTTGACTTATTTCAGTGATCTGAGCTGTAATATGATCGAGTGGATCCACCTGGACGCCTTTGCCTCGCTTCACTCCTTGATCAAACTGTGAGTAAACACAGATACATTTCAATCACTAAGACTCTTCTCCCTTTCATCTGGTCCTTCTGAAGTGAAGGCATTCCGAATTTGTGCATCTTTAATTAAAGTTAAGCTGTGCTTCAGAGCCTTCGCCTTATACAAACACTCCATACTCGACTGTGTGTGCTGCGGAAAACATGCTGTCTTTGGCTGAGTCTACAGAGAACACTGATATGCATTTATTGTTTGAAAAACCCCTCTGTGTGGCCAGGAGATTCTTCTCAGGTCATGCCAATACAAACTGCTCCATTGTGTGAAGTATGCGTATCGCTAAACAAGCAGATACACTACATCTGACAGGAAGTGTTATCTAAAGGGAATCTGATAGAGCGTTGTCTGAACAGTTTAAAACATCTATGAGACAAGGCCTTTTTGTTACCATGGATGACCCTCGGCAATAAGGGAAATGAAAACACATTTTGTGAACACTGACTTGGCCTGATCTGACACACACCCTCTTCTGTTTCTTTCTCAATTTCGATTCCATATTTATTTCAGGGACCTGACGGAGAACCGCCTCAGCTCAGTGCCTGTTGCCGGTTTGGGGGGTCTCACCCATCTCAAGCTGAGGGGGAACACTGAACTATATGAGGCCTTCAGTCCTGACTACTTCCCCCGTATGAGGTAACACACACACACACACACCATCATACATTCTTTTCTCTCTTTCTTAAGGTTTATTTATATGTTTTATTTCTCATCATAAACTTACATAAGATGACTACTTACCCAGGTGTGTAACCTGTGGCTGTAAAGAACAATGAATCCCTTCCCATCCCTTCAATTATCCTTCCGCTCCCAATTTTTCTTCAATACACCAAATATATCTTCAATATACCAAAAGCAGCCATGGTTGACAAAGCACTAATTACACTGTATCCCTGCAAGCCATTCCTGAACTGAACTCCAACAATGAGGGAGCATTTGTCAGCAGCAAGTTAATTCCTGTTACAAAGATCCCTGAAGGCCTGGAAAGGTGCGGTGAAAATAGAGAGCCAGTTTCAAATATATAAGAGATGGCAGGTGATCAAATGGCAAAGTCATTACTGTAGATCATCAATACAGTAAATATTTGCGTACAACCATCCACAACAAGGTCAGCTGATCCAGACCTCAGAAACGTTTCCCCTAGAGATTGTGGGTCATTTTACTTGATTTTTCACATTTTTCACAACAGATTCATAACCACTTGAGGATGCTTTGAAGTGTTAATGTGAATATTCAACATTGTATGTAAAAGTTAAGCAAGCAATGCTCAAGCTCACATTAAAATGAATATGTGCACCTTTCTTTGTGCTCTTGTTGAACCATCTGCGGTGGCATAGTTCTTCCTGTCTTTTGTCAATACTGTTTCATCTGTTGGTTGCAGGGTAATAGAGATGCCTTACGCCTACCAGTGCTGTGTGTATGGTTCCTGTGATAGCTACAAGACAGTCGGCCAATGGGACACCGAGCAGAGCAACACTGACGAGGACCTACACAGGAGGACCGTGGCTATGTACCCTATCCACGCGGACACACACTGTAAGAAAGCACTCCATTACAATATCTGTGTGAGCACATGTGCAGTATACCGCACATGGTACACACCAGGGACAGAGGGGTAGAGTTATAGACAGGAATCTGAGCCCAACATGTGTGTGCTCATTGCCGAACTATTGACACAAGCCCACTTGAAACATGTCAGAGCGTCGCTGAAACACACTTACACTTGAGTAGTGAAATATAAACACCAATAAACCAAAATTAAGCTGAAATCAAAACCATTATACCTACACCATTAAAACCAAAATTAAACAAGTGTGCGGTGTATCAAAAGCTCCAACAACAAAAGATGATTCAACCATGACGTATCACTGATTCAAATTTATTCGCCTAAAATTGTAAGAAAAACAGTCATGATGATCAAATTTCATGCAAGTGCCAATTACCTTCGACAATTATTTTTGTCTATTTCATTACAAAAGAATGTTAGGTCACCTCCTTCATTGCACCAGCCCCATGAAGCCAGTGCCACACACAAGCTAACATGCTGTGTGTATATGCACGGCTGCAGAATAAGCCGTCACAAAACCTTACACAAACTAAACAATGCTTTATTCCAGATGACCCTGACCTGGAGGAGTTCCAACTAGAAATAGAGGAATCCAAACTACAGACCAGTGTCCAATGCTCACCCACTCCAGGTAACTTACAAATTCAGTGATGGTCAGGCTGATAGTTTTGTCACTACAGTGTAAGGAAATTGATGCATGAATTCACCATTTATTTGTTTGTTTATCTGCGGTTGATGATTCATGTGTTGCAGGTCCTTTCCGTCCCTGTGACTCTCTGTTGGGCAGCTGGCTGGTTCGTGTGGGCTTGTGGTCCATCTCCTTGGTGTCTCTTCTGGGGAACTCCCTCCTGCTCCTCTCCCTCTTCGGCTCACCCGGCTACCTGTCACCGCTCCGCTTCACCGTGGCCTGCATGGGTGCTTCCAACCTGCTAACGGGCGTGTGCACGTGCACCCTGGCCCTCGTGGACGCTCTAACCTTGGGAGAGTTCGGTCACCACGGTGCCCGCTGGGAGGCGGGTCCTGGCTGTCAAGCCACGGGATGGGTCTGGGTGTTTGCGTCTGAAGCAAGCGTGCTGCTGCTGACTCTGGCAGCTGTGCAGTGTGGCGTGAGCGTGACATGTGCCCGTGCCTTTGGGAAGTCCCCATCCCTTGGGAGTGTGCGTACATGTGCACTTGTCTGCCTAACTCTCTCCCTCACTCTTGCTTCTCTCCCACTGGTAGGAGTCGGGGAGTACGGGTCCTCACCTTTCTGCCTTCCCTCACCCCTGCCACCCCCATCCTCTCGACTACCATCCTCCCTTGGCTTTCCCTTGGCGCTTATTATGATGAACACCCTGTGCTTGCTTATAGTCACAGGCTCATACATTCGCCTTTACTGGGAGTTACTTAGGGGAGAGTGTGAGGGCTTGTGGGACTGTGCTATGATTAAACATGTTGCCTGGCTAATATTTACCAATGGCCTCCTCTATGTACCGGTAGCTTTTCTCTCCCTCTGCTCCCTGCTGGGTCTCCTATCTCTGGGCGAGGAAGTGCTAAAATCAGTTCTCCTGCTTCTCCAGCCCTTGCCTGCCTGCCTCAACCCCCTCCTCTTCCTACTTTTTACACGAGACCACACCCAGTTCTTCTTCTGGCCTCACCCCAAAGCGCGTCCACAGCTACGCCGGGACCGCACACTGGACTCGCTGGTTTCTGTGGAGACAGAGAAAAGCTCCTGCTCCGATTTGTCGACACAGGTGTCACTTGCTGATGTCGACGCCCTTTACAGTGGCGGGTCCTCTCTCCAACCCCAACTGGATCCCATCAGGTTTTCCCACTGCTCCTCTACTTCCTCTGTTCCTCTCATCCCTTGCCAGATTCCCACAGCCAGAGATAGAGACAGGGTGACGGAAGGAGGGAGCCTGAATGACGAGGAATGTCTCAAGAGTTTAGATCAAGACGTGATTCATAACACTTGCTCCCTGTATCACTCAGCCATGAGTCCCTCTCTCCCCTCTCATCCATGAGCCTCCAAGCTAGCTGGGACACTATGGACACTAAAGGACCATCATCAAACAGCAAGACCCTCTCGGGGTTATCAATCCTCCAGAACCTCAGAATGAGTCCACACAGAGACTGTAGAGTACTCTAGAGAAGTCTATGAGAACACAACAAAGTGCCTCTGAAAATGGAGAGTGCAACTAAAAGCTCCCTTCAATGTAAAGACTATTAAAGGAAACACCCCACTACAACATGTCTGTTAAAATAAAGGACAATTTCAGACATTACCCAGTGGACTGTTTGAGTCATGGACTCGCATGACAAAAAGAAAGCTCAAACAAAAGCTGTTAACTACATGGAAAACCTAAGCATCTGACAAATCAATGGTTAAGCCAGGGGGAATTAAGGTAGAACCAGTAGAATTTTAAGTGTAAATGTTTTTTTTCTGAAATGTGATCATGAGACATGCAGCTTAGAGGTTACAGATTGTTTGGTTATATTTTAAGAGGAGTTATCTTATTATTTTTATAAATATAAGTTCTATGCTATTGCTAAGGTCTGTTTCAAAGAAAGGGAGTCATTATCGGACACACAAGGACATTTGTTTTTACCAGAGTAAGCTACCGTTTTTCATTCACGGAAATGTTATAGTCAGATATTTCTTTGCAATTGTGTAATAGCGGTTATGAGAATGTTATTCTTTGTGGCAGCAAAATGCAACAGATTCATAGTTTGCATGATTTTTTTTTTTTTCTTAAATATGCAAATCTGCCCAAATACGAGGCATGCAGTTATACAGACTGAATGGGATGTAGCTATCTTTCCACAGACACTACAGTAGGCTAGCAATATGTACATACAATGGAACTACCTCTGAACTAGCATGGTATTGACTCACTACAGCCTTATGATGTTTGTCTCCCTTTTTATATGATAAACAGCAAATATATAATTTTATATATTAAGAAATAAATCCTTAGTTTGTAAAAATACAACTTGCTATTTAGGATGTACATACTTTGTATACAACTGGTATGCATATGTTTGAATAAATCCATTATCTTCATACTGTATATACCATCAACCACTTCACTTATGCTACTACTGTGAAACACAAATGCTCACAACACGAGAAGTCTGTAAAACATTAAATCAGTTCCATCAATTAGTGTTAAAATAAACTTTAATATCACGACACAAACATAAAAAAGTATACATATAAATATGTGGGTATTTCTGGATTAAGAAAAGTAATACATGCATAGTGAAATCAAGTGTGTATTGGCACTGATTAAAAGTTAAAAATCATACTCTTTCCAACCAGGTGTATAAGGAATGTTATGTCCGGAGAAGAGAGACCTGTGGCTCTTACAAGCGAGATGGAAGCTACACACAGCTCTTCTTTGGTGGCTCCACTGCCTCCTGGTGTGTCCCGAAAGCCTCTCTTTTGCGGGATGAAGCTTTCTGATCTGGAGTATTTTCTTTGCCTTCCACGACTCCCTGAACAAAGACGATTCAAAAAAATATTTTAGACAATGACATGACATTGCCGATATATAGTCCCCCACATCCCCAAACTGAAAATGGTGAAATGTGGAGGTCACATTTGAATATAAATCATCAAACAGTCTGCATCACTTTGTTGTAAGTCAATCTTACATTCTATTGAGGGACAACAGCACCACCTTGTGGGCAAAATATAACACGACATAGAACCAATGCCATGACGGACAGTACAGTACTGTGGAGGAAGTGACAATAATCATAACACCCACAAAGAAAAATGGAACCTACCCGAGGTCAGTACATAATGTAAATAAATCGTTGAAGAGGAAATCTGTTTTGATCATGTACAAGAGTAAATGCATTCCAACTGCTTCACCCATAAATCAGAAAGACTTACCATGTTCTTCTGAACAGCATGTTCTTGTGTCCACTTCCTGGCCTTCTCCGTGAACAGCTGTTTGTTGTATTTGAACTCTGATGACTGCATTCAAAAAAACGTGAGCGTCTCTTTAAATGTGTATACGCCAGAAATACGCAACAGATCACAATTCAAATGTGCTCTACTGCAATTTAAAAACCGCAAGAGGCTGTATTTTTGTGACAAGAAGTAAAGGTGTCTCAGACTGAAATCTAATCTGGTATTTAACAAAACCTCTGGCTTGTAATAAAAACGCATGCTGGAAAAAATATTCAATTATTTTTCAGGTGCACATTTGAAGCATAGTGTTATTTAGTGCTCAGTTGCTCTAATGTACAAAAAAAACAGCTCTACTGTCACATATACATTTGTATTACAATATTCACAAAAAAAAAAAAAAAAACACTTGAGTGTGATTGAGTTTCAACAGTATGTTACTCCTGCAGACAGCATGATAGCTGTGTATGCAACATTATGTGTGACTCACTATATCGGCCATGAGTGGGTCATCTGGATTGGGCTCAGTCATGAGGAGCTGAATGGAGCTGAGGACTGTGGAGATGTTTAGGGATGGCTTCCAGGCACCCTTAATAACAATTAAAAAAATAAAAATAAAAATCTGACCGTAGACAAACAAAACCAGATGATGGATGTGAATTTGAAACAGCTTTGTTTGTTGTTGTTGATAAATCCAACCTTTGGTGGGAGTTTGAGGGCATCATGGCAGATACGTCCTGAATTGTCGATGTTTGGGTGGTAGATGGGGGTCAAGAACCGCATTTTGGGCGGTTCAAATGGGTACCTAGAAGAGGAAAACGGCAGGTCAGTCCTACTAGACTGTGTTTATAACATGAAAATGGGAGAGAGAACATACAAACGTTAAAGCTTTGAGAAAATGTACCTCTCTGGGACATTAATCTGCAAGGAGAAGAGTCCACCTTCATATGGAGTCCCTGTTCCGCCCACTATCTCTGCAAGTCAAAAACATGATCAGGTGTAGCTAGAACACATATTGAGCTTGTCACATATGTGGTAAACTGTTGAGAACATATTCTGCGACTACTTACGTGCCCGGATGTCGTCTATCCGCTCCTCGGCCTGCCAGCATGTTATCCCTGGAGGTGGCTCGGTGCTCAGCATCTGAAGCTCACGCTTCAAACGGGAAGCCCTCTGCATTCTGGGAAAAAAATGGAGTGAATGAGTCTTGATTAATTATGCAACATAAACAAAGTAGTGATATCGGACCGGCGTGTATCTATGTCAATAGTAACAAAGTAGCACATCACAGCGTCTTAAATAAAGGAATGCATCTATTTTATCTCGTCCCATTTTGTTCTTTGGATACATGCAAGGCTTTTGAGAGGACAATAAAGTGATTTCGTATTTGCTGGTGTACCCTGAAACTGATATTATGGCCAATGTTAGGCTATAGCGTTATATATACACACACACACACCAGTGATATGAACCACATACCACTCTGATTAAACGACATAAACCACTGATGTGAACCTTCAAGAGGTACCTGCCTGCAGGAAACGGTACATGCCGTTGGGAAAGTAGTGGTTTACCCCTCCAGGGATCGGTATATACCGCTGTGAACACGGTCATACCATCGGCCACTTTTCCATCTCGGCGTCACTCATTTATGTGTTCGTTTTGACCAGACTAGCCTGTTGCTACGTCTGCTGACGTTAACGCACGACTTCTTTGAGAAGCTAACAACCACACCGTAGTCAAAATAAGATGTTATTTACTCGATATTAACTCACAATCACTTACTTTTGCTCCGGTTTCAGCAGCTGTCGTTCACTTAACAGCCGCTGTCACAGCTCAACTACACTACTCACTTCAAAACACGGTGGGAGGACAGACGACGTGAGTCCGTTTTGGATTTCCCTCTTCTTCTTCTTCTTCTTCTTCTTCTTCTTCTTCTTCTTCTTCTTCTTCTTCTTCTTCGTGTATTGGTGGTTGGCAAACTAGCTTAGAGCTGCATTACCGCCAACAGCAGGACTGGAGTGTGGGACAATAAATAAGATAACATTTGTTTTAGCTGTTTCTTTTAAAGACTTGATGATATCACAATAAATATTGCCTGCTGTTTCCCCTAAGGGACCCGATGATGAAAATTCATGGTGTTCTTTCCATCCTTAGAGCTTCAATAAAGTGATTTCTATTGATATTGTTTTTTTTCTACAATTATGTACATAGTGTACATGTGCAGAGTTTGAATGTTTCTGTTTGGCTACAGTTTTTACATTTTCTTGCCTATTTAATATAATGTATGGTTCGGACCGTGAGCCTATTCTCAGATGATTGATGATGTTTTCTTCCCTTCGTTTCAAGCCCAGCGTCCTCCCAGCACCAACATGTCTTTGTATATTATATAGATGTTCTCTGACTGTTTGTTTGGCCAGAATATCCACACATGCTTATTTTCCTCCACACCAACATGAGCAGGAACCCAAAGGAAGCAGGTGGCTTCCTTAATTTCCATCCTGTACATTATAAGGAATATTTCCTTTATAATATCAGTTCTCACTGATGATCTGCCAGATGTTGTGGTTTTTATTGTTGACAAACTGTGAATAGAAACAGAGTTTGGAAAATGCTGATCCAAATAATTCTGGATTACACACAATACTGTAAATTGCTCTGACTCGTCCTTCAATTCCTGCTGTACGTTAAGGTCTATATTTGGAAAGGGGAATAACCAGGGAGGAATTTAAGAAATTGTGCGGTAATTGAAGTCATCCGATTTTCTGCCATTGCAACACCAATCCACCCAAAAGTTATGAAATTTGTCTCATTGTGTACCTGCAGTCTGTTCAAATGTTCTTGCCAGGATGTGTATCATATTGTCCCTGGAGAATAACCCAGTATATACCAGCATTAACTTCACTGTTCTGATCCTCAAAGGAATATCTCCCATTTCCATTTGAATTGCTGATTTTCTTCTTTTTTTGTTTAATGGCGACTGATATCCAAAATGTCCTTAGAAAAAAACAATTAATTTGTCTCTTCTTGTTTTTATCATGTATTTATTTATTACAAAACTTTACAACATTCCTATCTTTAAAAAGTACAACTTGACTCATAAATGTAACCATACAAAACCTACTAATCACAAAAGTGGGTAGACCGCACACAATCTCAAACTTACAGTTTGATTTCAATCAGATTTTGTGGCAGTAGCATAGATAGCCTGAATAGTAATGTGTTTGTGCTGTATGTCTTCCATTCTGACATCAGTGAAGTTAGTGTCTCTCAGAGCTGTCATGTAGGCCTCTGGGCGCCAGTTCTCCGCTGGCAACACTCGCTTTGCTGCGATAGCAGCAACACTTGACAGCCTCAACACGGTCACCATCACACCGCCTGGGTGAGTTCAGGAGAGAACAAAATAATGACTATCGCACAGAGCAGCATTAATACAAGAAAGCGATTGCTCAGAAAGTCAAAGTGAATATGAGTGAGTATGAAATAATTCTGAGACAGGTTATATTTTGAATTTGTTGGTCTTACTGACAACATCGTGTCCTACCTGGTTTCATTACACGGTGTATCTCTGTGGCTCCCTTCCTGAGATCAGGCCAGAAGTAGTAGCAGTTACAATGAAAGACTCTATCCACAAGGCTGTCTGCCAGAGGCATTGCTGCTATATCACAGTGGTGTAAAGTCACTTTCCCGCTGGCCACAAATTCCTTCAATCGCTCACTTGCCGTCTGTAAGAACAGAAAAAGAGAAATATTCTACTCTTCCAAAAGTGAGTCATGTCTGCCCCCAGAAATAGGCAATACAGTCCCAGACTAGCGGCCTAGTTAAAGTTATCCCAGCTTTTGTCTATAATTGTCGTGTTCCTTACAGAGAGGCGTACAGTATGTGTGTGGCTATAGGCATGATAGAAGAGCTTGTTTATGCGTCTTGTGATTTGTTCTTTTAAGACATATACGTTTGTAACAATCGTCAAGCCATGCATGTGATAAATAAACTCTAATTTAAATACTTTATTCCACTCTGTCAGTATTCATACTTCACCTGATGCATGTATGCTGAGTAATCCACCCCTATAAGGCGGCCTGTGGGCTCTGTGAGCAGTTTGGCTGCCGACTGCAGACCCAGACCAGGGCCGTGACCCAGCTCCAGCACTGTGTCCCCAGGTTGAATCCCACACAGCTGCACAGCACTCTCTTCAAGAATGTGGTTGCACGCTTTGAGGTACCTACTGACCAGCCACCCTGCCACTGTACGTGTCGGGTGGCCCAACTGTTTCCCCAATATTTCAGCCCACATCACTGGAGAAATATGACAAAAAAAAGACAGCTTTATACAGATGGTTACAAAACTATTTCAGAGATTAACAACCACAGAATACAATGCAAATCATTGTAACTTGCATAGCCAGTGACCCCATGTTTTACAAATCTAAAAGGCATTGGTTTTCTATTAGAGTAGGGATCATAAGGGTTAAAATGCATTCACATATTAGTATCACTGCTGCCGTTGCTTGCACTGTTCGTGCTGAATACTGGTAGTTCTATTAGGGGGCCGGTAGTGGTGAGTGAGGAGTAAGCAGGCATCAATGGGAGTATAAAACAGGCAACAAAGGTGTTTTGGGAAAGTGTGAGTCACAGCAACCAGGAGAGGTCCTTGAGCATGCAGCCATAACTGGGCACCCAAATAATTATGCAGTTTGCAACAACAGAATGCAAGACTGGCTGTGGACAGACACAGAGGTGCACACTCCGTCACATACATGACTAAACACATTACCTCTCCCCAGGCTTACTCTAGAAAGAGCTAATGAAAAAAACCGCTTTACTACAGGCTATACTAACACTATTTCAAGGAACTTCCATTTTGTGTTGTTATTGGCGGTCCCTGTGGACAAAAGCGGAAGTGATCAAGATCACCTCATTCCCTATAGGAAACTGTCAATTTTACTGCAGGGTCTGACAGTCTGCCTCGCGCAGTCCTGGTTTCGGTTCTCCTGTGCCTCCATATGTAGGCTAATAGTGAGATCATTGTTCCGCATGCATGGTCTTTATCTAAACGTAGATCGCTAATAATACTTGTATTTATTGACGGTTTTGAATACTTCCTCTACCGCTTACCTAGTTTGTCGCTCGGCGGTGTGCTCCTCCTGTCTATAATAAACTCAGTCGTTGTTGTCTTTGGGCTTCTTACTGGAAATCAGTAAGAGGAGGAGGAGCTCCGACAACTATTTCTGCTTTATGGGCGCACGTACGCGCTGCTCTGTCCTGTTCGTCATTAACTTATGCACACTCAACTTGTTTTATAATCACTCCGAATACAGAACATTTTCATCGAGAGATTAAAACCCCGAAAGCTATTTTTTTTTTCATACTTAATTTATATACGATGTATGTAACGCCCCAATAAATATCCTGCTGGTTGTCACATCTGATCAAGTGCAGTCAAATGTTGCTGGAAATATCCTCCGCCAATGCTTCCTCCAATCAGCCTATTTTGCACACACCCCCTGCAAGGATTATGTTTCTTTCGTTTTCATTTCCCGGAAGGGTCGAATGTGAAAATAGTGGAGTTGTATTATTGTTAAGTTTCTTTCTTCCTTTAATATGGAGTTTGGGGAGGTTTGATATGGAGTGTATTTCATTTATTGGACGAGTTATATGTCTGCTTTTAAGGAAATCATCCAATTCTTTTCGTTCAGTATAGTCGAGCAGATCAAAGGGCATTTCCATGGAGAATATATCTCCGTCACGTTTGATCAAGGTAGGTTAAGGTCACAGTTGAGCAAACCGTTAAACAGTGTGTTGACTTAAAAAAAGCAGGGAGCCTAACTACAATTTTTTTGGGCGATTTTTTGAGAGCTTTCAATTTTATTCTATGGCCGGCTGCTAAGGCTACTGAAAATTTAACCTTTAGGTAAAAAAGGTTTTCAAATCCCTCTTCATTGCTGTTTCTGTACTGCCACTAATCAATTGGTGTATAATTGTACTTACATGTGTGTGGATGTTTTTCAGCAAGAAAACAGTCCTCCATCTATAATGCATGGAAGGCAAGTTAACATTCCTCTCAGTGTGCATCATTCCCCCCCTAACCAGCTTCCCTTGATCAGTCCTCCCACACAGGAAGACCTGTGGCATCTACCTGGACAACTGCGTGAGTCAAACTCTCTCTTACCTGGAAGATATACCACCCCATCAATATACCACTCCATGCAGCAAAGTAGACAAGCACAAGCGTCTCCTGTGTGTTTTAAAATGTTGTGCATTTGTTTTCTAGGTATAAACCCATCTCTGTGGGACAAGGAGGATGTTGGCCACTGGCTCCACTGGGCTCAGAGGGAGTATTCACTGCGCCGGCCTGAAAAAGGACGCTTTGAGATGAATGGGCGAGCTCTGTGCCTGCTCACCAAGGAAGATTTCAGACGCCGCTGCCCCAGCTCAGGTAGAAATTAGTGTGCATGTTCTGCAGAGTATGCTGACTGGTTTTAAGGCTGTGTTTTCACATGCACCCCCTTCTTTACTACAGGCGATGTTCTGTATGAGATCCTACAGTGTGTAAAACAGCAAAGGAGGAGTGTTGTCCTTGACCCCCCAAATTCGTCTCCCTCCCTGGAAACTGGACCCATCCAGAACCCAGTCAGCTGCCAGATACCACCTCAGAGTGTCCAAGAGCCTCAGCCTCCCACAGTCAATGAAGTCCAAGGTCAGCACTTCATTTTTAAACATACAGCCTCCAGAATCAGTTCTCGGAGCGAAAAAATGGCAGAAAATCTATATTTCTGCTTGCCAATGGGGCACAACAGAGACACTCAATAACTTGCACGCGAGGCCGGCCCGGCTACGTTAACAAAGCAAAGAGAAGCTTGGATTACATTACATTACACAGAAGCAGAGCAACGGCAGGCTCTGCTCAGGTAGACATTACTCCACCATATCTTTATATTGCAAAAAGTAGTTTGCTACTATATAAATGCTGTGAATTACAAATGTAGCACCTTTAAACATATAATATACAGGAAAGGTGTGGACAAGAATCGATTGACATCAAGGTCAGATTGTTATGCAGCCTACTGTATGCAGAGTACATGGCAGTGCAAAGAACACACATTGTATGCGGATCATACTCAGACTGATTGTTTGAGTTGATGGTGTAGCAAATAAAACTTGTTTATCCTGGTTAGATTGTGGGCGCTACTTCCTGATCAACATGTGCAAACACAGCATGCAGGAATTCATGCTCTCTCGATGTTTCACTGTACTTGTAGGGACATCGCTCAGCTTCTTATTCACAAACTGAACGCCAATTTCAGGGTGCTAAATTGTTGTCAGCAGCATTTTAATGTTGATAATGTTAATGATGTTGAGAAGTCTCACCACACTGTACGCTGTTACAGAAGGTCGTTTATTAAACTGCAGTGCATCATATATAATGTGCTTTGTTTTGCATGTAAAACGTTTGTTTGAAGCTGCATACATCAGATAAATGATGGGGACCAAAAAGCACCAAATTTGTACTAAATAGAAATCTAAAGTAGCACCTCAAAACTGTGCATGAGTACAGGTCCTGAGTATATTGACTTTGTTACTTGACACTATTGGTTCAGACATATTACCCCCCAGTAGAAGAGTACAAATGCACACAAGTTTGACTCTACCATTAAAAAAAGGTGCTTTCCATTGTAAGAAGGTTGTGTGCCAATGGGTGTGCTGTGGTTACTTGGAAACCAATGAATTTACAACTCCAAAAGTCCAAAACAATGACTTTGTGCTACATACTGTATGTAGTGAACTTTGTGTTGTACATTGCCTTTGGTAAAGCCATTAGTGTAAAATGTTTAAACTCTTGTAACAACTCTTTTGCTTTCAGTTTAGCTCTTTGTCACAGTTCCTCACGTTCCTCTTTCACAGTTTCCCTCCCTTTGACAACTGCAGTATCGGCAGCTGTTGTAACTGTGACCAGTCAGTCGGAGTTCATGTCACCTCTCCGAGATTGTCCCTTGACCTTTTGCTCTTACTCTGATCCGCTCACACATTTTAGTGGGAATCACAAACAACAATATCAGAAACACAGCATCCTGCAGTTGTAACTATTTGCTGTGATGTCTGACTTCGAGTCCCTCTCTCTTTGTTTCTCTGTATCTTTCCTTCTCTCTCTATTAGATGGGTCAGCAGCTGTCTCTCCATTGCCCCACAACCAAGTTCAGTGTCTTCCCCAAACAGAGAGTGTAATCCAGCAGCCGCTCAACCTGTCCAGTCGAGAGAAGCCAAGGAGCCTACTGCACAAAGCCAACGGCCGTATCCCAGGTAACTTAACTTATTTACAGTTGTACAGCAGTTTTCACCCGGAAAATATACATAAACATAATGTATATTGTTCTTGAAGAGGTGCACAGCTATGTTAAAAGTTGCAAAATCCTTTTTTAAAACTCCAATAAGCAAGTTTGACCACTAGGTGGCAGAGAAACTCCTCGACACAAGAGTGACTATGGATACACGCATGAACATATGAACAAGGCTTTGGAGTTGTATTTGAAGTTAATCCTTTATATTATGGCTACTTAATATAACTTTAAATACCAATGATTGATGATAGTAATACTAGTTTTTGCAACATGTGTCTAATTGCTGTTTTAATCATGGCCAGAGTGTAGACTGCTGTGGGACTATGTGTATCAGCTTCTGTGTGATGACCGTTACAAAGAATACATCCGATGGGAAGACCAGGACAACCTGGTGTTCAGGGTGGTGGACCCCAACGGACTGGCGCGTCTCTGGGGAAACCACAAGGTGAGCCCCAAGGCCTGTGTGGTACATCTTACAGGGAAAATGAACTCGGAGGTGGAGACGCAAAACAGCAAAAACAGGACATGTTAGCAGAGTAAATGTTGCAACACAGGCCTTTGATGATCTTTTTTTACAGAACCGAGACAATATGACCTATGAGAAAATGTCCCGGGCTTTGCGACACTACTACAAGCTCAACATCATCAAAAAGGAGCGAGGACAAAAACTCCTCTTCAGGTCTCTGTCTCTTTGTCCTTGTGTCATTCTCCCCCTAGCTTTTCCCCACAACAACACATTCATTTATTGTCATTGCCATCTTCTCTGCCTCCCCTCAGGTTTTTGAAACTCCCAAAGGATACCAAGAAACCACAGGCTGATGCCGCCGAGTCTTCGGAACACTCTCTACCTCAGGACGGGGACTTTTCACACAGCAGTCCTACACATGAGTTCAGTGAGGACCATTTTGAGGTTTCCCCTGATCATGCTTCGCCACAGCATCCACCATAGAAAACAAAAGTATCTATTAAATGTCCTAAATACATGAAGAATACGACAACACAAATGATTACAGAATAGAATGGAGATATGTGTTCAGAAAATTACCCATGCATGTATAGGTTTAACAAAATGCATTGTTGAGTGTATTTTTTAAGGAATAATTGCACTTTGATATTGCTTTTCATTTTGCTGTGAATCAGTGTATGTACCACTGAGATCAGAACGAACACTAACAGTCCAGGAAAATTGTGAAAGAAATCGCATTAATATTAAAACAGCCAAATGAACTTCATAATTTAAATTTCTCAGGCTTGCTCAACATAATCACAATACAAAAAATGCTCTTGTTTTCATGTACTATATCACTATATATTGTTACAGTAAATAGGGTGAAACAGGGTGGAGTGATTTTTCGCATTAAAATTGATTGTGTTGTGGGTTAAATGACACTTTGTACAGTGTGGTATAGCCGATAGGTTAATTGCTAATGTTTTTACAGCTTACAATACATGTATTTAGTATTGCATATTTTGTATGCCCTGGGGCACGTACTAAATCATGTAAAAAAAATCAATAAAACATCAAAGATAACTGTTTATCATTATCTTGATGCGCCCTGTTGTTACTGTTTCTTTAAGTCAGTGTTATGAGACATCATTTCTGAGTGAGAATTGTTGCCAGTGTTATGGTCAAACAAGCTTATTTGGAGATGAAGTGTTTTGGTGGTGTCACAAACCACCAAAACACTTTTGTCATGGCCGCACGGCCATGACAAAAGAGTGAGATACACAGCCAAGCAAATTAACTAATTATTTATTAACTTAAGGCAACATAAGAGGCATGCTTAAACTAACAGTGGCGTGTGGAATCAGTAATTTCAGCAGTGTAGGTGAGTGAATGGTTGTGTAGTGTAGAAACAAATCATAATCTCAACCAAAAACCAAAGGGGTGTCTCAGGAAGGAGAGAGGGAACAACTGAGACTAAAGAGGGTTTTCAAAAGAGTGCACTGGCACACAGGGCCCATGTGTTACCTGTGTTTCCACTCTGCTGATGACCCTCTGCCACGCCCACCTCCAATACCTGCAAGGACAGCAGCCACACAAACCGAGTAACAGGCAGACAGGGCAGTCACAGTGGTTTGAGTTCTCCAACAGTTGTCCTATTGAAAACACATTCATGTAAAATCCTACGTTTTCCTTTCTGTCTGTGCTAAAATAACAAAAGAAGGGGCCTTGTCAAATATGTTAATTAAGTAGTATCCAATAGAAACCAGCCAACGTCTTAGCTTTGTGGACTTAATATGGAGAAGAAGTCATAAGAGCGTTATATGTTTTATGAATCACATGGGCCTGACTAATATAGTATGTCCAATTGAGATTGCTATAAAAACACTGATTGTGAAACCGTCACCCACTTTCCACTGGATAACTCATCTGAGCCTGTTTTAACTCTGTCTGCTTTCAAGAAACAGGATTTTTTGCCACAGATTTAATGTGTTACACCAGCTACGACTTTAAACTTTTAAATTGATAATTAACATCCTTTAGAAAATGGCGCCAGGAGTTTCCAGTTGTCATTATCGTGAAGTTCCTCCTTCCATCTCCTTTTCTGGATCTGGTTTCCTGGCCACCTACCAGTTAGGGGTTGCCCAGTGCTTCCTAACGTATGCACCGTGGATACTGAGCGCAGCACCTTGCGTCCTGGGTGCATCTGCAGGGTCTCTGGTAGCAGCTGCGGTGGTCTGTGGAATGAGCATGAGTAAGTGACTTTATCTTTCTTCTATATCTACTTCTGTTGAATGTAATCACAGTTTCTGACTCAACGTCTTCTATTTTACAGTTAATATTCGGGATGAGATGCTGTATTTTGCCAAACAGATGAAGGCTTTTACACTTGGACCGTTTAACCCCTCGATCAATGTTTTCCACTGGTTAGAGCGTATTTTATACAAATATCTTCCCTCTGATGCACACCAACTGGCCAGTGGGCGTCTTTCTGTGTCTATGACACGCCTGAGTGATGGCAAGCATATTGTGACGTCTGAGTTCCAGTCCAAAGAGGATGTAGTGCAGGCAAGTTGACACGACAGATTCACACCCTAATTATTTTTAAGAAACCTTAAAGAAACCTTAAAGGTTTTTAAGAATACTTTCCAGAATAATTTCCATTTCTATTCCTATGTTTTCCTTAGGCGTTACTATGCAGCTGCTTTGTGCCTGTGTACTGTGGTATGCTGCCTCCATCCTTCAAAGGAGAAGTGAGTTTTTGATCGCCTTTTCACTAACTCACTTCGAGCCCATGGTTCTGATCTGTACCATAATGTATGTGATCTTATCTCACAGTATTACATGGACGGGGGTTTCAGCAAAATGCAGCCAATGTACCCTGTACCCTACAGTCAGACGTTGACGGTGTCTCCATTCTCTGGAGAGATAGACATCTGTCCCTCCGACACACCGTGCATGTTTGACATGGTGGTGAGTGGCAGCACCTTGAAGGGCAACAAGGCTAACAGCATCAGGATCCTTAACGCTCTCTACCCCATGGCTTTAGAGGTTAGACCCATTCCTCAACATGTTTCAAAATGAGCACCGAGAAATGTGTTTGTGTTTTATAACAATTTGGACTCGTTGAACACTATTCAGGAAATCAGATTTTGTTTTTCCTTTAGGAGATGATCTCATAGTTTTTGTGCTACATAATGACACTATATATTAACGCATAAATATATCTATATATCAACCTAAATGATCCAGTGAATTCTGTATCTGAAAAATCATAAGAGGGATGACCTTTTACTACACATAAATCCTTGTGAATTAAGAGCACGTGTCCTACAATAACACTGTGAAGGATAGTTTTGTAACACTTTTATTTGTGCCCTTTAGACTCTGGAACAAGCCTACCACAACGGATACAAGGATGCTATTCATTTCCTTCAGTGCAACAGTGAGTCAACAGGGCAAAGCCCTGCGTAATTGGGCTGAAGATACTGTAGCTGTTAGAAAGCCCACTTGGATAATAAGCCTGTCTACTGCATTATAAGTTTTGTTTGCATCGTTTTGATAGTAACTTACTTTGCCTCACCTAAGTGATGTCATCAGAGCGGCCATGTTCGGGACATATGCATGCAGACCTCATCTCTTTAATAGATAGGCTACTGTACAGTTTTGTTACGTGCAAACTGTATCTGACCAACGCTCTTTATTCCTCTCCACGTCTTTCCCTTGTTTGCAGATGTTGTCTCATATTTGATGATACACAAAGAGCCCCAAGGGCCCCTTAACTGTAACCAGATATGCATGAATCTGGAGACTGCCATGGAGGAGAAGGAGGAGGAGATGAAGGTGGAAAAGGAGGCCACTGCACTGACATCTTTCATAACCAATAGACGTATGCAGCGGGACAGCCCTACTGAGGAGGATGGAAATCTACCAATTAAAGAACCTCTTCTCCATTTTGACATGGTAAAGAATGGTATGGCCAACACACACACACACACACACACACACACACACACTACAACCTGCTCTGATTTGTTGTTCAGATAAAAAAAAATAAACAAATTCAAATTAGAAAGGGTCTGCACTTTGTCAGAATATGTGTGTAAATAAAGATTTAGCAATCCACTAAAGAAATAAATAAAAAATAGCGGGCACTTCATTTCAGAATTATGGCATGAGAAAAACATTCAGTTTGTTACACTAAGCCTTTGTGAACATCTGTGTTTCAGTTCTGCTGCCCAACGCGGTGACCTATCTGAGCATGTTTGGACTCCCAGCAAGAACCTTGTCCCACCTGCTCTTACTTCTCATGCTGCCATTTTACGCACTACTCCAAAGTAGGCACAGGTAATAAATACACTGAACACTACAGTAGCCTACATAACATACATAACAAAAATACAACTAACAGTGAGGACAATCAGGTTGTGTGTTCAGAAACTCATGTCTTCTTGTGCTTGTAACCTCTTTTTTCTCAGATATAAAGGTTCAGTTTAACATTTTGGGAATTATGCGTTTTTGCTTTTTAGGCAAGAGGTGGAAGAGAAGATTGTTACCACTCACATAATTGTCTGGTAAACATGGTGCCGATTAGCTGAGTTTTTTGATGTTCAGATAGACAGGCTACTCCCCCCTGTCCCCAGTCTTTTATTTTTCATATTTAACCTACAGATATAGTGGTATCAATCCTTGCATCCATTCTCGGCAGACAAGCAAATAAGCATATTTCCCAATATGTTGAACTGTTGGTTTAAGACGGATCTAGATGAATCCATGCATTTACACAGACTAATCCATACCAATTCAACCCACATCATACTTAACCCTGGCAAGTCTATTAGCTTTGCATTGTTTAGGTCATGGTTATTTACCCAATATTTAATGGCAGAGATCCATTTAACCCTAACAATTATAGGTCAATATCTACACTGCGTTTTAGCTCAAATTTGAAAGGGCTTATAACTAATCAAAGGAGTTTCTATCAAGACAAGGCATTCTCAATAAAAAACCCTGTCATGGCTAATCTGACTAGGTGTACAGTATTTCAGTGAGTCTTTGCTCTCTCTCCCCCAGACTGGAGTTGTGGTTCAGCCAGGTGTCTGAGTTTGGGTTCTGGGCTTGGCAAGGCCTAAGACATTTTACATTCTTCTTTTTCAACACATGTGTCTGTACCCTCAAGAAGAACATACAAGACCGGTAACACTGCTTCTTAGTTGAATCATTAGTCTGGATATTATGTCTGATGCTTTCTGAATTACACCTTACTTATTTTACTAGAGCTTTTTGAGGTCAGTTGTTGCCTACTGTATACTGATGTTTTCTTTATAACATCTCGTGACCTGACTTGATTTGATGAAACTTGACTGGATTCCTCTCGTTTTAGGGTGATGCTCACCATCCTGCTGTTGCAGTGGCTGAATATAACATAATTTCAGGCTCCATAGAGGGACGCTACTCCTCAATATAACTTTCTTTCTTCTGCCCATTGAGAAGATGTCGTTCCCCATCACAGCATAAAAAGAAACTAAAATGATTGTATATGTAGCGAGAGCCGCTAACTTCATATTTTTGGCTCACCTAGCAGAAATGTAAACACTGTATTCTTTGTGTAGCTGGTCAAATGTATTTTGTAAAGTTAAGCTGTTTTAAATGTGCATGTTGCCATTGAAGACAACAATTACATGTCTCTGATTTAAAGGGGCTTTAATTTATATGTGATGGCTTGGAGGGGCCATCACATATAAATCCCATTTGCTGGCTCTTTTTTATAATCGTACAGGATCTGGTCGTCATCAGCTTCATGAGCCAGACCTGGGAAGGTGTAGTTTAGGGGATAAATGCTCACCACCTTCCCACAGAGTTCTCTTTCTTGGCTGACATAGCTGCTGTTTGATTTCTTTGCTTCAGACATCCACACAAGCTTGCATTACTGAATAGTGACTTTCCACGTTCGTTCTGTTCTTTTTGGTTACTTTGTAAATACATTTGTATTTATTACTTTTCTTCTCGTCTGGTCTCCCATTTTTGTTCCAGCCTTTGAGCCAGGATGTAACATATCTAAGCTTGTTAAAATGTTTCTATTATTTCGTATCAGTGGAGTACAAACCTCCACTAACGCCTAATATTAGTGGTAATATTACAACATTGTCCTGAACATGTGGTAGAATAGTTGCAGTACATAAGCTAATCAAACAGACATCAAATTCACAAGCGGCATTAGACAGAAAACTTTCAGGAGCACAACTAATGACCAAGTGATTTCTGTTACCAACAAAAAAACTCACTGCTGAATGGTTCATCAGCTGATTAAAGTGTTGAACCATTCATTTGTATGTAGTAGCTGTCTAGTTTTAGTGGAACATCACAAACATCACTTGCAGTTTCAATCAAGTTGTGAGTTAAGCTCCAGGGCACTCGTCTAGAGAATGTTCCTAATTTCAATTCCTCATGAGTGGTGACATCAGTCCTGTGATGTGCTGTTTGAACACTGCAGTCTTTCTCTCCTTGTCCCTTGAGAGAAAGCTTTCATTACTGCACTGCTACTGTTCATTGATTTGATATTCAGCCTCGGGAATGTCCTCATTTCCTTTTTAGAAGTTGCGGTGAGGTCAGCTAGGCAATGTTAGGCGTCACTCAGTGTTATGACACTTTTGATGTTGTAGGAGCAGAAAAATGGTCACTTTGGTGACTCATATGGTGATTATTAACTTTCTATTTAGTCGTTTTCTATTCAAAAATGGGGAGTGGCTGGATATGAAATATATGATCTTGGCCTCCTCCTCACCTCAATTTTTGCACACAGTCCATTTATATTGGCCTTCTCTCTTTCATATCTCTTATCATTTCCCAATAACAACGATTGAACTTACTTCTTGATGTTGACAATAAATGTTTGGATATCTGAAATGCCATTTCAGAAAGCACCGACAAGATGGAGCGTCGAGCACAAGGTGGAGCACAACCAGCTTGACGGGAATTCAACAAGTGCTGTGATATCAGAAAGTCTACCAGATCTCTTGGCTAAACTGGGCCAGGAGAGTACACATCAAACCAACATAAAAAACCAGAACTTTAGTTTGGTGATTTAGATTCAACTTTGTACATTGTACCTGCTGCCATTTAAAGCAAAATACTTTTTAGATGAATAAATCATGTGACTATTTTACGATGATTATTTACAAGACTAGAAATGACACTTTTGAATCCTTTATTTGTTGAGGGCTTCATTAGCTGAAAGATGAGCGACTGTAAATCCATTCTTGATCTGTTTTTATCAGCTGTTAGCAAAGAGAATAGTTTGTCTTTTGACCACAATTCCACCACATTCACACTTTTTAAAAGTATTTTTCTGTCTTTTTTTTATGCCTTTGACATACAGATATAACAAAAAAATGTAGGAATATGTCCCCGGTCAGACATAAACCAGAGACATTGCAGTTCATGATGTCTTAACCTAAGCTACACCAGATACACTTCGCCCATGATCTGCTAATCCACTTTAAAAACTCCTGCCTGAATGGCAACATGTGTTGTCACAGAGCCGGAAAAGAATATTTGATATCTGTGCTCCATGTCCTTTTAATACAGATGGCCTGTTACCTGCAGATAGATCCTCTTATATCATGAGTGTGGATGGGTCATGGATGGGATTACACACACATCTGCCACTGTCGTACACCAGCCACTGATCTAGCCAGTCAGCCGGAAACCAGCTGGCTTTGTAAAGACAGACAGGAGACAGTGTGGTGTCTGTGCAGCTGAAACATGCAGGGGTCATACATTCAGGACATGCAGAAAAAGATTCTGTTAATTAAAAAAACATGACTCTTCTCTCCCCTCTTCCTGGACTATCAAAAGCCATACAAATTTGATTCGAGGAAATTAATGACATTGCTAAAATTAGAGCACGCTCTGCTCCGTCTCTCTCTGGTGATGATACCTCTAATAGAACATTTCACTAATCCGCCTTGCAACAGGGTGAACAGAGCGCATTCAGGTGATGGCACATGAGCAGACTGACATTTGGTTGTCGTAGTTTTTGATTCCGATATTAAAAAAAGTGTGGGTTACTCTGTTTGACGGAGAGCAGAGGAGGGACTTCATGCTGATAGAGTGACATTGCTTCACTGCTCCTGATCGATGCGGATGAAGTGATGCAGAGAAAAGAGGATAACCTTTGAGATGATGAAGAAGGGATGTGACCTTTACCGCCTGACATGCAAAGTCTCCGTTTCACTTGGTCTTGCTCTTTTTGTTGTTGTTGTTGTTGTTCAAAACACACGCAAAAATCAATAGACCATCAAGCTTTGTGTGTTTTGCTTAAAAAATGCTGTGCTATCAGATGACAAATGCCGTAAGATTGTGAGGAGAGAAAAGACATGAAAAAGAAAAGCATAGTAATACACTTGTTCTGGTATGTGTGCACATATACAAGTTTGTGTTTGTGTATGTATGCTCACTGGTTTACACATGAGAGGTTTAAGGTATTAGAGATATACTTTCATCATGTATAAACCCTTATGGTATTAGCTCAGATTGTGCATGTTTGCATAATGTGGTTTGCCGTGTGTCTGTGTGAGTGTGTGACAGAGACACAAAGTGTGTGTGGTATTTGGTCACAGCGAGTATGTTTTCTCCATCGTCCGACTGCTGAAGGGAAGCCTTTTAACTCTCAGAATCCCATATTCTCACCTGCCACATAAACACTCACAGTCCATCGGTAATTTAAAAGAAAAAGAGTCTTTCATATAGAAATACCAGCAAAAGGGATGGCATTCCCATCACCCTCAGATGTACTTTGTGTTTAGAGCTACTTTCTGTTTAGCTACTTTCTGCCAAACTAAGATGGTGAACATGGGAAACATACCTGCTAAACATCGGCATGTTAACATTTGTCATTACAAGCATGTTAGCAAGTTGGCATTTATCTCAAAGTACAGCTTGACAGAGCTGTAAGCGTGGCAGTAGACTGTTCACATTTTGGTTATCATGAACATCTGAACAATTGTGAAAAGATATAAAAGTTCTAGAAAATTATTTTAAGACTCGCATGTGACCAACTACGAAAGGCAATCTGTCGGATCTGTTAGGGATACATTTAGATTAATTCTTTCCACTCAATCAACAGGCAGACCTATAAACAGATGTTGCAAGGTTTCACGAGGGAGCACAACTTGTGCATGTTTTAATGAATGAGTGTGTTCTTTGTGTGTACGTGCGTGTCCTGCGCTGATCTCTTAGACCTCAGTGGTACCCTGTGATTCAATTGAGTAAACAGCAACAGATTGACAGTTTTTTTTCTAATCATTTCCTCCTCCTGCTCTTTCGTCTTCCAAAGTCCAGTTGATTAGATGAAAAAACACTGTCTTGATAATGATGTACTAAGGAACATACTCCTGGTAAAACAGACTGGCAACTCTCCATTTGTCTTAATTCTGACAGTTTACTCTAAATATCTTTTTCTCTCTTTACAGTACATCTCATAATTCACCTGAAACTTTGATAATTATATGACGTTGAAGAAATAACCCTGACAGCTACCTTCACTACAAAAGTACACAAGACAAAAAGAAAACAAACCATTCATTTAGTTTCATCACTAATTAACTGGTTTAGTATTCAAACCACATAATAATCCAAAATAATCAAAGAACTCCAAGGCAATGAGCAGGGGGATGAGAAGATAGGATAAGCCTTTTGCAGGAAAGCAGACTTAGCTCAACTGTTGGCGTCCAGAAAGACAAGGTGGTCCACAGCCACATCCGAGCAGGTCAAAGAGTGAGCAACACACATCCAAACCCATTCCAGCAATCAGCACACTTCTAGCTGCACATTGTTGAAAATCCAGATGGTTCTCGTAACAACTGCCACATTTACTTGCATATACATCACCGTTTTTCTCTTTTGAGCAAAGATCACCAGAAACTGGGTTCAATTTGGTTGAAAAGACTTTTGATTTAAAAGGAGTATCCTCATGAGTAATGTGCCACAGTGTAATGCCCATAGGCTCAGTATTAAATGTCTATTTGCAGATCTGTTTAATCTTTATAGTCACATTTTTTAGTCAGATTGTATTTGTTCATGAACATGTAATCAATTCTATCTAAATGCCATTGGCTATTGGAAAGTTGTATATTTTCAACCCTGTGAGTCTTTCCAGTAAAAAGGTCAGTGAAAAAACAAGAATTAAAAAAACAAGTGTAGCATTGTAAAACTGGTTTTATAAATTCTGACTATGATAGAAAGGATTAGTCATCTACTGTGCGTTATCGTTGAGTCAGAGGTTACAACTTTAATGTATCCCATGACTGGTTGCAATGAAACACAGTTCTGTTCTGAGCTGGACTTACAAGATGATAAAAACATGTTTTTCCCAGGGTCCATTCACTAAGAGTAATGTTATCTTTTCCCAGAGTTCCTGACATAATTACTTACTTATGCAATTAAATGAATTTATTCCCAGTGTAACCTGATTTGTTGGCTTTAGATTTCTCATCTTTCACTCTATCACTTGCTCGTCCAGGTCATGGTGACAAAAGTAATAAAAAAAGAAATAATCACAATTACAACAATTATGTATTATAAGCCAAGTTATTGTCTTTACCACGCTGACAAATTTAAATTTGAATGTTCAAGTTATAAAATGTTTGTCCGTGTTCCTTTTTGCTTTTTACACTGATTAGGAACATCACATTTGGTCTAAATATGAAACGTGGGAAAATTTAGTTTTTTGTAGAAAACGCCGAAACAAAACATTTTTAAAATAACAAATCCAAGTTTGAGGTTTTTTTTCACTTGTACTGCCTGAGTGCACGCTATGACATTGGGCTACTATCACCAGACGCAGGTAATTATAGATGAAGACGAACACGCAGCATGACGCTAAGAGGAGGGAGGCCTTACGTTAAACTGAAATCAACTGAGTGTCAGTTCTTTCCTCCGTGTCACACAAACTCTCTCCATCTTATGCTTCCTTTGTCTGTCTTCTCACTCGCTCCTCGTATCTCTCACTCCGGCGTGGAACTTTCCATCAAAGCATCTCGTTAATGACGGAGCACTCTCATGCATCTTTAAGCACTTGATAGGGATCCGTGCAGTTTCAGCTCTTTGATCACACAGTTTGATTCCGGGAATTTCAAATTTGAGTTTGAATCCATGGAAATGATGAGGTTTAACAGTATATCTAGTCAATTTCTAGTTATTGCAAATTTAGAAATCTGGAGATCTTGGAAAAGGACAAAGGGCTCTTCATATATACTGAGAGAACTTATGAGCAAGGTAACTGCTTCTGAACTAGTCTATTTGACTTTGAATATAGCATCACAGCATTCTCGTTTCTTCTTAATAGATTTTTTTTTCAGAGCAGACATTTCGACAGAAAAGCCGGTAAAGAGCAATTATTGCAATACAAAGCAACAAGTTAAAATGTTCATATAAGTTCCTTCGAGGAAAAAGCTTTTTTTTAAAGTTACATAACACAACTGCCAACTTTATTCTCTCAGGGGAAGGTCTTTTTGTGTGTGTGTGTGTGTGTGTGTGTGTGTGTGTGTGTGTGTGTGTGAACATACAGATGTATGTGTGTGTAACCTCTTTCCGCACTTGCTTGTAACTTATCTATGTGGCCCGACAGTCCCTTACCAGAGACCAGGTAGCGTGTGAACTCTGCTCTCGTCTTCTCCCAAGTGTCATTCATCCCTCCTTTCTCTCTTTTCAGCGCCAGCTGTTTTCATTATTTGTCCTTGGATGGACCTAATTTCTTTCGGCCATGTAGTAATAATCTGGGTCATACATCTATTCATGATTTAGGGTTCCTGTTTAGTTCAGGTTTTCCTGGAGGTAATGCAACTGGTTTGACCACAGCGATTGAAAATACAATTTTGGGGATTGAGAGTTGCCATAAAACGTGTCTGCTCTCTTCAGCAGCACTCTGAGAGTCTGCATGTTGGAAACACTGTGTTTGTATTATTGCTCACAACCCTGCATAATAACACAACAGTTGCAATGTGACACAGAATAAGATTCAGCTCTAAAGTGGCCTGTGAGTACATCTTAATCTGCATTGCTAATTAGACATTTCTTGCAAATCGAAACTTGTTTAGTATATCACCAGACGCCCTGTAAATGTAATGCACTGCTTAAATCTAATATTCTGCGTGAACATGGAAAGCATACCTTGATATTTCAGGAATGTGGTCACACATAGGTTTATGCCATGTCGTATACATATCCGGATCTGCACTGTAAAAGGTGCTTCTACACCGGATCTCTTGGCTCTAAAAATATGAAAGGTTTCATACAAATTCATATAAAAACTGCTTCCTGAAATGTTTCTATCGAAATGACGTCCCTGGCATCATGTGTTATTATGAATTGTCTTCTATCGGTTGTGTGACGTACAGTAGATTTGCCCTTCATTCAGAAGCATTTCTTCACTGCACCATTACTCATCAGCAGAGCTTAGTCAATATTGGGTTGATTATGCTGCAGCAACGTCTTTGCATATTAGCGACAGAAAAAACACCACTGCTGTCTAATTGTGCTCTATTACCTGAATACTGTGCTCAAACATATCTTTCACTTTACCCACTAGCTACCTACTATGAATATGCACAACACAATTTTCATTGTAATTTGGTAATAAAAAATCCGACAGTGTTTTACAACATAAGGAGTCTGTTGCTTTTTACTCTGCATCACCCTTGAAGGAAGCAAGTGCTTCTTTTAGGATCCTGTTGGTGACTGATAGATATTGTTTTATCTGAAAAATAGGTAATAAGTATTACTAATAAGTATTTACCAAATGTATACGTTTAGCTTAGGAGCATTTGTCGGCCTGAGACGAGGTGTTGAGGTGAGTCCAGATAGAAGGGTATCGGGTGAAGCTAACAGGCATCAATAGCTAGAGAACTACTCCGTGTCAACCGAAGACTGGCATCCTATTGTTGCTTGGCTGACTTCCAACGATACTTTGCGTGTGTGTGTGTGTGTGTGTGTGTGTGTGTGTGTGTGTGTGTATGTACTAACATTACAGTAAAAGCAGAGACAGGCTACTGAAAGCAATGACGAAATGGGGAACACCGATGGAGATAAGAAGAAAATAAAAGAGCGCTAACTGCCTCTCGGTCTCTCACAAACACACACGTGCACAAAAACACACACCTTTCTATAAACACATGAGCGCACATTAAACAGGAGAGGACATGATTTAAAATCCAAGAATATATTGCATACATCATAGTAAACTGTATACTGAAATTTTATCATGTATACAAATACAGTGTAATGGTCTTGTTGGTGTAATAAACTTGCAGCCATGACAACACAGGCCTGAGGCCTCTGAACTTTTTGAACAACAGTGACTTTACAGACAAGGGACTATCTTAAAATATATCATCATCAGCATGAAGCCAATTGTAAAACAGACAGAAAACACATACACATACAGTACATATAATCTTTGATCACATGCTCAACTAGAAATTCAGACATTACACAGGTCTGTGATTTCGAGATTACATCTTATTCCTTGAGCCCAATCAGACACTTTTCTCCTTTTCCAAAAATTCTATTATTATAGGAAAATGTGTTATAAAAGAAATACTCATGAAACAAACCACCAGAACATTACACCGATGCAGCATAATTGACACTTTCTCCTTTGTGGACATTGTGGCCTGTAATGTCCCCCTTCCTCATAACAGTTCCCTTTATTCAGCAACTATCTTTGGCTTCTTAATTCTCGCTATCAATTTTAGTGTTTTTCATGGTCTCACTGAAAGTCATACTTCCTTAATACGATTTACACTAATTGACAAAAATAATGATGTTTATAAGGAGAGTAAAACAGATGGGATCCACTTTGGATATGTTAAATTGTATTTATGGTCAGGATGCATTTCTTTGTTGGACAGCATTGTGGAAAATAACTCTCACAAACAAATGCTAGAATGGAGAGAGGTTGCAACGTCTACATTTTCAATCAAGCTAAACCAGCAAAAATACTGTGCATATATGCATGATAAACATATATATTACACTGAGATTATGTATGGCAAAGTCAACAATATGCTAAAATCAATTAAGGCACACCATTATAATACATAGTGTGGAGTCAGTTCATCTGCTAACATTAGTGGAGTATTGTTATCCACGCTACTCATCAAAGAGGATGAATAAATACAACAGCTATTACGTTTTAAATAAATAAATACAGAAGGGATATACAGTAAACTACAACTATACACAAGTTACTCATTCAAGACACCTACAGGAACATTGTGTTGTTTTGTTAATGTTATTTTTACAACCTTGGTCTTATTTGTGTAGGATTGGCCATCAATCGGATCAGTTACAATTTCACACAGTTATTCTGAAGTTCACAAAAAGGCATTGACCAAATTTTCCAACATACACGTCTTTTATGGTGTAACATGACCTGTTGCTCACACTTCCTTAACCTGTAAATCATCATAATCAGATAATGTATTAGCTATTCCAGCATTCTTTACCTTTCATTAAGTTTGACTGTTTTGAACCAATAAGACACTGTTTTATAGTTGTGATAAAAGTCAATTTCGCCACAAATATCAGTGATGATGTGCAAACTGTTATAAGCAAAAGGATTAATGGCCAAGACATTGAAAATAAGACCAAAATAATAAATAAAAAACATTATGTTTCTATGCAACTAAAGAAGAGTCCTAAACCTATGTTGACATACAACCCTGAACATGAACATAGCTGAATTCGACAGCTTGTCTGTTGTTTTCAAAGTGTCATTTTCAAATTAGACAGAAAAGAGGTAAGTACAGTACATTCTGGATATCCTTGTAAAACCTTTTTATTTTACAAAGTACAAATATTTTATATCATTGATCCTATTAGACCCTTATTTGAGGGAAATCATTTCATCAGTTAATTTCCTCTATATTCTCATTTCTCTTGAATATTCCTTAGTCTCTAACTCTAAATTGTGTTCAGTTATTTCCCTTTGTCGGTCTGTCAGATGCCGTTGGCTTTATTGAGTGAGGTGTTGCTGCCCTCTTTGGTATCTGTAACAGCCTTCATGGCTTGCTCAACAGCATCTGCCAGGGGCACCTTGTCCTCTGCTTCCGTCTCTCTGTGGTAGAAGTAGTTGAAGTTGGAAACAATGACGGGAACAGGCAAAGCAATGGTCAACACACCTGCGATGGCACACAAGGTGCCGACCATTTTCCCCCCCATGGTAATGGGACACATGTCCCCGTAGCCTACAGTTGTCATGGTAACCACAGCCCACCAGAAGCCATCAGGTATGCTAACGAACTGGGTGTTAGGGTCATCTACCTCAGCAAAGTAGATAGCACTGGAGAAGAGGATGACTCCGATGAAGAGGAAGAAGATTAACAAGCCAAGCTCACGCATGCTGGCCTTCAGAGTCTGTCCCAGGATCTGCAGCCCCTTGGAGTGACGTGAGAGTTTGAATATACGAAACACCCTGACCAGACGGATGATGCGCAGAATGGCCAAAGACATGTTCTGACCTGAGCTCTCTTGTGGCGTTGAGATCAATTCTGTAATCACGGTAACAAAATAAGGGATTATGGATACAATGTCAATGATGTTCATGATGTTGTTGAAAAATTCCCTTTTGCTAGGACAGACCACAAATCTCACACACAGCTCAAAGAAGAACCAAGCAATGCAGGCAGACTCAATGATGAAGAAAGGATCGGAGAAAATTGTGGGCTTTGCACCAGATGGAGCCACAGAACTGTGAAATCTAGATTGGTTGAAAGGCAGAACTGCTGTGTGCACAATTGGGTCAGAGTCATCTCTGAATTCTGGCAGCGTTTCCATGCAAAAAATAATGATAGATATGACAATAACAAAAACCGACACCAGTGCTACACTTCGGGCTGCATTTGAGCTCTCTGGGTACTCAAACAGCAACCAGAATTGCCTGTACACATCATTATTAGGTAGAGGGATCTCAACATCCTTTATGAATCCTTCATCTTCTCTGAACTGCTCCATGGCCTCGATTCCAAGCTCGTAGAACACAATTTCATCTGCAAACACATCCAGGGGAACGTTAGCCGGACGTCTGATCTTACCCCCTGACTGGTAATAATACAAGATGCCGTCAAAGCTTGGTCGGTTCCGATCAAAGAAGTACTCGTTCCTCATTGGATCAAAGTAGTACATCCTCTTTAAAGGATCACCTAGCAGCGTCTCAGGAAACTGGTCCAAAGTTTTGAGCTGTGTCTCAAAACGAAGACCGGCGATGTTGATGATTACTTTCTGGTCTCCGTCATCCAGCCCTTTTTTATCCGTAAACAGATCCTCGCAGCAATCTTTTGCAAGCCGGCGGAAGATCGTCTCACTCTCCTTAGTGCCCTCACTATTTAGCAGCAATTTCCAGTTTGAGATCATACTGGCGCAGCTACTGTACCCTTGTCTGCTTGGAGTTGGCATCATTGGGGACTGGGGTACTCCTAGTGTCTGTGTGTGTGGAATGGGTATAGAAGAGGTGGATTCCCAAATGCAGGAGGGGACGGGTGTAGAGGAAATCTGAGAGGCTCGCATAAGGTAGTTGCTGCCTGGGCTGCTGTGCTCTGGAGGCAAGTCCACTGTGAGAGCTGTGGTCTCATCAGCGTAGGAGTCCACCTCATCCTCAAAGCTGCCATCAAGATCATCTAGGCTCTCAAAGTCTACCAGGGCCACATCCATGGCTGCAGTTCAGCCAGTGCAAAGCCTTGGTACCCCAGGTTAACGCAATCTCACACACACACACACACACACGCACACACACACACACACACACACACACACACACACACACACACACACACACACACACACAGATGGACAGATGGGAGGCTCAGTCACCAGAATCAGCAGCAGGGTACCAGAGCTCTTCAGCAAAGCACTTACAGTCACAGGAAAAATGTAAACACCTGTAGAGTGAGAGACAGAGAAAGAGAGTCAGTGTGTTTCGTTCAATGATTAATTGTTTGTTCTGTGTTTATTGTCATCATGCGACAAGTATATGACATTGGACAGCAGATGTTCTATCAAAACTCCTTGTTTCTTAGATACCCATATCTCCGGAAACCAGCAGAAAGAGAAAAGCGAGGGGGAGAGGGAGACACAGAAATGTCGGAAGAAAGAGGAGGACGAGGGTGAGGCAGCTTGAAGATGTAAAGAAAGAAAGAAAATGGAGATTATAAAATAATAATCAATCCTTTTGAAAGAAAGACAAACTTCTTGCTACTTTTTTCCACAGTTATGGTGTTTTATCAACACACTGTGATGAGTCATGTAACTGTGAAACACGAAGACAACAAACATAAAACAAGACTAGCTAATGGAGGGCTTATTTGTTACATGCTTGAATATCTTTGAATATCCACACACATTATTTCTCTATCTCACACATAGACATATTCACAAACATAACACTCAAAGGGAATCAAGGTACGCGACCTGTAATAACCCAGGCTGTAGAAGGAGAGAGCATCTCAGGGTAACTGGCTGCGCATACATTAGTGCATAATTAACTGGCTGTACAGTGATAGCTCGGGCCAAGCTTCCCCACGACACCAGGGGTCACATTTACACTGCAATATGACACATTACTTCTTCTAGAAATACACTCTGCTCCTATTGTGCCATGCATGTGTATCTGGATTTAAACTGACCCGAGCTAGTGTGACTTTTCATCAGCAAGAAGATTACATTTATTAGTAAGCTGCTCTTTGAGGTGTGCATCAATTAGTGTGATTGCATTTGTCTAAATGTGTGTGTGTCTGTGCAGTGCATATATTGTACATGTGTGATTGTGTGTGACTGAGTGCTGACGCCTAATACAGATGTCTAATTAAAAACCAGTGCCATCTAAAACCAGTGCCAGTGATAGCAATACTTCTGGGAAAAAGAAAGGGGGGGGGGGGGGGGGGGGGGGGGGGGCGGGAGATGGGCCGGCTGAGTGGATAAAGAGCATGACATGAAAATTGTTGGGAAGAAGGATGTGGGTGGAAGGATTGGGCGGGATGAGGACAGAATGCAAGACAAGGAAAGGAAAGTGACAATGAGAGAGAGTGGGAGTTGATAGGTGGGTGGATAGACAGGATGATGAGAGAGCAACCCTGACAAGGAAAGAGGGGCAGTTTATCAAGAGCAGATGAAACAAACGACAATGAGGGGTAATAGACACAAAATCTGTGATGGATTGTGCACACAGGAAGAGGGCTCACTCAAAATGAGTAAAGACGTCCAGTAGGATTGCACCTATGATACAATTACATGATGAAAGCCATGTAAAATGTTAAATCAAATCAACACCACAAGCATAACTTTCTCATGATTCTAAAATAGAAGTTGCACAAGAAGACACTTGCTCTTGGATCAATACCTGGAAATTAGCCAATGATATTGCACTGCTCGACCAATTCCTCATGTTTTTCCAATAATTCAATATGCCGAACGAACTGCTGACCCTTAGATGTCTGTCTCAGAAAGTAACGGAAAGACGTATGATTGCTGTGACTCACCAAAATGACAAAAGGTTTCCAGAACAGTTCAAGATGGTTCACAGAATAATTACAGCTGTGCCACAGCTCTTTTGAAAGTTGTATGTTTAGGTTAAGATTCTGCCTTCTTCTAAAAACAGAGTGAAATCTGACTCAAGACATGTGAAATGAGATAAAAGCTGCAATGCCAAGCTGCTCCCTTTTCTGTTAAAAGAAGAAACGTAATGGGAACTTAACTGCCGAAACAAGCTCAACATTGCCCCACTGCAATAAGACTTTACAATAAATCACCTCTGGCCAAATCAATCAGACAACTATAACACCGTTACACTGTTGTTTGTTTGTTTGGTTAAATATTTGCACTATTGTTTAGTTAGTTAATTTAATATTGTTCTATTTTATTGTATATATTATGCATTTTTATATTTAATATTTCCCCTTGCGGGATTAATAAAGTAACTATCTATCTATCTATCTATCTATCTATCTATCTATCTATCTCTAGACAGAATAATAAGCAAGCAGCACACACCTTACCTTCCTGAGCAAGAAGTCTACTGACCATGTGTGTGTACAATATGCTGAAAAAAGCAAAAACGGGAGATGGAGAAAAAAGGTTCTTGACAAGTTCTGCCACTGCGGTAGCTTTCTGCTTCCTCCTCAATTGACATCAGAAAGACTGACTTATAACAGACTACATTGGGTAACCTTATGCTGGACTAGAAACTAGAGCTGTGGCCAAGGCTACACGCACACACACACACACACACACACACACACAACACACATGCAAACAAGCATGGACACAGGTCACAGAAAAACAAAGAAAAGAAGCAGAAAGAAATCTGTCAATATTGCGCCATTTATATTTTTGTATGCAAGTGTGTGTCTGTGTTTGTGTGTATATGTACCTGTATATATAATAATAATAATAATACATTTTATTTGTATAGCGCTTTAAAAGGCACTCAAAGACATTTTACATGGTAAAAACAGAAACAATAAAAGCAATTATAATAAGAACAAAATAGATGACGTCATAACAGTAAGATATATATATATATATATATATATATATGTATATATATGTGTGTGTGTGTGTGTGTGTGTGTGTGTGTGTCTGACATGTGTGCCATAAGCCATCTCTCAGTGATCTGTGCTCAAGGCCTTCTAGAGTGGAATGGAGCGATTAGATCCTCAAATCTCTCCATGCTTGACTAAGGCCATGTCCACATTACTCCGTTTTTACTCCGTATTTGCTACGTTTACACTGAGCAGCCACACTACGCCGGAGTTTTGGAGCACCCTAAACGGAGGGATCTGAAAACTCCGGCGAGGTTGGAGGTGTTTGAGAACTCCGGGGTTGCGTTTGCGTGTGGACGGTCGGATACGGATGTGCTTAGAAAAAATTACGCCCACACCCGTGTTCGCTACTGGATTGGTTCTTGGCAACCATGACGTCTCCGTCCCTGATTCGTCACACTCACTATCACATGACCCGTACCCGGAAGAAAACAAACTGGGCTACCAGCGATTCATTTCAACATGGATAACTAATTGCAAGCGTTGCTGCTAGCACAACAGCTAGCAGCAGCTATGCAGTAAAAGTCTGCATTTCTGTGGAGGAAGCAGCTGTTATTGGAGTGATTAGCGAGCGGCGTGACCGGCATCAGCCCTATGGAGCAGCTGGTTGTTTTTAGATTCTAATGAGAAGACATGCTGCTCTAACGTTTTACTTCTTCCGTTTGGTAGCCTTGAGAGACCTTAGTCTGTAAGTATGTATTTATGGAGCATGAAAATATGTACGTAGATATATTCTATTCGCGTGTTTAGTATAACATTTGTGTTGTATTAAATGCTAATCGCGGTTAGCATTTCTCCATTGGCGGTAATGTTAAAATTAGCTTAGAAGCTAGCTAGGCGGACATGTTACATGCTGGCTATATCATGGATTGTTGTTTTGTATTCGTGTAATGTGTATAGGGACAGTTCGTAAAGCCATATTTCATATTGTGCTTCCACAGTTTTACAAATAAAGATTCACACTGAAGTCTTGAAACTCTTCTATGGATTCCATGGTCTTTATTTCACGGATCTACTGTTAGCGATCTGCTAAGCTTTCCTGCACGAAGGAAGAGCAGAATAGAGTGAGAGACGTGTGTTGACCACATGTATGGACCCATATTCTAGTAAACGTTTACGTGTAAGTGTTGATTTTAAAGTAAATTTGATGTGAGAGAGATAGACCCGCACCGCTGTAATGCTAATCGCGGTTAGCATTTCTCCATTGGCGGTAATGTTAAAATTAGCTTAGAAGCTAGCTAGGCGGACATGACGTTCAGAGCTACTAGTGAGAACAGACATCAACAACACGGAGGAAACGAGTGAGAGACCACATTGATGGACCCATAATCTAGTAAACGTTTATGTGTAAGTGTTGATGTTAAAGTAAATTTGGAGAGAGAGAGACAGAGCGAGTATTTTTTTTTTTTTTAACTAAGCAAGCAATTCACTTCCTGTTTACACCGTCACGCGCATGCCCAGTGTAGTTAATGGTCACGTGCTGTCCGCCTTCGACGGCTGCCGTGTGGACGCAGATCAACTCGAGAATGATGCTGAAACTCCCGTGTGGACGGAGATCGTTTCTATTTGACAAATCTGCATCCAAGGAGAAACGGAGTAGTGTGGACAGGGCATAACTCACCCTACACACACACACACACACACACACACACACACATTCCTGTACTTCTATCTTTGTGAGGACACTCATTGCCATAATGCTTTCCCGACCCCCTTACCCTAACCTTAACTATCACAACTAAATGCCTATCCCCAACCCTTAACATACCATACGTTGACCTTTACCCTAACCGTAACCTAAGTCTAGTAAGTCTAAACCCTAAAACAGGCCTTTAAAGAAGTGAGGACTAATGTCTAAAACTCAAATTACGTCAGGAAGCTTCCACCCCACTCTCATAATTTACAAGAGCATGTGTGAACAACTACTGTGGAGAGTCTCGTCAACGCTGTTTATCAACATGTCTTGTTCTATTTCCACCAACATTTGTCGAATGGTAAGAATTAAATCCCTTCATGCCCGTCAGTTCAATTTTTGAGTTATAAAAGTACTCTTTCAAGGATATAAACTAGGGCTCTTTACGTTTTTCAGCCAAAAAAGTGTCAATGTGAGAACACTAACGCCCCATTAAATCAATTACAGTCAAACTTGCTTAACGTTTCTTTTCTTTAGGATTTTCTTAGTGTTCTTTCTGTCATACTCTCTTCAAAATCATTGTATTATATTATGATTCCATGTATTTGTATGTTAATTGATGGCAGTATACCTGCATATCTGCAAATGCTTAAGCAAACAAAAGAAAAATCTACACAAAAACAATGTAATCAATGTGGACACAATATAAAATTAATCTAGATGTTGTGCATTGATTGAAAACACATGAGAGACTTTTTTCTAGAGTACATGACACATGCTGTACATTTGTTCATTATTAAAATGATCCATATTAGCAAAAACTATTCTATTTAGATCAATTGAATGGATTCTTAAACATAAAAACACAAACTCTTCCTACCGTAATGAGGTTAAAATGTATATGCATTTTAACATTGCATAACCACAATCAAATGTTGTGATGTTAACACCATGGAATTTAAAATGAACCTACTTCCATTTGATTAATGACAACATTAAACCACATTTTAAAAGGCAGGCTGTCTGAAGTTCTGTGCTGAAGTCTTGAATTACATTAATTTAACAGATCAGTGGGCAAGGAAGTGATTTGTAGGTTAACAGGGTTTATAACTCAAAAGAATGAAAAATAAAAATCTGAATAAATAAGAATAAAACAATTAATGAAGAGATATTTAAGATATAATATATGTGGACACAGTATATCATATACTATAATACTCTTGCATATACATGGAAAAAGATACTTGTAGCTCTGCTGTGAGGACAAATGCTTCTAAGGAGGCATTGTGACCTTGACTTGTGTTAGGAAAGCGTATAACAGAGGTGTCGTATGGGGCCCCTGCCAACCCATGGTGGTCCTATTCTTGCCATGCTATTTATATACGGGGAGTCATAGTGGGAGCAACCCATGAGATAACAACTCTTAATACACGTGCACACAAATACAGGCATGCACTTCACATAGTTAGCAGAAAGAAAATACATGTGGGACAGTATGGGAGTCTATCGGAAATACATTATTTTCATGCTGAGCTGAGCAACTGTGCATTTCAGTAAGCTGAGCGCAGTGACTTTACCACATGTGTAAACATGAGCAGATGTTCAGGCAGATCTAGCTTAACTACAATCCTTTGCTATAGCTGGTCGGCAAGAGAAGCCTGTGGAGAAGAGATTTAAATCTTACAAATTAAAATGATGATGATAATAATAATAATAACAATAACAATAACAACAACAATAACAATAGTACTACAAATAATAATTGGAATAATTGTATAACATTTACTTAAAATGAACCTTTTCCAACCTAGGATTTGCTATATAAACCATTGTAACACCAATGTCACTGTCTTAAGATGCGTCATGCACACTCGTTGTCTCCACATTACACACACACTGCTTCTCTCCGACTGAGCGGATTAAAGTCATATCCTCCCCATAAAGAGACAACAAACAACATGACCATGTCGTTAGTTGACTTAAAAGCTCTTTGTTGACTGAGTAGGAACGAGACTGCGGACTTCAGAGCTTTTAAAGCATAAAAGGTTTAAGAGGCAAAGAGGTCAAGCCTGATCCATGTAAAGTTTATTACAGCCATTACGCCTCCGGAACCCTCAGCTCTGACAGTAGCTGGAAAGTGGGTTTTCACGTGTGTTTTTGTCTTTGTGTGTGTGTGTGTTAGTGTGTCCAAAGTAATTCCACTCAGGCTTGAGGTTTCAGAGGCTTCATTAAATTTTCAAGTGATCTTTTGCTTGCTGCTGATCCTGGGGAAAGTCCTAACATTTTGATCTCAATGGATCTCAGGTCTGCCTTTGTCATCAGTTGTGAGTCACCTGGAAAGATTGGTGCAAATTTGCCTAATATTTCTCTATGGACACTTTTATCCCAGTTACTTATCTAGTGTAAGTTATATGACAATGCACTGATACATAATATTACGCTAAACTATATACTACATAGACTATATACCTAAACGGTGATGCAAATTTGCTTAAAGCTTCCACTGATGAAGCCGTTTCAATTTAGCATGTCTCCTGTTTAACAAATCGTCCAAATTCCAACACACTTTACGAAATAATATTCATTATTACAAGAATACATCTGCAGTGTGCCAGATGTTTGTAGCTGAGCCCAGTTGGTGATTTTGTTAAGTGTGCTAGCACAAGTGTAAAAGCATTAGGGTTAATTTTTCATTCTGTCAAAAGAACTACAGGGGGCCTTCTCTCCTCCAGGTAAAGTAAATACAGTATGGTTGACATTGTATGCTGGACTTTCTGTTATGTCCCTGTGTTGTGGTGGGGGGTCTCTGGCTGTGTGAGGGCATTGGTTGGTAGAGCTAGTATTTTTGGACCCTGGAGTTTTTTACCCTATTAAGCAGATTAATGCAGGCTGGGTAGCTCAGTGCTATAAGCCGAGGGATCTCTTCTGTCAGATCAACACAGATACTAGCGAGCCATCACAGATAGGCACACATACACAAATAACACACACACACACACACACACACATAGGGAAACATAAGGCTGCCCGAGTCACATATTTATACCTCAATTCTCCATATTTCTATATCTGTCAGACAGAACATATAGAGCAATATGTTCACTTTTAACACCTTACAACTGGTATGTCATCAGAATCTATGTGTAGAAACGAAAGTGTATTTCAGGTACGCTTAAAAGAATACTCCACGATTTAGCATTACACTCTATAACATTGTTAGACTCAAAACGGACAAAAAAAAACAACAGAATACAGGATCAAATCTGATGCATCAGTTGGGTTGTAGATTTCGGTGCGTTATGCTAGTAGCAGCTAATGTAGCTCGAAATGCTAGCCTCGAGAAGAGATAAGAAGAGGGCTACAGAAGTATACGATCACTTCTTTTTAACTCCACACCCCCAATGTTTTTTATTTTCAAACTTCAGCTCCAGACTAAACACAATTACACACTTAGAAATCACAAGCGCTATAGCAAAGAGTACACTGTGAATGAAAACCATGCGAAGCAATGATGACACATTAATGTATTCAAAATTTCAAAATGTGAATGTGTGATTAAGTGCACACTGAAGTAGACAAAAGCAATTATTTTTATTTGCGGATGATGACTTTTAAGGATTATTGGTTTTTGGAACATTAATTACTGTACCTACCTATCATTGGTGTTATTAACAGTCACTCTGGGCTGGACCAGGCTGTGGATTGCAATCAAGCTGCAGTTTGGACTTCTGGAATAATCTTCTGTATTAAGTATCACACATCCAGAGAGTGGAAGTTAAAACTGTTCACCAATACATCATTTTGAATGCACACACAGAAAGAGCTGACAAACTGCTAGAAAACATTTAAATAACATTTTGCCCATATGTCTGTCTGGGGCAGATTTGTGGTCTACGTGCAGTCTCCACGAGGCATTCATACGAAGTAAGCTGCTGATGCTGACATGGGTGTGTCTGCAGGCTCCAGGCCAAGTCCCAGTGCACAGCAGCTGGGACAAAAATCCTCCCTTGGCCTTTGAGACAGACAGACAGACAGACAGACACACACACACACACACACCCAGACACACACAAAATCACTTCCTTCCTGATAAATACAAAACTTCCTGCGGAGCATCCAAAAACAGAACATTGTAGGCCTACTTTTGACAAAGACAGACTGGAGTAAATTATACGGGCTAACCAACAGGTGCAAACTACGGTCATTCATTCAATCAGAGGAATAAATCAACAGTTTATTACAAGACCATTCACTTCAATTGCAAAAACATCCGCAACAAACCTGGAACAAAGCTTGTGACTGTATTTCAGATCTAGAGTACATGCCTTTCAATCAGAAGAAGTAAACATAAATCCATAGTAATCAGACAGATAGCATACTGCCTAATGCTCTGGTTTCATAAAAAATACATATTATGTCTGAGGTAAGAAGACATTTACCATATGCCAACTGCAATGTAGTTATATTGTTTCTTGTTACTCCTGGATATGGACAAACAATGAACGCTGCTAATTGTTTGAGTATGGAAACATAAAAACATGTCAGCTCTTGTTATTTGACGGGGCTTCCTTAATTACTGGCACAGAGATTGATGTGCCAGCATGGGTCTGTATTCTTCTGTCACTTCTGCTGCATCAGCAATGTTGTGCTGCGTCTGCCTGCATCTCACTCATTTCTTCTCAAACATTCATATAAGGTCTCTTCATGTTACTTAACATCTTCATCGAACTCTTTGTGACCTTTGCCTATCATCATGAAGTAACATAAAACCAAAAGGTTAAATGTCGTCATTTCGATTTACCTCAAAAGCAGTGAAACACACACACACACACACACATGCTCTCATCCCTCCCACTGTACCCACCCCACCCTGGCGTTCCTCCTCCACATTAGGGATTAAGCGGTATCATTCACAGAAATATTTTATTTTTTTTAGAAGCCTTTTTTGTGCCAAATCCCGACTAGGAAATTATGGCCATCTGGTGTGACTCTCTATTACATATCACTAATCTCAGGTGGCGTACAAACAGCTAACACACGTCCATGACATCCAGAGAGAAACACACACAGATGACAAATTGCGGCAAGCATATTAAGTGAGTCTCCACATCTGCTTATACAATAACTATATCACACATATTGTACCACTTTCTGACCTCTTTTTTTCCTCTCTCAGTAACAGTTTACTAACTTGGACAGCATGGACGGACGGACAAGTCTGCTCATATCAACTTGTACAGAATACAACCACTGATGGTGTTAAAATGAGACAGGGTAATATGGCTTTGGGTTGGTGATCATCACAACTAAATGCCATAATTGGCAAAAATGGACCAAACAATGTGCTTTTCCTGTAAAGACCCGTTTCACTAAGTCTCAACACCAAGAAAAACTCCTTTGCCATAAAAGGTTTCTTATTTCTTAAAAAAAACTTTTGGGTTACGCAGGTGTTAATTAATCACAGAATGGAGTGTGTGAGCCATGACAGGTGGGAGAAAGATAGAGAGTCAATGAAGATTTGAGGGGTTTTGTAAAAAATGAGATGCTAACTTCAGAAAGTTTGCTTGGAGATAAATAACATTTGTGACTTTGATCAAAGAGGGTTTGGAGAAATGGATGCATGCAACCATGCAGAGGTAAAACTCTAAACACTACAACACTTGTAAGATATAGAAAAACATTATAGTTTGGTGTTACATGAAACCCTGAACCAGACAGAGAAATAAAACACATTACATAAAATCTTTAGTCAAACTGTGATTGACTATAAAAAATGACTATATAGATATATACTGTATGTCAGTGTTTTTGACACGCATACAAGCAACAGCGCTTTGCAGATCAAGGTTTTACATGAAACATGATGCACCCATTAAACACTATATCTATTTAAAGCTATAACACCAGGCCTGTTTCCAGTCTAAGAAAAATCAAGCCACGGTCCTAGCTTTCCTCAATTCTGAACATCTTTGAAAACAATTGAGATGGAAAAGAGGAAAACGAATGCACCATCACAGATGCCGTAAAATAGCTCTGAAGTAATATGTACAAGCTAAGTATCTGACTCTGTAATGTAGGGAATGATGGACGTAACAAACATCCAAATGAGAAGAACATATGTATCCAGATACATGGGAGAATTATCTTAAGGATAAACCATGCGCCATTTCTCTCTGTTAGCAGGAATGTATTTTTAAATTTTTTCCAATTTCTTAAGAAAGGAAGAGGTCAGAAAAAGAAGTAGCCTAAGCTGTGATTTCTCTGTTGTTCCAGCGGCAGACATGAGCACCGCGCATGCAGCGCGACTGTGCAACAGCTGGTTGAATAGAAAAAAAGAAAAAACTGAAGGCCTACCTTCAGTGCGATCCTACAAACTTCTGGGCGTTGTTGGAGAAAGTTTGGCGCTCCGGGCCATGCCGGACTCATGGTTAGCGCGCACTGGAGCGACTGACCACAACGCGCGTCCAGTCACCCCCGGGCTGACCGCACCGACAGCACGCACGGCGGAGGTGCCAATCACCCTGGGGCCAGATGTGAGAGTTGTATAACAGCAGCATGATTATGTTTAATTTGGCCAATTCCCCGCTTGCAAAATCCCTGTTCTCTTCCGAGTTCTCCGACCAAAGCTGTGTCGCTTTATCTCGAGGGGGGGGGGGGGGGGTAGAGAGAGAGAGACGAAGGAGATTTAAAAGGCTTGTTTCCTAACCTCTGCCTGGCTATATCCCTTATGCTCTCTTGACCACCAGACTTTCTCTCCTGATTTCTAATCAATACTGTGGCATGGAGCTAATTATTTTGTTACTAAATGTCTTTGAATTATAGGTTCACAAGTTGTGTTTCCACATATGCAGCGCTACTCCCCACGACCTGTTTCCCTTTAAAAGAGTTGAGTTGTAGTTGTTTTGAGATGGCCCTGAAAAACATGTGAACCAATACTTTGTTTTTTAGTCCTGCATTCCATAAAGACATTTTACTGTTTTGCAATTCCACTTTGTTATCTATTGCATATCCATTTATAAGTACCTATATTGTATTTCACCTGGGCTGTGCATGTCAAAAGGGAAACTCTCCATGGTTAAATAAGAGGGATTCACTGCATTACTGTCATACATTTCCCGTCATCACTGTTTAAATAGATGTGTCTGACTCAGATGCTTCCACTGGCTGACCCCAGGACCTGTGAGCAGCCTCAGGCTGGGGAGGGGATGTCACTGTCTGGCTCCTTTCTGACTGAACATTGATTGGGACAGAGTTGAGTAGCATGCACAGTATGTATGGGCTTCCCTCTGCAGGCTTCTGGTGGCGCTGCACTTTGTTTACTTTTCAGGCCTTAGTTCTTAAATTTAAGTTTTTGGTTTGATTTGATTTGGTTTGCATTTGTTTGAAAATGTGACCTGTCTAAAGTCAGTTTCAAGGATGCACTATTTCCCCCAAAAACGGTTGATTATAGTGTATCACATCTAATTATTTTCAAAGCAATGTCCCCTATAGCTCCTTTAAAAAAATGTAGCTGTTTCCCCGAGGCATACTGAGTCGTTGGTGTTTTTACAGTAAAATGGACATGGATCTGCAGTTTGAAGTGCATAGCCACATATCAGTTATGTAACAAATATATCAAAACTGCTCAAATCTGAAATAAAGAGAACTGGTTCCATATTTATTTCTGTATTGTTGCCACCACTCGATAAGCATCAAATATGTTCTTTTGTTATTCTTAATGTTCTCTTATATATCCTTTAGTCTAAAGAACAGTTTTTTAAAAATCTATAAATATTGGGCTACACTCTCAAATGTATTTGGCCCCATCCTTCAGGCATGTGTTCTTGATTTTTCAAGTCCCTTATTTAGGGACGAGATGTATCTCACTGTTTCTCAGACACACAAGTCAGGGTAATTCTGCCTGTTTGTGTGTGTTTCCACCATCCTAATTCATATTCATGAGTAGAGCTGTCTTCTTCCACGAAGCCTCGACTACATGTCTCAACAGACTCTCTTGGTCTTATCTCCTTCACTCACAATTCTCTGATTATTTTATATTCCTCCAAAAGTTGTTACTGCCAACACCCTTTGTGCTCCGTTTTCCCATTTGTGTCCCGGAAATAGGCCAAAGAGCAGCGGTAGCCAATTACAAAGATAAAGTGGACGACGGGAAAGAGGAAAGATCTGTTGAATCTGAAAAGTCTGTTAAATTAGGGTTGCAGTTTTTTCTTTTGGTGTCGTGTCAGCTAGTTATTTTTTTAATTTATCTTCAGGAGAACAAATAGCCTACATTTTAATCATATTTTGCATTGATCCAGTACCCACCATCTTTATTGAGCCTTATCCTTGCTGGCGTTTCACGCTTCCTCTCCTATGTGTAATGCTTATAAGTGAAGAGTGATAATGCAGGTGGGTGGTGAAACGTCTGGGTTACTCTCTATCCATATCACAGATTTTCCTACTAGCAATGAAGGATACTGTAATGCTGAATGTATATGAAAAAAGAGCTATCTTCTTGTTGGGTTGGGTGTTTCAACACAGGAGACCAAACAAATGGAGAGACAGTCAATTGAGTTTGAGATACATTTACCATAAGTCACTGCTAATGCTCTCCAATCATCAACCCATTAGGTAATCCACTTCTGATGCATTCTTGATCAATACACTAAGAGGCACGAAAAACAAAAACAAAGACCTGATTAGTTTGTGCGTGTGTGTGTGTCTCCAGTGTGGCCACATCTGCAAATCTGTGTTTTACAGTGTTCTTGCAGGTAGAAGATAATTCATACAACAAAGCAAACTTAAACTTCAGACATAGGAGAGTAAGAACGCACCAAAGGAGGAAAGAAATACCAAAAGGGATCAAAGAACGAGGGATAAAACAGAAAAGGAAAATGGAGACCAGGAGGGATTGTCGAACGTGGTTTTTGAGTTCATTCATTATTTATGCGGTAAGGATATTTTAAGCTCCCATATCATGTCTGTGAGTAATGAGTCTGTCGAGGTACAGAAAGGAGAGGAAGTGGGTATCATTTGTATGTTTCTTCACTGTGGTGATATTGCACTTTTCCCAAAACAAACAGACATATTGTTTTGTGGTAGTGGCGTGTCCAGGTTGTTAATGGCTTATTTTCTGTTGCAGAGCTGCTCACCTTTTTTTTACTGTAATGAAACAAGAAAAGTAGAACTGAAACCACTTTCTTTTCCCCCCACAAAACATTTAAACAAAACAAAAAAATATTTATTTTCTTTTGTTTCCTTACTTATAGATACGTTTAGTGTAGTTTGACAAAAACATTTACAGTAAAATGTGAAACAAGAGAAAGAAAAAAATAATTGGGTGAATTTGGTAAAAACACACACACACACACACACACACACACACACACACACACACACACACACACACACACACACACACCGTATTCAAAGGTGTGCTGCACAGCTTACCAGTAATGCACATAGAGAGAGTAAAGGATCTAAGTTTAGTATACTCAGACAATTGCAGGCCTGCTCATGGACACTAGGGGGAAGATTAGAGAACAGGAAGGGAATTAGTGGAGTATGTGTGTATGTATGTGTGAGTTACTGGTGAAATGATGTGGGCCATAAAGACAAAAAGTGAATGACAAACTTCGCACAGCAGGCAACTTTAAAGGAAACCCTTCATCCTCTGACCACTCAGTCAATAGAAATGTATTTGTAGCTGAATGATGAGGGCATGTGATATGCCTTTTGCTCACTGTTTTAATTGATACCCTTTAGTTGAGTGGATGTCTCTGTCCTTTAAACATACATACCTTCTTCTCAAATCATTATTAGTTAAGTAGTTAATGTCATCTGAAGAAAAAAAACTGATTATTATTATTTTATAAAAGGTCTGCGGGGACTCCTGTTGGTAGGTCAGGGTTAGGTCACTGCCGTGCTTGGTAAACTAGCCTAGCTTGTTAATCCTCTCCACATGTTACCCTATGCCTTGTGGTTGTTTTGCCTCCACATGCTTAACTTTGTTGCCGGCTGAGATAAAGACAGATAAACAGCACGTTGGGAAATAAAGATATCAATAGATTTCCTTTTGGTTTATAGGAAAAGCCTCCTTCTCATTATGTCAAATATGGATGTATTTATGATTTGTCATCCATATCTACTGGACTATCTGCAAATCAACTGCAGGAATAAGGATTTATATGCCATATGTATTATTTACAAAAATTGTCTTGAAATTCCTCGCTCTATTTTATGTGGTTCATGTGAACATCTTCTAATAATATGAGAGATGTCACTTTGTTAAACACAGCTCTTAAAATCAACTCACTGTAAACAGCTATTCCATACCATAAGTACATCTTATCAGCTAAGATAACATTGAAGACCCTTGCCGCGCTGTGTTTGGCTGTAAGTAAAGGTATATGATGAAGAGCAGACTACAGAATGTAGGCCAAACTCATGAATCAATTCAGCTCATTAAACACATTGACAAGCTGAAACTCCCCAGTGTTGTCCTTCTTTTCTCATACGTCCACCCAATGTCTGACCTAGCTCCCACTCCAGCTCCTCTATTACGCACTCCCTATTTCAACCATGCATCATCCCTTCATTTGATGTATTTTGTTCAACAAAAACTACTGATTCAACAAAAAAGCTGGTCCTCCACACTTAAAATGACTATAAACAAAGCAATATACACAGTTCTTTTGGCTGTTTAACTATCCAAAGCAAGAAGGAGATATCCCCTTTAAACATAAGGGAAACATGCTGTGTCTGCTATTAATAGAGGAGGTTACTATAACGGGCTTCCACTGTTGGGACAGGAGTGATAAAAACGGTTTCCCCTCCTCCACACACACACAGATGTACGTACAAATATGCACATAGTATGTACACAGGTTTCCCCTATGGAACCTGGTGTGCTATAAAGGAAGCTAAGGTTGACAGGCTATCATCTGGGCTGTGTATTAGGTTATAAATCAGCTCATTTTGCTATGAAAAAATATTCACAGCATGTGAGGCAATCACTTGGTCTATTGGGTATATCCCTAAAGCATACATGCTCTTGTGTCCATCAAAATGAAAGAAACTAGGCAGGCAAACAAAATTGGTAACACATTATTTTGATCATTTTCTCCTGGCTACTTTAAATCATTAAATAAACGTTGCAGACAAAAGTAAAAGCGCAAGTCAGGACAAAAACAGGGAACAACCTCAATTACATTGTAAGACGGGATGTGTGATATTGTTGCAGGATGCAGGAATAGTGGCTGTCTGGCTGGCTTAAAGAAAACTTGAGCCAAGCTTCTGTTTAATACGTAGATAATCAAACAGCAATCAGTGGATCAATACCCATCAGTTAGCTGGAAGGATGCCTGTATACTGTCCTTAGCTGACATACCGGAACCCAGCCAACTGAGGTGCACCAGAGGGAGCATTATACTCCTAATATATGTCTGAGAGGAGCATCACATCACCCACTGTGCATTACTTTGGTGCTTAGTGCTGGTGGAGAGGCAGAGATGGAGAGAGATGAGCACAAGAGAAAATGTGTGGGAAAGGAAATCTGAGAGGGTCAAATAATAGAGAGTGTAAGTAAGATCAAACTCACGCAGCAGCGATATAAGCGCAAGGAAAAGACAATGAGGGGAGAGATAAACATTTTCATCTCCTGGGGAAGTGTAAAACTCTATGAAATGGCACTGATACAGAGTTTGTCTACGTTGAACCAGGAGTCAAGAGCGTTTTGCTCTCCTCTCTCTTCCTCAGGTTCACCGTTGCTGGTTTAATAAACAGAGGCTTACGCAGAGCATACGGTTCACTTAAGGAGAGAAGTGGGACATAAAAACTATTGAGGGAAGGGTCGATAGTCAATTCAAATATTACTTCTTTAATGGACACAAGAGCGGCCGCTCCAGTGATGCAATCATCAATTTAAATTGTATATGGTACCTTGTTGTGTATACTCATGCTCCGTGATGTAGTGAGTTCATAGGCTGACATTAGCTTTTTACATCTGGCCATTGCAGTCATGCTTAAAAATCATAAAAGTGATGTTCATTTGTAAGATCATCTTGCTAAACAAAACTTGTTCGTATTCCAAAATCCAATGAAAGAAACCCATCGGCTTTTTGTCGAGGGAACCAGTGGGAAGCTATCTTCCGGGGTTGGCCTACAAAAATACGTCAGACCCTATTTAGCTATAAGAGCACCGAGGAAGAATTAGATATGATACAAAACTGTATGCTTCAGGGACTTTGCCATGTTTTGGATGTCATGAAAACAGTCACTGATTTAGAGTTTGAGGAATCATTTTCTGCTTAATTATGTGAATGTCAGACATACAAAGAATATAGTAATGGTGAAAAACATAAAAGACAAAAATCTGCTGGTTTGGGCTAACATGATAATATATCATTATGCGACAAACTGATCTGAGTCCATTATTAATGTAGAATTGCAAATTTGTTTCTTTTTCCCTTAATCTTCACAAAGGGTTCTTTAGATCACATAAGAAAGACACAACAGTAGCTTGAGGTTATAATAAAGATGTTATTATTGATATTATGATATTCACAGTAGGTTTATAATTTGCAATTATATTAAATGATGCAAGTAATTCTCTATCAATATTCTCTATGAATCAGTTTTCACTGAAGGTCCTCGTGAAGGGCATGACAAGTGTTCAGATCCATGTTTCCTTTATGCAATAATGGACGGTTTGCTTCATGGTTCAGTCTTTTTCCTAACAAGAAAAAACACAGACCGTATACTGATAGCTGAGTAGAGGCTGCAAAAGCTAAAGACAGCTAGTGAAGAAGCTGAGGGTTATCTAAATCTCATACACACAATATTTGTGTCAAATAGCAAAGTGGCAAAGAGTTGAAGAAGGTAGAGGAAATAAAGTAAGAGGAGCTGGTTGTCTGGGGGTAAATATGTATTAAGACAGTACAGACAGAATCTATTTGACCAAGGCCTGCGTGTGTATTCTAGTCAAACCTCAGTCCCTGCTCCGAGTGAGCTGATAATAACAGTCAAATAGAAAAACATATAGAAAAAAACAAACAACAGTTCATTTATACGGTGTCTGATGACACAAATAAGTTAAAGTTCTCATAGAAATCATATTTCCTATTCATTTCTTAATCCATCCTTAGTCCTTGGAGCATATTCAACCTAAGAGATAATTCACTTATATACAACTTAAGTTTCTTGGATTAATTCAGCCAGCATACACTTTGACTCCCCGCTACACAGGAATCTGTACAAGCTTGTTTTAAAGTTGAAGCTTTAGGCATTTCAAGACATCATTGAAAGCAGCTGTAACTCTTAGATACATTGTTTACATGGCTACGTCTGTTCACCACCAATAGTGGGTTTGAGACCATTCACTTTGTGGCCTTGAAGTTCAATAGGTGTCTGTCCTGACAGCAAAACATGACCATCACAGGCAGTGTGTGTTCAATTGTCCTCTTGTATGTGGAGTACAGCAATGACGCAGCAAAGATGTGTTTTCCTTGGTTAAGATGATGCTGATGTGCCGGACTGTTGGTTTCTTCAAAAGAACGTTTTCAGTCTCGACAGAGATTCACTTCAATAGTCCAGGCGAAGCTTTCAAGCCACATAAAGTCACATAGGTGTTCCGGTACACATAAACAGTTTCAAAGAATACAAGTACACATGCGATCAGACAGAAAAAGAGGGTGTGGGCAGTGTTTATCTTTCTTTCATTATCGTATTTTCCTTCCCAACCTTTCCTCTCCTTCCTGCAATCCCCAGTACTTGGCTGATACTGCAGCTTATCTCATAAATCAACACATGCTCATAGATCTCATCTCTAGTGAGTGTGGCAGGACATTCCTTCCTCTTTGTTTAATGTACTACATGCATGTGTTGAAGATATGCACAGGCTGTAAACAGTGTGCTTAGATCGAGTAGAATATATAGAGCACCGGACCTGGAGTCAAGAAGACCAGTGTCTTAGATAAGTGCTAAAGTCTGAGTCTAAAAACTCTCTATTTCTCACAATCTCTTTGTCTCTTTCATTTTCTCTGTCACTCACACACGCACAGACACAGACACAGACACAGACACACACACACACACACACAACACTGCACACTGAGCGTGATGGGCCTATATATCAGAGATAAGCGCACTCAGACAGTCCCTTGGAGCATTATGATGCACTTGGCAGGGCAAAAAGTCTGCCCGACTGACTGTTTGAATCTGTGCTTCCACTGGGCTGGCAGCAGATACAGTAGTAGCTGTTGTTGTGCTTTCACTATAAGACACAGTTACTGGGTTGTGACTGCAACTGACTATAAATACGTTAAAACTTAAGCTAGCATCAGTTAACCTCTGAAATGTTGATCAAATGTTTAGCTATCCCTGTTCTGGAGTCTGGCCTGTGGATTTGGACTCTCCTCCCCTCTCAAACCGTCCCTGTTTTCTCTCATGTTGAACCTGTTGTTACTTTCTCCATACATTCGTGAGAGTTAAATCTTTCCGTGGACACGCAACCCTCTCTAGGTAACTAATTCACATAGATTGGGACTCAATAATATCTCAAATAACAATGGCAAGAAGATGCTTATGCAAAGCATGACATGTACTTTTAGAGCATACAGTTTTTGCACATAGCCGCAGTATAGATATAGTAATATATTGATGCCAATTTGCTTTTTAAATATTATTCATACTAATTCATGCTACAATGAATACTTCAAAGGACATTCAGCACTACAATAGCAGAGTTGCTGTTTGATAAAAAGCGGATGAAGGACACATAGCCTTGGTCCTGCATGATGTGGGCAAAATGCGGCAATGGAATGATTGCTTAAACTGCATTGAGTATCACAAAGAAAAACAAATACTGAGAACAAAATGTATCTCTTTTACAACCCAGGATACAGAATGCCAGGTGGCAGTTTGTCTTTGGTGATCTAATAATTGAGCTATCAACACTTTTAACTTGTTCCAGAGGCAGGCAAAGTTTAATAATTGTTAGCAATTGTTTAGGAGGAGAAATGTTATTGCTTCTTGCCACTTATCCAGCAATCAGAATACTGTATTGATCCCTGGGTGGAAATCAGACTGAGTAACACAAAGTTGGCATTGGTGATATGAGAAACGATGACCTTAAAGGTGTCATAGATTCATTTTAGTTTATCACTGTGCTCTGTCTTTGGTTGTTGGTCCTTAAAAAAAATCCTTTTAAACTGTTAGAGTTAATACAGTACCATAAAAGCCTTACATAAAACTAGTTAACTTTGCTGCCATAAATCTTGACCTTGGTTGAAAGTAATTATAGTTTACTCCTTAATCTCATTTGATGTATTTCTACAAACGCGGAATGATATGAAGTCAAGAACAGCAACATTTATGCTGGGCAGTGTTAAACTGAACACTTCTTAGTGTACATCTGTTACAGTGGACCAGGGTGGCGGCTTAAGAGACACTTTAAGGTAAAGTTAAAAGGATGGAGAAATAGGCACTCACTCAGAATGCCGCCGAGAAAACAATCACTATCTTTCTACATCACGTATCTTAATCAACGAAAAATGTAGGTGAGAAGCACACATTCATCATATTACTAAAAAACCATACACCAAATCAATACACATCAATAAATAAACATTCATTCTGTTTACTGAGACATTTCTTTTGTCCACCTGCTAGCCTGCATTGGCTGGAAACAAAAAAAGGCAAAGTCTTGGCGAGAGTGTTCTTACTGTAAATCCACTTGAGCTTCATTGAAGAAAAATGGCAGGAGAAAGGTGTGCTATTTATGGTCCGGTAATACAGCACAGGACATCATCTATCTGTTGGTCTCAACAGAAACCACTAGCTTGTACTGGACAATATCTAGAAGTGGCCAAGAGATGAATGCTAGGGCCCTCAGGCAGACAGAGAAAGCAACAAAGGACCATTTGGTCCAAAAGCGTATTGTTGCGCTCTTATTGCGCATTTCAGTTTTCCCCTGACAGTAGAGATGTGATCTTGGTGACTTTGTTTTTCTCTGAGTCAGGACCTTGGCAGTTAGAGCGGCAGATTAAAGTTGCTCATGAATGCTGATAATATGGCCTGCTTTTAATCACAAGTTAATAAGTTAAGTTACATTTTAAAATAAATGTCACACTGATGTAAATTGTTGTTATCGTGCATCTTCTCCCAGCGGCAGTTTGAGCAAGAAGGTAGAAACTAGTGGTCCCTTAACACTGTTAATATTGGTTATTACTGGTAAGGCTACTATTTGGCTACTGTTGCGAGCAGGGTGACTACTGTCACATAGGTAAGACTAACTCCATGCAGACACTGACAATGTCCTAAATAAGACGGGTGGCCATTCTATGATATGCGCTGATAGGTCCACAAGATGTGAGACAACAAGAGGTCCTCTTGACTGACCTTTTCTCCAAGTTAAACCCACGTATCTGCTCTGGACTCAAATACTGGGCGCCATATATTTTTCAATACACAGTGTAACACCTTAATCCTCCCCTTGCAGACCCCAGCTGAAGTTAACCATGTACAGTAGCTCACATTATACATCTGTACGCATCTTAGTGATGTTTACATAGTTAGTGTTGGCCAGTGTACAGTTTCCTGTTTTTATGCCCTCTGGTCTGAAGTTCTCAGTGCTGTGGTTCACAGCCTCCTGTATCTCCACATAGTCAGATTTACTGAGAGTGGACCCACTGCCGCTCCGACCGCTCTTCTTCAGATCGTCTGCTGAGCTGGCTTTAGGCACACTTGGGGTATTCAGATACTGTGCCTGTTCCTCGCCCTCCGTCTCTCTGTGGTAGAAGTAGTTGAAGTTTGACACAATGACAGGTACAGGCAGGGCAATAGTCAGCACACCGGCAATTGCGCAGAGAGACCCTACAATCTTTCCTCCAATGGTTGTTGGGACCATGTCTCCATAGCCCACTGTGGTCATGGAAACCACTGCCCACCAAAAGGCCTCAGGAATGCTGCTGAACTGGGAATCTGGCTCATCTGCTTCAGCAAAGTAGACAGCACTGGAGAAGAGGATCACGCCGATGAACAGGAAGAAGATGAGGAGGCCTAACTCACGCATACTGGCCTTCAGAGTCTGGCCCAAGATCTGGAGCCCCTTGGAGTGACGGGAGAGTTTAAAGATACGAAACACCCTGACTAGACGAATGACACGGAGAATAGCCAAAGACATAGCCTGCTGGCCTGCCTGGCCGTCCTCTGGCTTCTCTGCTAGCTCTGTACCCAGGGTGATAAAGTAGGGGATAATTGCCACAATATCAATGATGTTCATGATGTTGCCAAAAAAACCAGCTTTACTGGGACAGGCAAAGAACCTAACGAGGAACTCAAAAGAGAACCAGATGATACAGAGGGTCTCCACGATGAAGAAAGGATCCTTATAATAAGCTGAGCTGTCATAGGTAGAGGTGGCGTTGGACATGGACTGTAATGGATAATTGTACATCTCCTCATCATCATTTCGGAAAACTGGCAATGTCTCCAGGCAGAAGCTGACAATAGAAATAAGAATCACCATGACAGAGATGATGGCAATGATGCGCGCAGGACCTGAGCTCTCTGGATACTCAAACAGCAACCACACTTGTCTCTGAAACTCATTCTCTGGCAGAGGCCGCTCCTCTTCCTTTATGAAACCTTCATCCTCCCTGAAGATTTCCATAGCCTCCTCACCCAATTCATAAAACCGGATCTCCTCAGAAAAAATGTCCAGGGTCACGTTAACAGGCCGTCGCAGCCTCCCTCCAGATTGGTAATAATACAGAATGGCATCAAAACTCGGTCGATTGCGATCAAAAAAGTACTCGTTCCGGAGAGGATCAAAATACCTCATCCTTTTCTTGGGATCCCCCAGCAGCGTCTCTGGAAACTGGGAGAGGGTTTTGAGCTGTGTCTCAAAGCGCAAGCCTGAGATGTTGATGACGACCCTCTCGCAGCATTCGTGATCCAGCTCTGGGTCATACAGGTCATGAGGCTGACCCGGATGTGCTGCGGCCTCGTCCGCAGGGTCGCTGGTAGCAACCGTCATGCTGGAGGAAGATGGGACCTGCAGGTTTCAGACAGGGTGTGGCCACGGCGGGCCACGAGGAGATAGAGGCACCACACACTCGCAGGTTCGAGTACAGGAAGATCCGTCTGCGAAGAGCTACAGGAAAGAAAGCAGAGAAAAACTGCAAGATTATTGTGATAACCATTGTGTTCCATGTTAAGTTTTGATGGCAATGCGCAAGAAAAAGTTAATTTAGATTTGTAGCATACATATTTAATAACTTGTATCCACTGGTATATATTTCTGAAACAATCAATTAGTTAAATTGAACATCTTTTACTGACTAAAATTGTGAGTAAATCCTAGAAATGTTGTGTTATTTCAAGACCTTCCTGTAAACAGGCAAGAGATGGGCAGTTGAAAATAACAAGCATGAGATGGGGGGGCAGAGCCACTTGAGCACATTGGCTCCATTGTGTCTATGTGTATTAGGTTATGAGTTCTCTCTCATATGAGAACACTGCAGGATCAATATGCCAGCCAGTAATACTGTATCAGCTCTCACAGGGTGCAGTTACAACCAACAAATCTGATTACATGCTGAGTGCTCCATACAATCTCAGAGATGAATTTCCTCTGTCTGTATGAGACCAACATTCCCTTCAAAAACTGAGAAAAACTTCATCAAATCAATGATTAAATGATCAGTATTATATTTAAGCATATCTGTCATATGGTTGACATAGCCCACTGCATTACAGCAGAGCTGTTTGTTGACAATAACTTTCTAATTTCATAGGCCACTGCACAAAAGCAAAATGTATGAAGATGCATCGTTTTGGAGACTAGGCCTATTTCAGGCCACACTATTTTACTTTAAAAGACACAGCCACATATGTGTGATTTCGTAGTTAAAGCAACAATATCTGAATTTTAAAAAAAACAAGTCCTACCTATGTGCACTGACGCTTGTAATGCGTGTTTACAATGTGTCCTCTGGTGGTAATGCGCCCAGCAGAAGTGTTCGGTCATAAGTCAGCCCCCCGGCGGTCAGAGCAGCTCCTCTCTGCCAGCCATATATCGCCCAAAGCTCTGGCTCTGCATCGGCGCAGGAGTGGGAGATGGGACAAGGCGTGAGGATGCAGGAGTTACCTCCTTCGCCTCAGTGAGCAGCAGATAAGCTACATGTTGCGATGCAGCTAAGGCTACAGGTTGAAGCTGGTGGGGTGGGTTTGTTTGTTTGGGAATAAAGTGAGCAAATCTAAAAAATGTTTGGCATCAGCAAAATATGACGCCCCCTCTTCAGAACAATACGCTGCCGCCTGCAACAACAAAGGTAATCCTGCGATATCTGCAGAGACTTATTGGGGAAGGGAGGTTTGCGGGAGGCGTTGTTGTCAGTATTTCTACTCGGTGGCACCCATGGCAGCTCTCATCTAAAGCGAAATCACCTGTTTGATCTCCAAACAGGTCCGTATTCCTCCTGAAGGTTTTTTCCATCTTTGTTTTTAGCTCGTTAAAATGTTAATTCGTTTACTTTATCTTCACCCTCTTTTTTCTGATGGGGAATAACCATATCAATACACAAATGATGCACATTAGTAACAAATGGAGGCTTAATTTCGCAACCCTTTCCATGGAAAAACGCAGTCCTCTGAGGGCGTTTTTCAGAGATGCAAACCTATTTTTTCCCCCTAATTTGGAGACAAAGCAGCCCGGTTCAAGCACTGGGGTTTTCAAACATTACATGACAGTGTTGTAGTGGACTGGCAAGCGCGAGTGAGTTAGTTTGGAGTGCAGGTGCTAGACATGCTCAAGCCATACGCAACCCTCTCCTGTGTGGATCATGGACAGCCACATGCACTAAACAAAGCAGCATAGCGTTATCTGTCGGACTACAGCATATATTTCAGATAATGGCATGCAGGAATTCACCCTGGTTCTCTTGGTGCGCAGACGCATGTATTTTTATCCAGTTTGTCTCCTCTTAAAAGGTGCCTTGGGTTCGTGAGTCCATTCCTTCATAGCTGTCCTTCTTCCCTTATTTGACTAATATGTCCAGCGGATGTGTCACCTCATCACGACCAACTGTTTTTGAGCTGCCGCCTCTTCCCATGTCTCTCATATTTCACCATAATTCACCATAGTTGAGATGCGTGGGCTGCAGCCGGGCATCGCGGAGCATACTAAGATCTTCACGCGCGCCTCGCCCCATCGCTCTGCGCTCCCCGACACTCTTGTCCTCTCTGCTACACATTAAAGGGGAAGCATCGTCCGCCACAGGGTGGTAACGGTTTTCAAAGAAACATGTCCACACAGCAAATTTGGTCTAGCCCGAAGATAGAAAGAAAATGAATAGAAAGAATACGAAATGTATAATGTTTTATTTCAGTCAGGAAAACATTTGAAAAGAGACATGCAGATGTGGAAAATCTTCCCTGAACTGAAATGAGAGCAATGAATTAAGGGAATGGGGGATAATGAGCCAGCAGCAACCTGTGCATGTCCTGTTTGAGCAGAACACCAAAGTTGTCTGAACTACTGGTAACCGAGTCATTTTATCATTATTTTCCTATGGTTTGAGCACTTGCCACACCAGTCTGAATGGCTGCTGGCATGCCTCTGTGTCTGTTTAAGGAGAATCTATTTGTATACATGTTTGTCTCTGTACTTTGTTACTTTAGTTCGAAGAATATTACAGTATGGGCTCATGATGGTAGAACCCACAAGTTGAACTCTATGGGTGTGTGGTCCCAGTGAGGTAATTAATGTAAAATAAAAATACAAAGGCAGGCTCCAGTAGTTTGTCATGTGTACTGTATCACAGGCCACTAATTATTGCACAGACCCATTAAGCACATGCAGGCACACACTCACACAAACAGAGGACTAATGCTAACAGCTATTATTGCAATCATGTAAGTAGACGAAATTAATGTCAAGTACACCAATTAGGCTACACAGTCAAATAACTAGTTCAGAGGAGTTTCCCTGCAGACAGTCTTCCTGCCCTTTTTTCCTCCACTGCTTGAAAGTGGGTCATGTGATATGTCTTCAGGTAGAGCGCGGGAATCACACGCACATGAAAGGAAAAAAGAGATGCAACTACCTAAAGAATACATGAGGAATTCCACATGTCCTCCCCCATGTGTTCTCCTTGCTCTGCCATTTCTATTGTCCAAGGACAGGTTATGCAATTCTTCTCCAATGAAAGTGTCAAAATACTGATTAAGATGATGACCCAACCCCAGAGGGACTGCAGCAGTAGCCCACTCTGCACAGAGTTGATGGCTGAAGGTCTCAATGAGCTATTGACCCTTTTACATATAAGCACGCTGACTGATGGAACTCTTAAATCCTCATCGTCCATGACTGTAAATGAGAGGGCACAATTCTAAATGGAGGGCAGCTAAGAGCCCAGCCACCAATATCCAATGGTATCAGAAGAGTAATGATTCTTTATCTGCCACCACATTCACAGCAATTATCTAGAATACAGTTTTATTAGCAGGATGGGGAAGAGGGCACAGAGAGTATGGGATATGGGATCGAGTTAGTTGGGGTTGGGGGAAAGGCGAGTCATTCTCTGATGATTTATGTTTCATTTTATTCTTGTGACTACCTTGAAATTGCATACACTGGCAAAGTTTCATGTTAGAATTCAGTGCTCATAACTCTTTTCTTAAACCAACTTGTTTTAGTAGCCATACCCAACCATAAATGAATGATCCCTTAACCATCTGAGGCACAATCTAACCTTATCATACCCAAACCTTTAGCTGCCAGCTAGGGGAAAAAACAGACAAGAAAACAATAGAATAACACTGGCAATGAATGTTTTGCAGATAGTGCAGAGACAATATGTTTGATATGTTTAAGAGAAATTTTAGTCCAGCGAGATCTGTAATTAGCCAGAAAAAGAACCCCTAAAGCCTGATAGCCACAATTTGTGTTAAAAAAATCTCATAATCGGAAACAAATTGATAATTAGATTCAGTGTGCCCTACACTTTCCTTTATGCCCCGAAATCCATTGCTCATAAAACTGTTACACTGATAGGTCATAGAAAAATGCCACTCCTAACACCTCCAGAACTTGCCTGAGAATCATAACATGTACACCTTTTCTTTAGTATAAAAGTAATCCAGTTATAGAATACTGTACAGCCAAACAGGAATGGCTAATGGTTAATGAAGCATATTTTAATGCTGCCATAACGTAAACATTTTTTAGTTGTAGCCCACATAAGAACTCACTGAATCCATAACAACATGCTTCCGGTTTGCCAACTGCAAGACAAAAAATAAGGAGGAGCGACGGATTCCATCAACATGTAAATTTAAATATGAATTTGAGTGTTTGGGCAGAGCTGTCTTGATTTTGTCTGAGGAGGACCCTTAGTGTTTGAAAACCTCTGATCTATAGAATAAAGTAGGCAAGTTTCATATTTCTTGTGCAGTTGATCTAGAGTTTTGAGGGCTGTTAGTTCTCCAACCATTTCAAATCCTCAATTCTGTTTCCAGTTCCCTCTCACCTTCAGGTTGTGCCAAGTCTCAGCAGAAGGAACCATTGATTCTGTTTTGTATTCAGCCGAGCAGACCACATGGAACCTCATAAAGAAACTTAAGGATGCTTTTCAACTAACAACCCCACATGACTGCCTGTAATCACATCTGAGCACTTTTTCATTGTTTAAAAAAATACATGTTTTTTTCTTTCATCGAGCAATTTGTGACCGTGTTCTCTTGTGCCAGCTGGTGCATTGCTGTGGCTGGACAGGGGCCCATGGCTAACGGGGCACCCCAACATTTTTAGACAGAAATGTGTATGAAATAGTGAGGACAACATGAACGTGCAGGGAGTTCCCACTCTACACACAATGTGCATAGAACCCATTGTTCCCAAGATATAAGCACAATTAATACAATTATTCTACTCAGAGAATAAATGAGTTTTTGATCCGTCACTGCAATCCCACACAAATAGCTCAGCTGAGATATGTTGTGAGATGATCACCATATTTGTGTGTCAGTATGTGAGTCAGCACACCTGCACGCCTAAAAATCTCCACCCTTTTCTATGCAGCAGAATGTGTGGAAGCGAGAGAGGGATGATGAGCGTGAGTAACAGACGGAGTGAAGGAGAGAGGAGGGCGCTGATCCAACTTATGACAGCAGACTGCAGGGGAGGGGCTCTGTCCTGGATGACCTCTGCGGGTGCTGCAGCAGGTGATCACTCACTCACAACACACTCACATACAGATGTAATAGCCATACTGTATTGGCATGTGCATGCAGTCACTACTAGAACATGTGCACACACTGACACACACATTTAGACAAAGTCATACTGACTCCATGTTTCTTTATAGCTCCAAGACAAGAAACTGTTTACCTTTCATTCCCCTGTGAACACAAGGAAATCCTGATTTTATTCCTAATTCATTTTTGCGTGTAGGCATCTAAATAGCACTCCGCAACAGGCATTCTCCTCTATGACAATGAGCCAAGAAACTTAATTACCACATCAGCTTTTTTTTGTCCCTTCATCCTTCTTCATTTTCTCCCCTCACTTATCTCTCTCCCTGCATGTCTCCCTCTGGGGTCCCTCTATATTTAGAGATTGACCTTGGAAGTTGCCTACCTGCCCGTTGAGAGCAGCCAGGCTGATGAGGATCACTGCTTTCATGATGAGATATGTCCTCACCTTTGGAGTAGAGTACTCTATTATTGATTCTGGATGTGGTTTCACTTTATGTTGTTCTCACAGCCTTCGAAAACAAGAGAGAAAAAAAATCAATGACCCAACTGGTCTGGAGGTGTGGCTTAGCTTAGGGAGGAAAGTTGGGAGTATATTAATGATATCTATACGGCATGAGTATGCACAGCTGAATATGTTTGCCATATGAAGAGATCTCCTTTACAATGAGGCTTAGCAGCATGCTTTGAAACATTAATTGAATGACGTGCAAATCTCCCCTAGCAAGTGTTTTCTTCCCACACTGCAAGCAGCAGTTAAGTGCAGCCTGTCTAGTCAGTTCAATCAAATCAACAGCTAATGTATATGAGCCCCAGTCTGTTGCCATTCTGTCGGTGGTGTGTGTCTTACTTGACAGGGACTTGTGGCAGCACCGTGTCAGAGCCAGCATACCGGAGCCTCGTTGAGGACGGCAACACCCGACCCCACAGAAATGATGGTGACAGGAGCGGAGGACGGAAAAGCGAGGAAAAGGTTGGAATGACGTCAGGAAGAGCTCATACGCGTTGCAGAGAAGAGGCTTGGTGGAGGAGCGAGTGAGGAGACGAACACAGTCAGCAGGAAATGAAGTTAAAAGTGTGCAGAAAATGAAAATGAATGGAGGAGACGGGACAACAGAGGTGGAGAGGGTAGCAGATAAAGGTCACAGTGACAGAGCGATGAGTCATCCAGCAGAGCACAGCAGCATCTCTCGCTGTTTCACACTATCACCCGCTCCACCATCTGTTTGTTTTGACAGCAAAAACCGAGATGACTGGCAGCAGATCACCCCTCCAACAACTAGAAAAAAAAAATCTATTATGTCATCTGGGTCTGAATATGCTGCAGGTATTGTTTTGAATGTTTTTTATTTGTGCGCCTGCATGTGTTTGAGTGCGTTTGTCTGAGATTGTTTTGTGTGTTTACATACAATACACATGTCTGGATGGGCAGTCCCACCTTGTCTACTCAGCTTGTGGCTGGAAACTGTAACTGATCAGCCAATCAGCATCCAGAATTAGTCAGAAGCACTAGCAACAGCATCATCACCCTTAGCAACCATCCTTCCCAGCTACCAATGGCATGGCTCTGCTACTGAACATGGAAATAACACATAACTGCAAGTCACAGAGAAAAATGCATTGTAGGTGGCAGGTGTGAGGGAAATCAAAAGTGTTATCTTATCTTCTATCATGTTTTGTATGTTAGGGACATTTGTAATCATTATTGTATTCATTTCAAAAGGGAGTGAGAGTCAACTGTTTTGGTTCACTCTCACAGTGTTGTTTGGCTCGGCTCAGCACCAACGGCAAACAGACAATTGTTTTTATTAATTGTGAACAAAGCGGATCATTTAGCAGTTAAAGATTTAGCACCTACGCAGTTGGTAGAGACCAAAAACAGAGCTGAGAGAGAATATTACCAGGTGGACACAAACACAACCATATCAACTTAAAGCTGATCATATGTCAATGTTGTATTGACACATTGTTTCTGTTGCCCCCCAAGTGACCCCACAACAAAAATAAAATCAGTCATTCCAACTTCCTAAAGATGTTAGAATATCCTTTAGTCATTAGTAAGTAAGTAAGATTTATTTATAAAGCGCTTTTCACAGACGTTAGTCACAAAGTGCTCAACAGGAGCAGAATTACAAACATAAAAAACACAATGTGACCATTTAAGGGCCAATAATTTACATTTAAAAATGCACAAAAAACAGAAAGTACAAAATTAAAACATAAAAGCAGGCCTAGGAGATGAGTTTTTACCCAAACGCCAGTCTAAACAGGTGTGTCTTGAGCTGATTTTTGAACGAGTTCACAGAAACAGCAAACCGTAGGGGTGCAGGCAGAGCCTTCCACAACCTTTGGTGCTACTGCCTCAAAAGCTCGGTCACCACGGGTCTTAAGGCGAGTGCGTGGGACAGACAGATAATTTAACATGTTTGACCTGAGTGCAGGGGCGGGTGAATGAGAGTGAAGTAGTTCAGCCACATATGTAGGAGAATTAGCTATTGCTGACACTCTGTGATCCTCTTACGCTGAGATCTGTGTATGTGTGCGCGTGCACATTCAATCTGCTGTTGGCATCATCTCCACTTGGACGTGCTGTTCAAATGGAGTCCCTGCGTGGTGAGACCCAACCCACCTGGGCAATACCCCGATCCTCTTCCAGACACACACTCAAAACAAACAGACACACAAAATGACGCACGACCCACACTCGCCCTTCTCAGAAGTCATGTGCACATAAACACTGATGATGTGATTGCAGACAGCTTGATACCTTCAGTGCACCTGAAGAGGGCCGAGTCTGTTCTACAGTCTCTTCAACTCGCTCGACAACCGTCCCTTGTTGCTATGGAGATTTCCCTGGTGAAGCGCCATGGCTGGCGGTGAGCTTTGATGACGTCATAGATATTTTTGTGATCTCAAAAGGCAGATATCTTTCACCAACATGTATAGTAGTAAAGCCAGAGAAAGAAAGAAAAAAAACAGCACAGAGCCAGGTAGATAAATAGTTTAAAAGGCGATACGAGTTGTCCATAATTGTGCTGCACTGATAAACATCTGGAGTATTTAGTCAACAACTATTACCACATATCCAATCACCTTAAAGAAAGGCGGTTTGGTACTCGTGGACACACAATAGCCTAGAGATGTGGCAGAGTTATTAGCGAGCTGGTGGGCTCACTGGAGCAATAAAGCACACTTGCTCATACACAGGATGACAGTGTGATGGCTATAAACGTCTGTTAGAATGTTAATATTTACCTCCTGCGGCATAGAGATGATATGAAGTTTTCCACTGGACTCATACACAGCTCAGGTCTCTTTAGGGTTCAGCCATGCAGCCTAATGTGTGGCAATAATGTGCTCTTGAAATTGGGTATCACTATTTCTTTTCCAAGCCAAATTTAAATCCCTGGTGATGTTGCAGTTATTAAATCTGTCAGACAGAAATAGAGCATTTTATTTGTCAATGTTTATTGCATTGATGTTTATAAATAGATGAAGTATACTCTCATAAAGAACTGGCCCAGTCACCCTGATACAGAGAGGTTCCCTTGCTCTGTCTGTTCAGCACAATTACGGTGGAGACTGTTGCTGCGAGCCAAACACCATAGGACTGTGTACGGCTCTGCATGAGAAACACTTATTAAACAGTGACAATTCAACAGCAGTGCCAACAGTATATTTATGGATGCTAATGCTCCGATTATCTTGTGAAATTAGATTAACATTGAACGATTACAGCTTTTATAATGCCACTATCGTATTTGTCATGCACAGAATCACATTTTGATATTGTAAAAGCACTGAAATCACTGGATCTTGTGTCCTACTGTAAACAATGGCATGCTTTTTTCACCTTTATCCTGTTGAATAATGAAATACAAATTGTATATCATTCACTCCAGTATGGTGTTGTTTCAAATGTCTCTAGTCATGACATAATCAAAACATACAGTACTCACACATATCAGGCAAGAAGGTCTGTAATTGGACCTAGATATTCTCCAAAACATAAATGAGTACCATTCTCTCAGTAATTGAGTGAAAACAGACTGCAGCTCCTCCAGAATAAAGACAGTACAACTCATAATCTCTTTATATGGGTCGTGTTTAAGATGGCACAGAATAACACAGAACAAATACTGGCATACACAGCCTCCCCCCTGACATTATTCTGCCCCATCTCCCAAAAAAACACCAGTGCACCCTGGGATAAAAGAGAGCCATTCACAGGCACATGGATATGTGTGAGTGTGTGTGTGTGTGCCTGTGTTTTGTGTGTACAGTGCATGCATGTCTCTCTATCTTTCTCTATGTGCAGAATAGCTGCAACTATCACACACACAGATATATATATTTTTTTGCTTTTTTTTTTTTTTTACATATTAGCAATACAGAGCACAATGAGCTAAGAAAAAGGCATATGGCTAACAGTCTTTGATTTGTATCACAGTTTCATATCAGAAAATCCCGGTTGGCCTCAGTTGTTGCCACTTTTGACTTGCCGCAAAAGCTGTTTGTCAGTTATTGTCCGTAATGTCATATCATTACCCAGAAATATGAAAACAGAATGTGTAAAGTACAGGAATTAAATGTGCTTTGCAAAATTGCTGGCTGTCCTTTTGGAGTTTATATAGAAAGCAGTATGGAGAAATGTCCATAACACAGTTCCAGCTGAATTCTGTCACTGCCTGAATCAGTCTCGATCTTTGATGCTTCCACTCACAGTGCGTTAACTTCAGAAGAGAAGCAGTCCGGAAACTGCAGCTACAAAGCTGTATGTAGAACATGTTATATGTCTGTTTTTAGTCATTCTTGCGATTGCATTCAATTCAGTGGTTGGGGGGGCTGGTATGCAGTCCACGAGGACAGCAGTTAGGAGGAGTGTAAGGGAAGAAAAATGTATCCAGTTGAGTTCTGTCTAAGCTCTTAAATTTAGCCAATCTGGCCCAACAGGAAGACCAGCGTCATTGTGCCCCTAAAGAGAAAAAAGGGTCACTACAGGTTAATGGGTAATCTATAAAGCTTTAAACTGAGCAAACATTTCTAAGAAAATATCAGTGAATGTTAGTTGAAATGTCACAATGTCACATTTATTTTTCTTATCAAATGGAGTCTGATTACCTAAATGTGAGGCGGTATAATTGCGGTCAGAGGTTCCAGAAGGTTTGTGCAGAAAAATGGAACGACCTTCACCTGAGAGAGAGTGAGAGTGAGAGTGTGTGAGAGAGAGAGAGAGAGAGAGAGAGAGAGAGAGAGAGAGAAGAAAAAGCAAAATTGTTAGAGCCACACAGCATAGCCAGACCCATCAAACCAAGGCTGCTCCTCTTCTCCCTGCTTTCTCATTACCACTCGTGCAAAACTCAAACAAACTGTAAACACTGTCAGTTCAGACGGCGAGGAGAGGAGGGGAGAGGAGGGGACGGCAACTTTTGGATAAGAGAGTCTCCAAAGGTCCTGTAACAAGGGTAACATTTTACTAGAACTGTCCCCACTGACACATTTTCCATTAAGCTGTTTTTGAGTGAAGCAGATGTGCATCATAACTGCTCACCCACTGCAATTTACTCTGTATAAGAGCAACAACTAAATGCCTACACTGTAATAAATTTAAGAAAGAGGAGCAGAGGTTAGGAGAGGTAATTGGAGTTTGTTAAGAAACAAATGTGAGACTGGATTAAGCTTCAGAGATACACATTAGCAAAGGGGGGGAAGGGTAAAAATAGAAAAGACGAATGTGCATGGTAAAGTGCCTTATTTTAATAAAATAGCTTCAAGACTGACCAATCCAGTTCAATGTTGAACAAGTAGCTCCTGTCTCCTCCATAATACATCTTGCTCACTGATCAATAGATCAGTGTTTCTCCTCACTGAAGCTTTTATGTGACCTAAGAAATGAGTAGGCAATTTAACTGATGACCAATACGGAGTTTTTCACTGGAAATATATGAAGTCAAGATCAGGGGTCAAAACGGAAAAGAATAATCAATGAAGAGGTCATTCATTCTGTGGGACCTCCCACTTTGCCTTCAGGGTAAGCCAGTTAATGAGACTGCACTATTTTCACTCAACCATGACTGGAGAGGTAAACATATAGTATTTGTATACTTCCACACACATGTGCCCACAAGCACAAGTTCAAGTGCACACAGTCAAACTAAATAGATTCAGAACATGGCTGCTTGACAGATTCCCCAATCCTGCCCTTTTAAAATTGTATCTCCCTCATCTCTATTTGAATTAGAGTAGTTACTGTCAGTAAACCTATATTGCAAAGCAGTTTCAAAGACAAGAGTGATGTACAGAAAAAATTATTTTCAATGGGCCTTAATCCAAATTCACATACTGAATCTACAATAAAGATGAATTGTTATAAACATGCGAGTGATAATTTGCTGTTTTTAGCAAATAAAATACAGGAAAACCCCTGAAAAGGACCACAATCTGCAACAGCTCAGAATGTAGTTAACAATGGTGTCAAACCAGAAGCTTTCGCTTCCTGCAGCCTGTTATCTCGTGGTTATTTGACCTCTGTGACTCTTTGATATCAATGGCAAAGGAAGACAACGGTCACAAGGCAGGTGAGCCACCTGATCTGTTAGGAGATGATGGCCACCAGGGAGCATCATTGAGACAAGATGGGCCTGTTGCCCGTGTTTATTTCATAGACCAAGTCAGCTGTATGTTAAATGCCCCCCCCCCCCCCCCCCCCCCCCACACCCACACCCCACCCCCATGACACTAAACAGAAAAACCTACACACTCAGGCTGATGGAGGTCTAAATGTGCACACCTGCAACTTGTTGGACATCAGTATATTGTTAGCATTAATACAAGTTATGACAAAAAAAATGTTGTCATATTTTGTGATACTGAGTAAAACAGTAATTGTAGGAACTGTTTGACCTGCACCTGTGAGGTGTAACTCAAACAGATACATTTATCTAGATACATATGACCTGCTTGAATTGCCTAAAAAACAAACAAACACTGGTTTCATGGCTAAAGGTAAAGGGGTAGTTCATACTCTTTATGAACTACCCCTTTACGTTTAGCCAGGGGCATGACAGGGATCAGAACCTACCAGTTGTATCAGTGGGAGAACAGCAGCCTCTGCTGAGCGACCCCAGTAGCGCACTCAAGACAGCCAGACACAAAGCGCTCCCAGTCCATTCATAATTCCTCACGCGCCGACTCTCCTTCCACCTCTCCCGGCTCATCGCCTCTGAGTTGTGCCTGCTTCATTTTGTGCGGGCAGCGCAAGGTGGCAATTTGTAAACAGACCATCTTACTTCAATTTTTATTTGTGTCAATGCCAAAGTCACTGAGTGAGCTTGTTGGTTGTAGTGGCGCTGGGCATGTCTGGTCGTGTATTTTTACGCACGCAAAGCGTGACGACAGAACACTCTTATTAGAGACCGAGGACAAGCTTTTCAGACGAGAATCTTAAAATAAGCTTCCAAGCCACCTGGAAGGTTACTGTGGAAACAAGGGTGCCATGGCAATGGTGACTGGGGTTACCGCGGAAACCACCATCGCCATGGCGACTGCATCACTGCGGGCTATATTTGAGGCATCCAAAGAGAAAGCTCCATCTTTGATCGCTGTGTGTGCGTGAAAGAGGGCTGTGTTTCTCCGCTTTTACGTGTGTCTGGCACCAACGATGAGACACCGACAGTCGGCGTGCTCCTGTGTTTATATGGTGCCGTTTACACATTAAATAGCCTAGTGGGGCAGTCCATATCAAGGAATTAAAGGGGATTCTTTTTTTTAAGACAGTAGCATTTGGACTAGACTTTAACAATAAAGGCATATCACAGAACGGTCTAATTGAGATAATATATGCAGAACTATGTTTTCAGTGTTTAAACACACATTTTTAAATGATTCTGAATAATGATTATGGCTATGACTGACGGATCACGGCTCATAAGGCATGTTAATACAGCGTGAGTTTTCTTCGAGTAACATACATTTGTACTCATCCTTCACAGTTATAAAGCCTATATGTTGTGATTAAAATATTGGCTATTGCACAATAATAGGCCTAATAATGGGAGCTCTTTCTCTCCAAGCGCGAAAGGAAAACAGAATTTCGAATTCAGATCACCGACATGGAACATCCTGATTCTATTAATGGAGCACAAAGCAGCGTCTCTGAACAGACAGGGATTGCTCTCTTTCTTTCTTCGTCTGATAGCGCAGCTTCTGTGGTGCGCAGCGACAGAAGCAGCTGTGTTTACGCACCACCCCTTCCTGTGTTCAGGGCCACGGCTCTATAATTGGCTACACGTCGGTGAAAATCTTTTTGTTTACATCCACACAATTCTGCGAGTTGATTTGCGTGGTAGTGAGGAAGTTGGGCGGCTGCTTGAACGTGCTGTTGATGCCATGCTCCTCTATCACCATATACTCGCTCTTGCTAAGCGAGGAAGAGGAGCGTGTCTTCTTCAGCTCCTCTGTGTCATTTAGCGGCTGACAGCTGCCCACGTGCAGGTACTGTGCCTGCTCTTCTCCCTCCGTCTCTCTGTGGTAGAAGTAGTTGAAATTTGAGACAATGACAGGTACAGGCAGGGCAATAGTCAGCACACCAGCGATGGCGCACAGAGACCCCACGATCTTTCCCCCGATTGTCACGGGGTGCATGTCTCCATATCCCACGGTGGTCATGGTGACAACAGCCCACCAGAATGCATCCGGGATGCTGCTGAAACCCGAATCTGGGTCGTCTACCTCAGCAAAGTAGACGGCACTTGAGAAGAGGATGACACCGATGAACAAGAAGAAGATTAGCAGGCCCAGCTCACGCATACTGGCCTTCAGAGTCTGTCCTAAAATTTGGAGCCCTTTGGAATGACGCGAGAGTTTGAAGATGCGAAAAACCCGAACGAGCCTGATTACGCGCAGAATGGCTAATGACGTGGCCTGCTGTCCGTTTCCTTGCCTCTCTGCCAGCTCTGTGCCCAGAGTGATGAAATACGGAATGATGGCCACAATGTCAATAATGTTCATAATGTTTTTGGAGAACGTGGCTTTACTAGGACATGCAAAGAAGCGCACCAGCAGCTCGAAGGAGAACCAGATGATACACAACGTCTCCACAACAAAGAACGGGTCAGAGAAGGGGCTGGTGAAATAGGAGAGTGTGCCATTAAACTCAGGTGTAATGGTGATCCGATCCCTGTTATCGTCCCTGAACTCCGGCAATGTCTCTAAGCAGAAGATGACAATGGAGATGAGAATGACCAGGACAGACACTATCGCTATGCCCCGTGCGGGACCCGAGCTTTCTGGGTATTCAAAAAGCAGCCACACCTGTCTTTGGAATTCATTCTCTGGCAACGGCCGCTCCTCCTCCTTTATAAAGCCCTCATCCTCCCTAAACTTCTCCATAGCCTCCTCACCCAGCTCATAGAAGCGGATCTCCTCAGAGAAAATGTCAATTGGCACATTAACGGGTCTCCTGATGCGCCCGCCAGACTGGTAGTAATAAAGAATGGCATCAAAGCTTGGTCGGTTTCGATCGAAAAAGTACTCGTTCCTGAGAGGATCAAAGTACCTCATCCTCTTCTTGGGGTCCCCCAGCAGAGTCTCTGGAAACTGGGAGAGAGTCTTGAGTTGCGTCTCGAAGCGTAACCCTGAGATGTTGATGACGACTCTCTCGCAGCATTCGTGATCCGGTTCATATCGGTCCAGAGAGTGGTGGCCCGGGAGAGCCACCGACTCTTCTAGCATGTTGTCACACGCGACAACAGTCATCACGTCGGCCTCTGTCTCTATGTATCCGTGGTTCACGAGGTTGTCGCCCCGGGTTTTGGTTGCGCTCGGCGGGGGTGATTGCAGGAGGCTGAGGTGGTCGTCCATGCGCGGTTGAAGAGGCATTCAGGGGCGGCCGCCTCGCCCCCTCCACGAACCCCGGTCACCCACAGCCGCCACCACAGCCTCTTCTCCTCCACCGTCTCTCTCACTTTCTCCCTGCGCTTCACTTTCACTCTCTACTGTTGCTGTTCCCGCCCACGAGGAACGAGCTGGGTTTATAAACAGGCCATCCACCCGCCCATGGCGCGCCAGCGCTGGGTACCTTTCCTTGTCCTCCGCCAATCGCAGGACGCAGCGATATACACAAGAAGCAACAGACGGGCGTCATTCAACTCCATCGTTTGGGCGTGCCCGCCTCCATCTGTCCCCCTCTCCGTCTTGTAGACACGCGCTTCAGCACCCACACAACAGTCATATTTAAACAAGGTCATTGCCCACAGATAGGGCATTTTCAAATAGGCTACTCATAAATATATCAGAGCCTAATTCTTTTTTCGGGACATTCTTAAAAGACACACCAGCACCACGTGTTAGACTATAGCTTTTCTTCACCCAAGAAACATATTTAGGTGTGCGATGGTATAATTAAATGCGTTTGGAAATGGACTATTGCACTTAATTCTGCCGTCGTTAGTTTATTAATTACGTACAAAAAAATCCATCTGAGACCTGAAGTTGCCCATAATGCCCTTAATGCCTGCGTCCCAAACGTGTGAGTGAAGAGGAGTAAACACGGCAGCGGAGAGAACAGCTCGATGTGAGAGATAGAAATGTGTTGTTCAAGTAAAATAAGACCAACTTTGTCGTAAAACAAGTATGATCTAAAGAAATACAAATTAACATGACATCAAGGAACACACAATCCATGTCATATTTAAGGGCTAATATTGTGAATGTCAGAAGGGAAACTACAGTACACAGCATCACTGGTCCTGTGACAGATGTGATCAGATATAATCAGGAGAGAGAGAGAGAGAGAGAGAGAGAGAGAGAGAGAGAGAGAGAGATAGAGACCTTGCCTTTCCCATCTGAAACGTGACTTTTTTTTTTACTTTCTCGGATTATTAGATGCACTGTGCCCTTTAGCCTTTCCAACCATTGTTTTAAATGTCATGATATTCAGCCCTAAAAGTGACAAGTATCCCCGAATGTATTATCATGATACATGCAAATGCCAGAAATAGGACGTATATGTCATTTTAGCAATAATAAAAACAATGTGATGATTCTTCACAAGCAGTTTGGGGAAGTATCAATTTCTAAACTGACCACAAAAAGTTTTCTTAGTCACCTGTTATTGCTTCAGTTGTCTCCTCTAATTGCTCAACTTAGTTGGCAAACATTTGTATTTTGGTTGCAGGGACTTTCTGCCCCTGGGGGTTGCTGTCCAAGGTGCTGAAATAAAAAAAAACTGTGAGAGTTACCAGGGACCACGAGTTTTTTATTTTTACAAAAACATGAAATTCTCACCTGCAGGTGGAAATAATTTCCTTAATTAAATCAACCTGAATGGGAGGAGCCAAAGCATTACAGTAACTACACTAAAGCTTGATGGAGAAGACAAGAGGTCAGAGAAGACTTACAGACGTTAGCGGCTATCTGTAATCTGTAGCTCGTCAAGCTGATCATAAATGCTGTGCTCATGAATTATATATATATATAAAACACCTGTGGCTTCTATTTTTATTTCCATTTTGACCTGAGTATTATAGTTTTTCACTAAAGCTGGGAGGTGTGCTGAAAACAAAGTGTTTCATTGGCTCCACTTTTTTAAAGATTTAATTTGAGGGTGGTCTAGTGGCCTATGCTTAACACGCCAACAACAAACAGGGGTCAAGCACAGCTCAGGACCTTTGTAGCAGGTCCTTGATCAGGGCTTCACAATCCATCCAGTGTTTTCAGTTACAGAATCTGCTCAAACCAAATTTTCTTTCTCATTAGCTGCCTAATGACTTAACAGTTATCGCTTCATTTGTAGAACAGGATCATGTTTTGCCACAAATGTTCAAACAAACATGTTCCCATTTTCCTCATCCTCTTTGTTCCAGTATTCTTAAATCAGAACAATGAGGATGAATGGATAATTACTGTACATGTGTAGATTGTTCCTTTATGATAAGAACTTGATCACCTGCATGGACAGTTTGTGGAGAGGGGTTTCCTCAATATGTAGATAAGCCCACACATTTTCACAAGGTTAGAGAAAATAAGAACAATTCCCCAAAGTGAGGACATTGTGCTGGTCCTCGCTTTTATAAAGAGCTGCTCTGGGTTTGAGGATGAATATAGTCAGTGAAATGTCTTCATGAATAAATATTACTACCAAACACTTGTGTATGCTCCCCTGTGTGTGTGTGTGTGTGTGTAGGTTGGTAGGTGGTGGTGGATATGTGAGCCGAGAATAAAATGAGAGAAAGCATGAAAGTTGACTGGTTACTGAGCTAAATCTACTCCACAAAGAAAATACCAGAAATCAAGAGTTTCATAAAACCAGCTCTCTTTCAGTCTGCTGCTCTGATGACTATAACCAAAGGAGTCACATTTCACCTTCATTATTTATACACCATGTAGTGCATGCAAATCAACAAGTGGAGGGAAGACAATATCAAAGGGAGGATCGGAGGAAAGAGACCTCAGGCTGATTGTGAGGGATGACTGTTTGCTGCTCATGAACATCTGCTTCCTCCAGATTAAATTAAATGAGCATTGAATGAATGGACTAATCTGAGAAGTCTCCCTTTAACATGGGCAATGCGTGGCAACACCCAATCTGACACATACAGTCACACTAAACACACCCACATACAAAAACTTGTACTATACTTGTATATTGCATTTAATTACATTTATTCCTTGCAGGCAGGCATACCCTATAATGACTAACCAATCTTGACCCTGAAGTGTACATTTTAAACGTTGCAACAGTGGGGCACCATTAGTGGTTTTAACCAAATGAAAGGTAATAAATAAATAACGTTATAACAAATAGTTCACCTTATGCAGACCAGCCTTTGGTTCCAGAAGGGAAGAGAGTCACCAGAGAGAGAAACAAATACAGATACAAATACAAAGGGGTATATTACTGCATTTCCACTGCACTTGTTTAAGCTATTGCTACTAGTTACCTTTCACTAACTTAAAGGGGACATATAAGTACAATCTCCTATATTCAGTGATTATGCACACATATTTGGGTATTTTGAGTTCCTACTAACCCACAAACTGTGAAATAAGACAACCCAGCCTGTTTTGCAGATCAAAAAACATGATTCAACAATCCATTCAGATTTGGCTCCCCTTCTACGTCACATGCAGGCTCATTATCAGTATATACAAATGACGGCTTGAGAACAATATTCTCAAGCCATGCACCCTGAGACTGTATATAAGAAATGGACGTAGTCATTTTGTGACATCACCCATTGGTTTGTGGACTGCCGTTTTGAAGCTTTGAGTTAGGCCCTTTGGCCGTCGCCATCTTGGATTACACAGCACAATTCTATGGTTGTCATAAAAATAAATGTATGATTAAATAGAAGAAATACAGAGGACAAAATTAAAATGAGATAACAAATAGGTTGCAGTGACAGTTCCCCTCTCTGGGTCTAAGTGTTAAAATTCTGACAATTCTATACCTACAGTATATGCATGACAATGACTGGTGAGGACTGTAACTCTGCTACATTCAGTGTAGACTCTGTTTTCCTATTGAGGCCACATTCAAGCTGTCTTGTATTAAAAGGGCCAGTCGGTCCACAGGGAAAGAGCTCAGAGACAGCCAAAGGGCCTTTTAATGTGGTTTTGACTCTCCATGTTAAATATAGGACCACCCCAACTCCCTTATTAACCTACGAAATTAGGCTACCCTGCACATTGCACTTGAATGCCTCAAACTGGAATGTGGCTGACTGAAAGGCATTGAAACAGGCCCAAAGAGCATGTGAGGGGGAAGTGGGTCATTTTGGAGGAAGAACAGCTCAGCTGGCTGAGGTCATAGACATCTGGTTGCACTTGAGAAAATGGGCTGGTTTGGATGTTCTGCAAGGGATGCACAGCAGCATCCATTCACACAGTTCCTGGAAAAAGGGTGAAGGTAAAGTCTTTAAGAGAAAACTAAGGGTGGGGATCATGATCATCATCTGGCAAACCTGTCCTAGCGTCTGCCGATCAGCGTTTATGTGGGGTTTTACTGTAAGCTCTGACCCCACAAGTAGATTTGCATTAGTTTCTCTCAAAAAGCATTTGCTTTCAGGCCATCGCCACAGGAAATATTAACATTTGCTCCATTACCACTGACCACACTATTGCCACCATACAACTGTAATGGAACATTTATTTTTGTTGTTTGTCTTATTTGCTTTCCTTGTATCTAATTAGGCTATGCCACTGCCCATCCAGCCGAGCCAATGATTTCTTTCCTCTTAGGGTATTTGTGGGAGTTCATTTTTCTCTTCACAATGAGTCCCATGTTGATGACATGCCAATTTACTTGTGCACCAATTGTGCTAGTTTAACAAAGTTGCCTCTAATAGCATAAAACAGCCATTCTAGTGGCTCTGCGAGGCTGTATTTAGGCACAGTGGTGCTTTGAGCTAAATGCTTACGTCAGCATGATGACATACTGTATATTCTGAAAGTATAATGATTAACATGTTCATCATCTTAGTTTAGCATTTTAGAAAGCTAAAATGTTGGTGCCAAACACAAAGCACAGCTGAAGCTGATGGGGATGTCATTAGTTTGCAGGTGGGACAAATTAAGCTAATATTTTGACCTGATGGTGGCGCTAGAGACAAAGTCAGGGGATCAACAAAGCCGGTAGAATTCATTATCTGGGAACCATGCATGTCTGTTTTGTGCCAACCCATCCTGTGGATGATGAGATATACCACAAGATATGTGAAAACTCTAATGTGCTTGTGGCGCTAGTGGAAAAATCACAAGGTCACCAAAGTCGGATTCAGCCATAAATTCCATGGCAATCAATCCAATAGTTTCTGAGGTATTTCATTCATGGCCGGAGCGATGAACAGACATTGGCATGGCTGTGATGGTGCAGAGACATCCCGGATGTCTGTGTGGCTCTGGAAATAAATGTCCCTTGATCACATCTCTCTTGAGCTGTGGAGAAAGTTTAAGTGCTTCTCTGATTATATTCCCTCGGGAGAGGCCTTAGGGAATGACAGGCGGACTAATGTCAGAGAAAGAGACGGACAGACAGTCATCTTTTATTCATTAAGGGACAGCGACTCTAATTTATAAGGTGTCTGAGTCATGCCATCCATTTAGCTACAGAAAATTTATATTTGTAAAGTAACCTTTTACATTTTTCTGCAGTGTTTTTTTGTTTACAATGAAAAAGTTAATTCATGTTAGAAGTGATTTGCATAGCAATATTTTTATTGCTAATGAACTGGCCTAACTGATGAAAAGCGCTATTGTGAGATTCAACATGAGTCTTTGTTATTACTAGACAACTAAATCCATCAGTAATATATACGATGAATTATATCCAGTTTCTAATCATTCCACTTTTACAAGCAATGTCTTCCTGTTACTCAGCCAGTGACATGCCCTCAACTCCAACATCCTCTTCCTATCCACATACACAGACAGTAAAAGCACACAGGGTTGCTGTAATCTCAATATTCAAAAATGAAGGGGAGGCCCATAAGGACATTGCACCTGTGTGTGGATGAATTAATCAACCGTTCATATTAGCATAACTATAGATATTAGGGCCAGAGTGCAGCTGCACAGGACAGAGGAGGCAGACAGGAGGAGAAGCAGAGAGGGGGAGAGGGCCATCTGTAAAACAAAACCTGACAGGCCAGGTCCTGCTGTAACCCCGGCAACAGAGAGAGGGATGAGGGGAGAGGGAGGAGCACGGCTGGAGCTCGGCTGGCTGTGGCACTCTGTTGTTGTTTGAGCCTGATGATCATGTCTGCATGCTGAGCGGAGACAAAGAGATAAACAGATAGTGGGCGTAATTGACAGCATGCATGTGGAGCACCACACGTGGTTTCACCGAACCAAATCTACAGATAAGATCAGTCTTTGCTTGGTTCTACTTTTTCTGTCTTGAAACGAACTTTTCCGCTTAAAAGGCATGTGCTTTTTTTGGGGTCGTAATGATAGGGTTTCTGGACAGTTCCTGCATGACTGGAGTGTAACAAAACTATGGAGATGTAGCAGTAGGCGAAACGTATACATAATAGATACAGTTCCACCAGACTATATCAGCTGCAGCAGCAATGGAGCGGGGGCTTCCCTGCTTGACACACCAACCATCAGTTCCATTTAGATACAGACGGCTGAAGATGCTTGAACTGAGGACTGAATGTGTTATCCATATTATAGCTCTGGAGACCAAGTAGGGCTTTGATGAACTACAGAGCCTTATACAGCACGTCTATGAATTAGAGTGTTTTCTCCGTGTTCTGCCCTGGACCCTACTGAGTAACCAAATCTTTCTCAGTCTGAAAAGTCAGAATGAATAACAGTTACAACCACGAGAACAGCTGCTGCATAATTGCATTACACGACAGTCACTTCATTTGTCAGTCTATAAAATATAAACCAGTGTGTTCTGTCCCTTGGTGGCAGATCTGCAAAGAACTGGGGAAGCCATGTTCGTGGGACTCTCGGGATTAGAAAAGCATTAATGTGAAAGCCCCAGACTCCTCTCTTGACATTGCTCACACTTTGATTTCTCACATCATCTTCTCCTCCATGTCTCTCACCTCCACTCATTCCTTTCCACACCTTATAATCTTTTTCTTATCTGCCTAACTTTTTAACGTTCTGATCCTCTCCTTAGAGGCGTCTCCTTTTTTAGTCCCTGCTGCATTTTCTTTTTCTTACTTTCCTGAGAACAAAGGGTACAAATACACTATATTTTCCTTGTATATAATACTTAATAATACATTGCTTTTCTGCAATATGTCCTTATTTGACACTGATCTGAAAAAGTAGACAGAAGGGATAATTGGCCAAAATTATGATATTAATGAAGAAAAAACTATATCAAAACTTACTGATTAATGTCACGCAATAATCTTATTACGTATTTAGAAATTGCCACAGCAGCTCAGTTGTTTTTTATTTTTTAACTACTTGGGTTGGTAAAAGCTAGAAGTAAAAAGCTTATGTTATAGGTTTTAAACAAATTACACCAAGAGGGGTATTTACTGATGTATAATATGTCAGAACAAAACATTAAAATCTCTTAAACTTGTGTTAACCATGTAACAATTTACCTTACTATGAAAACCTAAGGAGAATTATAGCCCACACCCAGAGTCCCATAAGTTCCAAAGTTTCTTTATTCAATTTAAATAGTCCGATGATAAATACATATCTGAGGCCAAAAATAATATTATTGACAAGTGGCGAGGCAACGCTGTTGAGTAATCTGTCGAACCCACGCTATCTCACCAAAGTCCGTTTAGCTGGTGGGTCTTTTCTTACAGTGGTCCAGTGAAGTTTCCCAATATACAATCCACAAAGTTTGATTTTGATCCTTTGCTGTACAATTGCCAGGAAATCTTGCTCCTTTCCCGCAAAAAACCGAGTTGCTTCCCCTGTCTGTGCGCTCCAAAGTCAGTAGGCTTCATTCTCTGGGGACCCTAAATGTTTGTACAAGATTTTCTGCCAATCCGTTCAGCAAATATTGAGATATTTCCCGGGATAACTGAAGGTTATGATCTGCTTGATTCATTCTCAGGGGACCATAAGGATACAAATATTTCATGGCAATCCATCCAACAGCTGCTGAGATATTTCAGTCTGGATTAAAGTGGTGTACCGACAGACATACAACTGGCAAACAGACATTGCCATCCAGAGAGCTATGCTAGTTACAAAAACACACATGCTGCTACTTTCAATGTGAGACCTCTTTCCCACCTTGTAATGGCATCAATATGTGGAAGGGTCACTTAACACAATATGAATAGAAGCTAGTTGAAGTATAAATACATGATAGAGGACTTTAAGGAGGGATAACATTCACTGTAGGCCACCCTTCAGCTCCATTTCCATATTCCTCGTTGGTGGCTTTCTCCCGCTGTGTATTTTACAAATAGATGAAAAGGGGAAAGGAAGGTGTTTGGTCCCCAGGGTGTGCGCATATGTGTGTGAGTGAGTGTGTGGTGTGTGCTTGAGTGATACCATGGGAGGTCTAATATCTTTTCAAAGCCTGCCTGGACTCCACAGAGGCCGAGGCAATAAGTCATTAATAGAACACACACACACACACACACGCACACACTGTGGCTGGAGCTCCTTGGTGGCCTCTCTGGCCATACATCCTTGTTAAGTGGGCCAACCTGTCTTTGCCAACAGCAACTGTGTGAACACGCACTTTTCTCCTTAGTTTTCTTAGCTTCCTTCCATCTCACTCTTTACCTCTCAACATCACTGTATGTGAATCGTGTGGCGTCTATTTTTGCAGCATAGCTACCAATCTCTTAATTATCGGAGCTCTGCAGTACATCTTGTGAATGCATGCGAGTGTGTATGTAGAGGACATGTAAGGAATCCGTTAAATAATTGGTAGTCCCCTTGAGCACGAGGCCATACAGGAAACTCTAGTCGTGCAGATTCAGCAGCCTTATTTAATGAATTTACTTTCATTAACATATTACAACACGCGTGACTAGCTAGATGTCGAGATAGGGCAAGAAAAAATGTGTTAATGTGTTATGCATACTTAATTACAGCCTATATGTAGTTAGGCGGTTTGATCCCCGGCTCCACTAGTCCAGGTCGATGTGTCCTTGGGCAAGACACTTAACCCCAAATTGCTCCTGCAGGCTGTTCCTGTGTATGCGGTGTATGAATGGGTGTGAATGAATAGTTAGTCCTGATGGGCAGGTGGCACCTTGCATGGTAGCCCCTGCCATCAGTGTATGAATGGGTGTAAATGGGTGAATGATGATATGTAGTGTTAAAGCGCTTTGAGTGATCGGAAGACTAGAAAAGCACTATACAAGTACAAGTCCATTTACCATTAAAATATACTGTAACAAAGTTAACATGAAATCTTCTGTACTTTACAATTTGTTTTAAGATCAATGGTCTGCTTAGTCTACACTTTTTCCATATTTGTTTATGTTTTTGCATGTGTCTTGCTGCATAATCGTCGTGTTTGCTTGGATGTTTTGAACCTCAGCTCTCTGTATTTTGCTGTTGTTGCCCTACACACCCTTTGAGGATTATATCTGCTGGGCCTTGCAATAGCAAGCAGCATGGTTTCCCTCCTGCTGCCAGACGCTTGCTGGGAGGAAAGTTTCCTGTCCACTAAAAGAGAATAACTTTACAGGATTCAGGATTTTTCCAGCTAGTCCAGTGGCTTATTGTTTGACAGAGATATCTGCCCCACTGCTTCCCTGCAGAAACATCTGCACTCACACAAGGACCCTTGTGTTCCACAAAAAACATTTGTTCTCACGGCTGATGGGTTCGTAGAAGTTTGACATAGGAATATGTTGGAGCAATCTACTAGTAATATCCAGATTGTTTGAGTATCAAAACACGACTGAGTATTTTCAATAACACCAAATGTGTGGAATACGTCAACTAGAAGAATATATGGTGTTAACTTAAGCATCACTCATCTGCATACCCTTCAGTTGCCAAAGTGATCGTTACTCCTTTTGTTTAGTACTGAAATTCTGGTTCACTATTAGATTACAATACTGTCATATCTCAGTGAATAGTTTTTATATATAAAAAGAAGATTGTTGGAATGAGTGAAAAGTGCTACTGCTATACAACTTCCACCACTGAGTGCCTTTCAATGGCTGCAGATTAACATGCATGTCAGGACTGACACATGAGCCACTCCAAACACCAGCTCTTCTCCAGTCAATACACACACACACACACCCACACACACACACAATGAATGTGCAGTCTCACACACACACACACACACACACACACACGCACACACAGTTCATGTTTTGTGTGTGTTTGTGTGTCCACTATTATGTTTTCCTCCATCTTTCTTTCTCTCCTCTTGCCCACCATTCACTCATTCATCAGGCTCATCTTCTTTCCATCTGTCTTCATCCCCCCATCACTGGCCTCTCTGAAAGGTGTTGCCTTGATAAATTATTCAGTTCTGGCATTTAGAAATCTCTGCCCTTGTGAACAGAGAGCACACATTTACATCTGTGTGTCATATAAGCTCTAACCTCAACATGTGTCGTATCCTCTCCCCACCAGTACATGACATAGTGTTTTTTTTTTCCTAAATCCATAGACGCTGTGGTTTCTAAATTAAAGGAATGTTGTTTTTTTCAAAACATAATTTGAATTAGTGATTTACAAACTGAGAGACTACAAAATGTATAAGTGAAATCAAATCGATACCGGATGAACAATAACAGGGAAGGAACTGAGTCTTTTTTCCAGGAGCAAGGTTGAAAGACATTAACAAGAGAGGCACATCTGTAAGCAGTGGAAACAAAAGGACAGGAAGGCCTGGCACTAATTACAGTAAAACAGGAGTATTGGAGGAAATCGTATTTCCAACTGGATTGTTTAAAGGGGAACATTTTGACAGTTAATTCCCGCCTGACGTAGTTGTCATGCAACTTGAGTTTTACTGGAGAATAAACTCTTCCAAACAATTCCGGGGATGTCTCTCCTGCTGCAGCTTCTTCAACTAATGACTGTAAAATAATTAGCTGTCACTGCTTTGTTAGTTTTGCAACACATATATGACACGAATGACAAGACTTTACGAACCCAGTAACTTGAATCATTGGAGAGACAGGCATTTCCATTAAAATAGAAAAACTTTCAAAACAGTCTAAGAACTTAGTGTAAGACAATGACTCCTGTATACTATTTTAGTGAGTGGCATCAAACTGAGATTACAAAGTCAGTACATCTGTGCTTTTCACCCACCTCTGGTGAACTAAAGACCACTGTCCGGGGACACAGTGCTAATTATATTCAGAGGAAGAGAAGAGAAGAGAAGAAGAAGAGAAGAGGTAAAGTAAGTACAGAGGGTATTTTTGGTCCGTCTTCCCCTACAGAAGAGGGCAAAGGGTTAATAGCACTGAGACTGCAGAAGGCCTGAGCAACTGGAGGAATCAGAGCAAATAGAAACTGCACAAAGACCCACGGAGACTGGCATAGACATACATAGGGTGGAGACACATACTCACTCACCACAGACCTCCCCAGCTATCCACTTTGACAGATGACTTCCTCGGGCGTCTAGGGGATGCGAGACAGTGTGAATTGAATTTCAAGGAGAAAAAAAGGGGAACGCACACACTAATGCACAGAAGTGCATCACTCACACACATGGCCCATGACATTGGCACAGTTAAGTCTAAATTACATTGTAGGTTCCCTCAATCTCTATAAGGCCGAGGGTCATTTTGTCCCCCATTATGCCTCTCCATCCTCCTTCCATTTTTCACCCTTTGTCTCCTCCATCTTTAAATTCACTCACCACTCATCCATTCTCCTCCTATTTGAGACTTATCCTGGATGTATTTTGTGTTGTCTTTCGAATGGGTGTTATTTTTATGGTGCATCCATAAATGTTCATATGGGTGTATATCCTGAGGGAAGACGCTTGTTTTGAAATATGAAAAGAGCAATCTGTGACACAGGAGAACTGAAGCTGCAGAAACCATGATTGTTCTTGGGGAAGTAATTTTGGACTCATGTGGCCAAGGAGGCCTCAGAGTCAAAATTCTGAGGTAATTTACATAATCACACTTTGGCTGAAGGGCTCCATCACTGAGCATGTAGGTTAGATGGGGGAATACACCTGGGAGAAAGAAAATTCATGGAAGGCAAGCTGGATGTACAGCGGATCGGAGACTTCCTTTCTCATGCAAGATCCCCATCCTCCTCCTGTAACAAGTTCTTGTTGCACATGGAGCTGCAAGTCAAAGTCTACAAATTTTTACACCCAGTGTTTTTTATTCATATGCTTTTATTTTATATTTTTGTTGACTGTAAATATATACTCACCAACTGTTCCTCGTGTCATTAGAACACAACTTGGTTTTTTTTGGGTGTCACTTTACTCCACGGGGTTAACCTTGTGAAATGGCTTTTTACGTGTCGTCACATCAGTGGTTGCGGTTATGTTCATGCAACACAACCACTTAGATTTAGGAGAAACATCCAAGTTGGGCTTGAAATAACATGAACTAAGTAAAATATGTACGTAAACAACACAACATGAGGCTGTTCTCCCACTAGATCTCAGTTCACGGATAGACACTTTAAAAATGAGCATACTTCCAAGACTCCTCTATTTCTTTCAGTCACTACCAATCGAGATCCCTGAGAAACAATTCAGAGCCTGGGATAAAGTTATTTCGAGGTTTGTATGGAATGGTCAAAGGCCAAGAGTCAAATATGAAACATTACAGATTGGAAAACATAAAGGGGGCATGTCATTACCAACCCTTGTGGCATATTTCCATGCAGCTCAAACTAGACTAGTAATTTAGTGGTATACCAATGATTATGAAGCAAAATGGAAAAACCTAGAACGATATGTAGAAGGAAGGGAAATTCAAAGCCTTATTGGAGACAGAAATATAGCAAAAGATTTACTTGAACAGATGGATGTTGCCACCCGATTTACATTTACTTAGTTTAATCGCTCTTTCCTCCAACATGGAACATGCGTTTACTTTGCAGTCGGTACAGACTGCATGGCATACAAATGGCTACATGGCCTTTCTTGCAAAAAGCAAGAAATGCGTTCTTATTGCACGCAAAATAACGTACAAATTGTTGTACGCCATTTGGTAAGAGCAAAATATTCCATGCTCCGTTTTTGGTCTCTATCAACTACTGACGGAAATATCGAGGTCTTTAGCTGCTAAACGCTGCAGCCAGCTATTTGCTAAATATGTCCGTTATATGGTCCAGGTCTGATAAGGTGTTTTTTTTATTTTTCACACAAAACAGCTAACTGTCGCAGCCAAAAATGTGACTCGAAAATGAAAAGTTTCAAGCCATAAAACCAAAACAATGAGCTGAAATACATTATAAAGCCCCTTAGAGCTGAGGAGAACTGCAGAGTCGGGTAATAAATCTCTCTCAATGTTTGTCACTGTCAAAATATTGATAGCAAGTAAATAATCCCTTGTTTTTTGTCTATTAGTACAGCCATCAGGCTAACTAAAGACTACCTGAATCTCTTCTGCTCAGCCCGGTGTGAACCTACAAAACAGTGACCTTCAGGAGGACAGACCAAAGAGGGAAAGAAAAAGTACATGGAATGAAGGAGGGAGGGGAGAAGTAGATTAGAAGGGTGTGTGTATTAGGGGAGGCGGTCATTCCATTAAACTGCTGACTCCACTCTGGCCTGTGATGGCCTTTACCATAGCAACAATGCCTGATGGAGGTATGTTAATAATGTAACAGATGGGAGAATTAAGCTGCCAATCAAAGCGATTCAGTCCCCACTGCACTGAGTGAATTATTCACCACAGGCACTGATTAGAACAGGGAGAGGAAGCGAGAAAAAGAGGCTGACAAAGGTGTGGAGAGTGTGACAAAGGAGAGTGATGTCACTCGGGAGGAGAGGAAGAGAGCCAGACAGAGAGGAAGAAAGAAAGGTATTCTCCTGTTATGTAACTCAGGGGTTGAAAAGAGCGGTGGGTTGTGGCTTATTTCAAACGGCTAAAGACAAAATAACATTCTTGTTGAATGGCTCTGCTGCAACATAGTGTGCTGCCCCTTTCATGCCTCCGTATGTAGTAAATTAAGCTGATTTATGTCTGAACCTTTTCTTGACAGCTCCCCCGTTTCTTCTCCGTTGCATGCTCTGACAGCTGTGAGTAAATGCTGATAATTCAAAGGTGAAAATGCACACTTACACACACACACACACACACACACACACACACACACACACACACACACACACACACACACAGGAAGTATATAAACATGTCATCTTCTTGTCACTGACAGGAATGTAGATTTGACAACCAGCTGCAAACACTCTAAAGGACAATGACAAAATATGGTTGATCCCTTTTCATCCGATTCAGTCACAAATTATTTTATTTTCTGATCCCCTCTCTATTTGACTCTGTCTCCCTCAATCACACGCCCACACGCACACCACTTCCTGCCTTTTCAATTAGCAATGCTTGAAACACGACGCTTCCCGGCAAACCTTTAGTCATTGGGATGCAATTAGCAACTTTAATACATTGAGCTCATATATAAATACAGCCTTTAACACTTCAGATATAGCAAAAGGCAAGGCAGGGATGGAAAGAAGCTGATAATTAGAAGCCTGTGGCACAAAAGGAAATGTGCTACATAATCATTTACATGTGCGTGCACACAAGACAGACATGCAGGAACACACACACACACACACACACACACGTTTTGCAGAGGTGAATTCAGCTCAAAGTTCACCGTGTTCTTTTGATTGTCAGATCTTCAGGATTGCTCCACAACAGTATGAGTTGAAAACAATGGAGATGAGTATATTTCCATCAGGAAAAATTAAGATATGAATTATGAATGATCCAACCAGGTTCATCAGCTTTTACCTTTCTGGTTAGCTCTGTACTGTACATCTAACGCAGCATGTGTGTGAAAACACACCCGTCCATATGTGCAGTAGTGGGAAACCAATCAACCAGCCAGCCATTCCTTCATGACCCAGTTTACTGTTTTTCCAGGATTGTCGGCGACCCTCCGTGATGGAGCAGTGTGGGATGAAACATCGTTTTTCCACATGCCGGTTGTGTGGGGGTGAGTGTGTGTGAGAGATAGAAACAGAGTCTGCTTGTGTTTGCATATGCATGTGTGTGTGTGTGCGTGTTGAGGGTGGAAAGACACTGCTGAGCTTTGTTTTTGTCATGATTACACATGGTGGAATAACACCTCAGGCAACCAGATGGAGTCTCTCTGTAAAAGAGCATACACAATGAAGTTCATCTTTGAACCATTTATTCACTTTAAGAAAGGACAAACTTTACAGCAGTGAAACTGGCTCGCAAGAAGCCTTTATTTGAAAAGTTTAGAAAAAACATATCACTAAAACAATTGGATGCATAAGATGTGAAGAAATTCCCAACAACTTGTCCCAGTCACATATTATTGATTACAGATAAAGATAAACACAATGATGAACTGATGATGAAAAATGCACATTGAACACATGACAGTTGACTAAAACTGAAGTTTTATCCTTTCAACCTCCTTTAATTAAACCTCCTTCAAGTTAATGCAAGATCAATATGATCAACAAGTACCTCGCTTACCTCCCATGTCTTCCAACAGACATATTTAGCAGATCGTCTTACTCGGACGGGTTTGAGCAGATGTAACACAGCTTTTTTCAAAAGGTTTTGTTGCAGTATTTGATATTGATAAACATGCACTTTGCCTTGCTGCAGTCTGGAAACCAGCATGTTCCATCATCTCGTTATACGCATAATGCACCTTTAGTCATTTCCCTCTATATGCCAAGGAGCCAGTGCTTAAGATAAAAGACCCTTAATTAGATGAGATAGTCTGTAAAGCCACAGCAGCTTGCTCATTACTCAAGTACCTGCACTCCTGTTACATAGAGAGCACATTTACAGGATGCCTCATGTTAGGGTAACACATATATCTGTAACACATATATCTGTGTTTGTTCTGCTTCATAAGTGTGACCTAGTAAACAACTCTCCTGTTAGAATTGGGCCATTAATAAAGTGATAAGAGGCTCCATTAGTGAAGGTTATGACAACAGGCCGAAACAGCTGAGCATGATGTGCATCAAGGTGTACAAGCCCCGGTTTAACATGGGGGGGGGGCTGAATGTCACTGACACAATGTGTGGCGTCTGTGCGGCTGAGCCAGTAACCCTCTCACTGAACTATTAGCACAACATCTTAAAGAGACTCCTGGGAGATCAGCATCTGTAGTTACTGCTGCCCTAAACAACAAACTGGCAACTCACACTCCACTTCCTAAACAGCTCATTTAAAACATTTAGGCTAAATACAGCATGGCACTAAAACAGACATGCTCTGTCTACAGAGTTTAATCCTCGTGGCTCAAGAAGACGATCCGGGGCTTCACAAACCACAAAGGCTCAGACTGACACTTAGATAAATTGTTGCCCTTTTTTTTTTTTTTCAGCTACCATTTTCCACTGAGATCGACCACTGCTGCCCCCTCGTGGTCTGAATGAAACTGAACAGGGAACCAACAGTAAAGACAATAAGTGGAAAGTGCTGCACATGCTTCACATCATAAAAACACAAGAATTTGGAACACTAACGTAAAACAAAATTAAGAAATTAAAAACGGAGGGAGGAAAGGTAAGTAGAGGAAAAGGAGTATTCTTTTTTTTTTAAAGAATGAAAGAAAAGAGACATAGCGGGATACAGCCCGCCTTTGTACTCTAGTACAAAAGAGCAGACAAAGAACCATGGACACCTGATCACCAAGGCCTTGGACCAGAGAGAGAGAGAGAGCCCGCAGGAATAAAGAGAGAGACGGACGAGGGCATGGGGTGCATTTGAGTGTATGTGTGTCTGTGCAAGTGTGTGTGTGTGTGTGTGTTTTATCTGGGGAAGAGGTGAAAGCCAAGAAACAGGTCCCCATTGTGCAGTATGGGGTAATGAGGGAGGTAATGAGGGTTTGGGTTTCCAGAGCTGCCCATTACAGTGCACCAGGCTGCTCCCGAGAGAGCCAGGGGATCGAGAGAGCAGAGGAGGGGTGGTAGGTATCAATGAAGATAGGGGAGCTCGATCTAGATAGCAGTCAACAGCCGTCTGTCTCAAACTACCACACAGGGAGTCGAAGCGACACTGTGGATTTTGATAATGAAAGGTAATGGATGATTATGATTTGACATGTTGAAGCATGCAAATGTTAAATATTGCTAATTGCATGTTTCTGTAAAATTTGAAAATGAATATTTCCTGCAAATGGTGTTGCTACTTTGGGTTTGATTGGCATATTTGTTTTCATAGCGCTTCACTGTAGTATTATAAATGACCACCTGAGGGCAGCAAACAACACTGATGCTACAATGTTTCTTCCCAAACTCTGAAAATAAGATATTATCATTATCATATTATGGACTATTTATTGATTTACCACCATAGTTAAGCACACGCATGTGCAGACACAGAGGCATACTTTTATACTTGTAAATACCCCCTGAAATACTAAGATATTTTACTTATATGCCATTACAAGTAAAGGTTATGCACTCAACAATGTACCAAAAGCATCAAAAGTAAAAGTACCAACGATGGAGCAAAATTGGATTTGTATTAGTGATGCATTAATGTGTGAGCAGTCTTCTACTGTTGTAGATGATTGAGGTGAAGCTCATTTTAACAACTTTCTACACTGTTGGGTACTTAAACCTATTAAAATGCACCACACATAAGCTCATTTGTTGTGTGAAAAACTACAATCCGCCAAGTAACTTGTAACTATAGCTGTCAAATAAATAGTGGAGTTAAAAGTACACTCTCTCAAAGAATGGAAAGACTAAAGTATAGGTAAAAGTACCCAAGAAATTTACTTAAATTAAGTGTTTAAGTAAATGTACTCTTCCCACCACTGCCAAAACTTAACAATACCTGATTTGAATTTTAACCTTAAAAATTATTTTGAAGAAGTGAGAACTGGCTAAATTGTCATAAAGATAGGCAGACAGAAACCAGCCATCTTTATCCTCATTGTACAGGAGATGACACAAGGAATGCAAACATGCCAGGGTTGAATTGAACAAATGCACACACGTATGTGCAAACACTTTGTCACTTTATTGTGTGCATTTTTACTTTAAGACAGAGCTGGAACTTCCTCTTCCACTTTAATAGCTAAACAACCACTATAATGCAAACAGTATATTTTGCCTAATCTGACATGCTGAAATCCACGGTGAACAAAAAAAAAGACATTATTAAGTAGGTGAGGAGAGATTCACTCTGTAATACATGTGTACTTTCTGTCTGTATACACAGTAAACTAGAAAGCTGTCATCTTCAGGAACAAGTCTGTAGCCAGTTAGCAGTACTGGCTGGGAAATAATGGAAGATTCAACAGCAGCACTGGCTTTATACAGAGGTTAATCTGCCCTTTAGTGAAATCAGTTCAGCCACATGCATTCTGTCGTGACTCTTTATGGTTTTAAAGTCTCTCTCATCTCTGTTCCCTAAAGGTGTGTGTCTTAGAGAGCTTTACTAACCCAGGCTTTACAAGCGTTTGTCCAGAGACACAAATACCAGCCGATTCATCTCAGTGTGTGTATCCATCAGAGCTGTAAAGCCTTGGATGTCACCTTGTCATCCCCCGGCTTGGTTCTCTGACTGTTTAAACTCAGGAGACTGACACTGAGACTGGGGCAGAACGAGCTAGCAAGTGGAATGTAAGCATTTGGGAAATGTGAGAACTTGTCTGCGACTTGCACTCTGTGTGCAGTCTGCAGCACCATTGTGGTCTGTGCCTCTGCTTGTGTGGGTGCGAGTAGTCTGAAACCTAAAAGTATACCTGAATTGCTTTGCAGAGATTCTAGTTGCTCCTGGTGACCATATGAACATAATACAGCAGTGATCCTGGGGGAGTCTGCTCATCATTTTACATTAAACAACCAGCTCCCTCTCTTGCTACATTTGTATTCACATGTTCAAGATGAAAAAGGCCTGGAATGTGGCCTGGATTAGAAAGAGGTGGTACAAAAAAAGGGAACACCTTTGGGTTATCTGGCATCTTGCCATGACATTTTCCATTGCACTTCTAAGAAGACTGTGTGCAATTCATTATATGGGGATAACATATGTGCACGTCATCACATGTGGAGACTCGTCTTCCATATGGGGACAAGAATCCAGTCCAGTAACTATTTATTTTAGTGTCCTGGTTTTATATCTGCTTGTGTGTGCTTCTATCTTTGTGTGGACTAATTTGAGTTTCAGACCTCAACAGAGAGGACATTTTTAGCAACAGTAACAGTGTCAGTTGGTTGGTCCACTACTTTGGTCCAGACTAAAACATTTCACCAACTATGACATGAAGAGTCATACAATCTTTCAAAAATCTTGTCAAAATCAAGATTTGCCCAATACTTTGGTTTATGACCAAATACATGCAAAACTAATAACATTCCCATCAGCCTCAGCTGTACTTTGGGTTCAGTCCTGACTAGTAAATGTTAGCATGCTAAAACAAAACATGGCGAACGTGGTTTGAACATTACCTTCTAAATATCACTCTGTCGAAATCATCATTGTGAGCATGTTAGTACAGCCTCGCAGAGCCGCTTGGCTGTAGACACTTTGTCATGTTGGACAGTGAGCGCATTCTTGCCAGTCTTGACTCCTTCAAAGGGCTGTTTACAAGTTAAGACTTGGTGTTAAGGTTAAGGTGAGAATTAGATTTGGGTTAAGGTTAGGGTTGGGGTTATGCATGCAGCTCTGATGGTTAAGGCTGATTGGGAATGCATGTATCAAGAAGGGTCCCCACAAGTATTAAGTAATAACAAGTACAAGCAAAACGTACCTTTAATAGGAGGACAGAAGTAAGGTTGTATCAATCATAGTTTGGGCATGCATTGCTGTGCTGAAGGCAACACTAAAGTACACATCCCTGACCTAACAAAGTGCGCCGTCGATCTACCCACTGCATAACAACGTCCACACACGTATACATTTTTCCACAGAGAACTACTGCGTAGAACAATGTTCCTCCACAAAAACACAAACAAAATATGATCCGTCTGTATCTTTTCTTTCATTTACCACAGCTGTAATTTAAAATGAAACATGCCACTGTAATTGACCACAAAACAAAAAACTAAATTACAGTGTAGACTAGCAGAACCATAGTTAAGCAGAAAGATTTGAAAACTCCCAGAATACCAATCTGAAAACAATTACTGGGGGCAGCAGAGAGAGAACAGAAACAACACACATTTCAATAAATGGGTACAGTATGTAGCTTTTTGGCCACTGTCCATACCACCTATATTCCCCTGATGGCTTTCATTTATGTAACTCCCACAGCGAAGCCCAACTGACTGGCTTTGAGCTATGAGGCGGACTGGCTGGACAAAGACTTTAGGGGTTTGTGATGGTACAGCTTGATCCAAAGGAATGAATTTATTTTCAATGTTCTCTGGGAAATAACTCAAAATTCTTTCATTGAGCAGGGATTTGAGCCTCTTCCCAGGTTGCATATTACCGTGTTTTTTGCTCTTTGAATGAATTCCTAGAATGACTCTACACTGTGAAATCCATGATTAGCCAATACGCTCCAGATGTGTCTGCAAGTTGAGCTTTGCCGTAAAATTTGAGCTAAAGAGAAGACGGCAGCCTCCCTGTCAGCCTATTAGCTCTTAAATATACCCTCGACACTCGAAGCACACACCAGCAGCCCCACTGCACAGCTCCTAGTTGTACATTTCCTTCTCTCTCTTTCATTCTTCTCTTCACACACAGGTCCCAGGTCCCAGGTCCCAGTCATGCTACTCCTCCATTAGGGGTCCTTGTGGCAGTGGGGCTGCCCTATCAAATGCCTGCGTCCTGTTTGATCCCATCCTAGATTTCAAAGGGAAACACCTGATCCCCACCCTGGGTGAGGTGGGTGCGGTAGGAGAGGGGTGTGCATTGGGGAAGGACAGTGGGTAGGGAGTACAATGTTTGTAATAGATGGGTATCGGCAGAATCCTGGTCCCCTCTCTCTGCCTGTTTCTCTCTCCCATGGATCGTGTTTCAATGGAAAGGTAAAGCTGGACAGGCAGTCAGGTGGGCTGGGGTTGAGCTTGTGGTCTACTCATATGTCAAATCCTCTGCACGAGGGGCCTCATCTATGAACTGCAGATTTGTGTGTATAAACGGTAGCCTACCTGCCCCAGTTCCACGCTTAAGATTTTTCAATTAATTCTTACGCTTGAGAAAGTGTGTACACTAGGCGTGTGGGTGTGTGTTGCATGGTTTTAGAATAGTTCTATATTTGGAGTTATTATTGCAAACAAGTTGGTTTTACATTTCATGTTCATTTGGATTGTGAATCAAGGTGATGCAAAACAGCTGATTAATTGGACCACACCCCACACAGGTCAGGATTGGCAGATTTGTCAGTGTTTATTAAGGGTTCAGAAATGAAGACAACGAACAGGCAGGGGGGGAGAGACACGAGGCTGTCCGGGGACCCTGGAGAGTTACACACACCACAGAGTTTGGACCGCAGAGTTAAAGCTGTTCCGCTGGAAAAGTGTGCTGATGGTAGACGGGGTGGCAGAGCGGAAATAAGGCCGGAGACGAGGTACCGGACGGAAAGCCATTTGTGTGTACCCGCGACTGAGGGTGCTTCCTTCTCTTCTGCAGCGGCTGCAGCAGTTCGAGTATAGCAGCACCGTGGTGAGGACGAGACGCAGAGGATCCAAAATTTGAGAAGCCAAATGGAAACGGTCAATGGGAACCCCCCGCTGTATACCCCCTGGAACATAAGTAGACCACTCCCCTTCCTGAACAATTGTATGACCCAGTAGAGTAATTTGGACTCTAGAGTCATTTGTATTTTGCTGAATTAACCCTTATCTACCTGGGTATATTTTAGTGGTTTCTGCCATTTTAATACACTTTTTTTAAAGCTTTGTCTTTTTTATTTTCGTTTTGGACTTTTTTTATTCTGTGGTATATTTTATTAAGTTTAAATAAATTATTTAAAGTCCTCCCGTGGTGCTTCATTTTTTCTTAACAGTGAATTTACATTTGTATTGCTGGTACAAAACAATAACATCAACAATAATATCTCATTCCTGTGTGACATTAAACTGTAATAACAGTAACTTTCTGAAATTAGACTTTCACAAGGTGACAGGAACTTCAGTTTAATTTGAAAACAAGAAAAAAATATTCTTTGGTGAAATTGTTGTTTTTGATACGGTGCCCCACATCTCTTTTGTGAACTGCTTTTTCCATCACTTTAAAGCACTAAAACATATTTTGTCAATCGTCTCCATAATATTAATGATGTGATACTACATGGGCACACAATTTCCTGCAAAATTTGACACTATTTGTGTTTTCACATGAGATTTCTGTCTGTCTGAATGCCAAGTCAAATATTTTGCCTCCGCTGATCTCATCTTTGACATCCGTCTTCTTATCTTTCTCAGTTGCTGTATGTTTTAGACAACAAGTCTATTGACAGAGTTGCATTTTGGGGGCATGGCTCATTCCATGAAGACATCCAGAGAAAGTTGGATGTACAATGCGAGTGATGATTGCTCATCGGTGTGTGCACGCACACTAAATACTAACTTACTTGTGAACAGGCAGTTCACAGATTTTGAACTTGTTTGACGTGCGTTTTGATAAATAGCTCTGATCTTCAGTCAACAATAAACTCTTATTTACAGCTTCTCTCAATCATCCAATTATCTTTCTCCCTCTACTTCTGTGTCTGTTGCTGCGGCTTTTCTTTTTATATTGTGCATTTTTTCTTTCTCAGCAATTTGTCATTGCGTGTGAAAAGTGTTATTAATGAAATTCTTGAGTCAGCGCAAGGTCAGGTTGGCCCTGTTGTAAACGTGGACCCTGGGTGCCTAATGTGTTCAGGAGCAATGGTAGGAATTCTTACAGTTCAAACAAAGGCCCAATCCCCTTCCAAGCAGGTGGAATTTCTGCCAGCGGATGCGGCTGTTTTGCACTCAGGCTTTATGAATGTGAAAGGACTACCTTGGCCCTGATTGGTGACACAAGGCAGTAATCTGAAGTTCTGGCTTCATCTGTCTGACATGTAAACAGATGATTAACACGTGTTTGTTCAGACACAAACACAAATTGTGTGCAATCATACAGCATATCCTCTACTGTACCCATCAGAGGTACAAGAGAATGTTTATTACATTGTTTTGACGTTGACATTCAGAAGTTTGAGTCAGAGTGAAACTCCACAATAGTTATAAAACTAAAAGCAAATGATGAAATTTGTAAGAAAATGTTTGACACAAATTGTTTATCTCAAAGTCTTTCCCTGCCTTATAAAGCAATGGAGAAACCTTGTCCCTTGGTGCAATGATGAAGGCAAGTCCACTGATGCATAACTTACTGTTCTAATAAACTTAACTAAATTATATTTTAAAGACCGACGAGTGTTCTAAAAGAAACAGAGTCCGAAAGAAATCCCGAAAAAAAGTCCTTGATTTGTGCTTTTGGTTTCCAGCAATCGGCAGCATACACCAAAGAAAGTCCTCCAATAATGTATTCAATTGAGACATCAGAGGACATAATACATTTCTATATACAGAGACATATTTTAGCCAATGTTAAGCGCTGTAAGTTTGAATTTTAGTCTGTAGAACGATCCTGAGAATCTGCAGAATTATGACTCCTTTCGACTCTTACATCCCCCATGCGTCCATAAAACGTCTGGACAGCAATCAAGTGGAAAACCTCTGATGCAAGATGCTTTGTGCACATGTGTGTGTGTGTGTAAAAGGTAAATCATGCACGGTCAGACCCAAAGGTGTCTCTGGGGCAGGTTGCACCACTTTGTCACAGAGTCAAAGACTCTAAACATGCACCTGTGTCTGGAGCTGTTGCCTGTAATGTGCACACAGCTGTAAAGTCAGAAAAAAAAAAGAGGATGTGTAACTGTAGTTTTCATTTTAATCAATACTGATGTGCGGCACAGACGCTGGCTTTACGTATTTGATTTTGCAACAAGCAGCCATGCTAACTAAATGGTTAAGAAAGTGGCTTTCTCACAGAGCAGCATGTTGGGATCCACGGTGGTCTATATGCTTTTATTTATGGTGAATTAATGAAACGCACAGCAGCTCATTATGTGAGACCTTTACAGCATGGGTTTAGTCATCAACAGCGAACACCTTCCATTTGTACAGTATGCATGCTCTGTTGCACGCATGCAGAAACACACACAGCATTTCCTGAAAGGCTAATGTCACATCAATTAACCTGAACCCACTGAGCAATTAAAATCTATCCATTTCAAGTTATTACATCACCATCAAAGTCATTTACATTGTGCTCAGGCTTTCTGGTTTTGGCAGCAAATCTCCACTCAATTTCCATATCTAGTACCCACAAAGCAGTGGGGGTTTATGCAGTTCTGCTTATTTAGCTAAATTGGGCAGTAATGCCATTACTGTGAAACAGGCCCGCCTTGCAGCTCCTTACGAGGTCTCCTCTGTCATTAGCGTTGTAGTATAGTTTATCACCACAGTCACACCTGAAAGCCTTATGGTAAAGCATGATATATCCTGCACATTCATTACAGCAGTGCAAAAAAATTTGGACACGGTGTGGGTTAATAAAAGCGTGATCAGCAATAAGGACAAACAGATCTGTCTCTCTTTTTGGGGTTTTATGGTGCTGCATAATCATGCCTTGTAAACAGTTTATTCATGCAATGAAAAGGTAACGAGCCACACTGAACAAAGAGCGAGGTGGGGTTAGTTTTTCCAAAACAAATCTCATAATTTGTCAGTATGGACCATGTTTATATTCACTTTAGCCTTCCGAGCCTTCATCTTCTCCCCTCATCTTCAGCCACATTCCTCCAGATGGGACCGGGTGTGTTTGAGTCTGCACTCCAAGTTCTTGTGCAACTTCAGCTTATCACCTGGCATATCAAAAGACATGATTTTCTTCACGCTTTCAGAGTCAAATGGGCTTTCTGGATATAGTCCGCCGCCCCCCCCAGCTCCGACCCGTGTTAGCGTTTCCAAATTGAAACTTAAGCCCACAGAATGTCATGCAGCAATACAATGCAGTGTGGTAGCCATGCTGTGCTCAGCATATGTGGGCAGGATTGTTTTACAAGAGTCCGATGTTTTATTTAGCATGCGTCAGTTGTTAGTGGACTGTGTGTGTGTGTGTGTGTGTGTGTGTGTGTGTATGTGTGTGTGTGTGTGTGTGTGTATGTGTGTGTGTGTGTGTGTGTATGTGTGTGTGTGTGTGTGTGTGTGTGTGTCTGTCATGAGGGCATGCACCCGTGTGTTTAAAGGAACATGAAGGAACACTAATCAACAGTATTACAAATGTGATTGATGAACTCTGGCGGATTACTGCAGCCGAAACTTGCATGGGCCACATTGCTTTTGTGTGTGTGTGTGTGTGTGTGTGTGTGTGTGTGTGTGTGTGTGTGTGTGTGTGTGTGTGTGTGTGTGTGCGTGTGTGTGTGTGTGTGTGTGTATCACCGTGTGCAAGCTCAGGTCTGTGTATCCATATGTGGATGATACTTTATTCAGCAGATGTCACTGCCCCTGGTCACACTCATCTGAACATGAAGACACACAGATGCAACCCAAAACCACAGGCTTGGATGCTCTCTTGTAATAACCCTGACATCATTAAAAATAAAGGGGGGAACACGACAATTACCTCCTATTAGAGTCAGTCTTGCTCAAGCGCACTCAATCTGCATTGAGTACACGGCCATGGCTGGTGGTTAGATGATCTTCTGTATAGACAGATTTGATGTCAATTTCAATTTGTATTGTTTATTTTATGAAAGTAATATTGGAAAATAAGCTATCAAGGTATGTCTGGACTATAGTGTGTCTCTAGACAGGACAACTGTGTAAATATGGAGATAACCTGAAAGCCTTTACATTTGAATCTTCCTCATCGGGAAGACATAAATATAATGAATTCAAGATGTAACCTGGCCATAAATGTTTTTTTACAAGCACATGTTTCATCAACATGTTGACCAGCATACTCAGGAATCCTATCAGTGAGCTGACTTCATAGGAGGGAGGAAGTCATTCGGTCGGAAAGCTGTGCTCTCTGGCCAAAACCCTACTCAGAGACGAATCTCTGAGTTACATTAGCTCTGATCTTTGTTTATCTCATCGTCTACTTCAAAATTGACTGTGACGGATGCTTGTCTCTGGATATATATACAGTATACCTCTTTTGGTGTGTTAGGTGTCTGTGATTTTCAATTCCACTTGCTTTTATCACCATTTTGCCTTTCACTCTTGCACTCTTTTCCTAACTTAATTCCTGTTATTGATAACTTATTATCCTTTAATGTATGTCTTCACTCTTCATCTTCAGGCAAACTCAAGGTCCGTGCAGCCAGATTATAAAATTGACCCTGGAAAGCCATTTGTGCAGGCTCTCTAAGAGTTCTGTATACACCTTTCCAACTTCCTCAAACGTAAACACTTTAACGAGTCCTAGCATACTTCTCAGTGTTTGGTGCTATGTGACAGGAAGTATACTGGACCCAAGGGGTATTTCTGGCAACGCAGTTCCACTGAAAAGGTTTGTAAAGATGGTTTGTAAGCAAAAGCAGCAGTGGTCCAGTAACGGCGTTTCAGTCCACTCAGAGCATGAATTCCACATTTACGATAAGGCTGGAGTGCTTTTACCAGAGTAGGGAATACTTAACACGCTGTCTGAGTTACTTCTCAAGACTCCAGCTTGCCTGGGTTTCTGACATTGATATGACCAGTGCCATACAGCTAAATCGTAACCAAGGACCCCAATTTCACCTTTGGTGTAGCCAAAATGTAAATCATGAGAAGGAAACATGCACACAACCCTCTCTCATCCACTTCAATGTCCTGGATAAACAGCTTTGCGTCTTTTATTTTGGTCAACAAGGGAAGATAGTTGCCAAATCGGTAATCTATAGGCATTGACCTGTAATATAATTGCCAGTGTCTGGTAACAGTGAGTTACCCACTCAATATGTATGACAGCACTTATTAGGCTGTGTTAAATTGATTGCCTCTGAGAACACTGTGCCAGTGATTTTCCATGGCTGTCTACCTGACCGCAGACATCAGGAATACGCTTCCATACTTGTGCGAGTGTGAGCCATAAACACATGTTAATGGCTATGGACACCTGTGAATACTTCACTGTAGGGCCTCTTTCTCACACACATACACACACATATCTGTCCCGTAAGCTGCTAAACTCACATCTGCGTCTGTCAGAGTGGGTGTACGTAGTGAAAGTTGGTGGTTTTCCATTTGATTATTCTTTGTGAGTCATCTCCATATGTGTGCAAGCTCTCTTTCTCTCTCTCTCTCTCTCCCACACACACACACACACACACACACACAATCCCTCCTCCAGACTAGCGATGTAGACCACCTGGTCACAATCAGTCAGGGCCAGGGGTTAAAATCATTGTGTCTTTAGTGTGGTGGAAAAGGCTCATGAAGGGATTGGCAGGGCAGGAAGGAGGATTGAGTTGGACTTGACAAAGTGTGATGAAACCACACTTTTAAAAATGAATTCATCGGCGTTTGTCGAATCTACCTCTGAAACTTGACGGGCGTTCAACCATTACGGATGTGGTTACCGTGTCATGCTAGCTTAAATACAGAAATACTGTAAAACCACACTTTCAAGTCTTTTCAAAGTCATAGCTCCGCTTGCATTGCTCCGATGTATTACAAAAGAAATAGCTGTGAGCAGGAAGGAATTGTGTGGCTCAAAATGACAGATCACACATTTCAAAGAACTAAGCGTTTCCTGTAAGAGAAATTGGGCCACGAGCAAAAGTTAACGGGCAACCAGGCTGTCTGGTACTTACTTTTCAAACTTTTGACATATTACATCAGAGCTTTAACTCAGGAAGTAACGCTAATGTCACAGCGTATGGTATCTGCTATACGCTGGCATACTATTGAGCCCAGGTAATCATTCGCAGCTGTCTACGAACTCACCGAAACAGAAACATTTAGGATTCTTTAGGATTTTGGTTTTGTCAAACCGGAGTAAGCCAGCGGACTGACACTGACAAGAGCAGACAGTGGAACAAAAGATGGCAACCATTGGGTTGATCCAAACAACGGCAGCAATTTCCTGCCACCTCTGGGCCGTATCGAGGCTCAGCGCCCCTTTACGGTGCAACGTGTCAATCTCTAGGTAGAAGCTGGAGCTTGTCAAGGAGTAAAAAAACAAACTATCTTGAGTAACATGTTTTCTTTTTGCAGCTCTGTGATACTGTAAGCACTTGTAAAGTAGGGCAAGAGCCAACGGAGTCCATACGGTTTCCTGCAGAGTATGACATGTTTTTGACAGCACCTGCCTCTCACCATTTATCTCCATCTACACACTGAAGCAATGCTGATTACTTGTGTAGTTTGGACCCTGATTGTCTGAGAGAGCACGGGTGTGTGTATCTGTAGACACTTAACCGCAATTGTGCTTTTTAAACAGTTTGCGAGCGCAGACCCATCACTCTGTTTTGTTTGCCCACTTCAACTTCAGCACCCAGTGTGGTTTCAGAAGGAGCTGGAGGTCGTTGGCTTAAAATAGCTGTCAGTGGCGGTGTTATACCCTGCACTTATACTCATACTTATACTCCGCTCTGCCAGACGCAGATTCAGTGCCATCTCTGATGTGGTGAAATCAATCAGTGGAAGCGTCGGCTGGTTTTAATAGTCGCCTTGTCTCTGTGCCATGTCATTCTTTCCAAAAAAGTTTCATTTTGTCTGTCTTGTGTCTCTCACTCTCCCTTTTTTTCTCCGTCTATATCTTTATTTCTTCCTTTCTCTCCTTGCTCCGTTTTCCAGTCAAGATGTAAACCAGAGCTGGTCCCGACGGCAACACACAAGATGAGGTTGTTGCTACAATAAGCATCTCTTGACAAACAAAGAAATGTGTGTGAAAACCAAGGCTGTTCACTGTACCCCAGCCCTCCGCCCGACATGTGGCCGACACTCTGCAGAACCTCGACGTGGCAGCAGGAATACGTGAGATCATCAAGGACTCGCAGGACATATTGCAAACAGGACATTTGTCATTCAGACACTGTTTTGTCAGGTTGATATGGGCTGAACTTCATTGACTATTTTCTGTCTTTTGTGGCTACAAAGTTGCTTCCTTGAAATATAGCCCCTAGTTTTTCATAGAATTAAGATGTTTAAATTTGTCCATACAACAGTATGACACTGTTCACCCCCATTAATTGAGAGGCCAGATGTGAATTTGACCGGACTGACACACGTTTGTCTTGCTTTTGATTTATAGATGTTTTCTTTCTGCTGTTATACTTGCAAGCTTCTTTGTTGTCACACTGTCTGCAACCAGAATTCTAATTTCTAAATTCTAAATCTAATATCTTGTTCATGTTTTGAAGCTCATCTCATCTCATCCCTCCGAAGGGGATTCTGGATTTGACTTCCAGCTTTGGCCAACAGGGTGTGCTTGAGCAAGACCGAATGATTAACTAGCTCCTGGGGTGCTGCTGAAGAGCTGACCCTGTGCTCTGATCTCCCCAACAATGAAATAAAAAGAATAAAGATCCACATATGGGATATTGTTTTCACAATTAAAGCCACAAGCTTTTAGAATGTAGTTTCTCATCCGACAGAAGCAACATTTTCCAATCGTGTTTCTGAATGTGATGTTGTGCTGATATTGAGTTTGCGTGTCATCTGATAAAGTAGGTCAAGAAAGACTTCTGGTTTGTTCACGTCTCTATTGTACACCAGGCTACTGACGCTGATGATGTCATATAAATACATGACTCATACCAGAACATTGTTATTGATCATTGCACTTCCCATTTCCATCGCTCTCTTTCACATGCAGACACATGTACACGAGGGCGTGTACTAGAGGCATGTGTTGTATGTGGCTTGGTTCATGGTGATGTCATTTTACAAACATTCAGCGCTGCACGCTTGTCAAGATTGAGGAGATAAAAGCACAGGAATTTAGTAAGAAACTTTAAATCTTGTCCACAGGCAGAAAGGCTCAACTCTGAATTTTCATGCACGACGATACATTCTTACCCAGATTGCTCTTCATATTCTGTGCTCTCCAGCACAGACCTAAAACAAAAGTTATCTACAGCCATGACACTTCAACTCATGGTGAACTCTAGCTGACTGCAGAGTCGAGTTACAGACTGGTCTAATGACATCTGAAGCATTGCAAAAATGGCCATTTACATATACAAATTGATGTGAAGCTACGATTGACGGCTAAGCACTACGGTGCTTCTTACTATTTCGGTCTTTTTCCTTGACGGTTGTGAAATACAGCTTTGCAGTTGATGGAAGATTGGTAAAGGGTAGCCACGTTTGGGCATAGTGTGGTCACAGGATGATGAGGTTTATGAATGGAGTGGAAGAGACATCTTTATGGCTCCGAGACCCTCTCTCGCCGCTAGACAACACTTAACTCCAGAAGACCTCGGTTCAGCAGACCGCTTGGAGCAGAACGTGATGTGTATGGATTTGAAGGTGTGTTTGTGTGTATCTCTGTGTGTGTGTGTGTGCACGCATGAACTTTGAAAGGGTATCCATTGCTAAAACGTTAGCTGAGCTTTTCGTCCCTTTCTGTGAACTCTAAGGGGTAAAGTGATAAAGTGAATGCTTTATATCACAGAAAATCAAGCAAGACGTGGTCTTCATCTAATAAGAATGTTTTTAATGGCAAAGAGCAAGTGGAAAAACGCAACAGCAATTACTGTGAAAGTTAAGCTTGGCCATATACGCGGGCTGGAAATGCTTACTGCAGCATTCAGCAGTGTAACACGGTAAGCACCTTCATTGCGTAGAGACAGGATATTGAAATCTCTTTGGGTTCCATAATGAAATGATTCTGAAACAGTCCCCATCTTTGAGTGAAGTGACTGAGCTCTGTGCCGAACAAAGGGTGAAGCCGTTCCATCTTTTCCCAGTTAAAGAGGCTTAGAGAGCAGCCATCTAACGCCAGTGACCTGCGTTGATTAGAGAAATGTCTGGCATGGAGGCAGGGTGTGTCTGCCAAGCTTCAATTACCCATGAAAAAAAAGTGTTACACACACACACACATACACAGACACACAGGAATCAAATGAAAAAGAACCCTTTTTTTAAGCCTATGCTTAAAAGCTGACTGTATGAAAATTTAACCACTCCTTTCATTTTGGGAATTCATACCTAAAATGAAAACCGCAGATCGGAGTGAGTCTGGGTTCCACATCATTTCCAGTTATTCAGGAACAATTACCAGCTTCATTCCATTCTGCTGACGTTTCCTTTGATCTACGTGGGATTTCATGGGGTGTGCAGCATCTTGAGAACGTTTTTTAGTGATAAGGTCATGAGAGTTGATCAGTATTTTCTGCAGCACAAAGCAGATTGTTGTATTTAACATATTCCAGAAATTAATCCAACTGAGCTCCTGCTGGGATGACAATTGTTTCTAAAATGTATTTAAATTAGCCCAAAACCACAAAGCCGGGAAAATTGCAGGGGGACATCTCACTCATCATCCAGCATCTATGGACTATTTTCTTTCTTTGTTTTACCATTTCATAATTATATAGTATATAATATAAAGTATATAATCTTCATGACCGTTTGACTCTCCCACCCGAAGAGAAGCCCACCAAATATCTCAGGGAAAAGAAAAAAAAAAATCTGACAGATGTGTTTGAAAGGAACATCTGTCCAGATCTATCCCCGTGTCAAATGAGGCGCCAAGTACAATGAAACTCAAAGAAAGTGTTTCTCAGAGGATGAAAAAGAAAAAAAAATGTCCCCAAGGATGTTCTTTTAGTAGACGATTAGACACCAATTTCCTCTCATAAGGTTCAGTTTCCTGCACATTGACCCGAGATAACTGCAGTAAGAGTAGCTTTGGATGTTGTGTGAGTATTTTGGCAGAGATGATCCACATCCATGTCAGGGCCAGAAAGTGAGAGATTTTTGGAATATAAAGACATTTTGTATTCAATATTACTTTGAACAGCGCTTTGGACTAAGAGCTGAATGTTGGCTCAAGGGACAACATTTTATTCAACGGTTATTATTTAGAAATTGCTATGTTCTGACAGAGAACATCCCATTGCTGCCGTCCACTTGAATACAGCTGGCTTCTAAAGGAAGATTCAGAATGATTATACCTTGACTCTTATTGTTATGGTTTAAGCCATTGCTATGGTTTGGATAACATGGTGCACACCAAAGTAACTGATGAGATCTAGGTACGCAGTAGCATCACTACAAATAAGTCTGACAGGGCAACCAAACATGAGTGGTCAGATGATCAGACATCTTACTATAAAGCAAATAGTCTCTGTCTGTCTGTGTCTATGTTGGCACACTTGGCGGGTGTACTGCTGGGGACCCAAGGAAGTGCCGTGTCGACTTTGGTGCAATTTGGACACGCGACACATTCAATATGAATAAAGTTTGAATGAACAAGTGAACAGTGCTCTGTGCAGTAGCAAGGGTGGGGCTTCAGGGTTCTGCAGACTCAGAGTTGAGCAGATCGCCTGCAGCAGGCTGCTCACTTTTGCTGCTGGATGCTTTGCAAGCAGCAAAACCCGGAGCCAAGCAAATAGGCCCATCTGAACGAGCACGCCCCCAAACATGCACTACAGTAGTTTAGTAAACAAGCCAAACTGAAAGGGAGCCAAACAAAAATGTTGGCTAAAGTCCCTCATTACACAGGAAAACTCTATTTGTGTCTGTTTGTGTACCTCTAAGCAAGAATGGTAGGTCAAAGTTGAACTAGGAATGTATACTTTAAACTGTGATTCATGTTTACAACTGACAGTTCAGGGGAACTTCTAATACTTGTAACTTTAAACAAAAGGCTAACTTGGGTTTATTTAAAACTTAGACTTGTCATGTTTGTTGCCATGTCTGTCTCTGTGTGTGTAGGCCTGTGTGTCATCAGCTCTATGGCAAAACATTAACCTTCTATAACTTCCTCTGGGAAGAGCAGGCTCTAATCTAGACAGGTAACATAAAGGATAAATCCCTTTGAATTTCAGTTTTTATAAGTTTCTCCAAAAATTATTTCTAAAACTCTTTATTTGTTATGAAGCCGCTTGGTTGATCGTCATTGTATTAACAATTAAATCAATTAATTAATAAACTAGACAAGACTTTTTGGGTGCACCTAAATTCTGAGCAGGCGCATTAGTGCAACCAGTGTAAAAAGTTAGTCTCGAGCCCTGATAATGTTTCTGAAGTTTACCATCTTAGTGTACTGTGTTAGCGTGCTAACAGCTGCTAAGTAGCACTAGAATTAAAGGGGGTGCTTACAGACTGGCTGCATAAAATATTCAACACTATATTCAACACTTTTATTAGAGATTTATAGTCTTTTATTTATCCAATAATTTAGCAGTATAAGCCTCAGCCTTATTCTTCATGATCTGTGCTCAATGTTGCTATGCTGGAAGAAGTTCTCCATGCTGCACCTTCTGTCAAGGCCAGTCCATAGTGTTCTGTCACTTGTTTTTCCTGGACATATTGTTCATTGCTCTCTTTTTGTTCTCTTTTCACCTCTTCTCACTCTGTCCAACCTTCACCGTTAATGGCTTTAGCAGATGCTGTTTTGAAGCAGCAGATAGTAGCTACTGTGTGGCAGTAGATGTGTTCTGGGTTTTTGTTTATGGCTGTAACTAAGCCCTGTAGAGGCCAGCACCAGCCCTGCTGTCTGTCAGATGTCTGCTGCAAGCCGCCACACACAGACCATACTGTGCCAGTGGTTTCGCATAATCAATCCAGTGGTGCGAAAACTTACATTAATGAAATCTATTTTTCCAATTAATGAAAAGCGGTGCTGTGACACAACTTGCTCAACATAGCTGATGCGTCACAATAAAACACACACATCTGCACAGTTTTTTGTTAAAGTTACTACAATTAAGAGTGTTAAAAGTGTGCAGTGAACTGTGACCTTTTGTTGGTGGTGCATTTGGGTGCTGGAATTAAGGTCTGACAACAGAGCTTAGTCATACAAATGCCACATATATTGCATTTAAATGATATGATATGTGGAAACTCAACAGTAAAAACAAATAATTCCGAAAAAAAACATGACTTTTAATTCAAACTTGTCATACAATTGACAATTGGTGATTCTGTGTGGTTAACGAAAAGTATTTAGCAGAGTTCAGATTTTAAGTTGAACTAGCTACACAACAGCACATAAACACACCATTACATTATGTCAAACCTCTATGTGCGATATAAAAGGAAAAATATTACAAAAACTGAAATATCTCTGCATGCTTTGGGAAGTGAATGGAACAAACTGATGTGTACTGTATGCAGATGTTAGGTATTTGTCTGAAATAGTAAAAAAAAAACACTGGTATGCTACTTTAAGTTCTGCAGAAGCACTTCTTTTTTGACACACTGGTCCTGATTTCATTTAATACAGACATCCTGAATTATGATTTGTGCATGAATCTAAAAGAAGACTAGAAGAGAAAGCATTTTTCCTGATTTCAGGAGAAGACTTGTGCAATATTAGGGAAGTTTATTCTTCTGTTTGTTAGAAAACGATCAAGAGTTCTTTGAAGTGGATTTTTCTAAAGCAGAAGAAACAAGTGCATCAAACCAAAGAGTTCGGAGGAATTTGTACCATTAGTGATCCAACTGTTTATATCAGTAATTCACTATGTCCAGGGCCTTTCCAGTAAACTCTGTGCTTTGGTGAGATCTAAACAAATGACAAAAATAGTCTTGAAGACTTATACAAGCTTGGTCATGGTAGATCTGGTGTGTGTCAATCTTTATTGTGGAAGTGTGCGCTGGTGTGTATGTGTCACGAATTCCCCTTCATATTAGTTTGTTTTCATCCTGTCTGCTTATTTTACTAACTCTCCTGTCATTTCAGATCCTACCATTCACACCCGATCATCTCTCATTCCCCTCACCTGGTCCTCCACACCCATCTCACCTGCAGCCCATTCCCTCATTAGCCCTCACTATTTAGGTCCCCTCACTTGCACTTGTTCCCTGCCAGATTGTCTTGTGTGTCTCTGCCAAGCTCTCCAGTGTTATATATATATCGTACTATTCTGATCTGCCTGTTCCGACCCTGTCTGCCTGTTTTCTCGACCTTGGATTTTTGCCTGCCCCTTGTTGGATTTGTTTGCCTTTTGGACTGACCTCCCGGTGTTGACCCTGCCTTTACCAAGTAAAGAAATCTATACCTGAATCTTGTCTCCGAGTTGTGCTTTTGGGTTGTAGTATCTGTAATCCTTGCAGTATGTGAATTATTTGTCCCTTCTCGCAAGTCATCCCAGTCTGTTGGCGGCTCCACAGCAAGCTGGTGAGCTCATTTCCAGTACATGTTGTGTGTTATGCTGGTATTTCCAATCTAATCCCCTTGCAGACTTTGTCTGACACTGATGTCTTTTTGTCTAAGCATACCAAAGGATAGCTTAGGACAAAGGAACGAGCCTAAAAGCTTATAAAACCTTCACATCAAACGCACCGTTTAGTTTCAATATGTTGGTGTGAGTGACAAAAGCCACTTAACTCTTTTGCAATGCCATTCTTCCTCGGCTGATCACTCGGTTTATTAAACGTTTGGTGGTTCTCACTTTTTACACGTATCTTACCAATTAGTCATTGCTGTTTACTTCTGGTGATTGCATTTCTGCTTCAAAAATCAGAGTGTTCATTTGTGAAGAATATTTTACCGAACAAAACATGCGCGTATCACAAATGTTTGTTTGCCGCAGAGCTTATTTTCTGCAATAATGCAAAATCCAATGGAAGAGTCCCATTGGCTTTTTTGCCAAGGAAACCAGTGCAATGCCAACTTCAGGGTTGGCCTACAGAAATACATCATCCCTGCAGCACTCTATACTCAGTCAGATATCTGTGTTGAGTTTACAAGGCTCCCGGTAAATACCGGTGGCTTTCTAGACTGCTTTGGAACAAAAACATCTGCTGCTTAGATTTTCAGGTTAAACTTGATGTCTTGCTGGCATTTACTCTCATTTCCTGTATCTGGTGTTTACAGGATGGTGCTAGGAATCAACAGAAGCTGCAAGAGACCAAACAACTCACAGACTGGGAGTGTTTCGACTGTTGGAGGTGTGAGATCATGCCTGGAGGTTTGGAGCATTTCCTAAAGAGTGTGATCACTAATAAGCATGCCAATCTTATTTTCTCTCTGTTGCATGCCAACTATGTACAGTAATCAGCGGTGCTCATCAGCTTTTACCTGTTTGCAAAACTATTCAGATTAGTCAGAGCTGGAAACACCCTGGGATCTCCATGGCTGCCATGGTTGTCATACAACAACTTTATATCTGACGAGTGTAAACAGGTAGTTTCCCAATTATGGCTGTTTCCTGCCCTTTAATTAAGGGAGGTTATTTATTATATGGCCTGTAATCACTGGTGTACAGTAACATAGTCGGGTGCAATAGGGATGCTAATTATTGTTAATTAGTGTCTCTAGTTGCCATGCCAGATACTGTAGACCCTTACTACAAACACTTCACTGGCAATAGAGCATCTGTGTCAACATGCAACATTAAACCTATTTCATGCTTACATACTGTAAGAAAACACAACTTCACACTATACAGGTTGTCTTTTTCACCTGTGAATGTGTACGTGAGTGTATATGTATGCAAGAGTGTACATGTTGACTCGATGTAGCCCTTTTAAAAGACCCTGTGAGGTTTCCAAGGAGTAAATCCAAGCCAGCTGCTTCTTTGTTTCTCTCCCAGGTGTCCCTCACAACTTCCTGCCGTCCTTCCTTCCTCCACCTCCCATTTTCACCCTTTACAATTCACCTTAACCCCCTGCCTCAACCCTCTTATCTAACTCAAAATTAGTTTCCGTCTTCCCTACAAACACCTTATTCGCTTTATTGAAACCACTGATGTGTGATTCCATATGATAAACCTTTTACAAACTTGGCCGACGTACTTGCATCCAGTTATCATCGATGGTTAGTAGCCAATTTTTTGTTGCTTCCAACAAGTCACTGTATCAGTATCCCTAATCACACAATAGGTGTGGTCATAGTATAACTACATGAAGATAAGATGGTGATTGGTTCAACGGTGCCAACATGAAAGCTGTTAACATTATGAATGGGTGTGCATATGGCTGGCACAACACTGTCAGTCATAAAATGTGTCGGATATAGCTGTCGAATGTCAGCCCTGTGTCCTAAAAACTCAAATACAACTAAATTACATTCTCATTTGCATTTTGAGGGAAACTTTTCTCCCGCATTAGAATTGTAGCTTTCAACACATTTTTAACATTGTGATTTGACACTAAACAATTCAAAAACACAACAAAAGTACTCGAGTTAAAGATCATGGCGTGGCTTTAAATAAGTGTTTGCTGCGTAACCTCATTTACATATGTAAGGTTAAGCATTAATCGAAACATCAAAATAAACATTGACTTTTTGTTATATATATGGGACCCGAAACAGCAGTCTCCTGGGTGATAGTCATGTGTTTGGATGACCCATCCATCCACTCTGACCTCTTCCCCACGCAGAATTCGGAATTTGTTACGTAATCTGGGAGAACATAAGTTTCCCGACAAAGGACTTTCGTTTTATGGGAACATCATTTTTAACAGACCAGGCTGCAATGTGGCATTGTTACCAAATGCTGAACAATTTCACAATGCTATTATATTCAACTTGAGAACAAAGAAAGCATTTACAACATTGTTATTATTGGATTTCACAGTGTACTAAGTATTATTTAAGGTGTGCCATGCCACTTTAATCACAAGGATGTCCCCTTGATAAATTTAAGTTTTCATTACAGATCAGACAAAACATTCCAGCAGTTCCAAGATTCCGCCAAGTCAGTTTTACATAAGCCGTTACCACCTACATTAGCAGGAAGTATTCATGACCCTCAATAAATCACAATTTTACACCTGCACAGTCATCTGGCAACAGAAACTGATTAGTATGTAAGAGACATCACCTACTATGTGAAGAAACTTGACAGCAACGCAAAGTACTTCATGGGTAGTGAAACACAGAATGAGCAATATTGCGTTCTTCATCAAGTTGTTGGCTTTTTGTCATTAAGACGCAATTTAATTTTAAATAAATGTGCCTTTGAGCTTTATCAGACATGACAGGATATTTACACTAGATTTAGCACTTGGTGCACATGAGGAAGCGGCATCACTGGTGCGTTGACAAGTTTAATGAAATGAAGGTAGAGGAGTGTTGACTGCTTTTTCACAGGCTGCCAGTGTTTATGTAATGACTATTGAGAGAGAGAGAGAGGGACGCTCATCTACATTTCTCTCAGCTGACTTTCCTCATACATTTACATTTTTGAAAGAAAATTCTGCTGCTTATTTTAGAAAATCTGACTGTACACAAGCATAAAATGACAAGACATTAAGTTGGGAGTCATTAAATTCCTATTTGCTCAAATGCTACAGCATATCAAAATAGGTTTTCATTTATTCATCCATGCATTTAGATTATTAATGTGGTTGTACCGAGGATTCGTTCTTTCCCCAGTCGCATGTCAAGGGAAAAAACGTGAGAGGAATCTCCGTAACAACCTGATCTGGCTCATTCACAGTGTGGTATAGTATTTTAATAAACAGATTTTATTTTCTTTGATCATAGGAAATCATACTTGTACGAGAAATTTATTTCAGGGATCTTGATCCTAACTATAAAAAAAAGTGCAAGAGTGCAGCTCTTGACGTTGTGTTTGTGTCCACCTGTCGTGTGTAAGTCCAATATTCACTCTTCTTTCAGTTCTGGTCTGGTCTCCAACTCCTGAGCAAAATATCTGACTCAACTGTTAAATACTCTGGTGTGTTCACCAGCTAGTCGCCAACTGAAAAATACGAAGATACTGTATGTTGTGATATGAAATAAGGATATTGCAGTGACTAATTTTAAAAATAGTTTCAATGGTTGTCACATGTTTGTATTTTGTGTTTGTTGGCAACAGCAAAAAAGAAACAGGCTTGTGCTTGCAGTCATAAGTTAAGTGGCGTTAATGACCACAAAAGTTCAATTGGAGTGGAAAATTCTTTGACAAATTGAGGGGAAATAATTATCAGTTTAGCGTGATGTGTAGCCATTAGAGGACATGTTCTGACAAGTGCCGAGGTAGGATGGGAGTCACAGAAGTTGAGAAGTTTGTAAGACCTTTTGGCTCATATCTATGGAATTTGCATAAAAGGGGTCAAATAAATTCTAGAATAAAGTGAATAAATGAGGGGAGGATTGATGGAAATTGGATCATTTTCAACATATTACCGCTATCTTTGGCATGACCGTTTGATTGCTGCCGGAGAGTTGACCACAAACTAGATTTAGATACGTGGTTGATGACGCAAGCCAAGTGATTTCCTGCTCGTAGCTGCTTCTATTTTGTAACATTTTTCCACATGGGAGATGTACTGTAAGCAACTCAATGCACCCCGTGTTTATGAAAACCATTACTGGCTCCTGTCTATTATTGTTTTTAATCAGGATGTATGGGTGATATACTGTATGTACTTTAGAGGGATTGTGTTTTGAGGCAGAGATCTAAGCCTACATGTCTATGAGTTGTGAAGCAACAGACCCTGAGGCCAGGGCTCCATTACAGGACACAATGCCCTCTGTGTGTGAGAAACAGCCAGGCACTAAACAACTTTGCTATAGAGTTGGGGTATTCTGACATGGTAACCATGAATGTATTGTCTCAGAATGACTATAATCCAGACAAATAATATATATTAGCCTTTTCAGACACTACAACAGTCAAATCTCAAATCCCAACATCAGCAAAGTCCTGAACAGTTTAACAGGTTGGAGTTTAGGAGATAAAATGTATGGATTCACTTGAATTTGAAAAATATGTAATTATTATGGTCATTCAACAATAACATGGAGTCTATATCAGCGTCCAGCTGTGGGATTCACAACAGCATATGCTCTTAAGACTTAAACTCTCATCCCAATAACTTTGGCACAGACCCAGACACAAAATGAACACAAGATGGTAGATTCAACATTTTGCCAAAATCTCTGGGAACGGGATGCAGTAGCAGTGGGGCATGTCACAGAAACAATGGTGAGAGAGGCTGAAGGTTAATACAGTTACTTATCCAGCACACAGAACCACAGTAACAGAAACAGGCACGCATAAACACACACAGGGACATTTGGTTTAATGAAGTGCTCGGTTTCCTCTGAGAGGAGATTAGGATTGGAAGGCAAACTGTGGGAACAACCGGAAAACTAACCAGCTTGTGACAAACGTCTTAATATCACATGAGCAAATGGTGTGTACATAATTAAGTGTATTTCTATGAAGTTTCAGGTATGTTTTGCTGTTGCTCTGAATCCATCTATACATCCCGTGCATGGTGCACACAGTGTGTATGAGTGTGAGGCCGGCTGTTTGCTAGCCTGTGTACACCGCATGGCTGGACAATAGTGGGATTCTGCCCAGCGAGGCCGTGGGTGGCCAATGAGTGAAGAGGCTTCTGGGATGCGTCAGCGCAAGGCCATGATGAGGGTGTAGGAGGACGAGCCCTCTAACTCAACAATGCGCGGAGGAACGGCCATTCTCTCGCCTCTCAGGAAGACACGCACATGCACACAGCCATAGGCACACACAGTCAACAAAAGGTGCAGGTGAAATTAGGCCTTTCATCCACGTTCCTCGTGGTATATGGATAGCTGGGCCAGAAAGCCTTAATCAATGACTGATTCTTTGGCGTAGGTTTTCGCTGGTCAGGAAAAGAAAGAATGAGCGCTATGGGAAATGCGAGAGGAGAGATGAGTCATTAATCATTGAGGCAAGTCTGACCAAAGCTTGTGCAAAAAAGAAAAGATATGTCACGCAGAGTGCTTTGTGCATGATCTTATCATGGCCATTAACAGCAATACAAAGTCATGCCAGGTATCAGATGTAAGAGGGTAATGAAGGAGTTTCATAATGTGTGCTTGTACATTTATTCAGCGGGAACATTTTTGCTCAAATCGTATTCTTTACAAAAGTGTCATGTAGTTGAAGGAAATTAAGAGGTAGCTTATGTGACCATGCTGGAAACCAATGAATATTTCTTCTTTTTAATGATTTCAGGAAGCTAACAGTGCCAACAATAGCAACAGTGCTGACAGAGCTACCAGTGTTGACCTGAGGGCGAACCAGAAGGTACGCTTCTGCGACAATGTCTTAGTCTGGACGGCGTTATTAACTAATACTTGTGTATGAGCGCAGTGCAGAGCGGCGGCCATGAGTGCCAGAGGGGCATGCTCACATGTATGTGCGGCCGAACAGGTTACTTTCATTTTTTTTTTTTTTTTTTTTTTAAAAGCCCCGAAAGTTCGGATTACAATGCACACACACACACGCGTGCACACAAACACACACACACACAAAAGTGATTATTAGTGTCATTGGAAGCTTTTTAGGACTATGGTTTATGATAAGTTTCACTGGAAGTGATACACTATCAAAAAATATCTGCCTCCCTTCATTCACACGAGGCATAAGAATGACTGACACGCAACGTTAAAGGGTTGGTTTACTGAAATTCTAAAAAATAAAAAAACAATTTCTATCTTACCCTTAGTTGTATCTTCATACAGTTTTTTTGGACAGGTCTTGAAATACCTTGTTTGTTGAATGAAATGTAATTGTGGTTCTAAAAGCAATTCACATTTCTTTTTAAAGAAAATAAACAGAAACGGTGTCACAAATATAATACATAAAACCAAAACTGCCTCAATAGATCCATGAGAAAATGTTTTTTGTTATTTGGGTGAACTGACCCCTTAAGTGTCATTTGGCTTGATAACCTGTCACCTGGATTACTGTGAATCTTATTAAACAGAGCGACGGTCAAATTCATTGATGACGTCATTCCTTAAATGTTTGAGATGAATGAGGATGCGTGCTTCAATACGAGCATGTGTTCGTTTCAGCAGGCGTGTGCCTGTGCAGCACCTTTGTGCCAGGGAGAAACCTGTCCAACCGCTTCCTTCAGATATCACTGAGATGCATATCGAGCGTGGCTAAGGATTAGACTGTTGTTAAGAGCTTCGAAGAAACCAGTATTTGGGTTTGGATGCTAATTTTATGCTGGCACTGACTTAGAGGCGTTCAGTCATAGTTCCACAGATGGTAGCTTCGCACTATTGGCTCCTCAACCAAAATATTTGCATATTTAACAATTGCATGGTTTCAAAATATGCAAATAATGATGATTATGTAAGTTAACAGCCTTGTTTTCATGATCATAGGAAGGGTGTGTTTTTTTATAACACAACAAATTCATCGTCATTATTGTACAGTTGTATCTCACTGATATACATATTATAAATTACATAATTAAGTGACTAAAATGTTAAATGACAAAATCAAAAGGTTCAAAAATATTCAGACCCTCATCGTAATTCTGCTTGGACAAGAACTTACCCAAAGCTGTTCAGCAACGCAGTTTTTAAAGTCACCTGCATTTACGTGTCGGACAGAAATTAAGATCAAACTCATGCACGCGGATCCTCCGAAGCAGCCGCGGCATGCAAGTGTCTGAAATATGAGGATATTGGTGCACTCTTGACCTCCTCTCTACTCTCCCAGCCCAAAACACTCACCCCTCCACTGCATTTCTCACCCTTAACTAACCCGTGTGGGGTGCAGGGTCAGGGTTCACTGTCTGGGGGGGGGGGTTCCCCTTTCAGGCTCAGCCTCGATAACAAGGGCCAAAGCTGTTCTGACAGTGGCACAAGCTTGTACACAGACACACACACACACACACACACAAAATGTCGCCCACAGAAAGCCTCAAAAACAGCCCCACCAGATTTAGGGAAATGCCCACTTGGGTAAAAGCATTTCTATTTTCCCAAGAGGAGGAGAAAGGGATGACACTGACACGCAATCCTTCCTTTCTCTCTTTCTTTTCTCAACTATCTGTCTGTCGGAGCAGAGGGGTGGGATGGCTGTCTGCTCAGCGCCAGGGGCTCTGACAACGATACGGTTCAGGTCAGAGAGAGGCTGTGAAAGAGAGAAACGCGTAGAACCAGAAAGAGGGTGAGAAGGCAAGACTTGAAAATAAAGATGCATAAACAAGAGAGGGAGAGAAATGTCAGAGAGGGACTGTTGTGATACTGGAGCCTGGAGGCCCTGCTGAATGCAGGGTGCGGCTGATCTCTGCCCAGGGTGAGGGGATAATCGTAGTTGCGTGGTTTGACTTTGCTTGGTGCTCTATCTACCAATTTCTCTCATTTGACATTGACAAGTAACAGGGGATGAATTCCTGGCTGCAACAGACCATCAAAGTTCCATTCTTGTAACTCCATGAATTGAACTGCAGGATGTTCAATGTCTGAATAGCAAAAGACAGAGCATATGTACAACGTCAGCTATTATAAAATGGTAGTGTACTACATTTCCGAAATGGTGGAACAATGACGTTGATGGTTTAACCACATGCATGGCGAATGCACGCAAGTTGCACCCCCACGTCCATATCCAAGCGTATCTATGTACATATGCCAAGATAGAAATGAATCAGGTCTGGAACAACAATGACAATCTTGGGAAGCTTTCACTGCGCAGGATATACCCTGACCGTGCTATTAGGTGACGTCAAGTCTCAAATTAGTTGAATCATCCCCGAGTGAAAGTTTATTTCCACAGATTAGCGCAAAAAGAGACCAACATGAATGGAGAGGATGAATAACAGCAGCTAGTTGCAAATTATGAGCAGCTGTACATTTTTTTCTTTTTCGTCACAGAGCACGTGAGAAGGGTAGGCACTAGGACCTGAAGTGAGCCACATGGGAGGGAGGGAGCAGCTTTGGGACTCCTTTTACTAAACTTTCAGAACAACCCATTTCGCAAAGAGCGTGGGAGGGAGACAGACAGAAGTGAATGGCCCAAGACCTGGATTCACAACTTTAAAAGCAGGAGCGGGATTTGGAGATTGGGATAATTCTGCCCTTGGCCTGGAGAGAGTGAGGTGGAATATAGCAGAGTTCATCTGGAAGTTTTCCCTCACTGGGAGAGCAGAGAGGCATTAACAGGGTGGTGAGTCCTACCTTATTCTTTTAAAACTTTAATTAAACATTAATGTTAAATGTTAATGTGTGGGGTATGTAAGTGTGCATATAGGACATAGAAACAGAGAGACAGAAGAGACGTTTTCTCCATACCTGTCATTAAGTGAAAGTGGAGCCTCTGAATTGAGATTGAGCTCAGCAGCAGCCAGTTAAATTCTCTGTTGGGGGGAGAAAATTTCAGCTGACAACCAGACACACACACACACACACAGACAGGAGGTACTAAGAAAAGTTTAGATGGGTTATAAAATTTTCAGTTAGACACAGTAGTTTTCCAGGTATACACAGATGGAGAGAGGTGATAGAAGAGGAGAGGATGTAGAGTGAAAGAGAGAATAGAGGTAAAGATTTTTTTAAAAAGGGGGTTCTCCAAACTTCAATGGGAACCAGTTCACTGTTCAGAAAACTCATGGGACATCAGGTTACCTTCATTCTTTCTCTCCCCCTCTTTTTCTATCTGTCTCTCTCCGCTCATGTTACACAACCCTTAAAGGACTTGTAGATTCTGATGAGCTCCAATACCCGACATGAAGTGGTGTTGCTGAGGTTATCCATATGTCTGGGTGGGGCCTGGTGCTTGCATGGGTGTGCAGCTGATCAATGTTTTACACTCCGATATATAATTGTGTGTGTATGTAAGCATGTGCGCTAAACACAGACCTCATGCCCGCCACTCCTACCAGGGAATTCCTGTCGGGCTTTGACAGGGGAGGAATGTCACCGCGGATCAACGTTTACGCACACAAACAAACATCACACACACCAAAGGCTTCAACAGTGACCTATAGGCACAATAGTTCGGCCAGCCACGTTAAACCTCTTGTGTTATTTTGATTTAATTTGAATCTGAAGATGTAAAAATATAGATGTTGTTGGACTGGGGTTTTGAAAAATACAAAAAGCCCATATTTATGTCACACACATACTGTATATTTACACTGTCTGCTTCAATAGCATTGTGGTGTGTGTGTGTGTGTGTGTGTGTGTGTGTGTGTGTGTGTGTGTGTGTGTGTGTGTGTGTGTGTGTACATCTGTGTCGGATAAGAAAACTTTTTAAAACTTTCAGCGCAGGCAAAGGAGTAAAGATCTCTTTTGAGGGAAAGGTGCTACGTCCTGTACAAAGTAATTATTCTAAATTGTTTACGAGCTTCAATTTTGCTGCCAGTGTGTGTGTGTGTATGTGGGGGGGGGGGGGGTCGACTGTTTTCATCACCTCTCAGTTGGTTCACAGAGGAAGTGGAAAGAAAAAGCTTCAGCAGTCTGGCTATATATCTTACATGACATTCAAGAGATGGTGTGCATGTGGTTAACGTGGGATAATTCAGAGTGCATTCTCTTAAAGCTCAACTAAAATGAAAACGCATAGGTGTTTGAGGCCTCCTATAGATCTTCTTTATAATTTACATTTCATGTCACCTCTTTTAAAGGAAAAAAATATTAGCCAAAAGGGAGGAAATTACATTTTACATTTGATGGTCTCATGAAGGCACCCACTGGGTTTGCACATGAAATCAAGCCATGTGTAAATGGGTTCATTGTCATGGTTCTGTCACAGTGAATGAATAATGACAGTAGCCTGAAACACGGCCAACAACAAAGCCATGAACGGTAAACCCCACTAAATATACAGTATGTCTACCAGTTAATACAGTAGATCTACCACAATGCCTGAGATATAGCAGAGACAATAGAAAAATTGCACTTTCTAACATCATTTTGCAGGCTAAATGAATAGTCCTTTTTATACGAGTTTTTTCAAAAATCTGCTGTTTTTAAACCAACAATTAAACTGCCTTTTCCCAGAATTGTAATCTACAGTAGAGCATTGCTGTTTACAATGTATGTTGGCTCCACTGCTGGCTCATGTGTGACTCACGTCAATCATGCAGAATGATCCAGAAGCTTGCCGACTAAAAGGGCACTTGTGATAGCGCTTTAATGGCAGTTTTTCCCCCATTTGTTCCACATTAATGTAACAGGATATTAAATTGCAATAAGGGATGATATCTGTAACTTTGGCTGGAGTTTAAAATAGAAATGTCCGTCTCAAATTTTCTCTCGATGTATTCATTAAATCCAGAAGAACTCCCAATGGCAAAAACAGCTCAAGCCCGACAAAGTAGTGTGCGTATGTGTATGGAGGGCAGATGGACACTGCTGTTTTCCCCTGCAGACAAAGATGTCTGATTATTCATGACCCTCTCAGGTTTCCCTTTGAAGCTGAATTACAGCTTTCCCTATGTTAGCACCTGTGTGCGTGCATATACGTAGGTATAGTGTGCGAGTGAGCAAGCGATATAAGGTGATACTTTACAATTATTAAAATATTTGAACTAAGACCATGGGTTGTTTTCTATGTAACATTTGGGTTATTTGCCCAAAGAAAAATGTGGAATGGTTGTTATAATCTTGCATGTCCCTTTTTGTCAGTGATTGTTATTAATGCGTATCCTTTGCATTCTTGGATGTCAGACGCATATTGTTTTGTACAAGCAACAATGCATCTGTGACGGTTATAAGGTAAAACTTCAGTTTGCTCAGTGAACTATAATAACCAGTAAATGACCCAATGGTAATATAATAAATAACACTAATAACATTAGTATTGGGTAAAGTTAAGCCAGTATTGCATCAGTTTGACCCTGTGATTTTGAGTGTGAAGTAAAGTAAATCATCATCCAACTAAAGTGGGATGTAGCTACTGAGTTTTAACTGGAAATTCGCCATTCATTCATATATGAGGCAAGCCGGAGATGGCATACCTTTGAAAAATATACATCATGTTAAGAGCAAATTTACATTAATATTCTTATCTCTACATCTTATTATTAACAATCTTACTTTCCATCAGGAGACTTGTGGTGTTTGTGTCCCAAAGTGTTGTTAAGTTATTAAGTTATATGTAAGTGACGTTTGTGACACGTTTTCCATCCTTATGTCATGTTGTGCATGTTTTACTTAGTTTACGTACTTATTTTAAGCCCAACCCTGAGGATATTCCTCAACCTTACTTAGTAGTTGTGTTGCCTAAACCTAACTGCAGCTCTTTCAGAGTAACAACAGCAAAAAGCCAAAAGTGCGTTATCACGACCCGCAGAATGTCCTTAAAATACGCTTTCCAACGAGCTCAGGCTGGGTGACTAGACAGTGGTCAGTGGTATCTTGGGATTTTGTGTACTTTGTTCTCGTTTTATCTCAAGAGTTCACGACATGAAAACGCATATGCCCTAATGCATAGTTAGCTACGTGGGTGCATTAATAAATTGATTATTTGTGTCTAATAAATTATCATACATGTCATACAATTGCAAATATTTGATAAATAGCAGTTGTGCTTGTTCAAAAAACGGCTCAAAGGTCAACGCATTACAGTCAGATTTCAAGATGTTTTTTTTAATTTAACTGTGGCTTTGTTCAGTGCTCTCTAGTGTGGCGACGTAATACAATGCCATCAGCTCAACAGGCATGCAAATTATACTCAGATTATGACAGAAAGAAGACGCTCAACTCCCTGAACACATAAAGGATGGAATGATGTGAGCTGTCTAACTGCAGAGTGTTGTAAAGGACACCTGGGCAGGGGAGAAGCTGCGACAGCACACCTGGACGGTCAATTGAATTGCCTCCATTTAACCTGAGGAGTTAAAACCAACCACACTAACCTATAAAGTAAGACTACAAACATAAATATCATTGCAATTATGTCACCTAAACACAAGCAAGCACAAGCCAATATCAAACATGGTTGTTCTCGTAACTCCTGTTGTGAAGCCCTAATGCACTGTGCTGGATTTTGAGCGTTAAAGCGCAAAAATGTCCCGACATAAAATAAGGAATGAGGATTTGCATTGTGGCTTTTATTCAGCAAGTTCACTATTGCCTGTATTTTTTATATCGTATATATCTTTATACTCCATTTTGTCCATTTTTAAATCCATTTTGCCAAAAATACAGGGTTAGGGTTATATTTATACAGTGTAAAGCGCCGGTATTGTTCCTTTTATCAGTCTAATATAGACAGCTCCAATTTAGAACAGTGATTTAGACCAGTAAGGATTGTAATTATATGATGTGATTAAAAAGGTCATGTTAAATTATATTATTAATGTTGTTGAGGAGAAAATGTCCTATAGTGGCACACATTTGTTCCAGGCCAAAGAAAAAGGTTCCTCGTTACCAACATACCAACAGACTTTGTTTGACTCGACTATTGTTGCTAAAAAAATCTTACTTTTCTACAAAAGTAACAAAGTGTGTATGTATCCATTCCTACCTCCCTGACATGCACTAAGTCTTACCCAGGTAGTAAAATATGATCCTATTTGGTTTTTTATCCCAAATCCAAGGAAATTGACTTGTTGAAAATACTTTTTTTTAATTGTTGATTACATTATTTTTGTGTAATTTTGCATCTTCGCCTCGTAAGGCTTTCTGTGCCACAGTCACATGTCAGTCAAGCATTTTAAGTCACATATTTTTCAAAATATCTTTTCAAATTCAACAGCCACTTTGTATTTGCTATTATCTTGTGTTATACACGTTAAATGCATGCTTTTACCTTCAGAACAACACGTATTATCAGGGAAAAAATTATCTATTTGTGAGAAAGAGGTGATGTTTAAACGTCCCGAACAAAACTTCTCTTTTTGGGAAAAATGAGGAGATGATGATTCATGGTTCAAATTGTAAACCCAGACCCTGCTTCGGTTATCTTTTGGGTCACTAGAGCTGTGGTCTGGTACAGGCCAGTGCACAGACTTGGCTGACAACATCTGGTGTAAAGTGAACCAGCTGAAGTGTTCTGTCTGAAACCAGTGGGAGAGGTAAGAGGTCAGAGTTTGGACTAGGGGGTTACGTCTGTGTTTGTGGAGGAAAACGGGGACCTGCAGGTCGCTGCAGGTCAGGATCCTAAACCGTGTGGCACTGGAGCAACGTGGAAAACAGAAACCTGACGTCACCCCCAGAGCTGCAGTAATTTTTGTTGATGTTTCCTTTACAAACATCTTCTCACAATGTTTGGGGGAAAATTTATTCAACAGAAATCACAACTAACTTTGTTTGACATTTGCAATTTACGGGGGTTTGAACAGAATTGTTGTCAGACATGAGCAGATTCTTTTGTCCCAGCACCTTTTCCCTCCATATGGACCTAGTTTTCAGCACTATACAAAATCAAGATAATGCACTCCTGTGTTTGGACTTCTCTATACATTGAAAACTGAATCCAGGACTGTTAATGCAAGTCAGTCTTTGTGTTGCAGATCTGATTTCCACAGGTGCTCCATCAAAGGGTTATGTTTGCCTGTGTCTGCCTGTTTCTATGTCTCCACTCGTGTGTGTGTGTGTGTGTGTACACTGTGTATAGATACAAAAAATTACAACTAAATGTACAGACATGCCTGCTCATTCCACATTAAATGCCTCTGTGACTTTCAGTTATGGCTCGCTTTCCTCTCATGCATGTGCACGCAGCCCAAACACACAGTAGCTGGTAAATCACCAAATTACCAGCGCTGTTCTTACAGTAAGAATAACAGTGTTGTGGTCTTAATCTGTTGATTTAGTGCCCGTCTGGTGTTTTGAACTGTTTCACTGAAACCACTTTTTATGTGCACGTGTGTGTACTTTTCGATGATGACACGTCTCACTCTCACTTTCCTTCCCCTTTATCCCCATTGGTAGGTTTGTCTATAGCTTGTCCGAACATGAAACTCTCCCTCGTTGCCATCAACAGAACAAGAATACTTGATCCTTTCAAATGTTTGAATTCACTCCAAAGCCTCACAATTAGCAGCTGCTATCAGATGCTTTGTTTTAAAAAAAACATTTGTTTCAGCCATGTAATAATCTGTACTTACAATTTCCCAGAGTGATCAAGTTTACTCCAACAAATAAATTATGTGTATATGTATACATGTGTTTATGTTGGATACTCAAACACCCACATGCCCCAAGGATACAAGCAAAATCACTTATTGGTATTTTGCTGCTTTGGGAATGCACAGTGTGCAGGAGAAAGAGCCACTGGCTAGTCATAACAGACTGGTCTCCCACACAATGAGCAGAAATTAATAAGGAGCCATTCTTCTTATAGTTGTTTTAGCCAAGACAGTATCTGAAAAACTAAGCAGTTTTCTACACCTCTGCTTTCAAACAATCTGATATATCTGTCATCGTGTTATTTTTTAAATCTCGAGGATTAATGGTGTGTCATGAGGAGTTTTGGGGAGGATGACGCCATAGGAAGCCATTTCTCTTTGCTGGATTAAGCCTGCGCATCCAACTCCACAGCAAATATTAATTCATATAAAGCCCCGCCGCAGGTCACATACACACAAACACACATGCAGTCTTGCTGGAAAGTAGCCTCTACATCTCTTTCACCATAACTCTGCTCACACGCTGAACATGGCATGCTGCTAACAGACAGAGGATGGGCCTGGGAGGTCCCAAGCAGACAGGTGGTTGACATCAGCTAGAGGGGTAAAAGAGGGAGGGGAGGGAGATATGGACTGAAGGAGATAGGGAGGCAGAGAGACACAGAAGCCGAGAGAGAGAGAAATGACGGAAGGATTTTTCAGACCACACAGAATATAAAAAAGGCCAAGGGGTCAAGTCTTCAGTGAGAGGGGTGAGACTGTAATCAAACAAATGCTAGAAGCGACGACAAGATCATATTTTTTCCACTCTTTAGAGGATTCAGTACAGTCCTGACAAGGCCCTCTATAGCAAGAAGTGGATTGCACTAGTTTGATTAAATGGAGAACACAACTTCAGACTCCAAGTGGTTTCAGTAATGGTAGCATGCTCACCATGACAATGGTAACATGCAGATATGCTTACCATGTTAGCGTCAAGATATGAGCATGCTAAGAGTCCCTAATCAGCAGTAATCTCAAAGTGCAGCAGAGGCCAAAGGAAATGGCATTTATTTTACTGGCATTTAGTTATAAATTTTAGCATAGATATGTGTCACATAAAAGATCGTTCTTCCTCTGAATACCATACATGTCTGCTCAAAATGTTAAGGCAATCTAACCAATAGATGTTGAGATATTGTAGTCCCAACCAACACTGCTATTCACTGAGCCACGCATGGCTTAAATATAACGGTAAAATCAGGATTTGAGGTTACTGCAAAGAGGCTGACAGTTATGCATGATTGCTCTTTAAGGCCACATGGCAGCAGGATGTAGTCATGCAAGTGAGGTCTTTACCTATTTTACTTCGGTATCCTGGAGTGAGATACTTAATCTCTACATGCTTCAGAGACTCTTTGCCCCCAAACAACCGGGCCAAAAGAAAATTGAATTAAGTTTAACAAATCAAATCCATGTTACACCAATTTAAATTGAAAGGCAAAGCTCAACATTAGCCTGCAGCCGAGCACTTTAACTATTCCTCTCAAATACAGTCGAGACTTTCATCTTAAATTTAGCCCGTTATCGTCACAGAACTTCTCTCATTGATTAGCTCTCCACCCTAGCTACCCGTCAGATGTGGAGAATATTTATATGCTTATTGTGTAGCGCAAGACAATAGTAATACTGTACATGCGTATCTTAATGTCTGACGCAACATAAACCCAATTTGCGTCTATGGGCCAACACCCATGCTCATGGCATCACGCAAGTGGGGCGTAATGGAAAAATTTGGGTGTCTGAGTGAGTGCATCTGTCTATTTACGCCCACGTTTTACTTCATGTACTCCAGCGAATTTACCTGGGTGACTCACTCACAATCGCTTTGTTTTGCTGTTGTGACAGCGTGCAGTCAAAGTGTAAAATGAAAATCTATACGCTCGATTTTGTCGAGGTTACGAGCTGTGAAAGACGCATTCAGAGCATATACCAGATCGTAAAATGAGTCAAATTAAACTCAAGATGATGAATTTAATGACTCACTCTAACATTATTCAGTGATCTTTATCAGACACACAACTGAGATTTATTTCACCTGATCAGTGTTTCAATCACTTGCATGCTGATACTCTCCGTGTGGATTAGTATGAACATGAGTGAACCTCTGCTTGGACAACATAGAATCTTTTGAAGTTCTGCTTCGGTGGATGCCCTGGGAGAAAATAACCAACATGAGCTAAAAGACCTCTGAGACAGATGGTTTTCTGCCTGCTGGAGCAGAAAGGGGAGAAATGTCGGTTTCTGTTAAAGTTATTGAGAGTAAAGACACAGCAATGAAACTCCATGCGCCTCTTACTCCTCAACTCTTTGCAACTCCCCAGAGCCTTAATTCCTCCCTCCCTCCTTCCCAGTCCTTGAACTCCTCTTTGTCTCAATTTCTGCTCCCCGACAACCTTGTACTTCCATGCTCTGCTTCTTTGTATCACATCCTTCTTTATTTGCCAAATTCCCAAGGCATCTCATTGCCCATATGTGCCCCGCCCTCCATAACTTGTTGCCTCTCCCCATCCCTTGATGTCTCTGATTCCTTCCTCTCCATCCCCGCTCCCCTCTGTCTACATCTCCGTCCGTGGCCAGACAGGCATTCCTGCCTCTGGTCCTCCTCGTCTCAGTGCTCCACTGTGGGATGTTAGATTCTCACAAGGAAAGGGGAGTTATTACCACGGCCATGCCAAAAGATTAAACACTTGTCATGAGAAGATTGTTGAATGTCAAGGTCATAAAAAGTAGGGGTCTGGAAAACATGTAAATCATTGTGTTCAGCGTGCATTCAAGGCCTGGAGGACTGTCCTCCCACGTCTGTTGGTCCAAGACAGGGAGAGGGTGGGTTGACTGGGGATGGGCCCGGTTGTAGGATGGGGGGGGGGGGGGGGGGGTTCTGGCTGCGGTTTTGCCTTATTGCCAAAATAAGAAACCTCAGACAGAGTTAATTATAAAAGAAAATTATACAGCATCATACCACTAAAATTCATTGTTTGTGACAAACTTTTGAAAGTAGAATCAAGACACAAAGCTCAAAGTTCACATTATTGCAGAAAAACGCCTCCTCCAATATGTGGTGTGTTGCGATGGCTCTGCGGATGCACCAAAAGTTAAAATATGTTAGGCATTGACCTGAGTTGTGCTGACCTTTGTGTGGGCACAGCCAATCGTTGTTGACCACTACTTGGACTGAAAGATGGCCGAAAAACGTATTTGAATTTTCAGAACTGTACAAAGACAAAAGACCTCATATCAAGACTAGACAAAAATAAGCTTTTAGCTTGGCAAAATATTTGTTACAAAAACACTGAGTCTCTGAAACAGACTGATCTACTGCTAGCAACATTAGCATTGTAACATTAAAGCATCAATTAGTACAGCTGGGAGTACCGACCAACGTGGAACACGAAGTACAATATCCTTAATTTTCCACTGCAATGTGAATATATATCCACATTACAGAGAGGAAAGGGCTCATTCATATTGCCATTGAGCCTTTGTACTAAATAGTATGTACTTAATTATTTGCTATGCAAGCCACAACATATTGCCCCCCTGTTCATGAACATCTACAAAAAGATCTATATTACATAACAGGCAGTTTCTTTTTCTGGGAATGAGCTAGAAACCACATTATTAAACAAAACAAAACAAAAAACAGTGATATGTATCTATGTACAAATCACTGCATTGTCTTGTCCTGCATTGTTTAAATTTTATATCTGTTACTCATCCCTTTCTTCCAAATGCAATTATTGCTGAATTTCGCCATCAGCAAAAACGCTGTTTATTTTGGATTCCATTCACAAACACCACAAGGATTCAATCTTTCTATTATGATGAATCAGTGTTTGACTTACTGTCGGACAATGTGTGACAACTGGGAAAATACTGGGGTTACATTGTAGTCACGTCTCTGCTTTGTCTCAGGGTTGCCCTAGCAAATAAGAAAAAACTCTGGAACACATACTGTGCCAAGAGCCGACTTAAAGGTTTTACCACATGTAGCACTAATGCATATCTGAAGACGTGCAAAGTCTCAGCTGAAAAGAAGATAAAGCCCAGAGAGATACAGTATATGCCAAACTTAAAGCCTGTGGTTCCTGGAACTGTGGTTCAGTATCTTGGAAAGGAATCGGAGCCTCGTCAATGTTGAAGTTCCTCTGAGCCTTGCTACATCTAAGAGAAAGCAAGACATTAGGAGTGTATGTTGACTTAAAATACACATACGTACATGATGCATATTATTGCACCTATTGTCTGACAGGTATGTGGGACAAATTTAGAAGGCATATAATACCAAGCTAAACTGCATTGGCACAGTTTTCCCCTCTTGACTTTGTGCATTAGTGAAAAAAAAGAGTAAAAGTGGAGTCATGCAGACATCCAAGTCCAACAGTTTGAATTATGCCAAGACAAATTCCTTCTATGCTAATCGAAATCCCATTGTTTTGGTTTTTGGCATGTCTTTAGAGAAATTATTTTACAGCTTCTGAAGCAGTAGCTAATTATTTGTAGCCCACGACACAAAAAACAAACCCACACAGTCTTGGATTGATACGGCAAAGGTCGAATACCGGTTTTGTTGTGTAATTTTCCCAAAACACAAGGAAATGATAGTAGATAATCCACAAGAGCAGTGCTTTGCACCTGCACACAGTTGCAATACACAGACATGGCCATCCAGGAAGTTACCTCTGGCTTTTAAGCGTGAGAGAAAAGAAGAACAATAGGTCAGATTCCGGGAGCAGAAAGGGAGAGCCGGCATAAATGAGAGACAGACTGTCAGACAGAAAGAACCATAGAAAGTCACAAAACAGCAGGATGAAGACACTGGCTCATTGCCAAAGTCTGTTCCTTTTAGTTTCCACACCTTGGCTCCCTGCTTCCCTGATATTGTCAAGATGCCCTGAACACACATATATATATATATAGATATATATCTATAGATACCTATAGATATATATAATGTTTGTTAAAGTACCATACACCAGAAAAACTGCATTACAAACTCCCTGTAATTTGGGTGTTAAAGTTGATGATGGCATATTATTATATGCGAACGATGTAGTTTTACTTGCTGAACAGGAAAAAGATCTGCAGACTTTGCTGAACGTTGTTGTGGAGTGGTGCTGGAAATGGAGGCTAGTGGTAAATCAAGACAAAACACGAATAGTACATTTTATAGATGAAAATCATTAGAGAGAAGTTAAGTTGTTTTTAACTTTGGTTCAACAGTGCTATCATACACTGACCAGTATAAATATCTTGGCATTACTCTTGACGAGCACATGACATTTAATCGCTCAGTCAGTGGGAAGAGCACTTGGATCTGTACTGAACAAAGCTAAACATTGGGATTAATCTAGGACTCCACACAACTCTATAATTCATGTGTATGGCCTGTGTCTAGGTTTCTGGTGTTTGTGGTTTCCGCGACCACACAAGTTGTAACACTGTGCATCACAGAGCTATTAGATCCTTCTTGGGAGTTCACAAATCTACTTCGGTTTTGGAAATTATTGGGGAGATATAGGTTGAGAACCTCCAAACATCAGACATAAGTCCCAAATGCTTCGTCTTCGGAATAGACTTGTGAAGATGTTTGATCAGAGACTAACTGACAAAAAGATATTTCATTGGGATATATTATGCACGGTCATCCCTGGGCTAAAGGTTTGAAATCTCTGTTTAATATGAACAAGTCCTCATTCATTTTCCAGACCATATTACTTTGTGATATTCAGGAGATTAGGGCCAAACTGTTTGTTATGAATAGAGAAAAGCGGTCTGTTGATATATGGTGTAAACAAAAGTTACGAACTTTTTGTCTCATAAAGAATAACTATAGTGCAGAACTTTATGTAAAGTATAACTTAAACAAAAGACAAAGATCCCGATGTGCACAGTTATGCTCAGGAACATTACCTCGTGGGAAATTGAGAATGAGGTGCACTTTTTGTTTTACATAGGACATAAGGGACTAGTACTCTTTAGTAAAATTACTTCCATTTATGTTGATTTGTTTTGGCTGGATGACTATGAAAACTTTGAGTTGTGCTTCAGCAAAGGAACCTTTTTTGTAGCACATTGTATTTGCCAGGCCTGGGAGAGAAGGCAGAATGTGTGTATGTATGTATGCCAGTATCAGCCAGCTAAGTTTAATATAAGGTCAGTCTTTTGAAAGATTGTTCTTAGAGAAAGTTGGAAACACATTTTAGCTTTGTGTTGAACACGCCAGGCACATTTTATTGCAGCACCCAGTAAAAATATTGAGCTGAAGCTAATACAAGCTGATGTCAAAAACTGTACATGCGTTCTTTTTTCCCCCACATTGTAGGAGTTGGTTAGTTCATGCCATAACAGTTTGTACAGTAAATGTTATTTTATTCTGCATATCTTGCATCATTTGTCATTGCACTGTGGAGCCAAGTGCTTTAACAGGTTGTGTGTGCCCATCACTCTCTTCCTGTATCCTGAGGCCAGAGCAGCAGAGTTTTACTGTTTGAAATATCCTTGATGGACAACAGTTGCATTGGTTCTCACAGCAAATGTCTTTTAAACATGAAGACGAGGGGAAGGGACAGGGCAAAGGCTGATCTCCATCTCTGCTACTCACATTTCTAAAGTCTGATAGCTTTCACTTTTTGTAATTTTTCCGCCAGCCTGGAATTAAAACTACGGGCTGGTTTTGAACAGTACCACTTCATAGTAGCACTTTATCTGCCATGTTTTGATGTGATATGGAACAATACGTCGTTACCATCCTCACTTAAAGCCACACTCAGTTGCACCATGGCAAAGTGAAGTTGGATTTAAGGAAATATAAGAATAACCCATAGACTGTATATAAGAAGTGGACATAGTCATTGCGATGTCACCCATCGGTTTGTGGACTGGCGTTTTTGAAGCCTTGAGTTTACCGATTTGTTTGTCCCCATCTTGGATTACGGCCGTCGCCATCTTGGCTTTTTGCAACCAGTGAACAGAATTTACCATATTTGGACTGCGGAGGAATGACGTAGAGATGCTGTATATACGGCTCTGGTAGTGGCAGCGGGCATCAGGCGTCCTTGGTTTGATTTTCACAATTTGACTGCTGTGTATTTGTATTAAAAAATGCAATTATATTGAATTGTTCTTTTAACCACAGAATGACTGAAATGTACTGCTCATGGTGGCAAAGAAATACTTTTAAAAACTGTTTCTTTAAATGGTTATGTAATGGTTGCTTAACATAAAATCAAGCAGAATTATAAGCAACATTTAAATGTTGATATTTACAGATTTTTTAAAAGGTAGAATTTTCTGACTGTCCAACCGGTGCTGCGTATCAAACATACAAGACTTTTAAAGTGTTTCCAAGAATAGCCAGCCTCACTGACAGCTTCTCAAGAGTGTAACTTCATTGCACTTTTAACAGACGCCGCATGACATCATTTCACGTGACAAAAAAAAACTTGATTCATGGCAGTGTTTTGGCAGTTGTATTAGTAGGTGGCTTGTCTGACCTGTAACGAGCAGATTGTTTTTCAGTGGTTGACAAGCTTCAATTACAACAGTGAATGAAACAGTGACTAGATGACAAATGGAGGAAATTGCAATTATGAATATGGCTCTAATGTAAAAAGGAATCTGATACACACACGAGTTCTGTTGCAACCCTCAAGAGTTTCAATTCAAGTGAAACACTCTCCAAACGTAGGAGTTACTCAAAGACCGATCCTTTTAAGTCCTTGCAATGATCAAGCATTGATTAACGAGTTTACACACCATTTCATTAGAGGAAATAAATATCTTCAAACATTTGGATGCGGTTAAAAAGGAAAAGAGAGCAAGTTGACCTGGCAGTGCTCCGTCTTTGATAATCATTTCCCGTGGATGACAGCAGGAGGAACTGCACTACACTGACATGATGAGAGACACTGTTTACCTTGCTCTCTTTTCCTCTGCATCACCTTTCTCTCCATCTCTGCAGCTGTCAAGTCTCTCTTTCTCACCCCCTCATAATCTGATGCTGTTGTCATCGCTCCGATAGAGAGATGTGAGTTTGTTCGAGAGAACTGTTGACGTGCCGCTCCTGCACATCTTTTAACAAGGACTTGTATCTAATGATTCATGTGCCGCACAGACAGGAAGAAGCCCCCGCTAAATGTAAACTAATCTCGGATTGATGGCAGGCAACACTCTCCTGAACTGCTCATGATTTGTCCCACCTGCCTTGTTGTCATTGTATCACACTCAACACACTGCACTGTAACCACAGGCTGTAATTTGGCAGCTTGTAGGTACCAGAGTCTGATCAATGGAGCATCTTGTGGACTGGCACACTAAATGAAAATGTGTTACTGGCAAACACTGCTTTGTCAGTACCAGTAAATGTGTGGCTGGGCTCCACTGCCTTGGGCTAAGTAATTAGTCTCTGGCTGAGGTATTTTCCTCTCGTGCTGCCCAATGATTGGTTTTCCAGGTCACGACCTTGCAGCTGTGTGACGCATCTTTTCATTCCACATACTGTCATCAACTTTAGCAATCTTGTCCAGCAATCTTGTCCAGGTAGTGCCACGTGGTGCCTTGAACGCTCATGCCTTTGTAGCATTTGAAAGTGATGCATGACTCAACGGAGATGGTGTTGATTTACAGTTTGGCAAAGCTGGGGAATCAGCGGGTTGAAGGGAACCTTCTTAGAGCAGGGGGACGCTGCAGCAAGCCACATGAGGCCGTTTTACAAAGTCTGTTCTCATAAACATCCTCCTTGGTGCAAACTGTACAAGGCATGAATGATAAAAGGATATCCAACAACTGCTTTGTTTATGCCAGTGTGTATTAATACAGTATGTTCAGTGTCTGGAAATATGAACCATATTGTGTCTGTCATTTCTGTGGTATTTGCTTCAATAGTTTGGAATACCTTTGTCATTATTTGGCTGGTACATGTGAGCAGAACTGTCTCCAACTCATCAGGGCATCTCCCATGTGCATTTGTGAGATTCTTTTTTTTCTGCCCTGCACACTAAAGAGGAAAACAGCTTACTGTCCTGTGTACGTCAAAGTGCGGGGAGCCTCACACAGAACTCAGACTTCCTGTTTTATCAGTACCATATGGATTCCCCCCCCCCCCCCCCCCCCCCACTTTGATGTGGGATGTACGCTTGCATGTAAAATCCAGTGCACCATTTCATCTAACATTTCCTATTCCAGGCCTTCACCCGAAAAATGTGACTGAAATTTCTAACTTTTACACAATTTATGGAGCAGAAACCGCAAAACCATATGACAAACAAACAACATTCGGAGGATGTCTAAGCACTGTTCACTGAAAGCCACGGGAGCATCTCACAAGCTCGTAAGGCGGTGCGTGTGTGCGCATTTGTTATTTTGCATACAGTATTTGTGTGAGGGGGTCGGAGGGATAGCCAGACAGATTGTGATCCAGCGCTGAAGTAATCCCATAAGTCAAAAGGTTCTTTCTAAACCGCTCTGACCCCTGTGCTCCTACGCTGCAGTGTTTACGCTGGCTCCACTGGCATTAAACACAAGCCACATATTTTTAACATTAGGATCCTCCAGGCTCACCCTGGGCCATGTAAATAGTGAGCGGCCAGTCAGCCGGGATCAATCAACTCACTGCCTGTTTGGACCAGCTCCATATGTGTGTGTGAGTGTGTAGGCGTGCATGTGTACGATTGTGTTTATTGAAACCAAAAGATATCATTCGAAAGTCTAAAACGATGGCTTTCTCCATCTCCCAAAACTATTTTTGAGATACCCGTGCACATATATCACATACAGTATAATCACAATAGGATGTATGTGAAAATCTGAAGCCTGTCTTATATACCATAGTTATATTTAAATGTGGTGGTGTAAAAGTAAGGTATAGTGGAAAAGAAGCATAAACAAAAATACTCAAGTAGAAGTTTCTTAAAATACAATACTAGAGTATATGTAGACATTACTATAGTTTCTCTCTACCGCTGCCATATAGACTAACAAGTACTCTTGGTTTGTTGGAAAATAACTGAAAAGTGAGACAAGATAAATTTCTCTCATGCATCAGAGTTTCTATTTCGGATGGGAACGGTGACATCCTGTGACATCCTGATATTTCTCATCTGCCTGTCCGTTGTCTTTGATTTGTGGTCTATGCAGACAACACTGCCCTCTTCTGGTTGTTATATGCTACACTCTGAGGATTTCAATGCAAGTAAATCTAGAAGACCCAAGTGCCACAAAAGATTAAATAAAAAACTAGATGTTTCATCTTTGCAAACATAATCATGATTCACTTCTCCGATGTTTATATATATATATATATATATATATATATCCAGGACATCTTTTTCTCATAACAAGGTTGTAAAATTAAACATGTTAAACTAAACACCAATAAACTTGTTAGTATTCCAACAACGTACCAGCAAGGTGGGTTTTACAGAACATTGGAGATAAGTCACTGACATTCCAATTTCAACACCTCAGTAACCTTCTGAGTGTTTGTGAGAGAGCAGGTGTGTGTATTCATACACATCAATGCAAACTATTCATACAAACATCCTTACATGCATTCATACATGCGCATGCATGGCACGTGTGTCTGAGGAAGAAACTGTTTGCATGTGTTAACATCCCCCATTAAGGATCCATGTTGAAGGGCTATACGGTCAAAAAAAGTGTATATATATATATATATATATTTTTTTTTTATAAACGGAGGTGTGAAATGCCACACATTCCAATGTATGGCAAGTCTAAACTCTTAGAGTTAAACATGATGAGTGTGTGTGTACGAGATAAGGTCAGACAAAGGTAAATTCTGTATGCCTGTGAGAGCAGTGGTTGTCTATGAGTTTTGACAGGAGTGAGTACTTTACTCACTATTTTACTACTTGTTCTAACTGGTAACTGTATGTCAGTATAAAAAGAAAGCTTTACATATACTATATGTCCAATGGGCCATCTCAAGGATAGCAAATTTGTTACATTTTTGTTTTCTTGTCAGTAACCAGTTTCAGTAAAATATGGATCCCACAACATATAATTCACTGCTGCACATAAAAGGCTAAATCGTGAAGCAATGTGTTTAAGTTAAGTCTTTTGTCTGTATTTGTGTGTTACAGAACTGAAGCTCAGGGGGTCCAGATGGCAGGCATGAGGGGCCCGGCCTGCACTGGAGTCTGGCTCTAGAGTCCACAGGGGCTCCCACTTCAACTGGACACATTCCACAGGTAGGCTACACATAAACACTCAGCACAGCAACAAACAAAACAAGTCATGTTCTGTTACGAGGAACAAAGACGTCCCTGTGATGCAGAAAATGGACAAAAGGATTCAGCAGCTAATTTAGTTGTAACGAATACTCTTGTGATCATCAAAAACACGTGCTTTAAGTAAAAGACATCAACAGTAACAAACAATTACAAACCGCCAGGGAGAAATGTGCCCAAAACAAGTTGAGCCCATGCAGACGTAAACAAATGTATTTATTAGGACATTCACAGCAAGTCATTCACTTATTACGAATTGACTCTTGACCAGCACCAGCACCAACCAGCCAGCCAGCCAGGCTCAACTGAGAAATAACCAACAACGATGCAGCTGCATCTTATTGGCATCGCCAAGCAAACACAACCTGGCAACACATGCAATGTCACTGACCGGCTGTGAGTGAAAACACAAGAAGTGCAGCAGCAGGTACTTAGGTTAGGCCCCGGCATAATGGTGAGTGGAAATCCGACGAAGAGTCCCCTGACGGACACTGCCTCGGTCCGACAGCAAATCCAGGAAACTTCCCAGGGTTTTTATCCTGGTATCAAGTAATCCAATACGAGAAGCAGGACTGTGTCAGGCCATGAATGTAGGCTCAAACCAACAGACATTGATAGTAACAGGTTGTAATGCCCGCGCTGTGCACCTGCATGAACATGATTGGATGTCAGTAGTGTCTTAGTCGATGTGTGAATGAGCCAATCATTGAGACGCATATTGAAAACACCTGATGCTAATCAGCCAGTACAAGCACGACTGGATAAAGATAAATGACAGAGCCATAAGAAATGCCATCAAATTGCTTATTGTACCTGACAAAGTGTCAAAAATGTATATAGCAAATCCTCACATTTGAGCTTCCAAAAATGTTTGATATACTCACTTTTTAGTCAATGCGTAAAAACATAAACAAAAAAAACAAAAAACATTAAGATTTAGAGACAAATATATATTTTTTCTCCTTTCAATGTAAGCAAGACATATAGGCACAATATCTGAACTTTTTCTCCCCCTTGTGCTTGGCTCAGGACGTGTGCCCATGAGGTCGTCACCACTGGTCCTGCTCCTCCTGATCGGCGTCCAGGCTGTACAGAACATGGGAGGTGGATTGGCCCGGTGCGCCGGGGCAGCCAACCACAAAGTCGGACAGCAGACGGCAGCCAATCACAGAGCAGGACAGCAGCAGACCACAGCGGGGGACCACCTCTCTGAACACCATTCTTCACAAGAGCATCATAGGACCAGCCACCACAGGACCAAGAGGCCCCATCGGGCAGCTTCATACACCCAGGATAGGAGCCCTGTCGTCAGGCAATCTACGTCAGACTCCCCCTCAGACCCCTTCAACCCAGTAGTGGACCCCAAGCTCTTCTCCAAGAGACGTTACCGCTCCTCGCCCCGTGTTGTCTTCAGCGAGGTGGCCCCATCACATGATGCCCTGGAAGGTGAGGGCTATGACATTGAAGGGGTGAGTGGGGTGAGGGTAAGGCGCAGAGCAGGGTCGCATACCATGCACCGAGGAGAGTACTCAGTATGTGACAGCATGAATACCTGGGTGGGCAACCTGACACAAGCCACAGACATAGCTGGGTATGAGGTGACAGTGCTGCCCAACGTTACAATCAACAACGTGGTGAAGAAACAGTTCTTCTACCAGACTACATGCCGGTCCCCAACGCACAGAGGCTCCGGGACTGCAAACGGGGGAAGGCCAGGTGGACGGGGTGGCAAACAGGGCACCAGATCAGGCACCTCGGGCTGTCTCGGCATCGACAGTCGCCACTGGAACTCCTACTGCACCAACACACACATATTCGTGAGCGCCCTGACCATCTTCAAGGAACGGACAGCCTGGCGTTTCATCCGCATCAATGCTGCATGTGTGTGTGTTCTCAGCAGGAAGTCTTGGGCGGGACGACTGGGGCACTGACTGGGGACCGACGACTCCTGACCACTGAACTATGAACCAAGCACACACATTTCTACTAAACAGCCACTGCAGCTTTATTGCCAATACTGTAATCCTCTTCCCCACCTCCAAACATACACACACACTTACACACACACACACACACACACACACACACACACACACACACACACACACACACACACAGAAACAGCTTCATTTATCCAACCCTCTGGCCCCTGACCCTACCTCAGTCTGAGAAGTCCTGGTTGTTTTAAGTTATGAGGACTGCATGTCATATTTATAGTTTATACAGTCAAATATGAAAATATACTGTATACAGTATGTGTATATATACAAAATGAATTCAAGCTTTTAATGTTGTTGTTATTGTTGTGTTGTTCATCCTGTTATTTATTAAACACCTCAGTACTTGCCTGGTTTCTTGTGTCAGTTTAATGTTGATGTTCATATTTTGGTCTTATTCATATTTTCATATTAATAATGAATTAAATGACCATTTGAAATATGAAAAAGGGTCGGTCGCAGTGACAGTGAAAAGGTCTGATAGAGCCACTGTACAATACCTGAGCACCAAACAGCGTAAACAAAGTTAGCTACTAGCTGGTGAACATAGTGGAGCATTTAGCAGCTAAAGAGCCACATATTTCCCCAAAGTAGAGAGTAGAGTATTGGACTTACATTCATCAGAGACACAAATCAAGTTAATGCCAAGGCTGCTCTGTGTCTGCTCAATGTGTAAATGGGCAACTGCTTGTTCACAAGCTCTCCATGTCAACCTGATGAGGTGATAATATGTGATTGTGTTTCACGACCCCAAGAAACCAAAACAAAAAGGACTTTAAAGAATTGCACCAGAATACTAGCTAGTTAGTTATCTCTCAAGGGTTGCAAGTTTGCTTTTTAACATTTAACAAACACAAAAGGTTGTCAAATCTCACATAGGTGTTGAATTGGGTTGAGAACTGGTGACCAAATCCGGGTGAAAACACCTCCGCATCACTCCGCTGTTCTCCGCCAAAAATGCACTCTTCCAGGCCCAGTTATCAAGGCTGCTATACCTCCGCTAAGGGCTGTGAGCATATGATTCACATATTTATATATATATATATATATATATACTCCACTAGAGCGTCCCATTGACAACAATTAGCTGTGGGCCTCTATTGACTCCCTTTTAGTGGTAATTTAATAATCAACAGTACATTTAGGAACATGCACAAAATATGCCAATTCTAACACCAGGCTCCTCTGTATGACAGCAGAAGCTCTCACAAACCAACTGACACAGTGAATATGAGGCTCTCAGGGTCTCGTCTTTACCAACACACAATTCATCTCAGTTATATATCATATACATATTTTGGATGTCTGTGACAGGTTTCACAAGAATATGCTACCCTCTTGTGGTGAAGTTGAAAACTATACCTTATACATGTTGAAATGAACCGAAGACGAGGACTGATAAGACTGACAGAGCTCTCTCTCTCTCTCTCTCTCTCTCTCTCTCTCTCTCTCTCTCACACACATCATCACATTCCCCAGGTTCCTGGCTGTGCTCTCACCTTCACTAATGCTGCAGCTGAAGATGAAGCAAAATCTGCCTCCCATCTCTTATACTTTCTAAATTGTTTGCAGGTCAAGTAGGCAAACAGGGGCGTGGATATATAAACAGTGAATGCATAGCACTCACTGTCAAAGAGCCTTCAAACAAGTCACAGCTTCTCATTTGGAAAACCCTGCATTTGTACCACTCAGCTCTAAATGAACCAAGAGCACAACTGCTCAGACGACTTTCACTGAAAATAAATTGCCACACAGTCAATGTTTGCAGTGTGACCAGTAGATGGTGGTATGCTGCCACAGATAGAAACCTCTTCCACAGCTAAAGGCTCCTGCCACTTTGTTGTTGTATTAAGTAATCAAAGCAAAATGATCAAGGCATTATCAATATTATTTTCAACAACTAATATAGCGTAACAATTCTATTAAATTCCCCTCCTGACATAGTGAGACTATCACCGACCCTCGCAGCCAAAGGATATCGCAGTCTGTCATCAACAATGACCACAGAGCCGGGGAAAAGGGTCCAGGCCCTGACGGATGTATCAGACAAACAACACAATAACAAGAGCTGTTACTGATGCCACCCATTCGAGAGAGGAGTAAAACCAGGACTTTATTCAAATTCTTAACATGCTTAGAGTAGTAAATTTGTCCGGGTCACTAGTAAGAGCAGAGCTACCACGCCAGCCCCAAGATGAACCTGTTTAAACATCATGTTGAGCTGTAATTCAATCCAGGCAGCCGTTTACTGGCTTTCTTCATGGGGGTTATGACCTGCAGCAATTTTTCTTGTTCACATATGTTTGGAGCCACATAGCAACTGAGCCACCGGCGGCCAACAACAACCAACAAGCGGGGACACAGTGCTCTTGTCCCAGTCTTATCTGCCTTTCCTTTTATGGCACTGCTATGTTTAACGTCCTAACTAAACCTCATCTGTTTTCCCTCTGTCCCGCACAATTCCCTCAACAAGTGTCACAGCACAAACTTTGCTGTTCTGAGAGTCTAAGACGGCTCGGTTCATGTGTGTGAAAAGAGCCACATGTTGATGATTATTCACGTAAATTCATCATCTAAGCGTTTACACTAGTCCTTCTCTCCTTCTCTCTCTCTCTCTCTCTCTCTGTCGTGTCATTCCTGTCTGACTCTTTCTTCCCTCTAGCATTAAGCTTGCCAGCCCATTTTTTTCCTCTATATGGACATTTTCTAACCAGTGCCTAATTACCCGGTGATAAAATGAACTACTCTTTGGACGTTCCCCCTGCTCTCCATGGTTGTGGGGAAAATATTTATGTTGAACATGGCGTTGCTGCTGAGTTTCATGCTCCCAGTCACTGATGACACTGAGGGAAGACATCAGGGGCTACTCTTTCCATTCCACTAATAGTAGAATTAGGTTGTACTTAGCTGATGCTTTGCACAAGGTCGGGCAATGTATTTAAGAATAAGAGGTCAATTGTGCTTCAAATTAAGTGAAATGTAAATAATTCAAATGAGCGGGTCAAGTGATTTTTAGTGAGCTTTCTTGTAAACTTTGACTTCTGTTGTGATTCAAATTCTGACCTTTTCCAGCGCAGTTACTTATTCGAACCCATTTTCATTCGATTTTTAGAGATTTAGTTGAAAGAGGATGAAAGTGGATGAAAAACTCATCTTTTACTCATCACTCCAGGACTAAATTTAGTGCCACGGGGAGAAAAACAGAAAGAAGTGGAAACTACTGTAGCTCTCAATATTCATCCGTTGAGAATTGGTCAACTCTCTTATTGATGAATGATTAGGCAGCTTGCGTTTTTAAAGTCTTTGACACCTTTATAATGCAACACCGACACCCGGTTTGTAGGAACAGGAAAGGCTTGGGTAAGGTTATTGTTCTGTTTTCAGTTATGAAATGCCTCAACATCTTAAAAGGAAATTGAGTAAATCCTGTTGTCAAATGATGTGATTACAACACAAACCACCTTTCTTCATAGAGGCTGGGCTTTCCCTTGTTTAGATGCTGTCTTTATAACTATTTTCTTTGTGCACGAGTTTCTTTGACTTTGCAGTAGTTCTGGTCATAAAAATAGGCTGGTTTCCATACTTCATATGTGCAGGATGACATTTATTATTATTAGCCTGATATGTCTGATATGCATGCGAAAAATAGGCCACTATACATCACAGTAAAAGAGATGCTATACGTGTATAGGAAACAAATCTCTCAAGGTTTAATGGGTAAACCTACCAAACTTGAACTACTTCTTTATCGTTGCCATGGAAGGTGTGTGAGGATAATGGGAGGGTGTGGTTCTACAAACACATTTTGATGGGAATATACTGATTATGAAACACTTGTTTACTTTACACTTATTATGGGATACATTTACTGTCAGCCAAAGGGATAACGGTATCCTTTGGCAAAGCATAGTTCAACCACAATGCCATAGTATGCAACATTACAAGTTGTATATTCAATATGCATAACATGAACAGAAATTGTGGTTTGTACTAACACTAATAACAACAATCAGCCCTGACAGTAACAAAAGTATGGTGATCTGTTGTTTTCTTCTTGTGTTGCTAATCTCTTTTTTTTCCGGTAAGATTTTACCACTTAAATACAATTCAAATACAAATTGTTGCTAAGTCTTCATCTTGTAGTCTCGGTACCCCCTTCAGCCCCCCTCTGCTTTGTTGAAAGGGGCGGTCTGGAAAGAGTCTGAGATCCTGCGGTGTGTGTGTGTGTGTGTGTGTGTGTGGGAGAGAGAGAGAGAGAGAGAGAGAGAGAGAGAGAGAGAGAGAGAGAGAGAGAGAGAGAGAGAGAGAGAACGCTTTGCGATACACAAGTGTTGAGACCGTTATTGTCACGCTGCGCGGAGCCAACACAACCGTCAGAGCATTTTGCGGGAATAAAGGCAAACAACATCCAGCCAAAATGTCGAAGGTGGAAGGAGGAATGAAATGTGTCAAATACCTTTTGTTCGTGTTCAACTTTATCTTCTGGGTAAGTGCGTGTGAGTGCGTGTGCGTGTGAGTGCGAGGCGATGTTATGCGGGGCGTGCGTAAACGAACACGGAGCAAGTGCAGCAGTGCAGACTACTCGCAGTACTGCACAGCTGGCGTTCACACCCCCACGTGTTATTTCAGTAACGATGCTTAGATTGTTTTCCGTCCTTGCTGTCATCTTCTTGTGTGCTTTATTTAGTTGCTGGCCGTCCGGCGTGGGTTTACCCAGCGTGGTGCGGAAACGGTGACAGCTAGAGGTTCCTAGTTTTGTCTCACCGGGTTCAAATCAGATTTTCCACAGAGGAAAAAAAAACCCGCCCTCGTTTTCCCGGCGAAGCGTGTTTTAGACTGAATGAAAAGACAAAGAGAAGGGGGAGAGATTGAGAGAAAGCAATGGAAAACAAACTCCGCAGTTGGCTCCCTGCGCCACATTAACAAACAGAGCTGATTGATAAAAAAAAAAGGGAAGTTACAACCAGGAGCACAAGATCAGCTCAACTGCTGATCTTTTTTTTAGAAAGCAGCACTTCTGCACTCAGATGGAGGCACAAGAGAGTCACTTTACTCAAGACAACTGTCTGGTGGATGTGAAAGGTGCGCGTGCGTTTGTGTGTCCTGCAGACATGCTTTGCGCATGTCCCTCCTTAATAAACCCTTGCCATCCTTGTTAAGTCCATTCACTGCATACTATAAATGAACATTCTAATTTAAGATCTACACCTAGTTACTGGATAACCTTGTGTGTTTGTGTGTGTATGCGTAAAAGTGCACTTTGGGATATGTTTTGTTCCACTGTTCTCACTCCACTGAGGGGGACGCTCTTTTGTGTGTGTGTGTGTGTGTGAGAGAGAGAGAGTGTGAGAGAGAGAAAGATTTTCCAACAAGCATCTGTGGAGTGGATCAGGCGCTGAGTGCAGCGTGAATGGATCCATTGTGACAGCGGGGACAATAGCAGCATAACTTCAGTGTGCTGCTCCTGCCTGGCGAAGCATCAGGCCTGCCGGAGCCCTTAATGCAGCGACCCCACCGGTCCAATCATCAAGTTATTCTATCTCCTCTTACCGGCTATCCCCACATCCAGGATGGGTGTGGCTGTTGCTGAAATCTGCTTTATTTTTATTTTTTTTCCAGTACATCTGACTGAATGTGGGCACTTGCAGAGACAGAGAGGTGAATTATGAGAGGTGACAGACAGGTGGAAAAAGAGGATGCGTGAGTGCCTGACAGACCTGTTCATGAAAAACAGAGACAGGAAGACAGCAAATGTGAGAGGAGGGAAAAGGGTCATTGGGAGATTGAGAGGGATATTAATGTGCGTGTGTGCGCGCTCACATGGCAAAAGAGGGACAGCTGACCCAGATAAAGATAGAAAGTCAGATCGGTATGAGGATAGCGGGATATTCTGTGGATGTCTGCGTGTGTGTTTTCCATGTCGCACAGAAACACCAATATGGGTGCTCCACTTTTTGGTGCCGACTGCATGCGTGTTCTGCACATTCCCTGCACTTTTTCAGCTGCCAATGAACAGTGGTCACTCTCTGTTCATAATCACTGCATCCCAATCCCCCCCTCTGTTGATGGTGGAGTGAGAGATGATGAGAGAAGAGTGTGTGTGGAGGAGGGGCAGATATGTTTCCCTTCAAATCCCCCCCCCCCCCCTCTCCATGAGCCCTGAGTGGACAGAAGAGCAGAGACAGGCCGGTGGCTCTTCAACACTTACTGTAGTGGGACACGCTGACACTCACACACTTAAAACACAAAATTAAGTTGTGTTTTACCAAAATAGTTGAGAGCGTCATCCAACCATCCTCATTTAGCACAAACAAAACATGCTCATCACTCGATACGTACAAAGTGGCTATGTGTTTATGCATCTCGATGACTCCCTGTCACAGCATGATGTAGTGAGATTCCTGCAGGGCTCCAATGCCAAACCGTCAATGTAATGCAGGCCACACTTGTATATGTTACGCTGATAGCTCCAAATACAACAGCTTACGACGGAACATCAATACCTTGCTGGCTTGTCTGGCCTGTGTTTGTGTGCTGTAGTTCACTGACTGCCCTATTTAGTCAAAAAGCGTGGGAGGTTAGCAGTGAGGGGCAAGCGCTACTTACTAGTGATGTGTGTGAAATATCCCAGTGTTCTTTCTACTAATCAACAACAACCGATATGACACACTTTGGGACTGACCCCTATATTGTCTGTATACCATTCAATTCTTTTGTCCAAGTAAAAAGGTAATTGTTTTTTCCTCATACAGCAATTGTAGAGCCAACATCTTACCTCTCTGGTGAGAGTTCAGAGGGCTGAAATGAGCAACCTCGTCTCCAAAATTACACTCTCAACTAAACAGCATTTTTTAAATTATCTTTCAAAGAAAACATTTTCTCCCGTAATACGGCCGCAGTTTGAAACAGTTTTGGGGCAAGTCCAAGTTCATGTCTTGGACTTTCCCAAATCAAACAGCTGAGATGTTTATTTTCGAGAAAATTAAGATTTGTTTTTAAACAATAAGGTAAGACGGGATTAAAAGATGGATTTATCTATTGTAAGAAAGAATTTCACTATCAAAATTGACACACATGTGTGGATGCTTATTGTGAAGAGGCGTCCAACATTTTGAAGATTTCTGGTAATTATATTATCCCAATATTCAGCCCTACAAACTGTCACGGCTGCTGGAGCAGAACAGGTCGGGAAGGAACCCAAATGCAGACGCAGAGACTCGCAGATTCAGCGATGATATTTTATCGCAACAAAAATAGCTTACAGACTAAGAGTACAAACGTCAGGCAGGAAAGGCGGCAGATAACAAGGGGCGGGTCACAGCAAGACTGACGAGGTGAAAGTCATAAGGGCGGGGGCGGACTACAACGGGAAACAAACTAAAACAAAAACCCTAGCACCACGACACAAACACACTGGTCTGTGTTGTGGAGGTTGATGTGTGCCACCACACTCCCCCACCCTCGCCCTGTGGCAGAGTACAATAGGATTTACTCCACCCATAATGATCCCCCTCCTATTTACACTTTCCCTCTGCCTATCTTTTTTTAATGTGCTCTTGCATATGTTTTCCTAAACATATGCCAGACAGATGTTTTGCTTTTGTAGACTGCTTTTTAGTTTTTTCCTGAAAATAAGGTCTAACCTAGAAAGTGGATAATGGCTCAGACTGTCTCTGACCAAGACCACAGTCCTGTGTCAGCTCAGCCCCTGTTTCATGGAAATTCCCCTCACAAAAACACTATTTAACTGCCCTGTTAAAAAAGTAGGCCTTGTTACTGTAAAAGAACCTCAATAAAGCTGCAACAGTGAGATTTCCGTCCCTGTCTAGAAATATCCAGTCACATAAACTATCTTCCAATATAGCATAGAGAGAGGCTGTAAGGTAACTCCGCGATTCTAACTTCCATCTGCGTTTTAGAGACACATACGCTATACAGGGCCTGTATAGGCCACAGGTTGGAGTTTCAACTTTGTCTCTGAATAAGATGCTTCTGTCTTCCATGTCCGCAGGCAAAGAAGAAAGATGATGGCTCGTCTGACGACTTACACTCTCTTTTCCTTTCTCTCTTCCCCTCTTTCATTCTCTCTTTCATTGTGTCCGTCTGTTTCCCTCCTATTGTGCGCCAAAACGTATAGTCACAGGGAGACAGTGGGTCTTTGTCCTTTGGGTGAGGTTTGGAGGGAGGGGGGGGGGGGCTAGATTAGGTGGGGTAGAGGAGGGGTATACATGGAGATAAATCAGGGGGCGGGCTGGTAGATTTGAGAGGCAGGGGGGCCGAGAGAAGGGAGGGGAGGGGTGTGTCTGGTGTCAGACGGGGTAATGATGGCAGATGAAGTGGTGGGGGGTAAAGCAGGGGGTATGTAAGCAGTGAGGGGGTTAATGGGACCTTTTGGGATGAGTGCCAGAGTTGAGAGCGTGTCAGCTACTGCCTGCAGTGTTGGATGCCTTTTTCTAAAATGAGAACTTTCAGCGTGGTAGCCGTTCAATGCATCTGGTTTTGAAAAGGCTTTTAAATGGCGCCGTCATAGTAATGAGGTTCGGCTGAGCTCTGAGCTCTTTGCAATTGTGAAACAGCCATCTGCTCCTCCTACACCACTAACACGACTTTAGCCTGGGGACAACAGCAACACTTAGCGCTGTGTGCATATCCACACGATTCAGTGGGCAGCAGTCCTCGCCTCACACCTCCAACCACGCCATCGCACCATCGGGTGCTCCGACAAATACCGGGGTTAAATAGATCCAGAGCCCCTCATACGCACTAATCCAGCCTGGTTCAGTAAGTCTACATATCTGCAGCCTTCACTTTAATGTGCTTTATCACTTTGGACCTGCTAATCCTGAAACCCCAAGAGCTCAGCTGTCCCATACATCACCACGCATGATGCTAAATCCTTAGTTTTGGAGGAAGCCTGCTTCCCAACACCTGTCTTATTCCGATGCTTTACAGCTAAGCTACTGGCTTTACTTCAGACCAACACTATAAAATATAACTTGAGGACCTGGAGTGGAGGAGGAGAGGAGTGTACTGTAGAACATGAGGGCTAGAAGATAAAGACTAAAAGAAGTGAAACTTGTGCAGACTTTTTAAGTGGATTTGAGTGGACGAACGTGGAGCAGTTTGTTTTTGTCTGAACTTTGGAATGGGGTTTGTTTCTCTAAATAAATTCACATAACAGAGCGAGAGGACACAGAAACAAATAGTCACACTACATCAATTCTGATATCTAGGACACAGAGAGACCATGTGACAAGCACTCCTTAATACTCTATTTAGACAAATCATTTTATTTCTCTGCACACACACACACACACTGTGTTGTTTTGAAGCTCGGCTCGGAAGGTTTTTAGACTCCATAATCCTCAGGGGGCATAGGCTCAGTGATCATTAGAACCTCTCAGTATTGATCCATCAGTGGTGCACCCACCACAGTCTCTGTCCTTGAGAGCATCTCAGATCTCTTGAAAACAAAGCGTTTACTTCAAGGTCTTCAACTTTTGACCACTTAAGAGAATAAAGGGTTTTTTGTTGCAGTGAGTTTGCAAGACCATTGCAGGGAGTAGGGTTTTGTTCAATGTATGCTGATGGTGGTTTAGATGAAGGAAACTATGAGCAACATGGAGCCACATTTCCAAACAAACAGCAGAGCCTGTTTAAGCTCAAGGTGCCACACTGCTCCCCACAGCCAAGCGGGTCATTTTCTCCCTACTGGGACGCCAAAAATCACTACGTTTTTGTTTTTTTTCAAAATTACAAAAGTTACATTTCGCTGGGGTCTAGACCACATAAATGATTCACCCATGATACTGACAAGTATTCATACCATTGGTTTGACAAAAAAAAACAACATTCCATTTTAGCCTAACAACTCTCACAGAGATTACGCTCCTGTTGCCGACGTGCAACGGGTGGAGGGTCGGAGTGGAAACTCCACAGCACCATTTGCTTTATGTGGAAAACCCCATTGAGGGAGAGCAAAAGAACAAGCCCTCTGAAGGCCTGAAAAATCATGCACTTACACTCCTGTGATGAATGCTGAAACCAAGAACATTGATTTTCTACTTTACTGACTGTATTGAGGACCGTCTGCAACCATGTGACATTTCAACGTTTATTACATCTGTAGTTGGTATTTATTAGGGTTCAGTTACAATTAAAGCCTGCATGAGTCTCGACAGCGCATGACTGTGGACTGCTTGTCTACAGAGGTCCTGTATTTGTTGTTCAATGTGTTTTGTCTGAAATAAGTGGTCATTATGTAGCTTATTACAAGTCCTTGTCTCTCTTCTCTCTCTGCAGTTGATGGGATCGTTTGTTCTGGCAGTGGGACTGTGGCTGCGCTTCGATCCAGAAACTGTGTCTCTTCTCAATGTTGACAAGGCTCCAGACACTTTCTTCATTGGTGAGTACCATAACACACCTCAGGTCATCTCTACAGTCAATGTACACACAGTGTAGGTGTGTAAGAACATGCTGTAAGTATTGTTGTTGCTGGTGATTATGTATTGTTTCGTTTTTTCAAAGTTTGTGTGTGTCTTTTTCATGTTGCTCAGAAACCACTCTAAATGGGTCACGGAAAGTCGTATCAGCCGTTAGACTTTTACGTTGACTGATATTAGGAATGGAAAATGAAAATCTCCTTATTTTTGCAGCATTGAAAACGTATCACATCATGACACTATTGTATCTTTTCAAATCAATCCATGAACTTTGCAAATAAGTAACATAATACCATTTTTAAATAGTATGCTAGACACACATTAGTACCATAAACATTGCAAAATGTCATGTTGTTTCACTTCTCTGGCTTTAAATATGTGTTTGCCGGTGAATGAAGGTCTGTTTCTATGGATCTTCCTTCCACAGGCCTCCATGCACATCACATACACACAAATACACACATATAAAAGCCCACGCACGCACAGAAATTGTGTTTAAGGGGGAAGTACTGAGTGCGTCTACGCAAGTCAGGCTTGTTGTGTGTGAATGCGAAAGTGTTTGCGAGTGTCATAGTTTGATGGGTGTCTCACTAAGTTTGCCACGCACGGTGAAATGTCAGAATGCAACCTGCTCTCATGCTTTTTTTGTATTATTAGTGCCTGCTTCTTTCGTGCTGGAGATGAGTGTGAATAACAGGAAATGACTGCTCTACATAGAGCTTAAAGGCATGAGAGAAACCACAGGGCTGCTAACCACCTTTCAATCAGACACCCTGCCCAGATGGAAAGAGACGGAGGAGGAGGAGGAGGAGGAGACACTGAGTGTTGGGACAGTTAAAAAAGCATTTGGAAGACGTCACTCATAGAAACAGATGGGGATCCATGGCAAAGATTTGAAGGAAAAACAACATGGGACGTCAATTGAAATGACAAAAAGGGAAAAGAAAGAGGTGCTTAGCTTTCTTGTGTAGGACTATTCTTCCACGTCCTCTCTGTGATCACAGCAATCAGTGTGATACTTATAATGTCCAGACTAAACCATCCTCCTCCTGATGTTTACTGTATTCTCTTCTCTGAAGGTTGTGTAATGTTGGTAAGAGTTTTTTTTCTTACAAAAGCCTGTAGTACCTTCAAGGTATTTCCTGTTTCTGTGCGTTTGTATGGGAACTAAGACTCAGGTGTCTATGTGGTTTGACTGAGGATGGGGGGGGGGGGGGGGGGGGGCTTCTTGAAGTGAGGTCCTCTCAGAGTATAGTGCTGCACATGGCTTTGACATTGAGTGCGCTGTCCCCACAGACACAGCTGAGAGCGCTCAACAGTTGCTATAAGAACACGACAAACAACTTCAGACTAAGCGCCGAAGGGAAAACCAAGTAGAGAAACAGCGTCTCTTTCAGTTTGTGAATGCAGCAGCATCACTTGTCACCAGCTGCGATAAGTTAAAAGCCGATCAACAGGCTAATTGATCGTCAGACACCTCAAAGATGGAGCCAAACAAAGTCCTCCGACCATATTTACTGTTCCTCTCGCTCCCACTGCCTTTCTCTTTACACATCCATGGACCACTACCCTGTCATGTGCACGACTATAAACGACCCTGACACCGGATTTTTGTTTTTCAGTGCACAAACAGAACAGACAGCTCGCAGACCGCAGGGAGAGCAAGTTTAAGGCGGCAGCTAAACTCTCCTTCCTAATAAACAAAACAAATGACGCACCCAACTCAATTATTGTGTCACATCAAGTCTTTTTGTTGACACATCAGGATCCTATAAACGGTCTTCCTCTCCTGTTTCCATCTAAGCACGTATCACCCAGGGGGCTGACGCGTCCTCACTCACCCCATCCTCTGCAGAGCTGTCGCCTGGCAACAGACCCCACCTGTATGAGTGCTGTTTTCCCAATGAGTGGGTTGATGGGAGATCAGGGAGGTCCCACTTAGAGCTTCTCTTGAATAAGGCTGTTGGCAACAAGGCTATTTACAAGGCATCTCAAATGAGGACACAATTAAAAGGCACAATAAGTGGGTCCACTCCTAAAAAAAAAAAAGGATCTAAGCACTAACCACTGAAAGAGCACATGTGAATACCATCGTCACCAGCTAGTCTGCTCAGCAATCTAGAATATAGTGACTTACATTTCTAGCTCTATGCTTCCCTCTGCTGGTGCTTCTATAGATCTTAATTGCCAGATGAACTAGATGGGGAAAGCTGAGCATGTTTTCTCTATGTTGATGAATAGAGTGTATCAAATTAAAAGGTATTCTGATGGTTGTTTACCTCATGACTTTAAAAAATATTTAACTTTATTTCCTGCATTTTTGTTTATAATTGCATCGGTGTCTTTTTCCGTGTTCCTCCAGGTGTCTATATCCTGATAGGTGCTGGCAGTCTGGTGATGTTGGTTGGTTTCTTTGGCTGTTGTGGAGCTGTTCGGGAATCTCAATGCCTGCTGGGTTCAGTGAGTACAAATGCATACGTACCACAAGAGCAAAAGCTTATCTTTAAGTTGACATATATTTCACCTTCCTATTTATTGTCCCTCTTTATTGTTTCTGTGGATTCCTTCAGTTCTTTGCGTGTCTGTTGATCATCTTTGGTGCGGAGTTGGCAGCAGGGGTGTTTGGATTCTTAAACAAGGACAAGGTACATTAAATATTTGATAGCTTAAGTAGTCCATTTAGTTCAATGAATCCTAATGGCACCACATCATGCACTGTCCACTATCACACAGATTATCAAAGACGTTCAGACCTTCTACACAACGACCTACAATGAAAACAATAACAGCACATTGATCATCTCATACCAGAAAGTAGTAAGTATTAAAATAAAACATTTAGAGCAACACTTTTTTCTTAATACATAGAAAATGCATTATGTTTGCTCATACATCATATTATGTTTATCTTTCCACTTTCAGCTGAAATGTTGTGGGACCATAGAAAGCCCCTGTACTGAACCCGCAACAGATACTAAGGTAAGATCTGACACCGGCTCCAGACTCAAGGAGGAAATAAAGTTCCGCCCCTCTAATGAGTCATGGCGTCATACAAATCATCCTGGTTCTTGACAACTTCACACTGCTTGATTCCTCTTATCTTTGGTCTGCAGGACTGTGAGACAGGCATCAAGGAGTTCTTCAACAGTAAACTCTTCATCATTGGATACGTGGGCATCGGCATCGCTGGAGTCATGGTGAGTCAGCATCTGAGAAGACTTGAAAACACACGCAAATACGCACGCATTGCGAGCGAGAACGATTTTGTTCAAACTCCGTTTCGTCCCAACAGATCATTGGGATGATCTTCAGTATGGTGCTCTGCTGTGCCATTCGCAACAGCAGGGAGGTCCTCTAAGCTGGACCCTCGACCTCTACCTCTTCTGCACCCAGCCCCAAAAGACTGTACAGCCTTCAGATCAAATGTCAACCGTAGTCCATCATCCATCCAGGGACCCGGGAAATAGATCATGTTCAAAAATATCCTTTCCACTATGATGCTAAAACCAGCTCTCCAGGCCTGATGTTCCACTATTTTCTCTTTTTTTTAATTATTTGTACTCACAAGCAAAGTAGCACCCTCTACCTTCTAGAACATTCTGATAAGACCAAAACAGCAGGATCAGTGTGATTTCTGATGTTGACCTGACAATCTGTCAAATTGTTTTCCTCCTCATGGCCATTTGGTCACCATTATAAATTTTAACCCACATACTGTCGCAGTAGTGTCAATTATTTTTCACACAGCCTTGACACTGACCCCTCGACTGTGGGAAACTTTAGCCCCGAGAGAGCAAACCCGAGAGGTAAAAGCAATGTTGTGTTACATGAGATCACAGCCTTTAAAAAAAAAAAAAAAAAAAGGTTGGCTGGAATCTCGTAGTGAATCCTGATTGGTGGAATCAGAGTGGGGTGTCGAGAGGGAATGGCCAGTGAATGTTTCGGGAATGCATCCATCATGCAGCCCCTGTGCCCTCACTCACACACATACAGTATACACTCTCTGTGTGAACTTAACAATCAACATAGATTTTTCTCTACAAGAAAAATCGGCAATTATTCACTGTGTTGTCGAGGATTAGCTTAGTTTAGCTGTAGTTCATATTTACTTCACAGACATGAGAGTGGTATTGATCTTCTCATCTCACTCTTGGCAAGAATGTGAATATACATTTTTCCCAACTCTTCCTTACGTTTTAGTCCATTTACAACAAACCGTGCATTCTATATTTTTCAAACAATGCAGGTATGTGGTGGATTTCACAACTCAAGCCAAGAGTCAAAAGCTGCCTGGAGCAGAAATGTGAATCCAAAAATCGAAAGCGCAAACCAGCTGAACTAAAACCCAAATTTTATTTTTCGTCCCGAAGGAAAAGCTCCTCTTATATGAGTGCTCTCTTACAGAAGAGAGTATCCTTGAGTCTATGTTGACTGTACGTCAAGATCATGTGGACGCATGTGGATGTTTACAGGCTAAATATAGGCTAGCCAGTCAACTGAGAATAGGCACTGGGGCTGGGAAATTGGGTTATTCAAACCAGTAGAATCTCTCCCCACCTCCCATCTTTCCCCCCCCTCTGTGCCTTAAAAGTACACCACCCACGACAAAACAAAAGCTGAGAAATAACCCCTGTATTCCTCTCATCTCTTCAACCTCAGCAGACAAAAAGGTTTGGACAGAAATGCCCGACTTCCAATAACTTGTATTTACCCAGGTTCACTCAGGCCACTGTTAATTCTGCAGGGTTTATTACAGGACTGTGGTATGTAAATATATATGTGACTTTTCTTGTAGTTGTACGTTATTTGTGGATGATTTGATAGTCACTATTTAACAAGCTGTGTGTAGATATGAGCTTGTAGTAGTTGTATGATGTTCATGTAGTCATGACAGTGTTTGCGATAGTCAAAGCAAATCCACACAACTAACAGCTTCTTAATGTGCCTTTCTTTAATAACGAGCTATTTGAACAACGGGCTGTCAGAACGTAGCAAAAGTGTACATATGTTTGTAGAGTTGGACTGCAAGGAATTGTCACGCACATTCGACTTGCCGTTATTGTTTTGGTGTGTGACACTTCTTCTCTGCCAAGAGATGGTGAAAGCAACAACTTCTCTGCCAACTATTTCAAAAGCCTCTTGGTCATTTTAGAACATTTCAGTGTAATGTGACACAAAAAAGGCTTTTTTTTTTTTTTCACTCCAGAAGGCGGCGTTTACTCTGAGTGACACAACAGAGTCACTCGACTGTTACTTCACAGGCTCTGTGAGGTTCAAATAGGATGAACTAGGAACAGCTAAGTGTGCCTCAATCCACAAAGCTGTTGCTGTTTCTCAGTTGTACTTGTTTGAACAAATCTGGAGATGTAATGTACTGTGCACATAAAAAGACACCGTGTACACAGCCGAGCCTTTCGTAGTTGATTGTGTGTTAATTTATTTTGATACCATTCCAGGCTTCTCAGGAAGATAGTTGTTTGAAGTTTAATAAAGCTTTTAAAGTTTACATTGTTTCCTGTGTCTTATTTCATCACAGGGGTTTACAATGTATGATAGTTTATATGCATTTCCTGCTATATTGAAATAAGTAGTAATCTTTGAAACAAGAACAGATCAGTTATTAGTAAAGTAATGCAGTTGTGTGCATGACTTTGGTAATAAAAAGACATAACAGCTCTTTGCATCAGTTGTTCCAGATTTAAGGGGTTTGTGTGTTTTTCTCAGCAAAGAAAAAGATAACTCAGGAAACCTGCTTTTGGGACAAGGTTGGAAGGTGGGGTTTGAGTATTTTGCATTTGTGTTTCTGATTCTGACATGTTGAATAACTTGTTAGAAATGTCTTCGGTAACGAGATCTAAGTCGTGATATCAAACCCCATTCCACACACGGACTTAGTCACGTACTCCACTGGTTAAATCTGCACTCAATACTGAAACATAACCTCCCCACCTTACCAAAAGTAATTTAAACAGGCCGATACTTTCATCAGATCTTATCTGAAAATGGTGCAGTGTTTTATTCACACTCAACATTAACGAAGAAAGGCCTAGTTTTTTCTTTCAATTATTGGTTACGGAAAATAAAAATGAATCTACATTAACACATTAAGTAGTAGATTTCCTAATGTAGGCTTACTTTATAGGTTTTTGAAGGAATCACGTAATCCCCAGATAAGCCAGTACTAATTCACTGTAGCAGATAGATATACATTAGGAGGAATAGTGTGCTATAGATGCAAGAATGAGTTATATTTAAACATGGCTTTAAAGCGGCTTGTAGTCAAAATGACCCATGTAGAAATTGAAAATGATGGTTGCAGAAACACATTCAAACAGATGGACTTATTCCATCAGAACGGGATTTTTTTTTTCCTTCCCAGCAGATAGGATTTTAAATCCCCTCCGATTAAATAAGTTTCCAGGTTTGGTCGCATGTGTTTCATGTCAGAGTTTCACCTTTCTGCGCTTGAGCTGAAAGGACAGCTGACTATTTAGTTACGCCTGTGATGCGGCAGAGGCTCCAGGACTCCCCGGGCTAGAGTTACCCCAACGCTGCAGCATGAGCATTTTTACAGCCTCAGACGTATCCATGCCAGTGATGCATGTGTAAATAAGCAGGGTAACACCCCTTAAGATTGCATCAGAAAAAGTACGACACTGTCTACAGTCAACCTGCCACTATTCCCTACAGCCCTACCTGAGAATACGTGACTGAATATGCAACTCTTCAGGCTGCACACACTCCATAAATACCACAAGTAAACACTGCATTCATACGTATTTATTCAGCATTTAGAAATCTATTTACATGTGTAATTCAATTAAGTTCATTACAATGAATTGTCCTCTTAAACTGGTTAAAACACTTTTGAACATATTGAAATGTTAAAAACTGCTCTCAGTTTGAGTTTAACTTGGCAACGTTTGAGACAAACGAAAAATACAAGATACATATTTACATAAAACGGTTTGACCAATGAAATTCTCCATAAGGGGGTGAGTGCAGCCCAAAATTGCACTCCGTTCTGCTTCTTAATACACGATACACTTGTGTGGGCTCCTGTATCTCTAACAGACAAGAACACCTGACCAGTCACGAACAACCACCGTCAACTAAGAGAAAGTGGCTGTTTATAGGTCACGATACACCTTTTCCAGAAGATTTGGTCCCAAAAGCATATCAAGTCACATAAATAAAGGCATGTCCATCATTAGACTACTTTACCACCATCTAGTCTGCCTCAGATGTAGATTGTGGGTATAAGCCAACCATTGGCCGCCTATTTCAGCCAGCATTCTCTTCTCCATCTATCTATCCATCCATCGCTGCATCCGGTGCTTCGTGCTGCCCAAGACAATTGGGAGGTGTTTAAAGAAATACAAGACAGGGCATTTTCCCCTATAGCAGAATATTAATGTGTGGAGCCAGACCACAGCGAAAGGTCTGGCGAGACTAACCATCAAACGCCATTTCTTTCTCTGCAAAAAGCAGGTCTCCATAGTTAAAAAAAAGAGTTTGATGGACCCACAGAGAGATTGCCCACAGTGTCCATTCAAAAACCCAAACACCTCCACAACATTGTCCTGAGAAATAAACACCAGAAAGCACCTACGAACAGTTTCAGTTTAGTGACCAACTGTAAAGCAGTGTAGATGAAGAGAATGGGCAAACAGTTTATAACACAGGGACTTTACTCCTTGCAACAGAAAGTAATTCAACACAGGATTCCTGTATCATACAGGTGAACAGGAAGTCCAAATGTTCATTCAGTCTAAAGCTATGACCTTTTAAATAATCAGTTTTCCAGACCAGGTTGTTCGGAGGAAAACACCTGACAATTATTTTGTCAGAAAAGTTATTTATCAAGTTATATCTGCTTTACACTACATACATAGACAGGGGTCAACATCCATGTTGTTTCACATGTAACACTTTAAAACAGGATTGAAGCTATTCAAGTAATGTTTAAACATTCGGCCTTTGTTGTTACACAGTAGACGCTCCCTTGCACTGTAAGGTCTCTTTTGCAACATCATGTAACCGTCGTTAGACCTAGTGGTCTCCAACATGGGGCAGTTGGAGGGGATGTACAGGTTAAGGTTACAGTGAAGGGCAATTGATATGGGGCATAATGAGGGATGGGGGCTGAATCTAGGAAAACATGGGAAGGGTTTGGTGTGACAGGTCTTGAGTCTGATCTGAGTGCAGTGGTGATCGATGTAGGTCCATCTAGTCCCTTAGTGAGGAAAGCAATTCTGCTCTCACAATATGCTCCACTGAGGCCCAGATAGAAATACAACTTTCAATCTCTTGAATTAGACCAAGTCATGCTAAAGGCATAATTTGAACCATTTTTTATTAAAATGGCATCTCTCTGGTCCCTTTAGCGTTTTTATCTGAAAGCCTCCAAAAATAAAGAAGGTACACAGTGGTAGAGAACTAGGTCCATGGCTATGCCCAGTGCATAGCTGCCTGTAATTTAATAAAGCGGTAGGCAGACTAGGAAAATGCTTGTTTATGTAGAGTAGATGTTGGAGGGCGTGTACCCAAGCAGGAACTCTCCAACTCCTACAAAGTACACAACCTGTACAATGCCAAAGAGTGGGGCAATAACTAGGGCCCGGCAACTGGCCCCCTTGAGGAACGCTCCAGGACCCTCCTTTCTCAGGATCTTTCTGCAATTGAGGAGAGTGTGCAGGGTTAGCATGCAACCTGTGCCATTCATGCAAACCCTGTGGAAGGAAAGGCATTCTGTTTGATGACTGTATGACTTATTTACCTGATGCAGTCCACCACTCCATTGTAGGTTTCCTCGTTAGCTCCTTTTTTGAGTGATTGTAGCCTTGTCTTGACCACTGCACCAGACATACCAAGCACATTAGTTGAGAATTTATAAAAATATTTGAAACAACTTTAAACTTTCAGTTAATAATGCTTATGTTTGGTGACCAGTTATCTTCATAGATTGAGTCACTGACCGTCACAAGGGCTGACAGTCACAGCAGCGATGGATCCAGCCAGGCAGCCAGACATGAAGGACCAATAAAAGGGCACGGATGGGTCTTCAGATGAGCGCTGGCCGAGCTGGTGCAGATGTGCGAAAAGAGGGAAATACACAACGGAGAACGGGATGTCCCTAAAAAGGCAACAAAAAAAATTGCATGTTAGCCACAATAACTGGAAAAGCAGTTGAAGCTTTGTTTGGTAACTTAACGTAATAAAAATTAATTTGTCACATTTACTCAAACTGTCACTATATCCTGACAGTAGTCCATGAAAGAGAGCATTTAGTGCTCCCAATGGCATTTGCAAGAATCAAGCGCCCGAAGAAAAACAACCAATCAGACCTGAGGAGTCTCTAACGCAACTGTCATTCGTTGCTCATGAACCAATCAAACTGTCAAACTAGCCAGCGCTGATCAAGAAGAATCAAGACTCTGTTACTGCATTGCCTATTTCTCTTCTCAAATGTTTTCAGGAACATATTTTAGTCTACGGTTTAGCTGCAAAATGAGAAGCGCTCTGTGGGCGGTGCTTGGTTTTGGCTCGACTGTTTTTAAACATGGCGGCCGGGTCGCAAACTCATTTTACAGCTCAACAGTACAAGTTAACATGTTTCTGAAAACATTTCAGGTAAGAAACACGCAATACAACAGAATCTTGATTCATATTTGATCTGCACTGCTTCGTTTCACAGTTTGATTGGAGTTCATGAGCAGTGAATGGCCGCTCCTTCAGGCAGAGGAACCTGATATTTTTTCACAGATTATCCGTCTCATGTACTACCGTCAGGATATACTGACAGTTTGAGCAAATATGACAAAACGTTATTTTTATTACAGTTATCAACTGTGGCTTTAAGCAAGAGCAAGCATGAAATCCCATCTCACCTCATCAACGTGGCTCCGAGTCCCCTGTACAGTCCCGACACTCCTTTGGTCCTCAGCAGCTCTCTGGTGATCTGTGTGGCGGACACTCGCGTGACTTGAGGCGCAGGGCTGGTGTTGTAGGAACGGCTAAGAACAGCCCTGGTCCCCCCCATCTTTAGAGTGGTCACTACACTAGGCACCACCCTCTGCTGGGCCGCTGGCAGAGAGAGGAAACATATTGTAACTGTTTTAGGGTAACTGTTGAGGATGTAAAGAGCACATCAAAGCATTATTTGCTGCTGCTGACTTCCTTGTAATTACCTAGCCTGCCAGCATCCTGCAACTGGATCTTGAGCATCTCCATGGGTGTGGTGATTATGACCTGGCACATTCCTGCACAGCATCCTGCCAACATCTCCTTAAACACCGTCAACCTGCCACTGAAGACACACGGACAGGGTTAAAAAAAAAAAATTAAAATAAAGAAAAGGGAATGACGTTGCCCTACAGGAGTCTGTCTTAATCCGTGGTATTACTCACCCATCTTTGCTCAACTGGTGGCGGAAGAAGTCATTAGCAGCCAGTTTGATGGCCTTCTCGGGGGTTACCAGGGTGAGATTTACTGCTGCGCCTGCAACAACAAGCACTGACAAACTTAATACTAATGAACCATTGATGCAGCAAGATGTCTGTTAAAGAAATTAATTCCACATCACAGAGGTTGTCAATCAGATAAAGCAACAATGATTTATGTGAGGCATAAAATGTCCAGTTGTGGTTATGTGATCACTGTCTTACAAGATGAACCACTGATTAATCTATTCTCATGGAATTTGATCCAAGCACTTGACACAGCATGGAGGATGAAAAAATAAATAAATTAAAGAAACTTGGCATAAGAAAAGCATCCTTCTTTGGGAGTCAGATGAAATTGGTAAGTTTGGTTCAGGCCAATCAAAGTGTATCACAGGTCTTGATATTCTATTCAAGGAGACTATTCAGGCACATCTTAAAACCGTCAGTATTTTACAAACAATGCGAATAGTGTTACCTCTGTACATGCCAAAGTAGCCCTCTGATTTAACTGTCTTTATTAGGCAATCCATCCTGAAGGAGAAAAAAAACACAGACATTGATAATTATTCAAATTATACATGAAGATACCCTCATGTTTATGCATATTAGAATTTAGTGAGTATTAATAAAATAGAGTCAGGGCTTGGAAAATGAAAACTTGGGAAGAGTCTTCATACAAATGATGTGTGGTAGGTAATTATTAAAAAGGTAAATACTAAATAGTGAGAAGGAGGCCATCTGTGATCTTTTCTTTTGGCTTGTGTGGCTCTTACATGTTCTTGTAGAGTTGCTGCCCGCTGCGCTGGTTCTGTAGGCGGGTCTTGGCCAGGTCGATTGGGAACACACAGGTGACTCCTACCATGCCTGCAATCCCTCCATTTATCAGTTTAGCTGGGAGGCTGTTTAACGACAAGTCAGCACAGACATGCGCGCACAACAATCATTCCCTTTCTCACAACATTCCTAGAAATTGAGTAAAGGTGTACAAGTACAAGGATTTGGTCGTCTAAAGCACAAAATTAAGGACACCATCTCCATTGGAAAGTAATTCATGTGTGTATTCTATTTGTGAGGCATTAGCTTTGCAACAGAACTGGGTACAGAGTGACTGCCTCTGGAAATCGGCTCATCCAAAAATAACTTGCCGACAGAGTAAATCACACAACATACACATACGTGCAGCAGGCATTACACACCCGAATGCTTCTATGATTTGCCATGTTAGTTCTAGAGAAACAGAGGGCAAACTACAACCGTTTTATATTACATTAATGCAGTTAAATAATCAAAGCATGCTTTATTCCTATTTTGCTCTTTGAGCAGCCTACACACTGTATCATGCTGGAGGGGTTTGGTGTATTGTCCTAATGGACAGAGCAGGTTCATACCTAATCTGCTGTTGCTGGGCCATGGTTCTTGGTTGTTGAGAGTGCAAAAGATGGTGCGCACAAAAGGAGGCAGCAGAGGGAGAGCAGGCTGAGAGTCCCTGGGAGACACTAAGCAAGGCAAGAGGAGAAAGAAAGTCAGTCTTATATAGAGAGAGAGAGAGAGGCAAGTCCAGCCCCGAAGATCCAGGGATAAATTTGACATTACTCTCCACCCACTGCACCGCCAGCCAGGAACTGGAGCCAGGCTCAGTCATCACGCTACCGAAATCAAACCACAAGTCAAATAGCTCCCAGGGATTCATCTCCCTATCTTGTGAGGGAAGTTGCCAACAAGTCCTCTGTCAATGAAAATAATGTATTAATATCTACCACCTTATTAAACTTGAAGCAGTCAAATGACTTGGGTTAAGGGAGTCAGACAAGTTAGATGATACGACATCTTGTTATTTTCAATTATTTTCAGAGATACATTCATTGTCATTGACAGTAACATGATTATCAAAAACACATGTACTCTAGAAATAATAAAGATCTTCAAGAAGAAACTTGAATGCTTGAAAACTGAAGTGAGAATCTTGCAACTTCTCTTTCAAACTTTTACCCTTTTGCTTATGACCTGTAATTTGGGGCCCTATGGTACTATGGCAAAACAGTCAAATAAATAAATTGAATAAAGGCCGTATGTTTGGACAATACGTTAAGTGCTAGTACCAATTTATGCAATCACATGTTAATTGAAAAGTGGTGGATGTAATATTATGATTATTATTTTCAGCTGGTAAAGCCTTTTGGTATTGTAGCCGACACTTTTAATCAGGACTTCCGATAAGATGTACCGCTAATTCTGATAAGGTACCGTGTCTGCTTTGACTATGTTCCGACGTTTCATGTTTATGGTTAATTTGCATTAGTTGTATACATCATGTATACATGATGTATACATGATGTATACATCATGTATACAACTAGGTCAACTAAACAAACTGAACAACTCGGTATTTTCTTTAACTGCCGAGAAGGATTTTGTTACATCAAGCATAAATGCGATTTTAAAATAATTATTTTACTGAATTTGTGCTTTGGGTTGTTAGTGTTGCTGAGAATTCATAGTTAAAAAGGAAAGTAGAGGAAGCACAACAGACTCGGATAAATAACCTGTGAGGAACTATTAAAAGTTTCTATTCATTTACCGTTCTCAATGTGCGAAGGAATCCTGTGATTCGACATGTATCCTCCAAAGAGACATCACTGTCTTCATCCTCATCCTCTGTTGGCCACTTTATCTTCTCCAAGACCATCTGACGGATTCATTTTATACGATCAGTAAACACTTGTGTTTCCAAACAAACAAGAGAATAGAAAGCACGATAAACGGCAGAAGAGAAAATGAGACATTTTCAATTCTAATAATCCAAATTGTAATTCGATCAGGGCATAGTTGTTATTTTAAAGAACCATACTGGAGGTTTTTGCATGGTAACATGCTTTTTTTTATTAGTTTCCTTCCTTTTAGGCAGCAATTAGTGTCAGTTCATTTCTATGAAACTCAACTTGCAAGGACTTCAGGACAACCATGTTTGAGCAGTACTTGTTCATGCAGTGATGTGATGTAGGTTTAACTTTGAAAAAAAAGAGATCAAATGCTGACTGTGATCATTTCAATGCAACATGTTTCAGATCTCACCAGGTTAATGTTTATTGTAATGAAGTGAAACCAATGGCTGCCAGAGGGTAGAAAACACATGTCATTTCTGAGAAAGTAATTTGTGTGAGTTCAGAGTGTTTTTGACTTGGCATCATGGGCTCACTTACCTGTGGTGTGCACTGTACATCAGATGCTCTTGTAAAGAGGAGGGGAATTGTGTCTTTACTCTCAGTTAGCAAAGGCCAGATCGGTGTCTCTTTTAACCCCTTCGTAACTGTTTCACTCGTCTTGAGGTTCTTCCAAGGACCTGCAAAACATTTGCATCACAACAGAAAAGCAAAGCAGCCTTACTAATCTTTAACTAGTAGTCTAATTAGCATTACTTAATAAACTCATCAACATCCATCTGTGTATGTCACAATAAAGACAAAATGTGAAAGACATAATGTTGTCCTACATCAGAACTTCAACTCTGATTAGTCGGTCTGGTTTGTATGATCTGTTAAGTACAGATCAGAATACTCACAGCATGGAGGAGCAGTTTGTCCAGCAGCCATCTTCTGTTGTCAGATGTGACTGCAGGCAAATCCCAGAACAGTGCCAACTCATTAATTAGGTTATTTTCTTCAGGTGACAAATCTGCTGTACCCTCCAGCTAATAATGACAATTAGAATTAGAATAGATTAGAATTCCTGATTTCTCAAGACTTGCATAATATTCAGATTTGATACAACAAATAGGGAAAGGACAACTTGTCAATAACTATCAATCACGTGGTTGACAACACCCACTGGTCTCAAACCACATCCCAAATAATGTCATTTTGTATCCCTTTCAAACAACATGTTGGGAACCTGTTAAAACTGCGTTTGCTCTAAAAACACATTTTACATGATGACATCAGTCACTATAATTACATGTTTTAAAGAAATGTACTTACGTTTATGGTTTTAATATTGCTTCAGCACCCACTGCTGGTTTAAATTAGTAAATGATGTGAATGTGGTATTATAAATATCTGAGAATTTTTTTTGACATCAGGTATTACTTTTATTGTCCTTTCCCCGAATTTTTATCATTAAAATCTTACAGGAAAAATGTATTTTACCACTTTGATTGTCTCACGGATGTCAAGGTCAGCACAGTCCTTAATATCTATTATGGCTTCTTCTGGGGTTCCACCAAAGAGCACATGCAGGATAGCTGGGCCGAGTCCTCCAAGACATGGCCCACTATGGAAGAATGAATGACCAATCATTGGGCCAGCAACAACAAAGAAGTCACTCTCCAAAAGGGAATGCCAAGTGGAGGGAATCAGATGATCTTGTTCCCCCTCAAAAAGTAGATTACCTCCTGGTACTTCAATTAAAAGAGAAAAGTGAAAGAACATTGATAGTGCAGAATGTAAAGGACATAGATATCCAAACTTTCATACAGAATTAGTAAGGAAATATCAATCAGCCACTGAATACTTTGGGTGACCCTGTAGAAACCTACAGGGCCACAGCAGCTGCGTCACATTTGTTTGTTTTTTAAGGTTTTAGGTATTCTCTGGGTAAGTAGAGACAGATCTGTTTTCAGCCTGGAACTGGTGCAAACCAAACACAGAGCCCGATAGCCGACAACCAGCCAAAGTGAATATTCACTTACCAAAATTCATCTCGAAACCATACTGAAGTTTGGACATGATGCTTGCAAAGAAACAGCGAGTCACGCCATCACCAATTGCTGGATCTCCTGAAAAAGCAAAATACACAGTACAGACATCAGTTAAATGAATATATGATCGTTTTTTATCTTTAGTTTTGCGTGTGTAACCAATTTACCCTTGAGTGTGTTTGTCAAGGGGCAAGCCCACTCAACATTAGCCCGCTTATGAAAAGAAAGGACTGTCCTCTGCACTGTCTCCAAGATCCATGGTAAGATAGAATGATTTTCCAGTTGCATGCCGGCTTAAAATGTCTTCTTTGAATCTCTTTGCTGCCTCACTGGGATTTGAAAGAATTTTCCAATCTAAAAAGAGTTTTTAAATGATTCCAATTAATACTGGATGAATTGATATGTAGAGAGCAACAATTTATTGCAATAAATGATGTAATGTTTAAATGATGTAACACACCTGGGAAGCCTCTCTCCTCAGTGGGATCTAGGTCAACTATCTCAGGAGCAGCATACATGTCCCTGAGAGGTGGCACGCAGTAGTTTGTGTTGCTGGCCCTTGTTGTCTCACTTGTAGCCTTGTCAACATGCTCACAAATCTACCTTCACTTTGGGAGGCACTTGTCTGTTGTCACCACAATTTCTACCTCACCACTGTTCTGTGATGGTCTTGGGTAAAGAGAAGCACGTTTTGTTATTGGGGCCAGTATATTTTATAGTACATTACACATTCACAAAAACACTGCAACTAGAAAAGAATGGTCATATAAATAGAATAGAATAAATCCATTCAAATTAAACTTTCCCTCAAGACCAATATTCAGGATCATCCACATTCAAAATGCTTTACATCTTTTGGCAGACTCCAGAGCCTAATGCTTAATGTCTGATGTACGACTACTTGAGTGCTTGACAAATGTGACGTTTTAGTTCTGTAGAGCAATACCTCACGCATTCATCACTGGGAGCCTTGATTCTTGTAAAAGGGAACTCCTCTCCACACGTCACACATTTCTGAGGTGGTCCAACGAGCTCATTACTGCATTCTGGTTGACATGCCTGTAAACAAGATCATTTTAAAATGTAACACGAGCTATACTTATGTAAATGTTCATACTCTTGCCATTTTCATATGGGAACACCAATTTAAAAGTGAGGATCTTACAGCGTTCCAGATTAAGCTTTCTTTGGAGTGGTCGGATGAAAATTGTAGCATGACCAATCTGTGTTTGTGGATCTTTTGAATGTCTCATATGGTAACCCTCATTGGGACATGGTATGATGATCAGTTGACGACCATGTTGTTCCAGAGATTTTGAGCAACTCAAATCCTCCCCCTTGTCTGAGTTTTGGATATGCCTCTAAAATAAATTCTCTAAAGTCATCTGGATCTGTATGACTACCTGAAAATAGAAGATAATAATCCAAACAACCGATCTAACTTGAAATATAATAACATTTCATGTTTTTGAAAGGTAACTTAATTCAAGAAAGATACGTCTGTCCATCATGATGCCTGACTTACCTTGGAATGTAAGACGTTTTCCCCTAGTCCTGCAGCAGCAAGTCTATCTTTGGCGTATCGATTGGGGACTAAGGCCGCATTTTTATCCTCAATACAACAGAAAGAGTGAGTGTACGAATGAAGTTGTGCGGGCGCAGCAACAGTTCGCCTCCTTGTAGTCCTTCTCCCTCCAAAGTATGGACCAGTCTTGAAACCTCGGCTAGAATCAAGTGAAGAGGATAAGCTATAATCAGTACAAGAACATAAGAACGTTGCAGACGAAACATGTTGGCTAACGATATCATCGCACACTTTACAGGAATCTGATCTGACGCACATCATGAATAAATAAATCACTCATCACCGGCGATAGTGATTTAGTCTACACGAGGGATTTAGCATGGAAAAGTGTTCCCTGCAGAAACCTACCGTCCACTGGGTGCCTGGGTGTTACGTTATGTGGCGGCCGCGGAGGTGAACTTAGCTCGTTTGCGGTCCTCGGTGCTGCACAAAAAAATAACAAAGCAGTGAACGCCACATGGCTGCCTAGTTCAGTTTAATAGAGTATATTGGCACTTTGACCAACAGTATTTAGCTAAACAACTGCTGTTGTTATGCTGCTTATACGTTTAAACAGAAGAAACTCACAGTTCTCAAGCTGGTCAGCCACATCCCGCAGGTCTGCCAGCGGCCGCCCGGTCGAAGCCACGAGTGCTGCTAGCTAGTTTTTTGACGTCGTCCACAGGGATGATTTTCTAGGAATCGGTTGCTTCTGTCTTGCTCCCCTACTCGACCAATCCTGCTTAAGAATGAGGTTCGGACCGCCTACCTCACTAACATACGGACACAGAAATAAATAAATGAAGGAATACAGAAATGTATTTATTTATTTACGTCCCGTTTAGGTATTGTAACCGAGCGTCTTGGGTTCGTGTATAAGGGCACTTATCATACAGTAATAACTGGAGTCGGGAGACCAGATATCTTGTGTCAGCCCACGGCTACTCTCTTTATTATTGTTTTCTCCTTTGGCCAGAGGCGGGAGTTGCGCCTTCGCTACGGCAACCCTCAAGGGACATATCATCGTCAACACCAGAACGACAAACATGAGACAGTCTGTTACAGTATCAACTTTCATTTATTCATCTCAGCATTTATTTACTATTATATTTATTTATTTCAGCATTTAAATATGTCTGTATTCATGGGACAGCCTCGTCGCAGCCGCGCATGCGCGGTAACGCATTCGGTTTCCAAACGGCCATAGCTGGCGCATAGAACGATAGTCAAGATCAAAGGCAAAACGCCAGTTCAGAAACAGACTCTATAGAACGGCATGACGTCACAAAGAGATGAGAGATCAAAGGCAAAGAAACTATATAGCCTACCTACCCCAGACTACTTCTCCACACTACTTATTGAGGACGTTCAAGAGACACCAGTACTACAGTGGGACGAAGAAAGATAAATCAGAGGCAAAGAAACTCTATACCCCAGACTTTAATTCTCCAAACTAGTTATTGAGGACTTTAAAGAGACACCAGTGGAAGGAAGAAAGATAAATATGCATAACCTAAACATGAAAAACTTTTGGAAGGGTCTAAGGAAGTCAAAGCATTGCAATGATGTCAAGTCGGCCCGAGTCAATGACATTGAACAGCAGCCAAAGGTGGCTGAGCATGACAATGTCGAGTCGGTCCCACTTTCAAGAGACACCAGTACAGTGGAAGGAAGAAAGATAAATATGTATAACCGAAACATGAAAAACTTTTGGAAGGGTCTAAGGAAGTCAAAGCATTGCAATGATGTCAAGTTGGCCCGAGTCAATGACATTGAACAGCAGCCAAAGGTGGCTGAGCATGACAATGTCGAGTCGGTCCCACTTTCAAGAGACACCAGTACAGTGGAAGGAAGAAAGATAAATATGTATAACCGAAACATGAAAAACTTTTGGAAGGGTCTAAGGAAGTCAAAGCATTGCAATGATGTCAAGTTGGCCCGAGTCAATGACATTGAACAGCAGCCAAAGGTGGCTGAGCATGATAATGTCAAGTCGGTCCCACTTTCAAGAGACACCAGTACAGTGGAAGGAAGAAAGATAAATATGGATGAGCTAAAAATCAAAGACCATGGGAAGCGTCTAAAGAAGTTAAAGCATTGCAATGATGTCAAGTCGGTCCAACTTAATGACCTTGAACAGCAGCCAAAGGTGGCTGAGCATGACAAAGATGTCAAGCTGGCCCGAATTAATGACCTTGAACAGCAGCTAAAGGTGGCTGAGCATGGTAAAGATGTCATGTTGGCCCGAATGAATGACCTTGAACAGCAGCTAAAGGTGGCTGAGCATTACAAAGATGTCAAGCTGGCCCGAATTAATGACCCTGAACAGCAGCTACAGGTGATTGATGTCAAGTTGGCCCAAATTAATGACGTTGGGCAACTTGATGAGGCTCCAGCTGCTGAGACTCAGACCAGAGGTTGGTGGTTTCTACTGAAAGCAGGAGCGTTTCTTGGCACCGCCGCTGTCGTTGGAGTGGGAATAGCGAGAATTTTAATGTATGAGACTGATATAGCCTACTCGCACAACCGCCCATGGTGATTAGCACAAAGATAACATGTTGTGAGTGTGATGCCCACCAATGTGTTAGCGGGACGTGAAGAGCAAAGCAGGATGTGAAATCTTTCTTTTCGAGTGACTAAGCGTTCAGGAGAGAACTGCAAGGCTAATAATGTTTAGCATTTTAAGACAATCCTAGTTATAGATTCTGTTATCCTTCATGTTCGAGAACATTTAATGTGCATGTACTGTACCGAAAATAATGTTTATTTTCGTTGTTTAGTGCTGTATGGAATTGGTGTCCGTCTGCGCTACATGTGCATTTGAACTCGCACAAAGATAACATGTTGTGAGTGTGATGCCCACCAATGTGTTGTCACATGTGTGTTATGTATTTTGTTTTCATGCACAGCCAATATGTTTTAAAGTGAGCACACTTGTTTATTCCAGCAATAGTTTTAGCAAACGTTTAGCATTTTAAGACCATCCTACAATTATAGATTCTGTTATCCTTCATGTTCGAGACTTTCTATCTATCTTTAACTTTTTATCTCATAACTTTCTGTCTCATTTAATGTGTTGTAATTCTGTTATGCTGTTCTACACATGACATCTATTGCACTTCTGTCCATCATGGGAGAGGGATCCCTCCTCTGTTGCTCTCCCTCAGGTCTCCTCCTTCTTTTACCCCGTTAAAAGGTTTTTTTGGGGGATGTTTTCCTGTTCTGATGTGAGGGTTCCGGGACAAGAGGATGTCAAATGTGTACATATTGTAAAGCCCTCTGAGGCAAATTTGTAATTTGTGATTTTGGGCTATACAAAAATTAATTGAATTGAATATCCATCTGTTTTACACCACTGGCATCACTCCTCAGTGTGTTTTTTAATTCGGAAATATTGGCAGACACAGAATACAGTACAGTAAGCATGTACTTCGACAAATATTTCCATTGTTTTTCAGCTTTTTGTTAACATATACAAGCAAACAACAAACCTGTCCCACCCACTGGTACACCCATCTCGAAGAACAGAAAAGTAAATAAATAAAAAGATCACCTCATTTTGCCGTGCTAGACGTCATTATATATATGTACATAAACACACACATACATGGTAAATCTGTAGACACGCCTGCATCACTCTACAAAGTAAATACATAATCATCACATCATACAAGCACAATATGCTCAAAAATCAAATGACAATAGGATTGGCCAGTAGGTAGAAACCAGAGTGCCCAAATTATTACTTGTCCAACAGAAAGAGAGTCAAATGAATCAAAAAAATAAATAAATCTGTTTTATACCACTGGCATCACTCTTCAGTGTGTTTTGCTGCAATCTTCTGATTGCCTTGCCATGTTAATGGCTTTTTCCAGGTCTAGATCTTTTTCCATGCATTCCGAGTATGGAGGACAGAAATGACTTAAGTATAAATAAATAAATGCATTAATAAATGTTTGAATACAGAAATAAAAGAATAATTAAATGCTGAAATAAATACTGAAATAAATAAATATTTTTGTGTCTGTATGCTATTGAGGTGGGCGGTCCTAACCTCTACGCAGGATTGGTCACAGGAGTGTGATCGCTTCTGGTCCACTACTTCTGTCTTACACAGTAACGTTGAAGTTGGCTAGCCCGCAGACAGCTGCCATCTTAATCTCCACCTACAGGCTCTACCAACAACCATCACTGCTGCCTCCACCTGCAGATCCTCGCAGACACCTGCCGCCTGAACCTTCACCTGCAGCCATCAACCTCGGCCTCCACCTGAAGACGCTGCCAGATGACTCCAGCTCCACCTGAAGCCTCCTCCATCAACCTGCACTGCTGCCTCCTCTCCTATCGCCATGTGAAGACCATAGCGGAACAGCAAGGACCAGAGACACACTCGTAAATATCACCTCTCAGATAACAAACAGAAACATAGCTGTGTCATAATAACATGTCTGGGCTGATGAAGTAAAGCTGCCTTTCTGTTTACATCCTTCTTCTCCTCACAGCTATTTCCACACATTGACTGACTGTGATGCTGAACTTCATGGAACAGAGAGAGCTCTTCTTCCTCCCACTCAACTCAAGGTAGAGTAGATCAGCCGGATGTTCAGCAGTGTGAGATATGTCTCAGTGTGTAGCTGTGCTTCTTCAGCTCATCTGATTTTTTTAATGGAGGGTTGGTGATGCGTGTTATTTCAATACAACACATGTTCTTTGTGGTTTCCTCCAGACCCTGTTGGACTTCACATCCAGATCCACCAGGAGCTGATAGAGAGCCGATGAGGACGATCCCTTCTTCCAGAGCTGTGTACCAGAGATGCTCCGTCCTCCTTCACATCCTGCACATTCGCCACCGACTCCTGCTGCTCCTCTCCCAAACTGAGAGCGCCCCTCCCTGTCTCAGTTCCACCACCGCCAGATTAGTGGAGGTCTGAAGAATGCAGAGACGGCCAGTTAGCTCACTCTGTTACTGTGCACGTGTAAACCTTTTCACTGTTGCTCAATAAATGTCCATCATTCTCTGCAGTCATCAGATCAGTCGTTTGTGTCCACAAGAGTTAACATAAAACAGACACGTTCATATTAGAGATCAGTCAGTTTTTTTATGTTTTTTACTTCAGTTTACCAGCAGATATTTTTATTTACTTTTTACTTTTTGATAAATGAGTTGATACAAATTATTTATTGGTTAAAAATGCTTACGTAGGTTTATCACTGTAAAATAATAAATCATCATCTCTTTCATCATCACCATGTCTTTCATATATGAAATTCATGTCTTTAATGCTTTATAAGCACAATCATAAGACATTATAATGTATCTGGCGGGCCGTGCATTTTATACCTGGGCCTTCACTGCTGTCTTACCACCTAATAGCCTCATGATGGCGCCACAGCTACGGTTATTTGTTTCTAGGTGTGCAACATCACGTATTCGTATTAAACCGTTCGGTACGAGGCTTATAAACCGAACAATAATACTAGTGCGTTTGGAAAATGCAGAAGCTTAAATTATGGTAAACATAATGTTTTTGGTGGAGACACCGGTCTGTCTGTCTGTTTAGTTTCCGGGTCAGCGTCTGACCCCGGAAGCAAAACAAAACACAGCTGAGGCTATGTTCTGCGAGGCTATGCTAAACTAGCTTAGTAAGGAAAACAACACGCTCAAACTCACGCCACATTCTCCCCGCAGCGTTTAGGCAGCTGTTCCCTACTGATTCAAACAGGGCTAAGCAATCGCCACACAATCCCCATTTCTCCAGACCATAATTATTGTTTGTAAAAGAAAACAGCCCAAAATGATTAAATTATCCAGACCCTAAACCCACGCAGGATGTATGCTTCGTAATTAACGGACAATGCATATGGTCAAAATCGATGTAATTAACACAATGACAAGAGCGAACATGTCTCACCTGCATTAACTTGTCACCTTTTTTTTTTCTGGCTGGTTTCAGTGAAGTTTCTTCATGTGTGAGTCCACAAAGATTTGAGACTTGAGATGAATCCTCATATGTTGAGTTCAACTTTTACTATTTCGTTTGGATACAACTTGTTGCATTTGTTATTTCAATCACAAGATGGTGCCATCATATGTAAAGCACAAACAGGTGACAAGTTTGTAAAGTGGGAGGGCCAACTCTGCTCAGGTACATATGTCACACAGGTGAGCATGATGCAACTTTTCCTAAAGCTTTCTCACAGGTTTGACAGACAATTTAATTTAATTTAGCCTAGGTAATTAGGCCACATTAAATGATGACATGGCATCAAATGTCGGTGTTTCTGCCAGGGCTCTGGCATACAACAGTATGCCCAACAGTGTTAGCAGTTACTCCTGTGGCTGTTTGTGAGACATGTGCATAAGGCTACTTTGTGCAAACAATGTGTAAAACCCTTTTAGTAAAGCCACTCAAATGAACAAAATCAGTCTCCTCCCAAATGTAGAATAAGCCTATCAGATTTGGCATTCTTTAATATGGAAATACACCTGTTATGCGCTTATTTATTTCCATAGCCTACAATTATTCTAATTTCTTTAATTTACACAATTTTCACAATGAAGTTACAATGCATGTTCAACACAGTGTTTTATTTAGATACTATAAAAATAAAAAACAACAACATGAGCAGCTGAGGAGCTTAGATGCACAACAATAACATCAACAAGCACTGCTGGTCCATCAGCTGTATCATTTGCCATGCATGTGCTTTGACTGTGTTAGCGTCAGGTTCCCACGGAGGGCTGGGTCTGGCTCTTCGCATCGCCAAGGGTCACGGTGCATCGGTTATTGGAGATATGGCTGGAGCGGACGCAGTGGTGTGTGCGCGTGTCGCAGCGCCTGCAGCTGCAACGTTGGGCAGCAGGATAATACAGGTATGGGTTGACGTCCTGGGGGCAGCCCGGCACATATGCGGCTCGGTACACCAGGGAGCGAGGCACACAGCTGCGCTGGATGACGAAATTCCTCCCAAAACGTCCCCTGAAGTTGGTGTCCTGTAAACATAGAGTTGAATTTGGCCAAACTTCTTCCCATATCACTTTCTCAATGTATAGACCTTACTGAGGTGTACTGAGGCAGGCCTACTTGTGCTTTACTTGAGTATTTTCATTTTATGATACTTTATACATTTACTTTACTACATTTCGGGGGGAAATATTGCACTTTTTTCCCTACTACATTTATTTGAAAGCTTTAGTTTCTAGTTACTTTGCAGATTTAGATAATAAATACAAACTATAATCTCAAATAATACATTGTAATATATTAGTATAGGTTATGCAGCCCAGCACTATACAAAGCAATTAAAATGATCTCCACCTTTACCAGCTGCAACATTAAAGTGATATATAACTACGTGTTGTGATCCAGTGATACAATTTACATTTTTCTTAAATGAGCCATTCTGCATAAACCTTTACTTTGGTTACTATAACTACATTTTATGCTAATACTTTTGTACTTTCACTTGAGTAATATTTTAAATGCAGGACTTTTAACAGAGTATTTCTACACAGTAGTATTACTATTTTTATTTTAGTAAAATATCTGTGTACCCCTTCCACCACGGTTGAATTTACAACTCAGCAAAATCATGTTTTAGAAGATTTAAAATGTTGAATCAAATATGTTGCATCAAGTATTCTCATCATGAGCATCGCCACATCAACATCACCTAATCATACACTTTGTTGAAATATCTACAAAATGCTCAGATGAAGAGCTTCCATGATCAGTGTGAGAGTGTGTAATCACCTGTGTGTAACAGTAGCCGTTGCAGATGGTAGTGTTGATGGCCACACACTGGCCACAGTCGCGCCTCTCAATCCATAAGGTGTGGTTTTTCAGCATACAGGCACACACCGCTCCATGCATCAGCGCACACAGCAGCATGCATTTCAACACTAACAAAGGCATGCTGATAGTGCAGATGGTGAGACAGTCACTTTGAAGATTGTAATTAAAAAGACAACGCCAAAGATGCACTCAGGAGGATATCCTTGCAACAATATTGATTTGATAAAGTTTATGAAATCCTAAATTGAAGAGAAAAAAAAAACCTTGACACATGACCCCATTGTTGTTCATGAAATTACAGAGATGTCCAATGACAACAGTGTGCATTTAAGTGCAAAGGATTTGATTGCACAGGAAATTGTTTCAGTTATCCAAAAATCGATATTCCCTTTTTAAAATGAGATGATCTCTCGGTGTCTGGATTCTTCCTCTCGCTGTGTCCACTCAGTTCCCCAACTCTGCCCTGTTCCTCTCCTTTGAGAATATATGAAAAGACCAAGGGTGTCCGTCCTCTTTTATCCACCCCGACTGCAACATCATTCCAGAAATCACATGTCAGCTCCAATGTTTAGAGTTAAGAGTAGTCTCAAAACACAGGGGTAGAGAGAGTATGTGTGTGTATGTGTGCGCGCGCGCATGAATGGGCAGTGTTCATTTCCACAGGTCATATTGAAGAATATGGGATGAACCATTTGGCATGCAGGTGAGGGTGGGGGTGGGGGTGTTACTCGATATCACTGCAGGTTGAGGATGCTGCTAGACATTATCTGTAAAAACCAGATACAACAACAAGATGTACAAAAAACGTGTGCGGCTGGTCCAACCTGATCCGTGTGGTTGATTCCACACATGCACCAAAAATGTTGGAAGTGAGTCTTTTTAAAAGAGACATCTTGAAGTATAATGAGTGTTGGCACATTTGGTAAATGTACAATACCTATCGGTAGTGCTATGAAGAATCAATTGAAAGATTAATAATACAAATATGAATCAGTTATAAAATGTGAAAATAAAACAACAGATACATCTGTAAATATCTCCATATTCAAAAAAAAAAAAATAATAAAAATCAAACACATGAGGAAATTGATTTAAAAACTCACATTTAGACAGAATTTAAAGTAGTAAATTATATATTATTTTTTTTTTTTACCCTCCGGGACAGAAGATGTGATCCAAACCATTAAAAGGGATTTAAGAAATGGCACAAAAGCTAAATTAAATTTACACATTTGACTGATGCTGGGTCAGCACGCACATGTTTCTGTCTCTACCTGAGGAAAAAGGTTATGCCCTCCTTTTTTAAGCCATTAATGCTCCCATTATTCCAATCTGTTCCTAATGTGAGTGGCCGTGCCCTGGATGCAGGCTTGTTTATATCAGTATTGTTTGGATATACTGGAATATGTTTTTAATTATCTAGAGGTCAATATATCTACAATTTACATGGTCAACAAAAATACAGATCAGGCTTCTTTTAGAAAACTGATTTAAATATATACTGAAATACAGAAAGTACAGTGACAGTTGAATTAGTACACATATACACACACCATATAACCTGATTAGTTTTGCAACTATTTTCTGCTTCTGACCTGACCCTTGTTTCTTTTATCTTGATGACTTTGTCATGTTGGGTCACATGTAACAAATCCATCAGATAATCTCAAAAAAAGTGGGTCGTGGTCAGTTCATCAACTATCTGCCCTGACACAGATCCAGCTTTTTTGTCGGACAGGTGGATTATTATTTGTGTGAGCTTCATGAAGCAAGACAGCTATTATGTTACAAATCATGATACCGTACTTCGTGGGTCATACCTGGATTTAAAGAAAAAAGAAAACAATCAAATCACTTGACTTGTCCCCAAAAGTCAACTGGTTGTGCAGAGACAGAGACACAGCATATAACACAAACCACACAGACACATCAGATGAATACAAATACAAAATGTGTGAAAGACATAGCATACACGGGTTAAACAGTTTTTTAGATCAATGATGTGTTCAACTTTATAATCACAATAAATCATAAAATATTCAACATTTATGTCCTGTGTGGGTTTAAGTACGTATCGTTTCCTTGCAGAGTTCATGTAAGAGATGGCACAGGGTATGAAATATATATTTTTTTAAAGACTGAAACTCTGCATGCAAGAGTGAACGTTATCAGTTTCCCCACTGAACTCTGATCCCCAACCACATAGCTAGAAAGGTCCCAAATTAGTTTAGCGATAGGAATTCTGTTCAACCCTTCCCTTGCCTTCCTTATCATCATGACATCTCCAGATGTTGTTTGAGGTTTTAATTCAGTGGCTCTCTGTTTCAGATTGTACAGTACGGGTAACTCTACATGCTCTGATAAGGGCCTGGAACTAGGTCAGACAGAAACATGAACCCCTTTTGCTCAGGGGTCTGCCCTGGCCATGCCCCCCAGGTCAACAGGTCACGCTGCACCACCACCAACTCCTTTTTCAGACAGTTTGCTTTCATTGACAGTTTTATTTGATTTGACTTCATTATTGAGATAAGATGTCCAGGGTCATGGATTCTCATCTCAAATAGCATGGGGTCAAATACGAATTCTTTGGTTTTATCAACATTAAAAATGAGGTTGTGGCTGTCACACCAGACACTAACGGTGGAAATCTCCATCTCCTTGTGATATAAGACTGATCTGTTTTAAGCATGTTAAAGTTGCCGGTCCAAAATTATTTTAGACACAGAAATGATTATGGACTTTTTTCCAAAGAACTGCTACAGTGTAACTGTCGAAGGACTGTTGAAAGAAATAGGACACCATGCAGCAGATAGTTGAGCAATTTTTTAGCAGGACAGGCAAGCCAACCGGCCGTTCATTTCTTATTTCAGCCAGTAAAAGACACCAATAGTGGTACAACACCGAACAGACGTGCACAATGAAGTAAAAATGTATTCATCCTGCATCCCAAATAAAGGAACATTCAAACAAAAAAGTAATAGCGACTACCAATAATTACCATATTTCCATGAATTAATCTTCCCAGTCTAGTTTTAATAATAATTATGTAACCTGTTCTATTTATATATTTATTTATATATATTTATATATATATTTATATTTATATATATATTTATATATGGAAGTGCAAATCTAGGCTAAAAAGTGGCAAAAGTAATAAAATATTTAATATTTTATTAAATTTAAAAAAAAATGTGGGAGGAGAGTAGTCTGAATTGGGTTCTGGAGCTGTGCCCCACCTCATACATCGCACTCATGCGCCAGCCGCGAGCGATTCCAAGCTAGTGAGCGCCACATCCGCTGCATGACGAGAAACTGCGTCATGTAGCTTCTCCTGCGACAGCTGCTCACATGGCCTATATTTTCTGTTCACTCGCTCACCCGTATCAGGTGATACCCTGCGAGGGTAACTATTGGCTCTTGTCTCAGACCTTCCCCGAGGTAATTGGTGGAGTGACAAGCACTCAGCATGTGACCTCTACAATGAGCTTCCTCCCACGGAAGAGAGAAGGGAAGACAAATCGCTTAAATATACTCCGTAATCGAAACGTAACCTCGATTGTGGTGCAAATAATACTGCACTTAAATGAAACGTGATAAAGAGGTTGCAGTAAACAAACATTGGTATCGTAATAAACGAACATTGGTATCGTACGATTGCTAGTTTTGTTTTGGTGGCTCTTTGAATTTAACATCTTGCTCGGTTAACAGTGAAATGGACCCCCGTTGCATGCTGGGAAACCGTTTTCATTGGCCGCTCTCTTTCACGTATATCGGGCTGCATTTTTGCACGTAACTTCTTATACTATGTTTCTAAATTACTTAAGAAAATCATACAGGAGCACAATAAAGAAGATGCTTTATGTGAGCTATAGCCGATCTTTGTTTCATAAACAATGCAGATCAAATCAGATATTTTCTTTCGACAACTAGACAGATTGTGTGGGATGTTTCCTGGTATTTTTACTCAAAGTTGGCCTAATATGAAAATCCTGTATGTTTGGTAAATGTCTTGGACAATAAGTAAATTCATGTTTTATTGTATCAGTAAAGGTAATAGAACAATTAAAAAAAAATGTAAAAAAGCTCCGAAGGCAACAAAGAAGAAGTAAAATAAAATAGATGACACAAAATTTGCTTTCACAAGACCTACCTCCACAATCACATCATTTTGTAATGTTTACTCTACTCTGAATTTGCTTAAAAACAGAAGGCTACTTCACATTAAAATGAGGTAGATGTACCACCATGCGTCCTGCCATGACTTAATTGTACCACTAGATGGTAGACAAACACTATCTCACATTTAGTGCCCAATCATGAGCGGGATGCTGTGTGCGTGCATCTTTTGATTTCATCAATTTCTTTTCCACAGGCGGCTGTAAACTGGACAGTGAAACTCACCCGAACAGCAATGTTTAATAACACTCCCTAAACCCCAAGGAGATGTCCTCAACTCAAGAATTAAACCTCAACGTGACAGGTGTAAAATGAACACAGTCAGATGTCACAGTTGGCGAGAAAAGATATTTGGTCCTCAGCCCACAGGTAAGATATGTATTGTCCTTTCATATCAGGGAATATATTCATTTTCAAACTGCACAGCTTTGTGAACACTTGCACACGACAGCTCTGTGGGCGGCAGTGAACATCTTGCTTCCTTGGTCATATAATAAGTTGCCACGGTGCTCTTCTTAGAGGGACAACAGCAAAGCAAGAGTGCACGTATGTTGTTGACAAAGGAACTAAATATTGATTTGAAATTAATTAAATCATAAAGTGTAGCATCTTCAAGGACCGTATTGTCAGTTTTCTCTTTGTGTCTTATAGGATTCTTCTCACAGCAGTTGCAGACACATTTGTTTTACCTGCCAATTACCTGAGAAAGGTGACAGCTCTTGTGTTTTATGAGCACATGAAAATGTTCTGTCATCAGGGTTATTCCTCCCTGCAAACAAAGGCAGCCTATTTCACGTTGTATTTCAAGGAGAGAGAGAGAGAGAGAGAGAGAGAGAGAGAGAGAGAGAGAGAGAGAGAGAGAGAGAGAGAGAGAGACAGAGAGAGCTTTCTGGGGGAATTTTTCTTTTTTGAGTGACCTTGGTACACCTCAGGAGGAGAAGGAAATAGTTTGACCCAAATCATCATTGGTGTCCTTGAAAACGCTCTTGTTAATAACCTCAGGAATCTGGAGACCACCTCTGCTCCTCCCCTTCCTCTCAGCTGTGATCTTCCCTGTCCTAACTTTTATTCCGTCTCCTTTTTTTGTCTGCGTGTACCTTCGCTTTTATCGCACAGACCTGCAAAGCCCCCCACAGGGCCTCAAAATCAATCTGACAGAGCTTAAAATAATCAACCTAGTTGTGAGAAGAGGGCTTACCAGTACCGTGTACAGTACCTCACTTCCTCACTCCCTCCTTTCACTGCTCCCTGTCTCCCTCTGAGTGTGAGGAATGCCAGCCGTCTCAGGACTCTGAGGTGTCTTTTTGTTTCAGTATTGGCCATACATTTAATTTATTTATATAATTAATGCAAATTCCTTCATTTTTCTTCTCTAATTTCAGGGGTTTCCTTCATTTTATTGTGTTTTTGTTTGTTGTCAAGGTGGTAACGAATTTGTGTTTAGGGGGCAACAGAACTGAATTAAACTGTAAGTACTTTAATGTAAAGGTACAAACAGGCTACCTTTCACAACTGCTATGTCATGAAAAGAAGCCAAACTAGGCACCGAAACTTAAAAACAATCAAAAAATGTCCATCATCATTTTGAAAGCATAAACACAATGTATAGAACTAAAACCTATTTGTATAGTTATAGCTGTAAATTCATACCCTTCTCTTCTAAGCCTAATGTTTCATTTCACATCAACACTGTGAAGCCATTGTTCCGGCCTTACTCTAAAGCAGCTGTTACCCCCTTAATCCTTATTTTGTCTCCTTTCCTTGCACTTACATAATGGTACTCAATAAGCATTATATTGATACCCAGCATACACTAAACAATTACACAGTAATAAGCGTGTATTTGAGCACAGGATGAGATTTTTTTCACACGTTTGTGTGTGTGTGTGTGTGTGTGTGTGTGTGTGTGTGTGTGTGTGTGTGTGTGTGTGAAAAACTGCCTATTTACTGAAAAAGGGTGGAATTAAAGGTTATCGGTGCTCCGTAATTGGTGACCCCTGTCTCAGTAAGTGGCGACCCCCAGACAGCTGGAGAAATATCATTGATCATCCAGGATAAGAATAGCATCTGGAAGCTGGCCTATGGTCAACGCTGAAAACAACTGATTTGGGTAATTAACGACAGCGTTCACAGTGATGCATCCAGCTGAAACTTCAAACAATCGCTATCTCTGTCTGTTACAACCTTTAACTAATGAGTTATCCTGCCAGTTAAACTGTCACTGTGAGAGAACAATTGGAAAACTGTAGCGTGACCCATGGTCTGATCTAAAAGACACATTGAATGAAAAACAATCCACTGAAGTCATGGTTCTTTCCTCTGTGTTCTTTTTCCTTTTCATGTTAAATCCATTTCATCTGGTGAAAATCTTTCCAGACTGCTATTTATTTTTAAAGGTATGCAAATATTTCCCAACCCAGTGTTGAAGTCAAGGAGGCATTGGTCGCTTTAAATCACAATTCAAATATAGCTGCACCAATTAAGGCCAACTGTCCTACGCTACATTGAGCATGTGGGAGAAATCATTCTACAGTACTGTATTATTTATCTCGTAATGTTGGACTATACAGAGATGCACCTTGTCAGTGGAAGAAATCAGGTAGAACTTCGGTGAGGCACAGCACCCTTAATTTGATCATGCATGAATGTGAAAAACATTGTTGGGATAACAGAAACGCATCTGATTGACATTCAGTTTTGTACTTTAGTGGTAAAAAATAAATAAATGGATCAGAGGGTTTAGTCCTTACAGTGGGAATAAATAACCAGTATTTTTCTTGATTCTATTTCTCTCTTTATCTCTTGCTTACTCTCTTTTCCTTCCTTCACTTTTGCTGTCAGAGGAGGAGTGAAGTAATTACAACCTGCCTCTGACCGGCACTGGCCTGCAGCCCAATGAGGAGGACCTGTGGAGGGCCACCAAAAGAGAAGAAGAAGCAGAAAAAAAAAAGTCTTATTATGAGACAGGCTGATAACGAAAAATGGGAGAAAAAGAGTGAAGAAGAGATAGCAGAGAGGAAGAAAAAATAGAGAAGAGAGGGACTGAGTGTGGGATGCTGATGAGTGACAGAAGGAGGTAGAAGAGGGCAGGCGAGATGAAAGGATGGGGGGCGAGCAGGATGGCAGAGGGAGAAAGGGAGGCTAAGCTTCCGACAAAAGGAAGTGGGAGACAATCCAGTAAAACCCATGGTGAGTGAGTACATTTGTGTGTGTGTGTGTTTGTGTGTGTGAGTGCATGCATCCCTGAACATGTTGGAGCAACAACGTGGTAAGGGAGTGCAAGCAGTCGATGGTCACAGCATTAATTGCATTATATTACTTGATGCCAAATTTGAAATACACTAGAAGGCTAGATTGCAGGCTGTTAGGGATTTAATTCTAAATTAAGCCTCTAAGTAGAAAATTTGCATGTAAATCCATGTACCAAACCATTACTGTATGTATGCACAACAATTAGAAGCATTTAAATCAGAGAGTCAAGACAACCGAGTGGGTGCCATGATAACTCGTAAAGATGAACCCAGATGCACACACACACGTAAGTGTGCTGGAGTCAGGATGGTAATTATTAAAACACATCAATTGTTTGTCAACCTCTATTCAAGCCTGTGAGAATTATAACAGCTGATAGGTTTCTAAACTGAGACATGTGCACACATTAACACACAGGCACACACACATTCGCTGAGTTGACGCCAAGTGTGACAAAAAGGGAGAGCAGAGACAGCAAAGGAATGGAGATAAAACTGTGTGAGGCGAGAGAGAGAGAGATAGAGAGAGATCGAGAGAGAGAGAGAGAGATAGAGAGAGAGAGAGAGAGAGAGAGAGAGAGAAAGGGGAAGCAGAATGTGACAAAAGTGAGTGAAGGAGAGCCAAGGCTCTGAGCCCTCCTTCTAGATGGCTGCCGGCCTTGAAGCCTGTCGACTCCGAATGGCACATTTGGCACAGGGATGTTTGCTCTGAGTCCTCAAAGCTACAGTGTGTTTTACTTTTATCCCAACAGCTGTGCTTTCTGCTCAGCTGACCTCTCCTCTGTGTCTCGCTATAAAACTGGCTCTGTGCAGCAGCGGAGGGGTCTTTGACAGTGAGTGTGTTTTCTAGCTTTTGATGCACTCGTGGAGGTGAAGGTCAGGGCTTATCATTACAAAATCAGTGACTCATGATGATGATGATTCATAATGAAACATAATGGTCATCTCACACCTCTGTGCCTGCCAGTTAGGAATTCTGCACGGATGCTGTCTTGGCCGTATCTGATCCTACCAGGTTGTTGAGAAGACAAATGGCCACTACTTGATGGCCACGCATGTTTGATCATTCAAATACCAGTGGTCAAAAGTAACTAGTATATTCAAGCACTGTTTTAAGTATAGTTTAGCATACTTTAGGGTAGTTGAGTATTTCCATTTTGTGCTACTTTATGCATTGATACACTATATTAGATGAACAGGCACAGCTGATAGTATAATGCAATCCAATCCAACCGACCCTGTCCCTGCATACAGATGTGCGTCTTAAATAAAGTGTGTATTTGTGGACTGTTAATGTTAATCCAACTTCATGGCAATCTTTGCCTCATACCCGCCCATACATGATATGACCTGATGTTTATCAGTCAAAATATTTTGATTACAATTTGCCTAAACATGCACTGTAATGGTGGGTGTAAGCAGTGCAGAACCACAAGAAATGACTGATAAGACTTTATGCTCATATTTTTATGATTTCTAGTTTCCTAAGACATACAAACGCACACACACACACACACACACACACACACACACACACACACACACATACACATACACACACTAACAAAGGGTTTTTCAGCAAATGGAAGCTGCAGCAGACTCAAGGTCTCTTGTGAATGTCTGTGGTGTGTGTGTGTGTGTTGTTGGTATAAGGCTGCTAGAACAGGAAATATATCTGTTGCCTCTGCATCAAACTATCTTTCTCTCTCAGACACACACACACACAGTCCACTAACAAGCATGTGCACAGGCATGCAACCTCACAGACACATAGAAACCCAGTAGTTAGTTCCTGCGTCATTACAGTAGCCATCTGTCAGTATGCAGGCACAAGTACACCGACTTGGCTGTGTGTATGCACCAACTACATAAACACACACACATTGCATATCCACAAGCACACACATTCACCAAGGAAATATTTCATCCCGGTGACCTTCTCTGCCCTGCACACCCTGCTGGTAGCCTGGTGCATTTTACATGAAGCATTAGATTCACGTGGATCAGTCTAAGAGGTGAAAGGTTTCCTCAGTGCTCTCATTTCTTCTTCTATTTTTCTCCTATTTCGCTTCATCCCTACCCACATGAATCTGTCTGTTGTTGTGCTGCATCTGCCAAAGACTGATGTCATTGTCCACCAGTGTGCATCAAGTGTGTGAGATGAAATGATGAATGTTGAGGTATAATCCCACGGTTTAATCCCGACCACTCCCAATCCGCTGCCTGCCAGCCGGAGGAACTCTTCTGACAGACACACAGACAGACAGTTTTGTTGAACCACACACATTTGGGCCTCCAGCAGCCTTTAATAATGATCTCACATTATTCAAATATGCCCACCTGCTAGGCACAGAGAGAGAGAGACAGAGAGAGAGAGAGACATAGAGAGAGAAAGAGATAGAGAGACAGACAGACAGAAAGAGAGAGAGACAGAGAGAGAGAGGGAGAGAGAGAGAGAGAGAGAGACATAGAGAGAGAAAGAGAGCGAGAGAGACAGACAGAAAGAGAGAGAGAGAGAGAGAGAGAGAGAGAGAGAGAGAGAGAGCAGGAGAGAGAGTGTGTGTGTGAGTGAGAGAGAGAGATGGAGGGAGGGGGAGAGAGAGAGATGAAAGATTATGTATTTCTCATGGGTGGGACACAGTGAGTGAGTGAGTGGGAGGGAGGGCGGCAGTCAGAAACAAGCAAACTAATTCTCACCGAAGAACAGACAGTCGTGCCAGAGCAGGAGCTGCGGTTAAATCACCTCTCTGACACTCTCTGCACATAAACAAAGGATCGCTATAAGTGTCCGTTTCTTCTGCTTCCTCGAGTCCAGGTATAGGCTACCAAGTGGGACCGGAGTTTCCATTTTGGATAGGGGGCTGCAAACACACGCACCCACACTTCTCCAAGCCGCGACAACTCAAGGTAAGGCACGTTGTATAAACTCAAAGCGTGGTGCATTATTAATTTCGCCTCACAGCTGGATTTAATCCCCGCTGGCGGTAGACAGCAGTCGACAAAAAAGAGATAAAAGAGACGTTTTGAGCCGTGATGCTCCTGCTGCTGCTGATGATGATGATGCGCGCGGTGCGACCAACGCGCGTAAAACAGCTGCAGTGAAAATATCATAACTGGCACAGAGAAAGCTGAAAAAGTGTGATCATCGTGCCAACACAAAGTTCAACGCGACACTGTCTGTAATAAGCCATGTAGAGAACTGACTTGTTGAATTTTTGAGTGCTTGAGTGTCTGCCTGGTAAAAACAGCCCGTAGTCATCAATGGAGCGAGTTACTGTAGACTTTTCTGTTTTTATTTTAATTACAGCCGAAACGGTAATTTTCTAATATCCCTTAAATATCCAGGCTTTCTGTGTAGCATTACAGCAAGAAGCAAATAAGGAGAAGATAGCCACTCACTCTTAAGTGGCAGTTTTTTGTTTTTTTTTGGAACCTCACTACAGTTCCTCATCAAATAGAGTCATTTTAAAATTACACTTAGTGCAGTGATTTTGTCCCATTAAGAAGTTTTCCCAACAGAGTTACTGTCTGTAATAGTTTTGAAGAAAAATGGGTCCTCTCTGAAGTAACAGCAAAGACAGGCTTTCACAGGTTCTTCCTCACACCTTCTCCTTATGCTTCCTGATTCCGTGAAGCTGCATTTAGCATCAGCTTTTCCAGTTATTCACTTGTTAATTATGCATTAACCAGTCAAGAAGCACCAGCCACGTTACTTTCTACTAAGCCAGAATATTGACTGCAGCCTTATGTTGAAGGCTTTTAGGTTTAAAGTGGACATTTGAAATAACTGACAGCACAGTGAGCCCAAGTGTTGAAAGAGAGGCTGTTGTTAATGTATCTTTAATGGTAGAGTGGCAGCAGCTGTAAATCTACAGTTTGAATAATTTTATATGAACACATCAAAAGTGATTAAGTGTTTATCAAAGCCACAACAGAGAGTATATCATATTGATTTTTGTTTTTTGCAGAGTCCACCCCCTACTGACCTCATTAACTTGCTTTATATGAACGTGTACAATTTGATGAACGAGGAGAGCAGCAGAGAGAAAAGAAAACATCACAGAAAGTCTAGGCTACTACTGCACCCCGGAGAGAGACTAAAGGAGGTTGCTGAACTAAGAAAGCGAACAAAGTGTCTGAGGAAAAGAGGCTAGGGATGACAAAAAGGGGGGCAGGCGAGGAAAAAACAGAGTGAAGAAAATACACTTTAGATGGGGAAGAAGAGCTCGCTCTGATTTTACGTCAGACACAACAGGGTGCAAAAGAACCTTCTATCAGACCACATTTCTCTCATAGTTCACACCTGTCTGCTGAGCTGTCAGTCTCGCAATATACACTGTTCACATAGTGGTTTCACCCGGATTAGTCCATCTATGTGTTACCTGTTCAGTAATCTGCCTCCCATCTTTCCAATTCTCCATTTAACCTCCATATCTGTCTATCAATCTATCTATATCTATCTATCTATCTATCTATCCATCCATCCACCTACCTACCCTACCTGTCTGTCTGTCTATCTATCTATCTGCCTGTCTATCTATTTTATAAGTCTCTCTCCCCGTCTTCTTCGTAGCCACTGTCCTTCAAGCGAACCTGTAAGCTGCAGTATTTTATGTTTGAACTCGTCTCTCGAGACCTCATTTAGAGAGTTTGTGAAAAGGCTGCAGCCTAAAGGACAAAAGGCTTTCAAATTATTTGCATGCTTTTTCATTGTGTACCGTTCATGGCGAACAAAAAAGATACAAAAAAAATCAGCTATACTTTGTATTTCTCTGGACAAGCCAGAAAACCAACAAGCCAACACAACATGCATAATTAAACACAGTTGGTTTCAGGGATATAATGTGTGTTCAGGTGTGTGTGATGCACATTGTTTTGTAGTCACCAATGTGCTCTTTTTGTGCGAATCGAAGATGCAACTCAGGTTACACAGTAACGGTCATACACACAGTAAAGCCTGCTGTCTTTTAAAAGTCTGGGATTCATGTTTGGAGATTTTCAGCTGACTGTGCACTCAGTCAGAAACATTTGGAGGATGAAGTATAACAGCAGGATATTAAATGGAGTTGTAAATCATCTTACAGTAGAATAATAACCTAGATATAACAATTTTGTAAATTGTATGTAACATATGTATTGTTGTTGAGCAAACATTTAAGCCACAAGTGAAATCTGCTTGTCCTTGACTTTCTTCTATGATTTGGTCACATTTGTTTGCTTGTGTGCTTGTCTCATTTTTAGATATCTTAAAAAAAACATCACAGATTTCAATTACTTTTGGGGGCAAGTCACTGTACGCCATGGGCCAAAGATTTATTTTGTTGGTCCTCTCCAGGTGTGAAACAACAATTCATTATTATTATTTTTCACTTTAGGCACTTTATGTTTTTAGATTTTTGCTATTTTGAACTACTGCACTTTCCTGAATCAGAAAAAATGTATCACGAATAGTTATACTGCTGTTGGAATAAAATATTTCGAGGAGATGCAGCTTTGGTGAAGGTATACTGATTGGTTATGCAAGTTGAACATCAATGACAAATGCTGAAATGGTCAAAAATCAAGATTTTAGACTGCCTTTTCACATTTCCAATTTCCAGTTTGAACAAAATTAAATGGAGGAGTTAGTTTTGACTGCTTACACCAGCCTCTCAACATCACTTCTATTGATTACCAAACAGTCAAGGCTGGAGTATAGTTATTACAACACAGATCCAATGCAAGTAGGTTTCAAATAATGACTTTATGATGTAAAAGCAGAAGAAGGCATGAGGATGGAGGAGACGAGTGGTGCTGATGTTTACAGTAAGATATCGATCAGCCCACATATTTCTCTGAGTTGACTCACTGCAGTCTGAACAGAGAGGTTGGAGGAAATGTACTATTTAGAACACCAAAAAAAAACAGGAACATGGACTGGAATAACTTGAATATTGCTGATTGTTAAGATTGTTTAATGTCAGAGAGAAAGAGGCCAGCATATACGGCCCAGGCCCAGAGGAAGGGCCGCATTCACAGATTTATAATTTCATCAATAGGAAGCCTAATACCAGGTTTGTGTAGATGCTGGTGCAATGCGGGCATCAATATCCCATTATAATGTAATGCAATGCCATAATAGCTGTTAACAGTGGATGCAGTCAACGCCCTCTGATTCTTCTGTGGTTGAATGTGGCTGTTTCCCACTGAGATTCTGCTGCTGAGGCACGGGGAACGGAGTCCCGGGCTTTGCTGCAGTCTGCAATCACCATGTCCACCACCACAGAGATTTTTGCATCACAGCAGCCAGGATAGGTTACAGATGGTGGCTGTAGGAGATTAAGATGTGCATTGATCCATCAACATTACTTTTCAACCCTCTGTGCAATGTGACACAGTGTTCCCTCCCTGCCGCCATATTTGGTGGCAAGTAATGATCCTTATGTGCCCCAGGGGCTCGGAGATAATGCTGTTATTGACAAGGACTTGGTAAATATGGCCCAAGCTGAAAGAATTAAGGTGGAGAGGTTGAAGAGTCAGACAAAAGTAGTAGTTGGGCCAGTGGAGCCAGCAGGGCCACGAGTAAAAAAAAGAAATCCAATCAAAACAGCTCCTTGCTTAGTTTCACACACATCACCTATTTTACATAAACATGAGCTTCAGTACACACTGCACACACAGCATATGTTTGGTTTTTTCCCTTAAATGAGTTTGGTGCCGGAGGTATCTCATGTCCTGTCCTCCTTGCTCATCTTCTGCCTTCCTGCTCTCGCACACTACACATCTCATCTGCTCCGTCTGCGCCAGCTGAGCCCTCAGTTCCCTGGTGAACCCCCAACATGCTTTCTGTCTGTCTGTCTATCTATCTTTATATCTATCTATCTTCAGTAGAGGTTTACAGTAGAGGTTTATGAGCATAATGCAAGAACGTTTTTATATTTTCATCAAAAAGGTGCTCTCAGGAAAATATTACTTTAATCTAGTGGTCTAATAATCTAGTGGCAGCCTTACAACAGCAGCATTGGCAAACGTGTTTCCTAGCATAGTGTACATTACATGTAAGTATGTAGTTTGGATATAAGACCTGCTTATGGAGGCATGGTAGGCCAACAACTGACTCAGTTGAGGTGGCGCCACTTGAGGTGTGAGGAAAAAGCTTAAGTTAGCATGTCATGTATTTAATTTCCTGCAAAGCACAAAAGGGGGTCTGAACACTGTTAAGCTTCAAATAAATAGTTTATTTCTCTTTTTCTCTTTTCAAGGCAACATTTCGATCTGTAAGATCTTCCTCAGGCAAGTTTGAAATAGATCTACTCTAATCAATCAGCAAACAGCAGGGAAAAACAAAACACCACAAGTACTCCAGAATAATATAAGCAGAACAGATAAGCTATATAGAATGCAAGTTAATATAATTGAACCTGAAAAATGTTTGATAGTAGTAAAAAGAAGGTAGTAAAAAAATGACAATGGTCTCGTTATCAATAGATTTACAGACAGATGCCACAAAGGCTTCTATACAAATGTTCATTTCCCCCAGTGATTTAGGCTATCATTGTGCTTCATTATGTAAAAAGCCAAAAAAATTGCTTTTTCTTACTTTGCATGAAACATGTTTATGGCATCATTTACCAGATTATTATTTCAGAATGATGTGCTGAATGACTTGCTGAACATAATGAATGTGAGAGGCTCTAGAATTGTAAAATAGCAGAATCATTCTCTAGTAATAGAGACCAGAAATTCCACTACAGTTGTGTGGAAGTGTGATTTATAAAAATGGTATCCCAACCAATAAGCAATTGAAAACACTAGGTAGCTGTAGTTAGACTATAGAAGGTACAGTGCACACATGGAGACATTTCTGGAAGACACCAAGTTGTAAAAGAAATACTAAAGCTATCATTGCTAGCTTCATCATTCAGTCAGACTCGCTCATCTGTTTATCTCTGATGCAGCACCACTGCTTGCCTGACCTTGCGTTCACCAACACCAACAGCAAGGAGATGTTGGGGCTACCAGGGGCTACCAGGGGCTTATACCAGATCAAGTTCAGAAAGGAGACACCCCACTGAGAGTTGATTTCCTGAATCTGTGTCACGTGGGTTTCACCACTGCCCCGCCTCTTTAGGAGACGAGCGGCAGGGAACCTGAACACAGATTATGACCATTCTTTTGATGCATAGTCACCAAAGTAAATATTGGATCTATTTTCAAGAGCCACCCATAAGAAAATGTACTTTGTTCGAGACCTTTAGCGGTCTCAGTAACACACTCTCTGGCCAGATCTGGCAAGTAATGTTTGCAAACGCCCCAGCGTTCCCAAGTGTATAACATTTCAATCATTGGTGGAGCTTGTAATGCAGTATCTTTGCTATAGATCATCTTTGCTTACACCCACTATTTAGCCAACGGTTGTTGCAGAAGCGAGCTAGTAGCGGTTAGTAGCTATTGTAACTATTTTTTTTAAACAGTTTAACAGTTAGTAGTTGATTGTAAGTCTAAGTGGGAAGCTGCTAACCGGCTAACAGTAGCAGAATAAAACAGTAGCTTATACGTCCAATGTTTTGCTTGATCTTCCCCAGCTGCTCAAAAAAGCAGCCATTGTATAGCTGTATCGCAATTGGAGACTGCAATATTTTGTTCTACATTTGTAAGCCAAACTCTTTCCAGTTGTTGCACTTTCCCATTATTACATAAAACAATAACAAAGCTACAAAACATTTACAATGGCAGGAATCCCAGATCCAGGTCACTGCCAAAACGTATCAACTGTGCCTTGGGCCAGGGATCTGTTCACCAAATTACAGCCAAATTCATTTGTAACTTTTTGAAATATTTTGCAGACAGAGATGGGAGAACACATGTACCAACCAACTTCACTGGCAGAAGCAATGAAAGAACTTCAGCATGTGTTACTACACTGACACACGGGGACGTCAGCGGCTCTCTTTCACAAGCACACACTAAAAGACACACTAAAAGACACAGTAAATGTGTTTTTTAACTTGTATTGGGACAATAAAAAACCAGAGCCAAACTGTTGAGGAACCGCAAAACTGCAAACTCTGATTAAAGCAATGAATTAAATAGAATCTGGTACCTCCAAGCAACATGTACCAACACAACACAGCAAGGGAGGAATGAAACCCGGGAAATCTTCATTTTCTCAGCTGAGGCAGGTTTAAGATGTTTCTTCACAAAGCATTGGATACACACGGGTATGCACTCACATAAACGCAACCACAATTTACTCCCAACTCTACGTTCAATAAAAAATATGTTTCCAATCATTTTTGCACAAACTAATGGAGAGGGTGAATGGAGAAAGCAAATGTCAATGAAATCTCCACAATATTGCTTTCAGTCCACTTGAAAGGTTGTAGCACATGAAATAAATAACACAAAGTTCCCCCTGCATGTCATTTGCATTTGCAGCTTTTTAAAAGTTTGCCTCCTTGACAGACGGATAAGAAATAGCTATTGATTGCTGACCTTTGCTCAATGTTGTCAGACTTTTAAAACCTACCGAGTACAATAGTAGGATACGAAAGGCAGACGAGAGACTCTTCCATAGCTTGGAGTCTGGAGGCAGCTTAATCACACAGATAAAAAAAGATGAGCAGTTTTTTACCGCACTTTGTTGTAGGATACTGAATTAACCAGTATTCAAGGCCTTGTAAATACATGTGGGGAGAAACAATGAATTAATAATGAGTTATCCTATCCCCACGGTTCTCTAGTGATAGAGGAAAGAGAGAGAGAGAGAGAGACTGGAAGTGACAGAGAAACAGAGAGGGAATAGAAAGACAAGATAGATTAGAGGCAAAAAAGACCAATGGAGAGCAAGAGTACTTCATTAAAGTGGCATTTACTACTAGAGCCTGTATATACTGTCCTCTCTGTCTCTACCTCCTCATCTGTCATGTCTCAATGTTCCCATCCCATTTTCCCCTTTCCACTTTCTTAATGCTTTATTTCTTAGCCTCTGTCACCGTTTTCCTTCCTCTCAGGCCATCTCTTGCTTTCTTCCGTTTTGTCATCTTTTCTCCACCTCTCCTTATTTATCTCTGGCATTAGTCTGTTGTGCGAGTGACTGCAGTTGCCTTTTGTAGGGGGGGAATTGTGAACAGAAAGAGGACACAGTGAAACTGTCCTGGCATAGTTTTCTTTCCTGCAAATAGACCTCTGGAGCCGAAGCTCCTCTAACATACTCCACATGGCCCAATTTCCCGTTATCTGAGTCCACTCACCTGTTAATTGTGGTTTTTCGTCATGCCGGTCCAGACTGAACAGAGCTAAATTTGGAGCTCTTGGCTGTCCTGGCTCACTGTTTCTTTGAGTTCAGCAAAAAAGTGTGTCTAAAACTGGGCTAGATTCTGGGCCAGCAAACAGTAGCTAGGACACAGATCAGACAAAATGACATAAAAGGTAGAAATGAAACCCATAAATACTATACACATAAATGGCTGAAGTCAGAATGATGAAGTAAAAAAAAAATAGAAGGGCAGAAGTAATTATAACTGAAGCATCAACGCTTTATGAGTAATAATAATACAAGTAATAATAATAATACATTCATTTTGTATAGCGCTTTTAAAGGTACTCAAAGGCATTTTACATGATGAAGACAGAAACAAGGCAAATAGATGACATTATAACAGTATGAAACGAAACAAACACATACATAACTAGCATCACAGTTTAAACGCAGATTTAAATTGATGAGTTTTAAGTGCAGAATAGAGTAGCAGCCACTTATTGCTTGCCCGTTATATTCGTCATCGGGATTTATCATTTGCTCTTCCTCCACCAGCCCCGGCAACATCACCCCTTACGTAACACCCCAAGCTGTTGTAAAGATGGATCCAACAAGCCACTGCTTTATCAGGCCTTCAACTGTGGCTCCCCATCGCATCATAACGATGGCTGCCAAAACTACTACCCCTCAACTTCTGGAAGCCGTTCCCCTGAACAGCGATATAATGTAGCTAAGGCAAGCTAAGGACATCTGCGGCGCAGCATTTTTTTTAATTAAAAACAATTATGGTAGGGACTTTGCACAAGAGGGAATTGTTAGTGTTGAAAGAGACATATACAGGCAAAGAAACATACTGGGATAATAAGGTACATTTGAAATGCTTTTTTTCATTGGACCAGCGGGGAAGCGCTAAGTGTCAAGGTTCTTCACTTTTTCCTCCTTGGTTGAATGCATGGATGGATTCAAGAGATGAATAAGGTCTTTACTGTTGCGATGTTGCTTCAAGAATCAAAGACAGAAATAGGAATCAGGAAGAGTTTTTGGGCTGTAGAGAGTTCAACAGCTGAAACTATCTGTCTGCTCTATAGCAAAGACAACCACAGAGAGGAGGAGATGAATGGGGGAAAGAAAAGGAGGTCAGAACTGAGCCGGATTTATTGGCTCAGCTGGTCATAAAGGAGGCTTTATCCTCACATTGCATTATGCAAGCCAAGATCTCGCTAGCTACAGGTGAAGGATGACTGCTCTGCAGACACAGATTCTCTCAGTCTCTCTCTCATCTTCCTCCCGCCTCCTTCCTCTCTGTATATTTCTTTCTCTCTCAGGATGGATGAGTTTAATACTGAGGTGGTTAGAAACAAAGGCAGATTTCTTCACTGAAGTGCATTTTTTACTAGGTCTGACTCCTGGTATAAAAACCAGCCTCCCCTCCTTGTCCTCCTCCGATCCTGCCACACCTCCCCCAATTCTTTACCCTCTGGCCTTTGCCTTCTCTCTACTTCCCCTTTTCTTCTCCCTGCGGTCTCTTTCTCACTACCATTACAGGAACATCCCCTTGATTGCTTCAATGGATCTAGCCATTTATAAGAGATACCTTTTGAAATATATGGGCACTAATAGATATGCTCAGTCTTAATGTCTTTCACTTATTCCTTAACTTATTATTTCACTTTATACCAGATGCTCACACAGACAGTACCAGCCCAGCCGAGGCACCGCAGGCAGGATCTAAAAAGTGTCCAGTGCGGAAAACATGGTCTTATCTGAAGATCCTGTCGTTTAAGAAAAGCACCAAATAGTATTGTTGGTTTTACTCATTCATGAAGCACAAACTCATAAGTTTACAGTTTTATTGCTGTCAAATTGGCAACATCCAACTTACACATTTTTGTCAGAGGCAGCATGCATTGTTTTTTTTGTAAAATCTTCATTATATACACACTAGTTTTCACTGGTAGTTGAGTAATTGAATATATCAGCTTGCTTGATAGATCATCTGCTCACAAAATTCAAAACAGAAATACTGACAGGCGATCTCTGCTCGCCTTTGAAGAGACTTGGTACTGAGAAGTTGAGAAACAAGTGTCGGTGGGGGAGCAGGATTATGTGAGGTTGGAGGAGATAACCATTTCAGTCTACCTCGTCAAAAAAAGCTTGAAAAGCAATAGAAAGAAGAAAAATAGTAGAGAAAAAGCAGCAAAATAGAAAAAAAGCTAGAGCATGTTCTGCCATTGCTCTGACCTGGTTCCAGTTAATCCGCCTACTTTGCACGATGAACATTACCTCCACACTGTATTTATAGAGCCTTTTGCTGTGTGTTTTTGTGTGTAAGCTGATGTGCAGGCCTATATGAATCTGACTGTTTTTAATGTGTGACCACAATTGTAGAGTAAATGCATTTGTCCATGTCATATAGGGGCAGGGGGTCTGATAGCACAGTTTGAGGCGGAAAAAGACCCATTTTAAACCCCTTAATGCAACAAGCAGCAATCCTTAAGCCTGACTTTTGGAACCATTGTTGAAGCACCATATGTTACAGTTCCTCCGACAGCCACGCCATGCTTTTTCCAAGAAAGCTCCAAAAGAGGGCCAAACTTTTGCAATGCAATGCGACATCATACAGAAAAGTGTTACATAAGCCAATCAAATAGTATTTCTACTGTTTGTCATCGCGACAAGTGTTATCATAAACCGTCCTTTCCATGTCAAATGAAGCATGACTGATGTGGTGCTTTGAGCTAGTGCTTACATCAGCATGTTGAGAGTTGCTAATTAGCAACACACATACTTTAGTATTAGAAATAATTAGTTTTAGAGGTATTTGGTCATAAACCAAAGTATAGGAGAAATAAAAAAAGCACAGAGAAAGTTGATACAGTTCATTGTGAGTCTGACATTATTGTGTGCACCAAATTTAATGGCAAATAGTTGTCGAGACATTTCACTCAAAACTGTCAACCTCATAATGATGTTAGAGGAAAAATCAGGAGATAACAAAATCAGTAGTAGGAGAACCATCAGTGTCTGTAATGTTGTGCCAATCTATTGAATAGTTGCTGAGATAGCTGACAGACCAACATTGTTGTACAGACTTATGCCGCCAGTCAACACCTACTTGAATCACAAGACGTGGACTTTTTGAGAATATTTCCCAAAACCACATTTGTAACCTAACCTTAACTAAGTTTTCCTTGCACAAGTCTAAAAGGTCTTCAATGTCAAAAGTCCTGTGCTTCACTGTTAATCACCGCACATTCCTCAGCCACCTTCCTCGGATTTCTGTGCAGTATAAAGACGGCACTGTTAGAGTATTGGCAATAAATGTAATGCTAAAAAAAGCTGTTACTTGTATTTAGCAAAGCAACTGGGTAGTATATAAACCCGGTTTCCCAGTTTCCAAATGTGTATTTTCTCCCTTTAAAATCTGCAAGTAGTAAAACTAAATCAAGGCTTTGAGGCGGTGAAGACACCAGCTCCATGGATACTGAACTGTAGTTGCACATGCACCTTTGACTCGAATGGGGCATATTCCAGGGAATAGACAATCTCCATTTCAGCACCAAAAATTCAATTTATCATTATTTAACAACCAGAGACCGGTGCTCTCCTACTAAAATAGTAACCCAGAAGATGATTCTACATAAGCTCACCTTCAGCAAGCTTCACAGGTATACTGGATGCTATAAGGTGTGAGCAGTATACCCACACACTGTTTAAAAATAGAGAAGGCCCTGACAGTCCTACACAAACCCTCCCAGCAGAGACCTCTCTGTTGAAATGGTCTCCAGCCTTATGACTCTTATCCAAAACTTCAATCACTGCTCCTTTCTCCTCCTCTTCTCTGTTCCTCCTCCCTCTTCCTCCTCTCTTCTCTCTCTCCAGGGAGGGGATTTTGCTTCTATAAGTCTTCCATCACACTGAATATTTCACAAAAGCACTTTTTTCCCATCCACACACACACACACACACACACACACACACACACACACACACACATACTGCTGAGTTTCTCACGGAAGCGTTCTCACTTTCGTTCCCTCACGCTCTTCACATCTGTCATCTTCCATGCTTTGTCTCTGTCTTTCATTCTTCCCCTTTTCTTGTCATCTTCATCTCAATTTCTCCTCTGAATATTCCTCATTGTCTGGCACCAGAGCTCCCTCTTCATTCCTCTTTGCTTTGCTCTCACCCACAACCAAAACTCTTTGCTCCTTCCTCTCTTTATTTTTAACACAAGTTGCTTTCTTACGTCCCCCTTTTAAGACTTTTCCAGGAATGCATTTTGGAAAATAAGTCTTAAAAGCATTGCACTCCTTGTAATCAATACACTCTCTGCTTGGCCTTTATGCTTCCTGCTTTGTTCATCTATAATGCAGATAGTGGCAGATTGGTTTTAACCAATGACTAATTAGTTCTTGGGTCAGTTAAGCAATATTGCTGTTAATTAGTTGCGATACAGTTAACCTCCCTAGTCAATACAGTTGACCTAAATTTCCAGCAGCTGTTCTTCACACTATTGAAGCTTTCATACAGGAATCTCTGCACAGATCGCCACTATAGAACTGCAGCCCACAAAAGTGTAATCAGAGATGTTCTCACAAGTCATTTTCTAAGTTTACTTTTCATAGGTACGTATCTAATGTTACAGTAAAAGAGTCAGTGCATCAATGAAGATTGCATAGGTTTTTTTCCTCATCTATCAATAATTCATGTGGTATGCCGGATAAGTCTATTTAATAGCCTTAGTGTTTGTGTGTGTCGTGTTCATTCAGTTCAGCCCCTAGAGTTTTAATATTGTGCTTTTCATCTCGAAAATGATATTCTTCATTTCATCATCAGTGTGAGTCAAAGCTTGCTTTGTATGTCTGTGTGTGTTTTGAAATGCCTCTGAGGCTCTAATCCAGCCACAGAACAACAATCACCTCTCAAAATTCTCCTAAAGGATTTTGAGCCATCTCACATAGCAAACAGGTGCCGATCTGACCATAATGACTGTACCACCATTGCCCCTCTTCTGCTTCCCATTCATCTTCTTTCTCTGACTGCAATGACATTCGTACAAGTCAGACATTCAATCTTTGGAAAACAATGCATTTGGAGACGTTTGAAAAGAAGTCCTATTGGAGGACCTGGTTGATATTTCATACTTAGCTAGGTGCTTCACAACAGCACACTGTTAAACTACACAACAGCCTAGAGTGTAGAGGCGCCTGCAGTGGCCTCAGGCTAGTTACACCAGAGTCAGCCACAGTTCGTTTGTCTATTCAAGCGTAATCAGAGATGCAGACAACATCTGCACCAGTACCAGTACTTTTGTATTTCTCTGACGGGATATCAAAGTCTAATAGCTATACCTCCACATTTTGACAGGATGATCTGCATTAATAGTCAAGACTTGGAGGATGGAACCTGCGGAATTATCCATTATGTTATATGGATCAAACTCAGGAAAAAAAAAAGATAGACAAAGAGGACCAGTGGCCACAAGTTGAAACGAACCAACAGTAATATGATGAACATAAGAGTGAACAGTATATACAGGGTTTACAAATAATCCAAAAACCTCAGCATATCGGTTTGCCACAATGTTCAAATGTCATCTTGTGAGGTTCTTATCGCCACAGATGGATGTTTAACTTCCACTCATTCATCTTGCGTTACTTTCTGCGCAGATGGAATTTGGACATTGCTTTCCAGATGAAGCTCTTGGAAATTGGAATTCTTGATAGGGAGCTGCCATGAGTGGACCACTAGTGCAAAACGGTGGTTCGAAAGTAATTCCCTGACCTGTGTGTGTATGTGTGTGAGGCTCCATCTGTGTGTGATTACGTAGTGCTGACATGCCCAAACTGGACCATGCAGTCATTATTTCATCATCCTTCTTTTCCTTACTGCTCCTTCTCTCTCTTTTCCGTATTCATCATAGATGTTGTCCATTCTCTTGCCCTTCCTTCTCTCTCTGTCTCTCCCGCTCTAATTTTCCCATGAGACCAAATGACCTCATTTTCCTCTCAAGACTCGTGCTTGAGCAGGCTTGTTCTCATCACACATGCAAACATGCACACATGCAGAGGCGCTAGTGCAGAAGTAGCACAATTTAGTATCATAAATTGCATATTATGAATATTTCTCTAAATGCCCCAACATAACAAAAGTTTGGCATTTGCTCGGACTCTGTCTGCTCTACACCTTGTAGTCGGTGCAACAGCAGACATTCCATCATTTACAGTTTACAGTGATCTGATATGACTTCAGCATTTCTATATGTAACAACAACACATGTGTTTATTTGTAACAGCTGTGTCCATAGTTCCTGTGCTTCATATACATGTGTGTGAGGCAAAGCCTTCAGGACTCAGATTACTGCAGATGTGACTAAAACAGAAATGACCACCTCCCACAAACTGACTAAAACCTCACAGAGCAGAGCTGTCCCTTATACCCCTGAAACACAAAGGCAGCTCGGAAGATTATAATGAGCTGCCAAATGATGCTGAAATTAAAAACAAAAAACTGAACCTTGAAAATTAAATTATCTGAAAGCCTCGGGTTCAAACTCAATCTGGAGAGAATACATTTTTTTATGTTTCCAAAAGATGAATTTGTGACTATTGTTATCATGCACAGCACTGTGTGCTATTCTACCTGACCGTTTATTCAGCCAGATCAATTGAAAACAATAATTGAATTCAAAGTTCAACGTCTACCGTATGAGAAACTGTGACAATATGTTTACTGTAATGAAAGTCAGTTCACATCCACATTCACAAGCATTTGCTGTGCAACAGGTAGTGGTGAAAAACACAAGGCACCAAAACACTTGACGATCTCTGCTTGCTGTTTCATAAAACAGAGAAAAAACAGTCACCAGGATGCTGCTCTGATCGTGTCTGTTTTTAAATTAAATTTTGCAGTCAATGGAGCGGTTCAGGCTCACGACATGTTGTCTTCCACATTCTTTGCTGAAGTTCTTTGTCGATGGACGTTTGCCTCAGTACAGTCAATACGAATCAGTAGAGATGTATAATGGACAAGATAAAGGAAGAAAGAGGTTTATTATGAGGAGATAGTAGAGGAATGGAGTAAAAGTGGGGAGATGGGGAGTTTTCTTTACTGCCGATTAGCTTAACATCCCGGCTGGGGAGAGACAGTGAGGGTTGTATGAGAGAAATGTGATAGCTTGTGCCTGAGTGTTAGATCGTATGTGCATCTCTACGTGTCTCTCCCCATTTCACTCTTGATGTGTGTGTGCGTGTGTGTGCATGCAAACTGAGGTGTGGATTGAGCCTCTCAACTGAGGTCTGGGGTTTTTGGAGAGGCACTCTGCGCGGTGTGTCTAAAGGCCACAAAAAGAATGAATTAATGCAGTTGGGATCAATGGTACACACACACACACACACAAATGGATGCTGGGAAAGAAGGTTTTGCAGTTTAATTTATTCCCCAGAGAGGGCAAACCTAACAATGAGACCATTGGATGAACACATGTACCTGTGCATTTCAGTGTGTGTGTGTGTGTGTGTGTGTGTGTGTGTGTGTGCGTGTGTGTAGGTGGATCGTGGGTAGGTGCATTCCTGTCTGTATGTGTGTGTGAGAGAGAGAGGGAGAGAGAGAGTATATTCTCTTTCCACACGAGTATATCTCAAGCATCCAAAAGTATATTAAGTGTAACCAGAAGAGCCCTTCGATCACACACACACACACGCACACACACACACAAATGAAGTTGTTTGATAAAAGTAGCATCACTCATGGACCTGAAGGGAGTTTCATTTTAAGTCATTGAAACGTAGTGTGCCTCTGAGCGTGTTCGTGCACACAGACTCAGCTCTTCAACCCTGTGCTAGGGGAGGAAAGAACTTGGCAGAGAAGGTTGTGTCTCTCCACTGACCCCAGCCACAAACACACATTTATAATGCACACTCACACACTAATAGGTAGACACTGCCATCAGCTTTCCACATTCCTTCCCCTGAGTATTACATATCCTCTGAATGTTTTATAGTGATCTCAAACTTCTGAAACATTAGCAACATTGCCTCCTTCATTCTGTCCTTTTGTCTGTGGAAGGCGTTCATGTAGCATTCTGTGAGATGCACTTGACTGGGAGCTGACAGGAGTCGTTTAATTCAGTGGTTTTATGTTTGACACGTGAGCCATGTGCGTCGTATCTGCCTGGCAGAGCAATTTTTTCTGCACCACAAACTTTTCGCATGAAGTCTTTTTTTTCACAACCTGCATGCATGAGTGAAGATTTTTTTTGTTTTTCACTTGAATGAATGGTGAATGGTTTATAAATACAATATATATTCACATTAAAGAGATTTTGCATTGTTATACATCAGGATAAAGAGGAAACATTCGCAGTAGAATAAGTAGATCACAGTCAGAATATATCTGTAGCTGCAGAGTCGGGATTGTCTTCCTTTTTAAAATGAGCTATAACTGCAAACTGAATATAACAACAACAAACAAAATATTTAAAGAGCGTGTCACACACCTTTCTTTATTATCCATACCATAACTTCGAGAGTACAAGAAAATGTTTGTTGTCCAAAGCTCCACTTAGTCTCAGCGGAGTGAAGCTCCATTCTGTTTCTTTCTGTTTTCAAACAATTGCACAAGTGGAATACATTGATTTGTGATTGATGGTCAACCAGATAACGGGATACAACAGCTAGGTGGTTTGTAAGCAGATGTGTGTCGATGAGCTGACAAGTATACATCAGCTTTTTCAAAAACCTTTTTCCCCCATCCCATTCAAAGAGCAAGACAAGCAATTTCAAATCAACAAATACCACATGGGAGAGTATTTCCAAAAATCTCATTTCCAGCGATAGAAAATGCCAGCTTGATAGGGATAGAGGACCAAAATCAAGAAAAACAGTTTGTGTTTTCAATTAAATCCACATTATTGTGAACATAGTCAAAAACTACCAAGGAAATACAAATCATCAAACAAAAAGCTGGCTTGTGCAGGGGACAGGTGCAATGCTGCTTCAGTCAGTAGACCTGCACTGTGAGATCATTTAAGCACACAGAGAGCCGTGCTATTACACACTTGGGGTGACACAAAGAAAGGGACGTATTGATTCTTATTTTAATTAAATTTGTACATTGGCAGTATTTACTCTATGTCCTTGCTCCACGCAAAAGCACACGATTCTCTGAAGGCACATAAGCTCACAGCTCAACAATTATTGGTGTAGTTCATATACGGGATGTGGACGCAATTAATGTAGCACCTGTACAATCTTGTAACAAAATAATACAATAGCCCTGCCATTTTATTGGATACTCCCTCTCCCTTACTGTTCAATTTGAGAACAAAATAGTAGATACATCTTATATAATACATTATATCCTGTACCCATTATACAGTAGGTGAGACAAAACATTAGCCCCTTCAATATAATCCAATCCTGTCCGATAAAACTATGGCCTCAAAAGTTACCAGAGTTAAATCAAGACCTTTCTGACACAATCTCAAGAAAAACTAAACATTAGAGGCTTCACAAATGTGGGATTTGTTGCAGGGCAATGGCGTTGGATGGGATTTATTCCATTCACACCTTGTTAGTGTGCAGTATATGTTTTTTAGTTGTAAGTCAATCAGATGCATGCTATTCTAACCCTGGTCAAAGCAAATAGCTGATCGATAGTTTGTGATGACATGATCCAAGATCAACCATCAACAATCAGACCTGCTCTAACTCTCAAGGGTAGTGGCACACTAGCAGTCTGCTCAGACTAAAGTATCTCAATAGCGATGGTGTTGCATAGACATTCACGGTATCCAGAAGATGAATCGTACAGACTTTTGTGATCTCCTGACATTTCCTACAGCGCCACCAGCTGCTTTACATTTGTGCTTCTAAGCGAAATGTCTCACCAGCTATTGGATGGACATTCATGTTCTCCACAGTCTGATTTGTCTCGTTCCTTGACTTTTCATCGACTGCCATCATCAGTTCACATTTTTTACTTGTCAAATACATAGAAAGTATAATACAGCCAAAGCAGCACAAAATGGAGAGAGAGAGAGAGAGAGAGAGAGATGCTTTTGTTCATAAATATTTCTACAGTTTGTGTCTTACGAGAGAGAAATGCTCTAAACATGCAAATGCACATTTATGCTTTATGCAGTATAGATTTATGTAATATATTTTTTATGAATGTCTTCCTTTTCTTCTCGTTTGTGATCCCCTACTGCCCCCCATCTAGCTAGCTGTCATGTGGAGATCTGCTTTTCTATTTGATTTCACGTCCGACTTGGAGAGGAAGTGCTTGTTCCTGCGACTTTTTGTGAGATTTTGTACGTATGAGTGTCTATTCAACTCACACACACACACACACACACACACACACTCACAAAAAGCACACACTATCCATCAGTCTGTGTATTATATACTGTGTGTATGTGTGTGCCTGCTGGTTTTTGCCTCAGGCTATTCTGGTGTCAGAAAGAGCAAGTCTGTCAGCCACATATTACATCATTCCAAGTTAGCTACAGACACACACGCACACATACACACATTTTTGTCAAAACAATAAAAAAGAGGTACTGTAGCCCTTCTCCCTGAGGACGCACTTACTGTGCAAGACCTGCACAGATCCACTCTCCTAATGAGGGGACAGGAAACAGAGGACACACGGGGGGGAAGGAGAGAGGTAAGGAAGGAAGTATTTCTGACAGACTGGTAGAAAGGTTTAGAAACACACGAATCCTATAATTTAGAATAATAAGGCAATATTCATGTGCTGTGTGTTCGTGTGTGAGGAGTCTGGAAAAGTCTGTGTGTGAGTGTGTCGAAACATGGATTTCGTAGATTTTAATGTGTCTGTGTTTCGAAATGGGTTTCTCTCTCTCCCCGGGCAGATGTGATGAATTTTCATTAGAGCGTTTCCTTATTAAGCCTGTTTCTGTCCTTGCGTCTGACAGACCGACAGACAGACCGACCTGAGGTGTGAACTGCTCTGTGAGAAATAAGGGAATTAGTGTTTTTAACAAGCGTAGTGAGAAGACCCCTACTGGGAACTCGGTGGAAGAAGAAAATGTAATGGGTAACACATACAAAAATACTAACCATTATGTGGTATCCACACATGTCTAACTCGTAATACTGTAAGTTTTGTGTAAGAGTGCGTGTATTTTGGAAATTCATTCACCCTCTTTTTCACAGTACAGTCATTCCGAGAATTGTGCCTTCATCTGCTTCTCGTCTTGACGTTTTTTTGTAAAATGAACCAAAAGGTTTTATTTAAGGAAATTAAAAATAATCAAATTTGCAGGGACAGGAGCTGCGGGGGAGTAGAGAATATTAAGGGCCAAATGAAAATTACTGAAACCAATAAAGGATTCAAAATAATTATTTATTACATGCTTAGCTTAAAAGGCCTTTCTAAAAACTCTAAAGGTAGAGGTAAACTACACTGAGGAGTGCCCAGGGGTGCTACCGGTAACTCACCTCAGGTGCAACACAGCAATCCTGAACAGAAATGGTGCAGTCGACACTCATATCCCAGAGTTTGTTTATGCATGCATAAGATGTAGGGACCTCACCACGGGTGCTTAGCCTCCCAACAATGGCACTCTACTTCAGCTAAAGAAAAAGGGAACTAATACCAAAAAGAATCAAGGCAAATAAACAAACCCAGTTGGTTTAACAATGTAAATTAAACAAAGAGTCAAAGCAAAACAAAGGGAAAACAGCAGCAGGTGAACCACCTCATAAATGGGGTATTAACATATGCAGTCACTCATCGAAGGCAGGATAACAATGGAGTTGAGACAGAGGACAGGGACTAAAAAACAATAAACTATGCCAACAGGTGCGTTTTATAAGATGGCCCTGATTAGGGACTTGGTTGTGGGAGGATCCAGCCTCAGGGCTGCATTCACTACTTGGGGATCATTCCCCCCCACCACACTAATAAGGCCTGGGACCAACCTCGTGCTGCTGTGTGCTCTGCTCAATATCGAACACACTCAGATTCAACTCAGGCAATGAGCTCAGCAGGAATGAGTGGACTGATCTCTGTTTAATAACATTATCTTTTTACCAGGAAGAACGAAGTGATAACAATATTAAAGTGCTTTCAGCTGCGTCTTGAATATTCATTGTGTTATTCTTTCCTAATTACACCCGGTGCAATTCTTACATAAGGCTGTAAATCGAATGAAATGCCCTCTGAGGAATTCTAAAGCCTGAGCACTAGATGCTGGGGAAAAAGTCAATTTTGGCCATGTTTTTGTTTTGTGTTCAGTCAAGTAAATCATGGGTGGTCTTGATTGATCAATACGGAACAGGCTGCAACTGCCATGTCTTGTTATACACTGATGAAGACACACACAAGCAACACGCAAATGATTAATGACAAAGTGCAGAGCACATTTCTGGTAATAGTTATTGGACATTTTATTAAAACCTGATTGTAATGGTGGGCTTCATTACCCATATGAGGGCATTCTTGACACAGAAGTTGTCCTTCCATTATACTGTAAGTGTGTGTACATGTGTGAGGGTCATCTAAAATGTATTAATTTAATATAACTGCTCACACATCCACACACATACCGGGGCTAGTGTAACAGGGTTAGTGGTTGTAAAGTGCAGCAATGGCAAACATGTGGACACACTTCGTCCGTGTTATTACCATTAGTGTAACAGTTAGAACATCAGGGGTTGCCACATCAACCCCTGATGTTCTTCTGCTCGATCTTGGTGAGGAATTGCCGAGATGAAACCTTTTAGACTGGAGCTCTGCTAAAAAGGGGATGGGTGAGAACAAAAAGATGAGATGAAAGCCAAATAGAGGCAGCCAAAGATGCATCAAAAAAAAGAAAGGGAGAAAGCAGAGAAAGACAAATAGGCCTTTAAAGGACATGATCCCGCTGTCTGGTTGAAAGCAAAAACAAGATATGATTGTAGAATCACACACCTGTGTCCATGCTGCCGTGATAGGCAGAGTGACATGTCAAACACTAATGAGGGACATATAAGCTTTTCTGTCCCGTAAGGACAGGCGTGTAGTGATGTGCACCGAGCTGTACAATGTGCGTGCTTACATGTGGATGTACATGTATGTGGAGGTTGCACAGTTGTTTCCAAGTGTGTGGTTCGTGCTCACATGGAGTCTGACATGCGAGGCCTGTCATACCACATACCCTCTGCTGCTCTGACTCTTCTCTCGAGGCAAACATTGACATGCTTGTTATATATTTTTTGAACACACACTCACACACATCTATAGTTGTTTATCTTATCACCTGTCAAAGTCGATTCATCATCACTTGATCGCTTTGAGCAGATATCAGGATTTGTATCGGGGTGATGCTGATAAAGACAATGTTGTTGATTTACAACTGTCGCTGTGCTGCATCTGTACGACAGGGACAAGGACACACCGACACACCTAACCACTTGACTGACAACAGAAAAAGCACTCTGCAAAAGCAGTCTGTGAAATATTTACATAACATACATTTACAATTAGTCTTGGCTTTCTGTAATGGAGGCGCATCAAAAGCCAAACTAGTCATGGCAGCTTGTCACACAGAACATAACCTTGCTATAGACGGCTTTTCTTTACCCTTTTCTTTTTTCCCTGTATTTGGACTGAGCACAGGCTTAATATGATAGGATGGCTAAAGAGACGAGTGTCAGTAAAAAAAAAGATTTTCTTAGAATAACCTTGACGCCGAGAACCTCTGAAACGCTTCCCCTCTGAGCTGATAAAAAGAGACTCTATTCCATTTGATTCATTTTTGAGTCTAAACACAACACTTGTGGAGAAGCACACAGACACACTCACACACAGACTGGCACAAGCTCTTTGATTTAAGGTGCTGAAGATAAAGTGTGATGTTTGTGCGTACCTGTATGTGTTAATGGGTGTGCATTCAAATGTACAACAAATCGTGCAATTGTCAACAATTCTTTAGTTTTTTGTTGCATAATAGCATTCCTACACCATTCTTCAGAGGGAGTTTTTAGATCAAACTACAAGATTCTAATTCATTAAATATTCATCATTTCAGTTTTGATTCGTCATGTCCGAGCGGCCAGTCGTCTGGACCACTTGTGACACTCAATAGCACTATGAGAAGCCTTTAAGAAGTTTAAGCAACAAAACCACTTGGGCTTAGGAAAAGAGTCAGCGATTCACATAAACCACATAAAAGAATAATGACAAAATGTCAACAATTGCTTTTATTTTGGAAGGGGACACAAACAGCAGCCTCCTGGATGAAAGTCCTGTGTTTGTTACTAATATAATATAATTAATATAATCACAGTTACATCGACTGATCGGCTAGTGACAGTTTCACTACAAACAATGAGGATGAATGATACAACTCAACAAACATGACACCGGATGTTCCATCATCTTTGCAGGACATGAAAGTACGGATAGTTTTGGATTGCAGCTTTAAACAGATGAAAAATATGGAGGGGTGAAATGTGTGACTGCAGAAATTATGGAATAGTATTTGAAAATATTAATAATTACTGCCACTGAAATGTCAAAGTAACCAGAACACAGTGCCAAGTTTCAGTGATTCAAAGTAGCACCTTGTGCTGAGAGATCAGTGGGGGTGTCGCTGAGTCTGGCTGAAATGTTGCATTGTACTTCAATGCTTTCCTTTTATCTCTGATATTTTGTTACCTCCACCTACCGAGCAGATATTCAGAATGCGTGCTATGAATTTGTTTTGCAGAGAGGTTGCCCTGTCAGCATGCCTTCAAATGCTATCTGACTTCTGGGACAGCCCTTAAAAATGAGTCACACAACACATTATCACACAGCCTGTTGGCACATACCAACATGCACCCACATGCACACACACACACACACACACACACACACACACACACACACACACACACAGGCATATAGTTGTGAAGCTGTGAGGTTGAGAGGTACTCTCAATCTGCCTCTGCACACCTGTTTTCCACGTAGTTCTCAGGTACACTATTTTTTCTCTATTCTTTTTTTCCTTTCTGTTCCCATCGTTTCTCACCTCTTTCCTCATCATCTTTTCCTCTCTCCCTTTATCCTCTCCTTTTTTCTCATATCCTCCCTTATCCCCTTCTACTCTCTGTTAGCTTCAAGATTTGTACTTACTCAGTATTCTGCAGGCATGGTTGTTTTAAGTCGTCTGAGTTTTAAGGGCGAGAAACAATCACCAGTGATGAATTCATATCTTCACATCTAAAATACATACAGTTTGCAGAAATTCTTTATGAAGACAGCGAGCCTTCAAGCCTTCAGGGAATTAATATCAAAAAGGGAAGAGCATCATTTTAAATGTTTACGATTTGGCCAGACTTTTAGTTAAAACATTCAAAAATATTAACTAACATTATCAACAGAATGTGAAGAGCTTACATGTTGACATTATATCAAAGATGTCTATGTATTATGTTGCAGAGATATCTCCTGAAATGAGCATGTATTTTTTTTTTTACTGTAAATTTAGATCGTATGGACCCTCTGGCAGATTTTACACATTGCACCTTTAGGTTTCAGGTGAAGTTAAACCCATCCTGACTAGAGGAAAAGTTTGCAAAAAAGTTGATCCATGTGTACAGACTTAGAGATACACTCACACATTTTGTAACAGTGCACAGTGGGACCGATTTTTAGAGACGGCAAAAGACTAAAAACTGTGAATAACCACAGTGTTCAAATAAAGTAAGCATCTCAAAAGGTTTTGGCAAGTTTATCTGCTGATATTTATTACTTGGCCGTTGTTATAATATTTCAATGGGGACTCTCTGCTCCCACAGGGATGGTGCGCTCCATTCACATCAAGCCAGCATCACCTTCGCCGTCCTGGACCTTGTCATTGGAATGTTGTTATGCTGCTTACATAATCTTCTGGCGCAACTAGGCCTTTTCAATCCACTGCTAAATTCCCCTCGGTCTCACTGGGGCATTACGCTCATGCACACAAGGGGCGCACATATGGACACACATGTACACACATGCACACTTCTGCTCAAACTCATATCTGCACGTGACATATCAGCATCAACCTTTGCACTTTGCTCAGACACATACCCTCATGCATGCACTCAAATACGCACAAATAGTGTATCACAGCGCTCTGGATTAGGGGTACAGATTAGAGATTAGGGCCAGCACTGGGATTATGCAGTATACTCTCCAGCCCCGCCTCTACCATAGATCAGAAGAACCTCTGCCCCTATCATCTACGATGGTGATGCTACAGAGAGAGAGAGAGAGAGAGAGAGAGAGAGAGAGAGAGAGAGAGAGAGAGAGAGAGATTCAAAGAGAGTGAGGATTTTACAGCACTGATTCTAATTCCTTAATCCTAAATTAGCACCTGCAAAATTACATTACCTCTGAGGATTTCTTTTGTCGCTCTGTTCTTCGTCATCGCTTCATATTTTCTATTTTTCTCAAATCCTTTCTTTCTCCGTCTCTCTCTCTCTCCGTTACACACATGGCATAATCCTGAAGTCCTCTTCTTTATAGCTGCTCTCACACTAACCACAGATACTATTACCGCTTATCACATATTGCCTGACTTGGTCAATTCCATGGATTTGCCTTGATATAAATTAGACAGATATCAGATAGACTGGAGGAAGAGATCCCCACTGAGGGAAAGTCAAGAGAACCAATATAAATGAATTATCCTACATGTGGGGTTTGTCAGCTGTTTAGAAGGACATTGAGGATAGATGGCTGAAGCTTCCAGGGAATCTGTGTCCTACAGTAGATGAAGTGTTAAAGGATGTGGGTGAGGATAGCCTGAGGACTGTGGTGAGATGGTATATCGATTGCTGATTCACTATCTAGATCCTTGATTTTCTACCTGGGCGTTTGGGCCCTCCTGTGGGGTCACAAGCTAAGGGTGGACATGATACAAATAAAGTGACTATATATATATATATATACTGTATAAATATATATATATATATATATATATATATATATATAGAGAGAGAGAGAGAGAGAGAGAGAGAGAGAGAGAGAGAGAGAGAGATTTTCTTTCCTCCAGACAGATTTTTTAAGTGCATTTATGGATGAATTAAAATTCATTCACATTCACAGCAAGTTTAGCACGTTTAAAAGGTCATGAATTCTGATCTACATCAAAAAACAAATCCAAACATACACAGACACACACACACACAAACAAACAAACTACAAACAAAAAAATAATTTTCCCTGTCATTGATACCCAGTGTCAGTGTTACTCAGGCCTCCAGTGATTGCTGAGGAAGCCAGCTGCTTTAGGGACGCAGGGACACTGCCCTTTATAAATAAAGTTTAACTTGAGATTGACAGACGTTGCACAGAATCTGTAGACTTTAGCAGAGTAGAGAGAAGCTCAGTGGGTAGCTTAGTATCTGTTGACAGGGCTGGCACGCAACCAGGCTGCCAGAAGCGTTAGTATCCAGATTTGTTCAGAAATGGACTTGGCTGTATCTGTGGTTCTCCAATATACTGTATATTTTCAAGGCTAATAGCATCTCCCTTGGTGTCTCTGACTTCAACCACTGGAGACTTTCATAATGTTTCATCAGTACTTCTTTTCCTCTTTAACATGCTTGTCCATGCTGCTCTGTATTCCCTTTATCTGTCTGTTAGCTTAAGGTGTCATCAAAATAATTCATGCTTTACTTTCCCCCTTTGATGATGTGATTGAAATGTATTTGTCTTTATTTCTTAGGTGAATGCCGTCATGCCATTTGGGTGCCTTGCCCTGCGAGATGGGCGGAATTACAATAGCATGTCTGATGTCACGGACAAATACGAGATTGGACAGGTCCTCCGAGCGTAAGTACCATAACGCTTAAAGCATTGCTCTCTGTTGCCTTTTTTCGCCCTCCTCTCTCATGTAGAATTCATGGACACATTCCAGTATTCCCAAATTGTCTTTATTCCTTTCAAGAATTATTTCAAATTGGATCATTTTCCCTGCAGATTTGGTTTGGCATATCAAACGCTTTCACTGAAGAAATGACAGAAGGTAATAGCATGAGGCTAGTGTCCAACAGACTTAGGAGACACATTTTTCAAATTTTAGCTGACCAATTGTCTGTACATTTTTGATCATGACAGTTCATGAAACACACTGTTGGAAGTCTATCATTTATCCAGTTTAAATATTCTGTGTCATGCCTAAAATAATCTTTTGGACATATTCTCAGAGAGTTTGTAGAATCACTGCTGCTTGAATGGCCAAATACTGAAAGTTGTCTTCTCATAAACACCTCTCTTTGACACATTGAAGGCACACACACACACACACACTTTCACTCATACCAATCAGCGTAAGAGGCCATATGGCATCAGCATCCAGATCAGCATCTGGCCTCAGAGATTTCTGTTCATCTTTTATATAACACACACACACACACACACACACACACACACACACACACACACACACACACACACACACATAAACAAACACACACAAACATTAACTCAGTATTAAGTGCACACATTTGCTGTACATATGCTCTTAATTTGAGGAAAACATGGAAGATGAAGGTGATAAGGCTGTGGTTAAGATTAGAATGTCAGCTCTATCCACATGAATGTGTTAGAATGACTTTAAGGTAAGAAAGAAATTGTGCATTTTTACATATTTGAAAGATTATGACATATGTCATTAATAGTCAACATTATAAAGAAAGAGAGCCATTGAATTACTCTGATGGTATCTATTGGGGCATGTAACATTTAATATGAAGTATATAGTTTAATTTTGCATCACACAGCTTCTCACAATCCATTTGGCTGAAGCACATGCCCCAAAGGCTCAAAACCAAATGATGCCCGGCTCATGGCAGCGACGGACCAATTTCGGATTTGTTATTCATGACTATTTAACCTACTCAATGACTACTCACCCAATTAAAGTCTTTCACTGTATTTCACTAAAATATCCAGTGTACTTTGTCTCCGTATGCTGTGTCTCTCTTGGGCCTTGTTTTTTGAGATGTGATCAAAAACATCTACACTTATTTTGTGCTGTAACATTATATTTACCTTCTCTGCCTTTCTCTGTCTGTCTGTCTTTCTATTTTTCGTCTTCTTGCGTAGGAAGGAGTTCTGCGAGCTGTGCCTGGCTAAGGACAGACAGACAGACAAGGTGTTTGTCTGCAAGAAATTCCTCAAGAAAGACGGCAGGAAAGTCCGCAAGGCTGCCAAGAACGAAATCATGATCCTGAAATTGTACGCAGTTGGTCTGTGGACAGATGGATGTATGATTTAGGGATGGAGAGAGGCGGAGAGAGGGAGGATGAGAGAATGATTTGTTATTTGAACATATATGATATGAACATTTACAATCTCACAATCCATGCAATAACCTTTAATAATGTAAGCTCAGATGTTTGAACCTTCTACTTTGCAATGTTTTTGACAAAAGAGATTTACGCCCACACAGTCTTTTTTGTATATAAGGCTATTAAAAGGCCAGAGAATGGTTATCACCCTTCAGTTGCATGTGTGACTCTTCACTGTTGTAAGGTTACAGTCTGTGACTCTCTTTTGCTGCTCCAGGGTCAACCATCCAAACATCCTGCAGCTGATAGACACATTCGAGACCCGGAAAGAATACTTAATCATCCAGGAACTGTAAGGGTTTCCTTTACTGTTTCTCTTTCTTGAACAATATGTACTTAAGTGTGCATGTCTTAATTGTGTATGTGCCCTCATGTGCCTTAACACACACAAATCAATCAGCTAGAGGGTCGGGGTTGAGTCTACCCTCTTATTACTGTGTGCTCTGTTTCTCCCCTCAGGAACAGAGGAAGTTGTTAGATTTTATGAGGTATTTGCTCGAGTAACACTCAACATTACTCAGTGCTCCTGAAGCACTGCTTCGCCATAATATGGTCTCTACAGAGACCTCGGGATCAATACGTCAGAGTGGGCCCAATCCGCGTCACTTGTGACGAGTGCATTTTTCACATTTGCATTGGAAAGCAATAACATTGATTGGAGCTGAGTGGCAAAATTATTTCCCTTCTGTTACTGAGATAAGTGATGCAGTCCTCTTTGTGTGGATCAGTTTGTTTATGAGTTGGTGTCTGTTCATCGCTCACACGTTTGCCCAGCCAATAGTCCTCCTGCTGAGGGCAATACGTGATGATCACACTCATCTTATGCACTCCCTAGAGTTAACCAAGTCTTTTAGAGTAATGACCAACACACTGATTTGTAATTGCTCAGCAGTGCAAGCTTTAGGCTAGTAGAAGCAGATTGTCTTACTAATGGAAAACAAAACAAGAGCACAAGGCTTTTGATAACTGTGTTACGGAAAGATTAAAGTGAAATTATTTACTTGCAACATGTGGTTAACAGTCCCACCAGCTTTTGATTTGTATATATATTGCAATGTGTGTGCTGATGTTTTCGTGTGTTTGACTGCATGCAGTGCCACCGGAGGAGATGTATTTGACTGGATTCTAGACCAAGGGAATTACACAGAAAGAGACGCTTCCAATGTCATCAGGCAGGTCCTCGAGGCTGTGGCATACTTACACTCCCTCAACATAGTTCACAGGAACCTGAAGGTACATGCTCACTCCCTTTCCCCACATTATGGCATGTGCAGGTGTAGTGACTTTCATTACCAAACCTGTAAAAAGACTGGTGACTTGCCTCTAGAAACACAGGAAGAAATGTACTAAATGATTAAACTTTTCATCACATCCCCGAAAGTTATTTCAGTGTATAGTCTGATGAATCTCTTTGGAGACACATAAAAGCATTGCACTGCCATCTCAGTTAATGACTCAACATTTGATAACCTTTTTAGCAAGGGAGTAAACACGGTTTTCATTGCTTTCATCTCACGTGATACAGGCACACAGACACAGATTCATATCTTTAGCCCCCATTATTAACCCATTAGGATGGGATTACTTCATGTCTTAGGCTCCAGACTCCCCCTACTGGTAGAAGCTGGATTTTGTTCCGTCTATATTGTATATACATTATATGGTCTGGACTCAAATATCCTGTGAACTCATAAAATTGAATGAAGATTACATTTTCAGATCAGAAATAGAAAGCCAAGATCCCTCCCTTAATCAAGGAGATATGTTTCTGGTTATTCTTTTGCCTTATCTGCCTTGTCAAGATCCATTTCTTCTTGCTAGCAGTTTGTACTTGTGTCATCTTAATTTTAATAAGCTTGACATGTAAAACCAAATATATATATACTGTTGGAACCATGTCTACTCAGTGATTAGATTGAATAGGTTCAAACTGTGATTTGTCAGTCTGTATTATATTCAGCTGATATTCTGTGATTCAATTCCAATATGGTTTAAGAATAGCTTTAAGCAACACACCTGTTAGAATGCCAGCTTATTATAGGCACTGAAACATGAACTTGTTCCTATTTAGATCTGCACAAATTTTGATGCTCAGCTTCCAGTTTCTATTACCAATGACATGGTGATTTCTTCTATTCTTATTCAACTGTTGGTCAGAGGGATCTTTGTCTCTTTTTGCCATTTGTCTTGTGAGTCTGGTTGAACCATTGTACGGGTTTAAATGTACAAAACGTAACTTTTTTCAATCCCTTTATACAAAATAACATCTATTTGTAAAGACAACTTTCCAAAACCTAAAAGTCTGAAATAAAGCATTAACAGTTTTGTGGTAATGATTGATCTGTTCTTGTCACCTGTTGTGAAATTGCAACGTAATAATAGAAAAGGTAATTGTTGACTCATCACACCTTGAGCTTAAGAAGGGTGTGCCATTGTTGATTTTCTACAGGTTGCAATGATATTATCATTTGCTGTCTGCTGATTATCAATTCCCATATATGTGCAGCACTGAACCTCTTCAGTAGTGTGTAGGGTTTCAGTCTGCATGTATTTTGATGAGAATACTGAATTAAGTTAATTCTGTCCCTCGTTTATTTAGCTGGAAAACCTGATGTACTACACAGAAAACAACCACAACAAAGTAGTTCTGCGAGATTTCTACCTGTCCCGGTTTGAGAACGGAGCCATGACAGAGCCTTGTGGAACACCAGAATACCTGGGTATGATACTCTCCACTATTTGTAGATCTGTTTTTATGTACAGTATAACTTTACTTCTTTGGGTTTCTCCATCTCTCCATCTCTCATCCACTCACACGTCCTTCTATTAGCTTTGCCTCCTGCCTGCAGGGCTGTTTGTGAATAAAGCCCTGCGGGCATACTTTACCTATTTGATGTCTTTACTTCCATGTGCTTTTGAAGATCAAAATCTGTCAGAGATAAACAGTTATAGTGAAAAACAGTCACGGAACCCAGTGAAACAGAATTGAAGGCATCTAACTCTCGCCCTCCTCCAACTCCTCTCTTTTCATGTCTTCTGATCTCACTCCCCTCTCGTCTTTCAGCTCCTGAAGTGGTGGCTCGTCATCGTTATGGTCGTCCTGTGGACTGCTGGGCTGTGGGTGTCATTATGTTCATACTGTGAGTCTTCATCATTAAAGTTACCAAAGCAAGCCAGCCAATACAAACTGAGCTGCAATTTCAACTGAATAATTGCTTTGTTGTTTATGAAGGATATATCCAGTAGTTATTTGCATGGTTTCAATATAACTTATTTTGCTCTGTCTTTTTATGTATGTTTCCCTTTTTGCAGGTTGTCAGGTAACCCTCCTTTTTATGATGAAACAGAGGAGGAGAACACAGATCTACATAATCGCATCATCTTCTGTCGCATTGTTGGCGGTGAATTTGAGTTTGATTCTCCATACTGGGATGACATTTCCCCTGCAGGTACATAGCTCTACCACAAGATGGCAATACATACAAAGTTACATTTTCAATTACATGAGGCATTGGCATTGGCAGTGAGAAAATTAGATGTCACATAGCTCAAAATGACTATCTTATATCTCACTCTTCACAACCAAACCAAATCATACTTCATGATTTATGAAAATGTACATATTTTTCGTCTTAAATTGACCTTTTGTCTTCATTGTTTCTTTCTCAGCTAAGGAGCTTGTCTGTCGACTCATGGAAGTGGACCAGATGCTGAGAATCACCGCGCAGGATGCACTTTGGCATGAATGGTAAATGTGTGCACATAATTACAAGAGCAAGCATATTTTGGCTCATATCCACAGGGTTTGTACTCACTTGTATGCTGTCTGTCACCTGTGCCAGGATTGCAGGGAATGGCGCATCAGAGAAGAACCTCAAGGATGGTGTGTGTGCCCAGTTTGAGAAGAACTTTGCAAAGGCCAAATGGCGGGTATGAATTCACTCTCACTCTCTTCCTGTAGCAGTAAATAGAGTTGGTGATACTATAGCCTAGTAAGCAGCATAGAATGGCACTATATGTAATGATGATTGCACATGAGGTGCTTTTACTGTAGCTCAGCATACAAGCATGGAGAGGTATGTTTTAAATTTGAGAAATGATTTGGTGGTGGTCAAAGGGATGTCCTAGGGGAATGAATGCTGAAGACCAAGAAGTAGTAAGTCGAGATGGCACTGCTGACCTGACAGCATAAGTAATAGTTATAACCCTCTTCTCTCTTTCCCCATATGGTTCGCAGGAGTTGAAGGTATTGTAGTTCATTAAGAGGGAGAGTGGAAGGACAGAGCATGGGCAGAAACTTACCTTCAGTCCGGCATGAATCAATAACAAAACATCTTTCTAATGGCTGATCAACCCCTTGAATTAAGGTTTCTATTGGAAAAATTGTCTAAAGTAATCGACCAATCGGCAAACACTTCAGTTAAACCTCAGTCAGCCTTAAGATGTGTTGACCATGTTTGGACCGGTGAAACTCTCCTCAGAGGCTCTGTTCCTGCCCACTGTCACTCCTGTCCTGTCCCAGAAGATATCCATCCACTCTGCCCCACTTTTCTTCATTGGATTAAGGCCCAGATGTTCAAAGTGGCCCGCTCTGCTCCTTTCTTACTCCTCATCTGCACTAGTCTATGAAACCAGATTGGTAAAAACAACATTGTGAACAGCAACGGGGAAAAGGGTTTGCTCATTGCTTGTGTAGTTTTTGTATCTGTGTAGATAAGGAGAGGGAGAAATGGAAAGGATATAACGGATATAGGCCACTGTGGACTGTTGAACAGCAGTGATTTGAACTATAAGGCCCTCTGTCATTCCTCTTCCGTGAATCCTGGCTCATTGCCCCATACTGTACCTCAGTGTTACATTCAAGTCATACTTGAAGCTGTACAGAAGCTTCTCAGTTAAGCCATGTTGTATTCAGTGACATGTCTGTGTCCCAATGGCTTTTCACTTCCAGAGAATCAATTTCCTGGTTTAGAAACAACTTCTAAGGTCACACATTTTCCCTAACTCCTTAAGTGTTTGTAGATCGAAAGGAGTCAGATGTGTTCATTTACCTTTTCTAGACAACAAGCACTCAAGGAGTGGCTTGGAAAGAGTGAGTCTTGAGATTGATTTAAACCAAGGTACAAAGTGTCACAGCATCCTGGAAGTAAACAACTGGCACCAATCTTACTGCTCTGTCACTTCACACTAATCACATCTCAGCGCTTAGTATGATGATGCTAAATCATGGTGCTGTGGTTGTCTTCAAAGCTTATTTTCTATGCTTTGCCATAACCAACTATAGTATCAAAGTTTTTTAGGGAAACAAGTCAATATGGGTGTTTATGAAAAAAGCGACATGATGTAAATCTAATTCTCTTTACATCGCTATCCTTCTCTCCTTTTTTCTTTGCCTTTGTCTGTTTTGCAGAAAGCGATCCGTGTCACCACCTTCATGCAACGATTAAAGAATTCAGAAGCACTGAATGACAGTTCAGCCGAGGCTCAGGGCAGTGAGGAGGCCGGAGATGGTGAAGGCGGTGTGTCCCAGGGGACAAGTGATGAGGGAGACAAAGGGACAAGTGATGGAGGGGTTACTTCAAGTTGTGTGTCTTTAGAAGTTACTGTTGAAAATACACCGGTGGGTATGGACCAGGATGAGGGAAGGAGTAAGGTCAGAGAAAAACAGGATGAGGTAAAGATGAGTATAGGCCCATCGGTAGGAACTTCCCCATCAGATATTCCTGAGCCTTCCAGTCAACAAAGCCAAACAAATGCCACCCCCAAACTCGCACAGGATGAGCCTGATCAGGCCAGTGCAAAGAAAGCAGTAGGTGATGGAACTAGGAAAATGGCTGCCAATTTGGGTCAAAATAAAGTTGTTCCAGAATCCAAACCGACTCCCGTTATGATACCTGACCCCTCCAAGCTGTCGGACGGTTCTTCAGGCATTATACTTGACAAAAAACACACATCCGCCTCCCCTGATCCCAGCAGCAAACGTAAGATGGCTGCAACGCTCCATGGCCTTCCACCCACAGCCCCTGCAGCTGGAACCGGCTCAACAGAGAAGAGGCCAGCCACACAGAGGGAGCAGAGGTATGAGCCTGACGGAAGCTGGTGTCAGACACAAGTACCTGAGGCAGTGGCAGAGCGGTCAGTGGCAGTCACTTCAGCAATGGGGCTTGGAACTGGGGTGGATGTAGGACCAGGAGTTAGGTTAAGGGGTGATGCTAGCCCAGTGGGTAGGAGGGACAGGGATGCCAGGACAACAGACAGATACAGCTCTGAGTTTAGCATACCGAGGCCAGATCCTGCGACAGGACCGGGTTGTTATACCGTAGGCAGCTCTGCTAGTTTGGGCCGTCATGCCACACCATACAATCCAGAAATTGCTAATGTAGGGATGGGGATGGCAGGGAGCTATGGGAGTCCATACAGTTCCTTGTATACGAGCGCAGGAGGAGTAGGGATGTATGGGACTGGGCTACCACATGGAGGAGGCGGGAGCAGCGCTACAAGCGACTGGCAAATGGACAGTGTGATCGAGCAGATAGAAAAGCAAATGGCTGCAGTGCTGGAGAAGATTGAGGGAGACATGCCCTCGCTGCTTGAGCAAATCAGTGACTGCTCCGCTGAACCATCACGTGCCAGGAGCACACACGCCTCGCCTGCCACCTCCCGCGCACGCTCCTCACAGCACTCCACGACTGCAACCTCAGCCACTCCTCCACCTCTTCCAACCTCTCCCAGGCCTGTGCTGCCATCTATCCCTCACCTTACTATCCCTCCGCCCTCCTATCCCCCGCCCTCCCCACCCACACAATCCTCACCCCAGGCTGCAGGAGAGCAGGAAGATACAGATGGACAGAGGGATGCTGCTCGTTCCAGCCAGTCCCCCAGAGCTGGGATGGGTAGGGGGCTATGAAGCAGGTGTCCATGAAGCAATACACGACACCATTGAGGTTTTAAAAATGTTCTCCCAGAGGTATCATCCACTTACTCCCCAGAAGAAAAGTAATCATGCAATGTTGTTTGGTTTGGCTGTGTGTTCATATTGAGAATACATAGCGAGAAAACTCCCTAAGGCATTCAAATACTCTCATGACTGGAGTGTAGGGGGAGTATCATAGGGCACTGAATCTCTCTGTAGGACAGCTGCAAAGAGAAAGAGAGTTTGCATCTCAAATCCAGATTGTGCGCATGAATGCTTACCACACAACCTCCTCATGCTGGAATCCAAGCACTCAGCGCAGGTAACAAATTATGGAACTACACAAGTAGGAATAGCTTGGTAAAATGATCAACTGATTGTGAGAGTTACAGCAAGGAAGTGATTTGCATTATTCCCTACAAACTGTAAATACCTACAAAGAAGGGGGTTCCTAACTCTTGCTCTCCCGTGTTGTAAGCTTCCTCATATCCAAATTGACATTTACTTTTTTCAAATCGGCTCATCCCATTTCGTTATTTTACTCTTCCTTTTTTTATATAGCTATTCATTCTATAGTGAGGCTGCTAAATCGTACGCTTACAGTCACAGAGTTGTACAGACATTAGTGAAACTGCACTCATTAAGCCCTCCCATTGGCTGCTGGATATAGGGATTTGTTTAACGGTATACTGTATTTAAACTTGAACTGTCGCTCAAAGTCTTGTGAGTTGCTCCACACCTGTTGAAGAGTTGACGAAGATTTTAAGACACAAGATATTGTGTAAAGGCTTTGCAATAACACAAACACACACACATGAAAATTTCAAAGTTCTCCAAAAGTTTTGCCCAGAAAGTTTGTTTTCATTTGTTTCCAGTTGTGTCCACAACTTATGGTAGGCCTACTGTCAATTGGACTGGTACTGTCTATCTTTGCTCCTTTTTATCATGTAAAAAAATATTTTCGACGTTCATTCTGCTTTTGGATCTATGTAATACCGAGTTATGTGCTTTTCTCCTGAACAAGTCTAGACTTCCACTATTCTGTCCCTATGTAAACTGTGCTCTGTTTGCAAGTCTTTCAATAAAAGTAAAAAAAAAAAAAAAAAACGCTGAAAGAACCGTTATCTAATGATTTCACACAGAGGCATTACATTATCAAGCCACGACTACAAGTCCCATCTGGCTCTGCGTGCATTTCGGATTAGTCTATACTCGCAGAAGCACGGGGGTGAAAAAAATATTGGTTTCACAGTTAACATGCGATCACACAATTTAGTAGTGTATAATTCAATACACTTTACATTTTCTGTGTTGTGGTTAAATATTCAAGAAGAATACTAACAAATACTTCCAATAAATCAATTATAATCACTTTTCGGTGAACCCTCTGTGCGGGGACGGTGGTTGTGACTGTAACGTGCACATGTTGCTGCTTTTATTCAACTGAAATAGAGTCAGGGGAAACGGTTCTGGAACAGCCGGTCAGGCAACCGTCCAGCGGAAAAACTCACACAGAGCCCGCCACCCTGACACTTTTCAGTTTGCAATCAGCAGCAGTGTTGAATTGTCACATTGTTTTTTTAGGTTTCTTCCTTAAATACAAGCCGATTTTAATACTACAGATCAGGCCGAGTAATATCGGATGTGGTAAGTTCTGCACACTTGTATAAGCTCTCGTCTTGGTAGTGTTAGCCTCAGCTAGTTGGCTAACATTAGCTAGTTAGCTAACATAGCGGCACAAGTAGGAAAAAGTCGTTGGGTGGCTAGATAGCTCGAAAGCTAACTGCACACAAGCTAACAACTACGCAGTCGTTTGATCTGCGTTATTGGTAGTCATTAACGTTAGTTGCTGTCGGCTAGCTGAACCTTTTCGGCTAACTGAAGCTAAGAAGCCACTGGCACGTAACTGTTAACTCTAAATTGGAATTTGCACATTTCACGTGTACGAGAGTGCTGTTTTAAGTAGTGCTCTGTGATGAATACCGTTAACGGTAACGGTGGCTGGGAAGCTAGTTGGCTACAAACATTAACTTGGATGGACGCGATGGCCAAAGGAAGACACTAGCTAACTTGCATCACGCAACGTTTGCTTGAACCTACTGACGGCATTTCATCCCGATAGATGTGTTTTGGTCAACGTTTCAATGGGACGACTATTGATGATAACGACGTTACCACAGTAACGTCATATTGGCTAGTATCTCCTATTGGCTTGCCAAGTTGAGAAGTCTGTTAACGTGTCATTAATAATATCAATACGTGTCGGCTCCGACAGAATAATGGTAATTAGTGGGGTTTTTTTTTCATTTCGCAGCAAAGCGATGAGAATGGGGATCCCCTCGACATGTGTACCCGAGAATATGCGGCCCACTCTTTCCCTGGGCCTTTGTCATTTGCCAGGCACCCCCTCCCCCAATACTCCTCCTTTGCAAGGAATGCTCACCCCTAACCTCAGTGTAACTGAGGGCCTAGACGCTCAGCATCACTCTAACTAGCAAGTAGCCTAGTGTTGTACCTGTCTGTTATCATTGGGGCACCATCAGACTTATGATGTGTTTTTGCTGGACCAGGGAAAGTAAAATATCTTGAATACACGAATTGGCATTGCAGTGAGAATACGTTCAACTTGGATACCCCCTAAGATGTTAGTCTAGGGGTGATGCATTGTGTCACGTATGTAAGTTTTGTGTTGCTGGCTGGTTCTACAACGAGATTTCATTCAGCACCGATAAGATGGATCTTTACGTTGAAAATGTGTTTGGATCTCTGCGCTCGTGCACTTGCATCAGACATGCTTTGTGCATTTTTTAGAATAATTCTAACAAAAATAATAGCACGATGTTTGTTACACGGTAATTCTTGTGGTCATGCAGTTCATTGTACAGTAATATACATGGCATGCATCTTCTGGTTGCGAGGGCGGGTATAAAGCGCGTTGGCTTATGTTTAGCAGCCAATGAGAGGAGCTTCTGGCAGAGCAGCGTGCTCGCATCACCCCTTTCCTGCTGAATATTTCAGCCCATGCGTCACAGATTCTCCGCCCCTTTCTCCCCATCTGCCATTTTGGTTTTGTTCCCGTCTGCAGTCGCAAAGCCAGCAACGCAATTACATAGAAGAGACTCTCAGCACAACGACATAGTGACTCGACATTATAGCGCAGACCAGCCTAATACCGCATCGCGTTTCTTTTCTTTGTACCAATCGTCGAATTTACATTCATCGATACTATTGACATCTAGATACTGCGGGAGAGGAGCGGGTTCGCATCGGGTAGGAACCGAGAAGGATTATTGGTAAGAAAAGAGAAATCAGTGGAGCACGAGTGTAATGGCTAACGTTAGTCTTTCATTCGCAAATTTTTTTTTTTTTTACATTGAGTGATAAAGTTTGATGGTTTATTTTGTTTAGGCATTGAAACATTAAACTATTTAAAAAAGGAGCTTTGCTAGCTAGCTGTCAAAATAACCCCGCTGCTGTCTTTTTCGAGCAGGTTGAACACAGCTAACGTTAGGTTTGCTAGCTTGTAAAGTTGTGTTCCGCACTGGGGGAGATGCAGGCCTAAGCCGAGCTGGTAACGTTAATGGAAAGACTAGCAGGGTGGTGGTTTTTTGCTTCTTAAGTTATTAATGTCCCGACTCTTTCCACTTAGCCAATCACTTAACATTAACCGATTAGTGGCACGCAACCTAACGTACTTAATCAGTTTCCGCTTGGTCTCGTTCACTAATATTTGACGCAACCTTATCCTAAACGTTAAAATATGGAAATGGTTCGTAACGGCTATGTAATCTTTTTTTTTTTTAATTTTGTGTAAATGACTAGAGCAACCGCACCAACGTCAACGCGTTGCTGTATCATTGTCGGTACCTTCATTGTCGTTTTTGACAAACTGCGAACAGTTCCCGTTTCAGTAAAATGTGACTTTACATAATTCTAGCCGGTTGCAACGTTATTGTGTAAGACTTATTCCAACTTCGTCTATCAGTTGTAGGAAGGTTTATAAATGGTTAAGTTTGACTTTTTGGGGCGCAAGTTGAGCTGCATTGGATGCGGAAATTGTAGGCGATCGTGTTCACCGTGCAGTGTGAATGTACGAGACACTGCGGCCTGTTTCACTTCCCGAAGTGACTGGATTTGACCGGATTATTTCGTTAATCACAATGTTACTTTACCATGATCTTATTTTTATAAAATACCATATTTGCTAACGTCCAGTTATATCTGCCAACCGAGGATAGTTCCAACGGCTTTCTACGGTCCTTGTGTCCACACCTGCAGGCCACCATGTTGTTCACTTTACCGCAGTGAAGTTTCAATGATTCAGCTGTTTTTGTTTGAAACGATGTTTGCGGCCCTTAAATACCGGTACAATGAACAATGGCACTGAACAGCCAAGCCTGTCTCTGAGCATGACACGTGATAATGCTGCTATTCATCGCTCTTCCCAGGCTCTGTTCGTTTTCTAGCAGATTTGTGTTTGGCCTGCAGCCAGCCCAGCTGCTCCCTGGACTAGAAATCCTCTCTTCAACATTAAGGGGATTGGGTAGCATTTAGCTAGGCTAGGATACTCTTAATAATGGAAACGTAGCATTTAGCTAGGATACTCTTAATAATGGATATGTGGCATTAAGTCAAATGTTTTTCACTTATTTGCAAATTAATTTGAAATTATTTTCTTTTGAAAACGTCCATGATATGGACACTGGTTGCCCCTGTCTGCTTAAATTATTTAATCATCGTCATCGGGGTAGCCATATTATCCGTTATCCATGAATTAGTATAAACTTGTAAAGGTTGAGAGTTTAGTGAAGATATGGGGCAGCTTGTTGTGCCTGATGGGCCAGTCGTAACAGGGTGTGTTGATGCACAGATGTCCAGCTCGCCGCTGTCCAAGAAGCGTCGCTTGTCAGGAACAGAGACGAAGACGGGATCCCACTGCTCCTCCTCTAACTCTGTCAGAACTGATCTGTCCCACACACCTGCCAACGTAAGCACAAAAGCATACGCTGTACAAGTTTGGTAAAAATCTGTTACATGAACTAATTGCAACCCCTCTTTGTGGTTTCCCCAGGGCATGGCTAAGAATGGCAATGATGCTGAGATCGATGAAGGCCTGTACTCCAGACAACTGTAAGTCTTGTGAATTTTTGTCCTGATGAAGGAAAACTGACAAATTTTGATTATTTATTTTTCGGCTGAATGTTAAACAATGCATAGTTGTTCTAATGGTACGTTCTCTCTTTCTGTAGTTATGTGTTGGGCCATGATGCTATGAAGCGAATGCAGAACTCCAATGTCCTTATCTCTGGTATGAGAGGTCTTGGAGTGGAGATTGCAAAGAACGTCATCCTGGGAGGAGTTAAAAGTGTCGCTGTGCACGACCAAGGAGTGGCAGAATGGAGAGACCTCTCCTCTCAGGTGTGTGGAGGCATGCACACGTATTCCAATTTTTTTTTTCATTGTACAATGTTTTTTTCTTCCTTTTATTCAGTCCGGCAGACAATGGTTCACTCAGCCATTTCCTCTTTATTGTAGCTGCATCTGGTGTGCTATTGTGTTTGAGCCTGATTCCAAAGTGCAGTGTGACTCGTATCTGTTATGAGTCAGTTGTTGCCATCCAAAAAGGCAGCCACCCCCACCCTTGCTAACCATGGGCTGACCCAGATTTATCAGTGGGTGGCCTCCCTCTCTGGGTCATAATCATAGAAGAGCTAAAGCCTGTTTTAGGGAATCATTACAGCGGACAGATTGTTTATGTCTGCCAGCCTGTGACTCTGAATTCTGATGTGTCTATTTAGGGCCAGACAGACATGTGTGAATAGACTGCTCAGGCGAGATCTCTGTGACCTTACAGAAGTGTATGAGTGCATCCGTGATCACCCAGTCTTAGTCTAACCTTGTGCTCTTAAATATTTTTATTTCAGCCACTTGCATTTGCCCTAGTTTCCTTTGTTATTTAAGCTAAATTGAGTAATCTATGTATATTTCTATATGTCACTTATTTGATGTGCCATTTATATTTAATAGGAAAGCTGTGGAAATTTGCTGGGGAATTTTTTTTTGTAGCTGGATCACATTTTTCTAAATATTTATAAATTCCTGCACAGACTATATTAACACACTAAATAAATCATTGTGTAGATTAAGACGTGACAAACGCTGTTTAAACTGCTGAGACCAAGTGGAGTGACTACATTGAGTTTGTCCCTTACCTGACTAAATGATATCTGTGATTTTTATTATTTTTTTTCCTATTTGTCATCCAAGAGAGAGCAGATAGAAAAGATTTAGCATATTTTTTTTGTATTTTGATATTTCGGTGTGAATCGAGAACCTTTCTTTGTGTAAACATGATGGCTATTTTCCTTTATTACCATATCTGGCACATAAGCTTGATTGACGCAGTATCGGTTGTTCCCTGACATTTTATATATTTTGTGGTCAGTTTTACCTTCGGGAGGAGGACCTGGGAAAGAACAGAGCCGAGGTGAGTCAGCACCGTCTGGCTGAGCTCAACAACTACGTGTCTGTGACCGCCTACACCGAAACACTCACTGAAGACTTCATGACCAAGTTCCAGGTATAATTTAGGTAGAAACTAGTGCCCCACTCAGTTCAGCAGTCGGAAAGAAAAGTTGGTGTTTAAATGTGTCTTCTTGTGACCTAGGTGGTAGTGCTGACTAACTCCACTCTGGAAGAGCAGCACCAACTGGGAGAAATCTGCCACAACACAGGAGTCAAGCTGATTGTCGCAGACACGCGTGGGCTGTTTGGGTAAGAGTCTGACACCTCTTGTTGTTTTTTACCTTTCACATAGAATGTATACCCGTCTGTCAGTGTCTAATGTGCATGTTCACTTGTTGTGTTTTGTAGCCAGATATTCTGTGACTTTGGTGTGGACATGGTAGTGTATGACCCCAATGGAGAACAGCCATTGACTGCCATGATTTCCATGATAACCAAGGTTAGTCCTTACGTCTGACTAAGAAACATTCTTCTTCTTCCAACCACTTGCTGCTGTTAGGAATGACAAGCTTCAAGGCAGATTTTATTTTGATACCAAGCGTTGTTCATTTTTGTTTTCTCCAGGACAATTCAGGGGTTGTGACATGTCTTGATGAGACTCGTCATGGCTTTGAGAGCGGAGACTATGTCACCTTCACAGAGGTTCAGGGTATGATCGAGCTCAATGGCTGCCAGCCAGTGGAAATTAAAGTTTTGGGTAAGACCTGTTTCTATTTAAGAAAAAGACAAGTTTTGGCTAGTGTGTTTTGTAACGGTTTAAAATTGACATGATTTCTTCTCTGTCCAGGTCCCTACACCTTCAGCATCTGTGAAACAGCTGGTTTTACAGATTATATCAGAGGAGGAATTGTCTCCCAGGTCAAGATGCCCAAGAAGATCTCTTTTGTAAGTGGCTGCCATTTCCACACATTATGTCACTTTCCCATGTAAAATGTTTGAGACAGTAACATTATAGACCTTTGAAGCGTGACATGGTCCCCCATTATTGCCACTGGTCAGCAAAACTGCATCTAATCTCATCACAATACTGGTGACACAACATTATGTGATTATGCTGTCACCAGTGTAATATTTGAACGAGTCCAACCTCACTATCTTGCTTGTCTTTCACGTGCAGAAATCCATCTCTTCCTCCATCGCTGAGCCAGAGTTCTTGCTGACAGACTTTGCCAAGTTCGAGCGTCCAGGACAGCTGCATGTGGGCTTCCAGGCTATCCATGCCTTCCAGAAGAAACACAACCACCTTCCTGCACCTTGGAGCCAGGTAAATCTTAATCATTTTAATATTCTAAATACCACCAGTGCTATTTGATCAATGTTTTGATAGAATAATGGTCATACTCAATAGAGAAACTAAAATCATTGTAGGATTACTTATGAATAATTGTGCAGAACATTTACACTCATCAGTATTTATTAGTGAGTTTTCTTAAGTATGTTGTAACATGCTGAGCTGTGTGTATTCCAGGCTGACGGTGATGAGTTTTTGGCGCTAGCCAAAGAGGTGAACTCTGCCCAGACGGGGTCAGCTAAAGTGGAGCAGTTGGATGATGCTCTTATCAAAAAGCTGTCGTTTGTTGCTGCTGGTGACCTGGCCCCTATCAATGCCTTCATTGGAGGTCTGGCTGCACAGGAAGTGTTGAAGGTGAGTGGTGCACTGTGTGCAAATTGAGGTAGTTGCGGTCCTACAGTATCTGCTGTAGTCATGTTTTCAGTCCTTTTTTGGTATACTGCCATGTGAGGTAAGTAAATGGGTTATCAGTGTCATTGTAGATTGCTGTTTCTAATGACATGCAATTAGACATGTTTAGACATGTACGGCACTAACTTGTTTAAAGCGATTCAATGTTCTTAAGACCAGGATGTACACGCACGCACATGACATGTTGGTGCAGAATATACTTTGTTTGTTGCATTTTTTTTTTTCAATTCTATAGTTGTACAATATAGCCTTCAAATTACAATCATTTTGTATCATTTATAATAATTTTAGATATTTATTTTTACTACATGTATTTTACAAAGCATGAATAAACACTACCCTAATAGGGTCTGATGCTCTACCCTCTTTACACTTTCATTCATCCCCTCTTAATGGGTTTGGCAAGACCTCTGCTAATTAGGATGAACAGGTCAAACTTTTCTTATAGAGATTATTAAGAACAGATTTGTTTTAATCCATAAAAATACAATCTTATTAAACCTTATTGAAAAAAATGTGACCCGGGATCTCGTAAAGTTATATTTGCTCCTTTCTCTTTTGTGCTTATCTGATCTGTGATAGCATCTGAACCGTGACTTCTATGATCCGTTGCACCACTAGTCAATGGAATGTAGGAGTAAGAAGAAGGTCTCTTTCCTTAAAAATGTATCTCTTAGTTACTGGTTAATGGGTGCCGTGCTATCGTAAGCTAAATGAACCGAAGCTGATAATTCGACATCTTTTTTTTGTCATAAATGCTTCTTTACATTTTTCTCATGTGCTAATTGTTCTTTTAGGCCTGCACTGGAAAATTTATGCCGATAAGGCAGTGGCTGTACTTTGATGCCCTGGAGTGCCTGGCTGAAGAGGAAGGAGTCGAGCTCACAGAGGAAGAGTGCGCCCCAGTAGGTGTTCACGGCACATCACACACCTTTACTGAGGACAGAGGCACATGATGGTGGAACGTGGTGTTAAACCCATTTTTCTGTCTATCTTTTTCTCCCAGAGGAACTGTCGATACGATGGGCAGGTTGCCGTGTTTGGCACCAAGCTGCAGGAATTGCTGGCCAAACAGCGCTACTTCCTGGTGAGTCAGCCAATGGAAAACTTTCCAACACAACTCCTCTGTTGTCTTGTTGCTAAGGGAGCTTTAAAATGATAAGTCTGGTGATAATCTAATATCTCGGGCATCTAGATCTGCAGCGCTCGCTGGACCACGGTGGCTTTAACCTCTCGGTAACAGCACAGACTCATCATTCAACTCACTTAGACAAAATGTGTCATGATGAGTCCACGAGTGCTGTTTTTACACTCTGTGTGGACGGTTCACACCCGTGTCTGCGCTGAGCGTCTCCTTTCCTCGTCCTTCTGTATTTGCGAGTGTAGACGTACCTCAAAGACACATTTTCAAGTAGTCCTGTAACGAACCATTGTTGATCCGTGATCTGTACGGATCCCCCCTCGCGGTTTGCCACACATTTGAACCGCAGATTAATTACACAATTTAACGGTAACATCACAATGTGAAATAAAGTTTTACTGGTGATCGCTAACCACCAATGTTAAGTAAAATATGCAATGACATCAGCATTCATACTTTTCTAGTCGCCAATCTCTGATGATGATTTGTAAACAACCAATCTGTGTTTGTAATGATGGCAGCACCGCTAATGGCCAATGTAAGTAGGTTCTGCTCAGTAATATTATGATGCGTTCAGGCTCTGGTCAGTGAAAATGAGTGTTTGGCGTTATCATGATGTGTTCACGTGTGATCTCGTAAAATGTAGTTCTGGGTAAAAAAAAATCTGTAGTTTGAATTAGATATTTTCACAACAGTTAGTTGTTTAGTGGCAAAAATATTGCCTGGAGCTTTGTAGACCAGCTGCTATAATCAAACAGCAAATTGATTTTTATCTGCCAATATGGATCATCAATGACCGGCAATTAGTATCAGCAGCAAAATAACATGAACAGGGATCTCTAAAAGTTATAATTTCTCCCCTTTTTGTTTTGTGCTGATACGATCCGAACCGTGAGTTTAATGATCCGTTGCACCATTATCTTCCCCCTTAACGGCAGAGTTTTGAGGCTGCCGTCTCCAGACATTACGCCTCTTTGGCAGTTTCCCGGCTGCTAGCCCGCAGTCTTCGGCCCGAGCCGTCCTGGGCTACGTTCCGACACAAGCAACAATCCTACAATATTTAGAGATGTAATACACTGTTGATTTTGTAATTTTGGGGGTTTCGACAAAAACTTTTGTAATGGCAAACCATATTGTTTAACGGGCGCACTTCTCTTACTTTGCCACATTTGAATATTTTAAATATTTTTGACATGGTGTTCCGCAAGCATGCTCTGTCTTTATGGTTTAAGACTAAATCTCTACTTAGCAATTTAAATGGATGTCGTTTGATAAATAGTGTTTTCCAATGCCGCATACAGTGCAACCTAGCTTTACTCACTGAGAGGGGTTTCTTCATTCCAGGTTGGAGCTGGGGCCATCGGCTGCGAGCTGTTGAAAAACTTTGCCATGATTGGACTGGCAGGCGGGAAGGGCGAGGTCATTGTGACCGACATGGACACCATAGAGAAGTCCAACCTCAACAGACAGTTCCTCTTCAGACCCTCCGACGTTACGGTCAGTATCATATTTGCTCGACCCTGTCTGATGGTAGATGTAGAGTATATAGCTCATATTAGTTGGCCATTTATCGATTTGAATTTCATATTTCCGAGCAGTGCTGAGTTCACTTGCTTCAACTGCTGTTGCTGGATGATGTCGTGATAGAACATTAAATCCAGGAAACTGAAAGCCTGCGGTCATAATGGCTCATTATCGTTGTATTAGCGTCTTGGTTATTGCAAGTGGTGCTAAATGAAATGCAGTGACCTTATGTTACAAGGAAATTGTGATTTGAGGAACCCATAACCGCTACACACGTGCCGTAGGCCGCAGTTCTTGTTTTAATGTCCTTATTGATGGTAGGACTTAAACTCATGCACAGAAACTACAGTTACGAGTATTTTTGTGTGCCACAAATCAGTAAACCAAGAGTGACCACTGTACTGGTTTTACGCTGGTCAGTGGCGATACAGATGTTTGTATGTGATCAGAAAGTGTAATTGTTCACTATTTATATAATTTGTATGTATGTGGTAACAGAAAATGAAGAGTGACACAGCAGCTGCTGCAGTGAAGCAGATGAACCCCTCCATCAGGATCACAGGTCATCAGAACAGGGTGGGCCCTGACACAGAGAGGGTCTATGACGACGACTTCTTTGAAAGCCTTGATGGCGTGACTAATGCACTGGACAACGTCGACGCACGTAAGAGACACGGAAGTTAAAATTATGTCAAATCTTTTAAACATTTTTTTAGAAAATCAAATTTTTGATCTTGACTCTTTAAAGCATACATCCCACTCTTTTATTGTCTGTGCCCGTTGAACAGGTATGTACATGGATCGGAGGTGTGTGTACTACCGTAAGCCCTTACTGGAGTCTGGTACTCTGGGTACCAAAGGCAACGTCCAGGTTGTGATCCCCTTCCTCACAGAGTCGTACAGCTCCAGCCAAGACCCACCTGAGAAGTCCATCCCCATCTGTACCCTCAAGAACTTCCCGAATGCCATTGAACACACACTGCAGGTCAGTAGTTGTACAGACAATATGTGGAGCATAAAATAATGTATTGTGTATAGATTTATTAAATATGTCATGTAACAGATTTTGGTAAGAATGTATTTAAAGCCAATTTAAAGCTTTTGTCAATGGAGTCTTGTGTATTTAGCGAGAGATATTGCAGCTGTTTCTGGTTAAACAAAAAATACTTTACTCTTAAAGGTCCGTCTGTTGGGACGCTTTACCTTATTCACTGTTAAAGTTAAAAAGCAAAAGCAGGATGTTTTAACGTCTGTCACTAGCGTGGCATAGAAGTGATGCTATGATTGGCCAGTCTGCGTTCGAGGGGCAGAGACCGAGCAAACTGTCAGTAGTGACACAATATGATTAAATGGAGTAATTCATTTTATTGCCCAGCCCTAGATAATGTCGACTCAATCTGAAACTGTTTTTAGTGTAACACGTACTGTACTTCTGATGTAGTGCATTGAGTGTGTCATTGATCTTTTGTTCAGTGGGCCCGCGATGAGTTTGAGGGACTATTCAAACAGCCACCAGAGAACGCCATACAGTACTTGTCGTGAGTTGCCTCCTTGTCATACCAAAGTGATGATGTGATATCATTGTAGTTACTTATATGATATGCTTTTTTTCATCATGAAAGTTGTTCAGATTGGCAAAATGACTTCTCTTTGCATTACTAGTTGAAGCTGGTAAAAGCTTGCTTCATGTCTGTCCTCAATCTGTAAGAGGGCTAATCTAGGTCCGCCTAAGGTTTGATATTAAGAAGCTGTTGCTTTTGCAGTACTACAGACTATATTTAAACCTCGATTAAAAACCTAAATCCTATGCCTAAACTGGCATAGGATTTAGGTGAACGGCAAACAAAAAGCGACGGCTCTTCCCGTGTTTGTAACCAGCTGATGTTTACGATCACTATCCTTACAGAGATCCTAAATTCATGGAGCGTACTCTGAAGCTCCCCGGAGCTCAGCCTGTGGAGGTGCTGGAGGCTGTTTACAAGAGTCTTGTCACAGACTGCCCCCACAGCTGGGCTGACTGTGTAGCCTGGGCACGCAACCACTGGCAGTGCCAATACAGCAACAACATCCGCCAGCTACTGCACAACTTCCCCCCAGAGCAGGTACATATGAGCTCACTACATGATGAAAATCAGTTGACTTGGGATGCTTGCCTCTATTTATGGCAATCTAATAAAGGTGTACAATTTCATCAATGACATTCTTCTAAGTACTGAGTATTTCTATGGAGCGATCATTATGAAATATTCATTCCCAACCCCAGCTTTATTTTAAGGTTTTGCATTTTAATGATTCAGTTGATGATGAATTTATTATGCGTGTCTTTTTAAGCTAACCAGCTCTGGTGCCCCCTTCTGGTCTGGCCCAAAAAGATGTCCTCACGGTTTAGATTTCAGCACTAGCAATGTAAGTATGGGTCAATTGTGTTTCTTGCGTACTCTTACTCGACCATTATCTGCTCGGAGCTTTGTCTATCCAATCACTAAATGCTAACAGAGGTGCTCTCTTTTGTAGGAGCTGCACATGGACTATGTAGTGGCCGGAGCAAACCTGTTTGCCCAGACATACGGCCTGAAAGGCAGCACTGACCGTGCAGGTGTGGTGAAGATCTTGCAGGAGGTGAAAGTGCCCCCCTTCAGCCCTCGTTCAGGGGTTAAAATCCATGTCTCTGACCAGGAGCTGCAGAATAGCAATTCCTCTGTTGGTAAGATGTGTAAATCTGTGTATGCACAACAAAGCATTTACAGTCATAGATATTCTGCTAAAACGTTTTTTATCTTAATGATTTTTTTGTTGGTAATGGCTTACAAATTGAAGTCGGGGTTCACTACAGATGCTGTGAGACACGTGTACTGAACTGAACTCTTTTTATATAGATGACTGCAGACTGGACGAGCTGAAGGTCCAGATACCTTCCCCCGAGTCTTCCAACTTCAAACTGTGCGCCATTGACTTTGAGAAGGTACACAGTCTTTCTTCCTATATCTACATTTCTCTGTAATCACCTCAACTGTGTCGTTAGTCCTCAGTGCAACCTCAACCTGCGCTAAATGTAGTCCTGTTTTTGTTAACAGGATGATGACGCCAACTTCCACATGGACTTCATTGTAGCATCATCCAACCTGAGAGCAGAGAACTACGACATTCCCCCCACAGACAGACACAAGGTGGGTGCACACATTTTTATGGCATTAACATTTTACTGATGTTGTCTTTAATAACATTTTTATGTAGATGTGTGATTATGTAGTTTTTTTTAAAACAATACCTCCACAGAACTTTTAGAAAGGTGCTGAATAAATGTTTTGCTGCACAGTGACCAAAATCTGTATCAGTGACAAATGTATAGTTACTTGTTGCAAAGTGACTTATTACTCTTATCATTAAAGATGCAACACTCGACTTGTCTGTCGAGTTTGTATGTCTGTATAAAATATACAGGTTGTGTAACAAACTTGTCAAGTAATGAGCTGCATTCTGTTTACCTCATTTATTAAGTAATTCAGCAGAACATGGGCTGACATTTTTACTGGTTCCCCGAATCACCGCCAATCCTGTCAAACCCCAGACGCACAACATAGCTGTACTATAAGTAAAGACTCATGCATGCATCCTTGACAGAACTGGCAAACGGTTGTTGTGAAGTGAATGCAACAGATCGGGGGAGGGAAAGTGCGACATCTAGTGGCTGAATGTTATCAATGGCACCTCTATCGTTCCCTTGTTGAGGCAACCCTCAGCTGCTCATCTAATGACTAAATATTGTCATGAGATGTCTTGAGCTCCGATGATGATCCAGCCATGCTAATACCGATACACCAGGCAGATGAAGTTTGTCTGCCTGGGTGTAAGTGAGTGTAACTCAGCTTCTCATGCTGATGTTATCAGTGTGTGCTGAGGAGAAATCTAAATATTCTTATACCCTGCTCCTAATGTGTTTTAGCAAAGAGCAGCAATAACTGGCAACCCTCAGTTGCCTCAACAAGGCTGCGGCTGAGCTGGTAGCTAGCAGTTAATGGGAAGAGGCAAGGGGGCTAACTGTTAACCTGGGGGGACCAGAGGGCGGACGCTGTTATCAGTGGTAACCGCCGTCTGAGTGCGGTGCAGTGTGACAATTAGCTAGCCAGGGAATTTGGAATTAAGCACCTTTTTTAACTCTTTAAACAATAATGAACTCTGTTGTCTTTTTTTAATTTTTTTATTATTATGCTTGTTCTCATCACCATCCAATACAGAGCAAGCTGATCGCTGGCAAGATCATTCCTGCCATCGCCACTACCACGTCCGCAGTGGTGGGTCTGGTGTGCCTGGAGCTCATCAAGATTATCCAAGGACACAAGAAGCTGGAATCCTTCAAGAATGGCTTCATGAACCTGGCCCTGCCTTTCTTTGCCTTCTCTGAGCCCATCGCTGCTCCCAAACACAAGGTGGGCAGCTGCATGTGTCAGTCTGAGCTGCTTAGATGTCTATGTGATGATGATGCATCATGTGTCCACACTGTAGGAAAATATTTCCCCTTTTATACTCAAGATGTTCGGCTCTGAAACGCTACCTAAATATTGTCATTAGATGTCTTGAGCTCCGATGATGATCCAGCCATGCTAATACCGATACACCAGGCTGATGAAGTTTGTCTGCCTGGGTGTAAGTGAGTGTAACTCAGCTTCTCATGCTGATGTTATCAGTGTGTGCTGAGGAGAAATCTAAATATTCTTATACCCTGCTCCTAATGTGTTTTAGCAAAGAGCAGCAATAACTGGGTGCTGTTTGTGAGGTGGCATCAATCCTAATACTTTTTATTGTTTTTGCAGTACTATGAAATTGATTGGACGTTGTGGGAGCGCTTCGAGGTCACCGGGTTGCAGCCCAATGGGGAGGAGATGACACTCCGACAGTTCCTGGATTACTTTAAAGTACGTTCTCATCAACTCTTCTACACTTAACCGCTGCGTGGGTTCTGGCGCACAATTAACCAAACTCTATTGTTTTTCTGCTCTTCCTCAGAATGAGCATAAGTTGGAGATCACCATGCTTTCTCAGGGAGTGTCCATGCTCTATTCCTTCTTCATGCCTGGTGCCAAACTCAAAGAGAGACTGGACTTGCCGTGAGTACATTTTCTTGATGCACCTCTTCAAAAATCTAATTTGAGTGTGTCATTCATTGTCCTAAGTGTATTCTTCTGTGTCCTGTAGGATGACTGAGATTGTCACCAAGGTGTCCAAAAAGAAGCTGGGCAAGCATGTGAAAGCCTTGGTGTTTGAGCTGTGCTGTAACGACCAGACAGAGGAAGACGTGGAGGTGCCCTATGTCAGATACACCATCCGCTGAGCTCCACGCTGAACCCGCCCACAGGAGGGTGGGACTTGCAGGAGGGAGACTGGGGGAAGTGGGGGTGGGCATTCTAAGTGAGGAGTTGAGGTGGGGATCGGGGTGGGTGGGTTTATCCAGGTCAGGTCTGTTGGATCAATCAGTTTTGTTTTTTTAGGCCTGTGGTTTGATTAAGCCTGTGCCTGAGTGTACATAGCCCCAGGAAACGGATTTAAGGATACTTGTATGTGTGTTAGGGAACCAGTTGTTGCTTGGCTGTGGGAACAGGGGTGTCATTGGAGGACGGGGGCATGTATACAGGACCTCCTGATGTTCCGCAGAAGCTCTCTGCTCAGTTTAATGCTAAGCCTTAGTGTTCTCTTGGTACTCCTAAACCCAGCTAGTGTCCCTCTGAAACATCCTCGAACTCTATACTAGCCTTCAGCTCTAAAGGAGGGATCTTTTAATCCAGCCAACTATCTCCCCTCCACTCTATTTGCTCTCTTCCCTCCCCATACCTGTCTAGTAGACCTGGTCCCACATTACTGTTTTGTTTTTCAAAGATGCACCTCCCTTAAATAAAAGACGTTCAGCTATGAATCCCAAAAATAGTGACATGTATTGAGATTCCATTTTGACCCCAGGCCACTGCCCCTAATTATACCCGAGACCCTAAATTTGAAACTACAAGCACCTGAAGACCCGGCCAAACCTGAGTCAACAGCCTCTCCTGACTGGAAAATAGCCCGAGTATCTCACGTCGGCAGAATAGGAACCCCTTTTGGTTTGAGGCGCCCCTACACCCACCTCATCTAGCACTCTGGCTTTGGAGGGGCTCTTGCACATGACATCAGTTTTCTCATTATTCTCTTTATATTTCATGTATTTTGTTTATTATTATTATTATTATTTTTTAGTGGGGGGGGGGGGGGGGAGGCTGACAAAGTTTTGGCACACACGCCTTGTAGATCATAAACGGTCTTCTTTCTACTTTGTTAACTCCAAATGATGTAAAAGTGTAAGAGCAAGGCCAAGAGATGAATCTTGAAATGGGAGCACTTAGTGTGATAGTGAATAAACATGTAAAAACACAGCTGGACTTGTGTGGTTATTTTACTGTTTTGGTCAACATGCATTAATGTCTCTTGGTGTGTATCACTTGTGGTGTTTTTCCTGTGTGACTCGCTTCTGGCTCTTTCATAAGAAGTTTCATTATCAAATGTATCCGGGAAGCACAGCCTGAATCTGAAACGCCTACTCGTGAACCTGCAGTGAAAAGGCCTCGTCAGATTGTAAGAAATGATCTGTCAAATTATTTTGCAAATGTATCTATAGTTGATTATGCTGATTCAAAAGACAACTTTATGACTAGTTAACTGTTAATATATTTATATTTTATTTAGAGCATATCAGTTATTCCAGTAGGGTCCTTTTGGGTTGCAAAGTGGTGTTAAAATTCGATCCATTTGAACAAGTTCATTTTTTAAACGTCCTCTGAGAGAGGAGCGGATACTCGAATATGTGCAACACTAAAGGATGTGGTCGGGTGTGAGATGAGGAAGAAAGTGAGGAGGAAGGAGTGCACTGAACTCTGACGAGCTCCCTGCAAACACTCTGTATGTTACAGAAACGGAGGAGACCGGCGTAAATGTGGATTATTTATACCCGTCTCAGTTCGAGAACCTGTAATGTTTCTGTGACGATGCATTGAAGACAAAAGGACGATGGAAGTAGAAGAGACTGGTAAAACAAGGACTTCCTGGTATGATACCTTTTACATTCACCGTTATGTTTCTACCTTGTTGTGCCACAAACTATATTCCTACTGTGATCAGACGGGCAGGGATTAACATGCATACTACAGGGTCATGTGAGTGGTACTTTAAGTTGGTATATATCTGGTGTCATGGTAGCAAAGCTTAACACTTTATTACCGTTTAGTACTCGGTCTTAACCTTTCTATCAATAATGTACTTTTGTATACCTTTAGGACAAATCTGCTGAATTAGACCAGTAGGAACATGCTACTGGGATCCATCCAGCTGCTTTGGATGTTTGTGATTTATAACTAGTCGTATAACATAACTGTTCATGGCTGCTTTTTTTTATTTTTATTTTTTAAGCACTGCAGTGTTAGGAGAGACGCACTCCATTCCCTGTGACCATGCCGGGGTAAGTCTCTTCATTGACCTTATTTATTTTATTGTGTGGAGGGCGCTTGTTAAAAAGAAGAAAAAAAAGAAACTCAATCTCATTTACATTTCTGCTTCTTTAGAAGAAGAGAAAACAAGACCCTGAACCTGTGGTGAGAATCATAGAGGTGAGTGATATCTGACGTGCACCATCTTGTTCCACTGCCTCTTCACGTCTCTCCGTTTTCTCTCCAACTAGCGGAAGTTAGTCAACCTTACCTTTGTGACCACAATGCTGAGTGCAGCGTTAACAAGAGATGTGAACGTTGTGTTCAGCTGTGCAGCCACAGAAGCTCCCTGAATGCTCAAATCTCTAAATGTTTATATGACATCTTGTCACATTTAATTCAATTTTCTACTTTTCAAGCTTCCCTGCTTTGCGTTCATCTTTATCATGTGTATCATAAACATATAAACGGATACATTTTTAATACAGCTCACTCTGATTCTGCGCTGAATATACAGCTGATGTGGTTAGTGTGGCAAAAAACAGGCAGACATCTTGTGTTTTTACTACAGCAGCAAAGTTTAAACCTCCTTCCTCTTTGAAAGAGTCACACAGGAAATGAGAGATCTGCACCATGCAACATCTCTCGACATCGCTCTTTCCTGTACACTCTTGTGTCTTTCTCACCTAATGCTTGTTCTGTTGTGTGACCTGTTATGTTTTATCAGGATGAAGAGGAAGATGATGAGGGTGAGATGATGTCCGACCACATGAGGGATTCGGAGGTGAGTTGTTCCTCTTTTGCAGGTGCCAGATGTGTGTTCAGTTGTTTTAAATCTTTCAATGTACAGCCCGTAATAGTTTGATGAATGACCCACCCTGATGAGCTTGGGAACCATTTTGTTCAAAGTTTGTCATTTCATTTCAGGAGCCCAGTAACAAAAGGGTCAAACCTGTGGTAAAGTCCAATAGCGTAACAGGTGTCATAACCCCGGTGAAGACCCCTGCTCTGAAACGCATTGGACAGTCTATTTCGGTAACAATGCACGCAAACACTCACATACCTGTTGTTTTTACAAAATGAATAGCCAGTGACTTTCAACTACTCTGCTCTTCACACAGCGGTCTATTAGTTTCCGCACGGAGGCTCGACCTTTGCCCCCGGCTCCCCTGCGCTCTCGCGCAAAGGCCTCGTCGTATCCACGCCGGCGCAACAGCCAGTGCTGGAGTGACACTGTGGAGAGTCATGACCTCACTGCGAAGGAGATCAAGCGACAAGAGGTGCGAGGGGCCGCCTGCTGAAGTGTAGTTCAGCTGCAGAGACTTAACTTTCACATTTTTGTAATATAATGCAATAGTTTTTAGGGGGTTTGTGGGTCAAGCTGTGGGTCTGTGGTTGCAGTGTGGGCGGGGTGACTAATGCCTTCTCATTATATCTGAGAAGCCGCTCTACGCTACACGGGCATTATGAAAGAGGATGTGAGCTGGCACTCAAGCCTCAACTTCCTTTATTGAACAATCAGCTGTGAGAGTGCATGCTGTCCTTCTGTGTTTTCCACATCGTATGCAAGCGTGCGTTTTGCATGTGTGCATCGCATGTTCTTGCATCCAAGTGTTGGTGTTCGTTCCGCAGGTGATCTATGAGCTGACTCAGGGTGAGAGACAACTCATTGAAGACCTCAGTCTGGTCAAGAAGGTACGTGTCCACTAAAAAACCAATTCTGCTGATTTAAGTTTCCCACACTTTCATACGCCTCTTTTGGTACTGCTGTTATTCTTTCCTCACCTTTGCCTCCTGGTCTCTGTGTGCTACCAGGTGTACTATGAGCCCATGCTGACGTTGGACATCATGACAGAGAGTGAGCTCGGACAGATCTTTGGTACACTGGACTCGCTCATTCCTCTCCATAAAGGTAAACGACCTCTCTGCTTCGCACACTCCCATTATCAACCTTCTCATGTCGTAATCATGTGTAAGGCAAGTAGGGCTGAGTGAAAAACAAATGCATGTATTATCATTGGATGACTTTCAACGTTTCACACCGTTATGTCCAAACTAATGAGTTCAATAAATCCAAATGTAATACCGTCGTATCACAGGTTTTGCTCGACATATATGATGGGTTTTCTTTGATAAAAAGTGGACCACTTCTACACTGAACATTAATTATAACAGATTGTGCATACGTTTGCCATGTGGTGATATACAGTACATGTCAAGATGTGTGAGTGAGTTGCTTTTTATCTCAAAATAAAGGAGGTTGAATCAGTTAAATGTGATGTTGTTCTGTCTCTGATCTGTAGTAACGCTGGTGTTCATGAGGCAAACATCAATAAGAATTCAACAGTTTAAGTGTTCTATCTTTATTTCATACCAGATCTTCTGAGTCGTCTTGAGCGGCTGAAGGGATCAGAGAAGACGATCGGACAGGTCGGGCCTACTCTGATGAACTGGGTGAGTATTTCCATGGAAACCAAGGCTCGAGAGAGAAGAGGAGAAAAGAGCACAAACCACATTCACTCTCTATAGTTCCTGTATTTACTCTATTATCTTCCTCTCTCAACCAGAGTCATAGAGTTCAGTCTGTGTGCATCTCTGCTTTTAACTGACTTTTTTCACATCATTGCCTCATTGCTCCTCCCGTCCTTCTCGCTGCAGTTCCCGTGCCTGGAGGCCTATGTTACGTACTGCTGTAACCAGGTGGGGGCTAAAGCCCTGCTTGACCTGAAAAAGCATGAGAAAAAAGTGGAGCACTTCCTGCGTCTGTGTCAGGAGTCCTCGTTCAGCAGGAAACTGGACCTGTGGAACTTCCTGGATCTCCCTCGAAGCCGTTTGGTCAAATACCCCCTGCTGTTGAAAGAGATACAGAAGTGCACGCCTCCAGACCACCCGGATGAGGACACACTGCCTGATGCTGTGAGTTGGTGTCTTACACGTTCGTGTTATTCTAAAAGGCTCTGAATGAGCTCCACATTGGCAGTTTATACAAGATGTGTGCCGCTTTAGATAGACCCCAGTTACCTTTTAAATGTGCTCATCTAATGTTTCAAATACACTGTGTACACACACAGTGCACAGTAAAACCTCTACTTGTTTCTTGATACTCATTTCATTATTTTAACAATCTTAAAGGTGGTCAGATTGTTTTCTTAGTTGCATGAAAATCAACATTTGTCTGGCCAATTTCCAAATTATTAAGGCTTATGACTGTTCGAATACCCATGAATACCAAATAAATGTTGGACATTTCGTCCTTATAGGTTTTATAAGTTTATTCCCATCATTCTTAAATTCATCAGACTGCAAGTGTTTAAAGTCCAAACACTTGTTTCCTTTTTAAATCTAAAAAACTTTGCACGTTGGTTGGCGCCTCCAAATGGCAGCAAGAGAAAATAGTTTTATGAAACGTGAACCTCAGTAGCCAGTGATCCTGTGGCTGGTATGTATTATACCAATAAAGACTTGAGGAATAATAAATGAAAGTTATGTTCAGGAGGCAGTTTTGCATTTCATATGAAACGGCATGCTATCATAGTAAACATACTACATATTTTTAATTGTTTTACTTAAATATGTGAGTTGTATCCTATTCATAACCCAACCAAGTTGTCAGTTCTGAGGAGGTGGCACACTTTCTTCATCACAAAAATCCCACATGAAATACATTCATTTTGTGTGAGACTACTTTGTTCTGTTCAGTTGGAGCTGGTCCAGAGCATCGTGGCGGAGGTGAACAAGAAGACTGGCGAGGCGGAGTGTCAGTTCTACAGGCGGGGCCTTGCATACCTCGAAGAGAGTCAGAGACTACAAGAGATCCAGCTGTCCCGCTTCCTGTACTGCCACGGAGAGCTCAAGAACAACAAAGGCCAGGTAGCGGCTCTCTGTTGTTAGGTTTAACTACTCTAAAGATCCTTAGATTGATCTTTGGTTGTCGATTTGTTTGTATCTTAACTGAAAAGGTTAAAGACGGGATGGATCCATACTTACAGACCTTTGTTCCTTTCTGCCCTCTCCTCTGATTTTGATTTTTAGGCCTTTTTAAATGAGCCCTGTATTATCCTCTACTTTGAAAGGGCACTTTGTATCATCTTCTTGTATTGTAACCCTGCCAAAGATTGTACCGTAATATTTGAACAACTTTCTTAATGCCTGTGTGCGTGTGTTTCTCTCTCTCTTTCTCTTTCTCTCTCTTTTTTTTTTTTTTTTTTTCCTTCCCCCCCCTCTGTCAGCGGCTGCATGTATTCCTGTTTGAGCTGGCCTTGGTGCTGACTAGGCCGGGGGAGGACAGAGAGGGAGGTCAGGTGTTCCATGTGTACAGACAGCCTCTTCCCAACGCCTTGATAAATCTGGAGGAGATCCCAGATGGGGAGGCTGCTGGAGGGGGCACCTTCAGGGGAGCCTTCACTGGAGGAAATGATAAAGGTAACATATACATACGACAAATATAATGTATTTTCATTCACGGATCATTCTATTGATGGCATCAAATGGTCTAAATTGGAAGCTTTAACCAGCAAATAGTTGGTATCTTTGATGAATGACTTGAACAATTACCTAATTTGCAAAATTGTTGACAATTAATATTCTGTCCATCAATTGTTTCAGCACCACAGTGATGTATTCATACTTCATCTATGCATGCTTTAATTCAGGTTTATTGATACCTTGTGTTTCATGCAGGTGAAGGGAGGGTTAAAGGAGGTTACATTTAGGCTACAACTAAGTCCTCAGATTGAGAGAAGGCAACACCCCTCCACCCCATTAGTTGAAGTGAAACCTACTACCTTGCTTCCACTCAATTTCCTTCCTTCCTCTTTGTCATTCCATCCCAGTGAAAAACTGTTTCCGTGTGAGCAGCAGAGGGCGCTCCAAAGCTCACCCTTACAGCCTGCAGGCCAACGACTCCTTCAGCAAGCAGCAGTGGATCACCTGTCTGCGCCAAGCGATTGTCCGGTCGCGAGATAGCACCGCTCAGTCGCAGCTCTCCCTTCACCCTGATCCCGCCCTGTACCACATAGCTGATCTCAGCCTCAGCTCGGACACAGAAATGGCAGATCATACCTGTCGCTGACTGTGTCAGACTGATGATCGGGAGGCATGGGAAGTGAACTGCACATTGACATCGGAGAGAATAAAATATAGACTGTGAAAGATGATTGTGCCTTTGACACAGAATTTCCTACATGGGTTTTGTCTGTTCATGCATTTGCTAATATATTCTGTGCTTGTGGTGATGTTTGATGTACAGCTTGAGGACAGTATTACTGAATGTGAATTTACACTGTAAAATGTTTTCATTCTTTTTTTTGTTTTTTTTTAAATAAACTGACATATAGAAGTTCTTTAGGTACTCATTGCCAATCCACAAAAGTCTAAGTACAGCCAACAAGAGCTACAAAGAAAAGATTAGTCATGATTATCCTCCCTCCCTCTTCCCCCTTGCTCTCTCCCTCTGACACTGGTGATAGGGCAGGGGAGAGAGGTAGACTTTCAGTTCTAGCCTACAGACACACAGTGAAACAGTAGACGTCCCCTTATGCATTTTTAACAGCTCAGCAGGGGATGGGAACAGTTTGGTTGGGACAGTTTGTTCACAGATACAGTGACCCAAGTGATCAGGTGAGTCCAAAACGCTCTGTTTGTTTTGCTAATGCTGGAATATTTATCAGGAATTACTTGCAAACTAACTTTGTTTGCAAGATTTAACTCTTCACCTGCGGAAAGCAGCAGTGAGAGTGTAGATTTGGCTTTAATAACAACTCAAAACGGTTGTGAGAGTTTTCATGCATGTTACAAGTTATTTACTTGACTGTTTAATCAGTGAACACTTTAGGTGAGGCCTCCAGTAATGGTCTCTTTTTTTGGTAAAGATGTACCCTGAAGCTGATATGTTTACAATCTAGATTCATTGAGCTCTCTGACAGACCTTGACTTTGCGAGCTGTCCCGCGTGCTGTAATTATGAGAGGAAATTGTCAACTCGACCTATTTAATATAGGGATTTAGCTTAAGGGGAGGCTCATTCACAAATGAATACTGTTATCCCCCTCAGCTGTGAATGACACACCTCACTCTTTCTCTCTTGTGAACTACCATCTCGTTTGTGCATGTGCAAAAAGCAGAGGTGGTGCAACCTTCACCTCCCAGTTTGAGGTGCAAACTGCCTGGCTTTCATTTCTTCGGGAAGCCCTTCTAACTGTCCCAGTGTAAGTGGAAGACACTGCTGAGGTGAACCAGTAATATAGGATGCCAGGAGCCAGTGGCGTCAACGTTGAGGGCTCTTGTGATGCCCTCTGTCGGACCCTGGTCTCCCAGAACGGCCTCCAGAGAGAGACGGCCGACATCTCCCAGTCTGTTCTCTACACCTCACTGATGGGCTTGCTTCTGGTCGCCGACAACGAGGTGTGCAAAACGTGTATAATCCTTCAATTTATGGTCAAACCTCAGTCTGGTGGTCTGAAAAGTTTGTTCTTGACGTGGAATTTATGGGACACATATGAGACGAACCTAAACACAGACCGAGAGATTGTGTAAAGTAATTGAGTACACACCAGCACACACGTGTTTAAGCACCTGTCAGCACTCCTTGGTCTCTAATAGGATGAATGCTTCAGGCTGACCTCCTTTTAGCCCTCTCTTGTTATGCGAAGGGGATAAGAAGGCTAAATCTATTCTCCCAATGCTGTACACGCAGGTAGACAGTAACATGCCGTACAGACTTTGCCAGGGGTCAAATTTTAGGTCACAAAAAGGCTGTATTGTTGCAGATGTAATTTGGGTCAATAGCTTCATGAGTTGTCTTTATTTTCCAGAAAGAGCATCTCTCCATAGGAAGTGGAAGGGTTGGCCTGAGAAACATAGGAAACACAGTAAGTGTTAAGTGATGTGCTTTAAACAAAGTCCTAATGAATACCAGAATGCATTTTTATTTCATAAACATGCACACTTTCTCCTTTACTTTGTCTCCAAAATAGTGTTTCCTGAACGCAGTAGTCCAATGTTTGTCTCACACACGTAGCCTACGGGACTACAGCCTCCTCATGTCCTACAGGGATGAGAAGTTCTCCAAAGAGGAGGCTAAGCTCATGGAAGGTATGTTCCTCTCTCCTGCTGTTCCCTCCGCCTCCTATTGTGTTTTCATCTTTCTCATTGCTCCCGGTCTCCCTGTGCCAGCTTTCTCTCAGGTGCTGTCAGGCCTTTGGGATGTAAATGACGGGGACACAGTTGTCAACCCACGACAGTTTTACAGTATGTTTAAAGAAGCGGTGCCTTACTTCAGTGGATACAGGTGAGAATATAGATGGTGTTTCTCTTTCATTCAAGGTTAACTGCATCTTTCCATGAGTCTTGAATGCAGTGCAATATAATATCCACTTCTGTATCAGCACAACTGTTTCAAGGACAAGAGAGGAACTGTAACTGCTTCAATCCATTTCCTACCTTGCCACGAGTATAGATTGGTTTTGAAGTTGAGACTCTTATAGAAATAGCTGCCTGTAACAGTGACGCAGAGATGTCTTTGTCTCTGTGTTTAACCCAGTCAACAGGATGCGCAGGAGTTCCTCAGGTTCTTATTGGACAAGCTGCACACAGAAATCAACCGCAGACCCTATGTTCGACGAACAGGGAAGGAGCCTGAACAGAAATTTGCCCGATTTAGGTGTGTTTTTATGTGGAAAAGATTCTGTGCTTGAAACGTTCATGTCCTACATGTGACCACATCTCTCTTTACCTCGTCTCTTGTCCTTCCTTAGGATTTCGGAGGAGGCAGCCGCCATGTGGAAGAAGCACATGGAGAGAGATGACAGCAGAATAGTCGGTGAGAAGAGCAGTCCAGTCGCGGGTGATCCATCAGACTCATCTGCATTATAAATCCAATGAAGGCAACCCACTGATAATTCCTTCCACCATTCTCACAGACCTGTTCTCAGGCCAGCTGAGGAGCTCGCTGCATTGCTCAGTGTGCTCCCACTACTCCAACACGTTCGACGTGTTCTGTGATCTGTCGCTGCCCATCCCCAAGAGGGGCTCTGCTGGGGGGGTCACGCTGAGGGAGTGCCTGGACCTCTTCTCTCAGGAGGAGAAGCTGGACAAGGACAACTCACCAGTAAGTTAACACAGAGTGTGCAACACCAATGGATTACAACACATCAACCACGTGTCTCTAAATTTGGGGTAAAATGTCAATGACGCAGACACTATAAACTAGGAATGGTTTAGTCCAAAAACTGTTACCTATGCACAATTTAAACATGGTGAGAAAGAACTACAGCAATAGAGCATCAGTAAATATGTGCAAAGGGAGTAAGGAAGCCAAAGAGCTTATACAGTGTCGATACAAAACAAGTAATCAACAATGAAATATAATTATAAATATCAGACAATGCAAGACGAAGCAAATGAAAACCACAGGAGACGTCAATTGACTCTTGTAGACATGTATTGAAGTAAATGTTTTCGTATTGCATTTCAAACTGTTGCAGGGAGAGGGACATCCATATTTTATGATATATTGATATTGAGAAGTACAACAGTAAGGTAAATAAATCCTGGCAGGATGTGAATGAAATTATACATAAACACGTGTACAAGTATTGACGTTATCAATTGATCCTACAAATAATTTGCTAAACAAATTGATTACCATTCTTAAATACGTCATCTGAATTTAAATGGTTGGGAAGTAGGATGAGTAAGTAGCACATCAAACAATATTACAATAGTTAATATATGGATCAATAAAGCTGTAACACAAAGTCAATTAACAAGGGTGGCGGATAACACTTTCCTCAATGTTCCAGCCTTTTTCATGAATTGCTTTGTGCTGGCAAGTTACCTACAACAGACCATGTGTATTTGCAAATGTTTTGAAAATGTACATGTGTGCGTTTGTTTCTGTGTTTAAGATGTGCGAGAGGTGTAACAGGCATACAGAGTGCACCAAGCGGCTTTCCATCCAGAGGTTTCCCCAGGTTATTGTGATCCGTATCCTTAACAACTAAGAATATTAACCTAAGAGTAGCTTTTGTGGAGGAAGTTATGATGCTTAACAGTCTTGTTCAGATCTGAACCGCTTTACGACGTCACGGTGGTCTATCAGTAAAAGCACAGTGTACGTGTCCTTCCCACTCACTGACCTGGACCTTGGACGCTACGGGCCCGTCGACTGTGGTAAAGAAAACAATTCACCATTCATGCACTATCTCCTTTTACTTGCTCGAGTCGACCCTTGTGGGTTGTTGAATAATCAACCAATTAAAATACAATATAAAGGAAAAGCTGTGGCATATAACAGCTCATCCACAGCTCATGTGCTACACTTTAGTTTGATATATTCTTGTAATTTTTTAAATGTGAAGACGATTTCTTACAACTGATTATTCCATGAGTTGTATAAGTAAATAAAACTGATACAACATAAGTCATGAAGAATGGAACAAGTAAGTCATTATATCTATGTATGTCCCCACAGGCCCAGTTCTGTATGATTTATGTGCAATTTGTAACCACGCTGGGACGGTGAACATGGGCCACTACACAGCCTGCTGTTCAGATGAAAATGGTTGGTGCTTCTACAATGACTCGAGGTGAGGCTCGGACCTGCACCCAAATCATTGTGTTTTAATCAGCAACGCCCTGCAAACTGCTTCTTACAAAGCCCACTGCGTCTGTATTGAGACACATGTACAAACCTCAAGCTGTTTCTCATTATTACTCTCCATCTACCCAACTACAGTGTGACTCCAGTCTCGGAGAACCAGCTTCAGACCAATCAAGCATATGTGCTGTTCTACCAGCGCAGCAACAGCACCACCACAGTCAGGAAATAGACCGGAGACTGGCTGAGTCGAGCAGCCAATCGGAGCATCTTTACCTCCAGTGTCCATAGAAACAAATAGAAGCAGCAGTGCTTTAACTCTTGCAGCTATGAACAGCTCAATCTCAGTGAGCATGCCTTTAAATAAACTCTAAAGAGGAGGAGAGCGAAGCCATGCTCACTTTAACGGGGGCTTGAAGAGGCAATCTTCCCTCCTGAATCATGGAGATGCTTTTGAAGAGTCTCAGTGAGAGAGCTGAGACAGCTCAGACAGACTGCAGTGCAGCCTTAAAAGTCTCTGTGCCATACTTCTCAGGCAGGAGTGAGCGGTGTACTTGCACATGATGCTGAGCTCTTTATGTAAGATGATTGTGATTCATGCTTGCAATGCAACATAAACCCAAATATACAAAGATAAATGGGTGGAAAAGAAATTAGGCAACATATGATGACTCAATTGTGACATAGGATATCACTTTAAGCTCCAGTTTTGTGAAATGTACAGTACTTCAACTCAATGTGTAAACATCTGTAGCCAATACTATGTGCTGTCATTTTATGTTAATCTCCCTCCACATGGAGTTAGCCATGAAACATGAAAACGTTAAAATGGGCTATATTTTCCCTCTACCTGAATTATAATTCCTATGTATGTATAAATGTATGTTTTTTTTTTACATTTGTGTCCACGACTTGCATTGAAAGTAGCCTATTGCATTATTATTTGAAACCTTGAATAAAAGACCAATCAAAAAGTCTGATGATTAGACTTAAACTTTTCATGTAGTTGATATTATTATTTTACTGTTTTTGATACATCACTCGTGTTGACATTTATTAAATAATACAATTGTAAACTATCATATTTTATTTAGATTTGTAATTGATTGCCGCAGCCGATTGACGAAAGACGTAGTCGCGCACATGCGTACTAGAAGTAGTGGGCGGAGTTTTCCAGTCGGTCAGGAAGAGGAGAAAGGCGGACACAGAACATCAAGCGGTAATCTTACTCAGCAATAGCCTTTAAACTTTATGCCGATTCTCGTTCCAGTCACAGAAGTACCACAGCAGCGCGATGAGTGCTGCAGTTGTAATTTCAGACAGAATACATTGAATGACAGCGTTACAAACCACGGGAAACACCGTTAGCTTTCTTGCTAGCTTAATGTTAGCTGGTTTGACAGGCCCGGTCTAACGTTACACTGCACAGCCTTTCAGCAGGAGCGGGGGGGGGGGGGGGGACACAGCACGGAAATGTTCTCTGTTTACACCCTCTACCTCCGGGGAAGCCATCCTGTTTGCCAGCAGGATGTTTTTAATAAATCTTTAAGATCTTGCGTTTCTAACATTGTATAAGCTGTTAACTAACTTCTAACAATATGTGCTAACCAGGGGGAACTGTTGAGAAAAGCTTTGTAATCACACCGTGGAGTTTAAAAGTCTGATTCATCCCGTTACTTACGTGAATTGCTAATGATGTGTGGGTGTGAGACTAGTGGAGAGCAACTTAAGAGACTTGCGAGAACCTTGTGTATTAGTTCATCCTTTGCATTGGACTCTTTTCCACAGATGGCTGCTATCAGGAAGAAGTTGGTGATCGTTGGGGATGGTGCGTGTGGGAAGACCTGTCTGCTCATCGTCTTCAGTAAGGACCAGTTCCCAGAGGTCTACGTCCCCACGGTGTTTGAGAACTATGTGGCAGACATCGAGGTGGATGGGAAACAGGTGAGACATGTTAAGTAGCTACAAACTAGGCTCTGTGGAGCGCAACGGTTACCTTAAATGCTTGATTAGCCCTCTTTTCATATCCATTATTCATGCATGTATCTCTCTCTCTTTTCTCAGGTAGAGCTTGCACTTTGGGATACAGCAGGTCAGGAAGACTACGACAGACTGAGGCCTCTCTCCTACCCCGACACTGATGTTATCCTCATGTGCTTCTCTGTAGACAGCCCTGACAGTTTAGGTATTGTCTTAGCAACAGTCACACCACTATGTATCAAACACCTTGTGATTGTGATACATGTTTTCTAATTACTGCATTCTTTCCCTCTACTCGCTGTAGAGAATATTCCAGAAAAGTGGACCCCCGAAGTGAAACACTTCTGTCCAAATGTTCCCATTATCCTGGTGGGCAATAAAAAGGATCTGCGCAATGATGAGCACACCAGACGAGAGCTTGCCAAAATGAAACAGGTCAGTTTTTTTTTTTTTTTGTTTCAAAATATGCTGGATCGTGCATCTTGTCGTTCTTTATTTGAACAAGGACAAAGCACGATAGTATAATGGTGTAAAAGTGAAAATGTAAACCTTCTCTCTGACGTCTGTCTCCAGGAGCCGGTTAAATACGAAGACGGCAAAGAGATGGCGAACCGCATCAGTGCCTACGGCTACCAGGAGTGTTCTGCCAAATCCAAAGATGGTGTGAGGGAAGTCTTTGAGATGGCAACTAGGGCAGCACTGCAGGCCAAGAAACGTGGCAAGAAGTCCACCTGCCTTCTGTTATAGGCTCTGGGAGAAAAGGGAGCTGCCTTCAAGCACAGATAGAAAGGGCAGCTTCCAATGAGATTTGACAGGGAGAAAATTGGGGGAGGGGCCAAAAAAAACAACGTTTCGCTGATGCTCAATTTCTTATCAACCATTTATCCTCAACAAATTAAAAAGCAGGTCTTAAATTATTTGATAGGCTCCTACACCTTGGTCCTCGATCTATGTATTGGATTATGTGCCATTTTGCTCTCTCCTATCAAAAACTTTCAGATCTAAAAGCAGGGGGGGTGATTTGAAGTTGAGTAGATGTAAACAGGGTTGAAATGTGCCATGATGGGAATGAAGAGAGAAAGGGTCCTTACCGGGCCAAAGACGATGGGGACATGAGACAGACAGAAAAAAAGACATGAATATAGAATTGGTTTAAATTGAAGACCATGTCGAAGTGGGTTTTACACAGTTAGCCTACATGTAGTGCCTTGAGAGCAGCGGTCAAGAAGAGTATGTTGTGGGTTAGGGATTCATAACTAAGATAGGGTATTCTTTTGTCATTTGTAGTGTCCACACATCACACTTGTGAATGCTTTCCCCCTGTCATTGGCTTTGCTCCTTCAGGCCCATATTCTGACTCAGGCGCTATGCAGGGGTATGCTTAAACTAGATTGTATGAGATACTTTCCCATACTGAAATACTTACCTATACTTTAGAGAGAGAGTGAGTGTGTGTGCGTGTGTGCAACTGTATGGTGGTTTGCTTTCGCCAGTGCAGGTCTGCATGCGGTGAATGTGTGTATATTTTGTGTGGGTGTGTATTAACATACGTGTCTATGTACTGTATGCATGGAAAGGTCTTCTGCGTTACTGACCTAACCCCCTTGTTTCCATGCCAAAGTTACCCCTGATGGCCACATTTTACGGCTCAGACGGGTAATGGAATTAATAGCGACTCGGAGTGACATAGAAACTTTCACTTTACTGGAAAGCATTGTATGATATCTAGAGGCACAATCAGGTTAAACATATGAGTTTTTAGGACCTTTTTTGTGTGTACCAGAGATTCATTTGATTGTGTTAATCAGTGGGTCAAATCATGAGTGGTGTAGTTGACTAGTTGAATATTCTTTCAGATAGATCGGCTTATCTTATTACTATAATGTCTGCCATGTACTGTATGTCTTACACGGCTTTGTAAGGACATGTTAATGTGTATTTCAAATTTGCCTTTTACTCTACTTTTACCATCATTCTTTAATGATATTGTCATTATTGTACTATAACTTTTTATCGTTGATGTCTCTAATTTTCTTACTATATTTTAATCAGTTTACTTAATCCTGCTGTTATGATCAGCTTATGTCAGTTAAATGATAAATTGTAACCGTTGTTTAGTTAATTGAAGTTAAAGCTTGGGGTGCAAGGCTGAAATGGTTTGGAGATGGGCCTTTTTTCCTTCTTTTTTTGTATTGTGACATATTAAGGTTTTTGTTTATGGATTTTCTTCTCCCAAATAAAGCTGATATTAGGGTTTTCTGTTGTAATGTATTTGAGTTCTTTCTATTTCTTTATATACGTATAACAATTACAATAATCTCTTATATTTCTGGCATTAAATTACTTTTTTCCCAAATTGCAAAACAACTCATAACCCCTCGAAATATCTGATTATATGACTTTATATCGGTTACGAAGATATCTACACACACGCATCAGTTACTGCCATGCAGTACATCAGTCGTGGGGGGGGCACTGGTTTAAGGTTGGCTCAGCCGTTTAATGAGTCACGTGTAATGAAAGTCACGTTCACTGCAATGGACCAATTATTTTTTATTTTTTATAGCAATGGAGGCTCATTGCTTTTGAAAGGTAAAAGAGATTGTATATTATCAACACAACTGATTGAAATGAACATGTGCATTTAAGTGTGTTAGTTGATTTTTCACCACCAAATTAGTAAATTAAAATGGCCCTATTATGCTTTATCCCCTTCTGTAACGTAGTGAGTCACAATGTAATACATTTGCATAATACCTCCTACCTGCTACTTTGGTACGACCTCAAAGAAAGCTGGAGAGACGGGAGCTGGAGCTTGGTCCCAAGAGTTTGGTTTGAGGCCGTCCTGCCGAGAAGACGCTGTGTTCTTTGTATGGACCACCAAAGGAAGATGACCTGAAGAACAAGTGGCTAAACTTCACTTTCAAAACTGGACACACTTCATGGCTGGATTTCCAACCTGTAAGTATGATTTATTATTTGTGGATGTGTAATGTTCAAAACAACCAAGGTAGCCAACGTTACTAGCCAGGTTCAAGTGCTCAGCTGTAGGCCTCGGCTAAGTTGGTAACTAACGTTATTGTGTTCGAATGGCTCTGCTACTCAGCTTTTGCCCCACTGTCTTCACGTTACACTTAATCGCAGGACCATTTGTGGTTATTCACTTCATTCAGCCAGGAGAATGAGTGGCTTATCTCCATGGAAGCCTTTATCAACTAAGCCATTTACTTCGTCGCTGCTCTAGAAACAATATTTAGTTATATCTCAATTATAAATAACTTCTGATTCTCTTCTGACTGTTACTATAATTCTATGTCTTTAAAAGCATTTATTTAGTCATGAAAAAAATAGTATTATAAGAGTAGCTAAAGATAAAATCCTAAAGATGCCTATCCCTACCAGAGGGCCACTGTGGTTCTACTAAAGTTTATGTACTAAAGTACTAAAATATGTACGTCAAGAAGGCAGGTAAAAGATTTAACTATCTAAACACGTATGTCGTTCTGTATGATTATTGTAAAATTATTCATTTATTAACTACTAATTAGCAATAATCGCAATCTACGGTTCAAAGTGTCCGCCAAATACTACCTGGAATTATATGAAGTATACGTGAATCACGTGACAATCAAGCATTTTCATCTTCCGTTGACGCGACTCACTCTTTCTACGGCTCTGGGCGGCCTGTCTGTTTTGTCCAATCACCGTCGACATTGATACTTTCGCTCTCCAACCACTAATCACATGCCAGAGTCAGGTATTTGTACCCTCCCTCTCCGAATTGTTGTCTTGCTGTGGCCATTTTACACGGGGTTCCGTGAAAAATACATCACCCGTCTCACCTGGGCTTCGACGTGACATTAGGAGAGCTATTGTTAGTTACATGTGGCACTGGTAAGGCTTCGTTCTATTACAAATACTGCTGTTGGTGAGTTTACAACGGGTGACAAACGGTTTTAGAGACAGCTTCTCTGCTTTGGACTAGCTAGCCAACCACAGGCTAAAATTGTTAGCTTGTCCGCTAACCGAGATGACCGCCACACGTCATTGTTGAATACTCTTTTTTTGAGTAGTTGGGTTGAGCATGTGCATTGCGCACGTATGTTCATTAGTGATGCAGGGTTATGCATTGACTCGTTTTATTTACGGGTTTTGGTGTGTAAAGCTTTCATATCAGTCAAAGTTGAAGAAGTCTGCAGTTTTTCACAGGTGCAGCTAACTTGGCCTCCTCCTAAATTAATGCCTCTTGACTCTATTGAACGCGCATCACTGCTGTGCACCCCAGGAGGCCTCTACTTTTGAGATTTTTCTTTAAAGCAGTTGCTTATAAGGGTTGACTCTGTTTCTAAAAGGCAGCAAAGTTTACTGCGATTCTCGTGAATATTGCTTGTCGTTCTAAAGAGTACATTGCTGATGTCATGTTACTTCCATCATATATCCATGCTGTAATCAAATAGAAAATAGGACAGAGACCAGGAGCAGAGTTGGTGGATCAGTCAACCAGCAAAGCTCCCCCATGATTATCCAGATTATTTCATCATAAATCATTTCATACATTGCTGATGTACTTCTAGGGTATCCAATGCTGTAACCAAATAGAAGAAGGGCAGACCAGGAGAGACGAGTCAGGGAATCAGCATGGACTATGAGCGGAGGTGAGCTAAACCTTCTTGTAGTGCCTTTCCATCTTAAGATGTGTCTGACTAGTCCCTCACATTGTCTCTCGTGGTCAGCAGGGGTGGGCGAGGTGACCGCACAGGTCGATACGGCAACACCCACAACGATCATAACTTTCGTGACATGGACTACCGAGGCTACGGCCAGGAGGATGAGGACGCGGGAGCAGGATATGATGTCAGAGCAGAGGAGGACCGACTATACGGCCACGAAGAGCAATCCCTGGGCGTCCGTGACTTCTCGCCAGGTCGTCTACAGGACCGTCCGGGGTTTCACCAGAGAGGAGATGGGCGTGGGGGGAAAGGGCTCCTGTGGCCCCCGTGCTCTCAGTCACAGCCTGATTTAGCCCCTCCGTTGCTTCAGAGAGAGGAGGAGGGATCCAGGCGGGAATTTGAGCAGTTATTGACTGGTCGGCAGGAAAGAGGTCGGGGGAAAGGTGGAAGAGGCTTTCCCGAGAACAGTACCCCTCATTCTGGGGGTAGGGATGGCAACTGGGGTCGTGGTGGTGCTCATTCAGAACAGATGGAATACAACGCTGCACGACAGAGAGAGGAGGACAGGTTCTCCCGTGCGGCGGTGAAGAGGAGGGTAAGCCATGACAAGTCCGTCCTCTTTAAAGAAAACTGCTACAATTTTATTCAGTTGTTCAAATTTGTGACTGCTCTATCCAGGCCTTTCCAGTGGGGGCAGAGGAAAGAAGTGACGCTCCAGACCTGTCCCTTGAGGAGTTGGACCAGGACTACCGTGCAGATCTAGACCATAACCAAAGGCCAAGCAACATCATAATGCTTCGCATGCTGCCACCCAATGTCACCACCAATGAGGTAAGCGTATATGTCTCCTGCTCATGTTTGTGAGTAGTCTGATGGTTCATGGGTCTTTTATAGTCGGTTGGCCTAGAATGTAATAATGCCTCTATGTTCATAGATCCGAGCACAACTTCAGGAGCAGGGGATCCAGCCAAGAGAGGTTCGCCTCATGAGAAACAAATCCTCAGGTAAAAACTTGTTCATTGCCTCGAATCGTTTTTTATTTCTGTTTTCATTCTCCCTTTGTGTTGCACTCATTACCAGCTTTTTCCACCCCACTGCTCTGTCAGGTGACTTTCCCGTATCTGCTCAGTCTTCTCTCTGCTATTAATAAGCGCTCTTCCTTTTCCTTCTCTCATACTATCACTGTCTTCCTCTGGATAGATAGCTGATGCAAAGAATGCCTTTTTATATTTTTATACTCTTACAGGCTTTTTGCTGCGATTCCTGCTTTGATTTTTTTTGATCTGTGCTCACAGGGCAACAAAACATCCATGCACGCTTCAAAGGATGAGCTCTATGCATATTTGCCTTTAGGACCAGAATGCATGCGTACAGTGATAGGTTTTTAGATCTTCACTCCATGACATTCATTTTCTTATCGTCTTTACCCTTTTCATGATTCTGCCTCATCCATCTCAAAGTGACGTAGTAGTTAAACAATGCTCACAAACTAACACTGTCAACTGAGAAATGAGCAGCGGAAAGCAGAATGCATTTTGATGGTGTTTGTCATTGTAGCTATTTTTGAGTGCAAGTGTGGAGGATATGAATGTTGCAGCTACCTCTAAGCTATGTGAGCGTCATCCATACCACTCAGAAAACGGCTCTTCTTTTGCCAAAGGTTTTCCATTACGGTCATCGTCTCACTGGCCTCCCTTCTTTGCTACCGCACTGGTTGTCTGTAAGGTGTGCCTATTTAACTCGGGCACACTTACAGTCCTCTGCACTGCTCTTGTCTTTCTCACCCCCCCCCCCCCTCCCGCATCACTGTTTAGAATAAGTCCCTCTAAGTTTTACATGTTTTAAATGATGATCTGATACCATGTACAGTGTTGTTAAACATGATATAAATCTAAGTATGTTGCATAATGTGTTCTCAGTCCGTTATAGTAATGCATGGACAGAATATGGAGCATTCCACCTTTTGAAATAGGTGCTGCATAGTTCAGACTGCACTCTGACTCTCAAAATCGCAGAGATTTGTGTGTGTGTGTGTGTGTGCGTGTGTCTGTTATGTTGGTGCCTGGGTGCTTCATCATTCAAAGCCAAAAAGCTCAAACTGATGAGTGGATAGGATTCTCCCTCTCTCCCCCTCTTTCCTTGACCCTGTTGAGATGCTTGACATTGCGTCCTCCCACCCTTGCGGAGATTTCGACAGTGGCTTTCCAACTGGCTGTCAGGTGTGTTTGTTATTTCCAAGGGAGAGAGGAAGCAATGCTTTTACTTTATTAGTGCTGACACAGGGTCTCTCTCTCTCTCTCTCTCTCTCTCTCTCTCTCTCTCTCTCTCTCTCTCTCTCTCTCTCCTCTGGACATGAAGCACTAACCCCTCACTGCGTTGTTATGTTGTTGTTGTTGTTGTTCGGTTACCATGGCGCTGGGCGGTGTCCAGGTCAGAGCCGAGGATTCGCCTTCGTCGAGTTTAATGTCATACAGGAGGCCACCCGCTGGATGGAGACCAACCAGGTCACTCTCCCTTACACAGACACACATACACATATATATATATATATATATACATGCACACAATGGGACATGTAGGTTAACATCAGGACACATGTACAGTCACATCATACCCTGTCATGTGCACGCGATGCATTCCAGTATGGTATAGACACAGAGTGGAAACATGATTTTGTCCCTGAGGTAGGTAGGTCTTTGTACTTATACAAAATTCCACAAACAGGCAAATGCGTGTTACATCATGCTGACGTTTGTTTGTCTGGGGCCTAACTGCATAGTTTTCATAACTGAACTCTCCCAGTCACATTTGCTCATCATTGCCCAATTCAAGCTCCTCTATTATAGGGGTCTCCTCTTTCTTCAGTGACATGTTATCACTCGCTCTCTCCAAAGTCTTCAGTGTCTGATATAGCGTGACATTGTGAATATATCTTCTCACATGGTCTATTGTATGTCGAATCAGAACCAATACAGTACTTCATTTTTCTTGTTTTTGAATCTTCCATATCTGGGTCATCCACCATTATTACATCTTTAGGATGGATCTATTGTCTATTTGGGGGATGAAGGTGGTGACAGTGGGATGGGATGTGTGGAAAAGGTTTCCCCTTAAGGGGGGAGGGATGACACGATAGAATAAAACACATTGTGTCCTTTTTAAAAATGGACACCCACACACACTACACATACACCATCTCAGTCCGTCCCAATTTTCTAAAGCTGAAGGTTGCATTTCTCTGGTGTCCTCTTTCTTTCAGCCTCAGTTCTACTCTCTTTTTCTCTGTCCCCCCTCTCCCTCTCGTCCCTCTCATTCTCTCTCATCTCTTGTGAGATGAGGCCTTTCTCTGGCATGTGTGGCCTAATTATCTCTGATAATCATTCTTTGTTCCCCCTCCCTCTCTTTCTTTTTCTTTCAGGCAGTACTGTTGATTCTGGGACAAAGAGTGTCTATGCACTACAGTGACCCAAAACCCCGTGCCAATGAGGACTGGCTCTGCAACAAGGTTGTGTGTGTTGGCAATGTGTGTCATGCATATATAGAAGTCTAAATTCTATTTGTGAATTGTATGCATGTGTAGCAATCAATGGAGTTGCTCATTCTTTCAAAAACATTTCAACAGTGCGGTGTGCAAAACTTTAAAAGGAGGGAGAAGTGCTTCAAATGCAGTGTGCCTAAATCAGGTAAAAAAATGAACACAGCTGCTGTGAATATCTCAACTATTCTCCTCTTAAAAGAACACAAGCTCTCCTACATATAATAATACATAAATGGCATGTGTCTTTCCCCAGAGGCTGAGCTCAAGTTGCCCCAGTTGCAGAGGGATTTGCCCGTTGGTCTTCAGAAGGAGGGAGCCCAGGGCTTGTTGCCATTGCCAGCACCCTACCACCCCTCTGGTCCATCTGTCAGTCCAGGACAGTCTACGCAGCAGGCAGATGTTGCCAATGACAGTAAGTCTATCTGTTGACCTTTTCCCACCATGTTAATCTCTTCTTCTATTTAGAAAGACCTGCTTTTGTTCAATGAAGACTATAACGAGACACTACAGACGTCATTAAACACAAACTGTGACTATGTCAACATTTTTAAAAAAAGAATACACTATAATGTAGTTTAAAAAATAAACCTTTTTTCTGTTGTACGGTTTTCTTTGACTAAGATAAGACTAAAATGCATTGACTTTTAATAATTTAAACAAATTTAACTCATTAACATTTATTTTTTATTTTTTAATAATTAAGTATATTTTATTAATGGATTAACCCAAACTATTAAATAATGTGTCAAAGAATGTAACATTCTCTCATCCTCTCCTGCACCAGCTCTTATACTAAGAAACCTCGGCCCTCATACCGCAGTGGAAACCATCTTGTCTGCTTTGGCTCCATTCGCCACTCTCGCCCCCTCCAATGTTCGCCTAATCAAGGACAAGCACACGCATCTCAACAGGGGCTTCGCCTTTCTACAGCTCTCTACCATCGTGGTGCGAAACATAACGAGGCAGAAGCACGCACGCATAAGTGCTAGACGGATTCATTTTTTAATAATTGTTGTAATGTGTTCTGATGATTTTGAAATAAGCTTCATCCTCAACACTAACTCACAGGTCTGTTTGTTTGGTCAACAGGAAGCTTCTCAGCTGCTCCAGATCTTGCAGGCTCTCCATCCATCTCTCTCTATTGATGGGAAAGCAATTGTGGTGGAGTTTGCCAAAGGCTCCAAACGGTAAACACTTGCACACCCAAACTCTGCTTTAAAGAAACCACAAGACGATTACACATTGCTGCTATTGTGCAAACAATAATATACTGCCAAATGTGTAACTGACAAGCTTTTAAATGTTGGTCACTAGAAACCCACTGAAACCCTCTTTGTGCCTCTTTTCTATGCCAGTGATGTGTTCTTGACGGATGGCAGCAGAGTGAGTGCTGCTACGGTGGCCAGCACAGCAATAGCTGCTGCACAGTGGGCGGTCACGCAGGTAACTTAAATGACTTGTCATTACAGCAAAGAAAACACGAGTGCGTAACATCTCTTTAATTAAATGTTGTATATTTATGATTGTGTGTTTTTCCTTTTATTTAAAAATATTCTTTTTCACACTCAGACCGCTCAGAATGGATCCGGTGTAAGCCAGAGTATCGATACATCCGTGTATCAGCAGGGGGCAGCAGTAACATACAGCCAGGAAGGCAACGAATACTCTGGGCTAGATGGCACAACTTATAAGGCCCAGGTAGATGGTGCAGGAGCAGCCCAGATGGGGGCATACACAGGAGGAGCAGCCCAAGGTAAATGTATAGAGCATATTACCCATATGATCTCTACAGCTGTTTACATTTGAATTGAGCTTGAGTCAACTTAAGCCACCTGTTTGTGTGTTGCAGCTGAGAGAGCGACGTCTGGATCAGCAGTCGTGCAGCAGCCTCGTACTCGTACGAGTCTCATCGGCACAGCCGTTACACAGGTACAATATTAGTTTTTGTGTTCTCGCATTATTTGATGCCATTACACGAGCTGAGCACTGAGCGCTGTCTCTTCACAGGTTGAGATTGTGGGAAAACCACAACCAGCTGCTGCCAGCCAACCTGCGACCCCAGGCACTGAACACGAGCTCCAGCAATACCGTAAGGCTCTGTGTTCCCATTGTGTTTGTCTGAATGTATGTGAACTACAATGCTGTCAAGCTCACCTTTTTATGATCAATTAAAGGTTTTTAAATTTGTGACTGTTCTGTGTCTCTTTACTGTAGCTGTGCCAGATGTGTCCACATACCAGTATGACGAAAGCTCTGGCTACTATTACGAGCCTCTCACAGGCCTCTACTATGACCCTAACTCCCAGGTAAAGAGTGGCGAATGCACAGCAGTCAAAATGTCAAGCCAGCACTCTTTGAAATATCTTTCTGTACGTGTCCGCTTCCTCAGCGTTTTAAGTCTGGTTTTGTGTGCCCTTCCTCTTTGCAGTACTACTTCAACCCTCACACGCAGCAGTACATGTACTGGGATGGAGAGAAGCACACCTACATTCCTGCTGCTGCTGCTGGCCAGTCTAACTCTGAAGGTGCTCCCACAGGCGCAGCCCCTTCAGACTCCCCGTTCGCTAACCTCAGCTGCAAGGAGAAGAAAGACAAACCCAAGAATAAAACTGCTCAACAGGTATTCTACAGGCTGAATACACGCTCATGTACTGACAGATGTGCTTTTTTGTTCTTTGTTCATTTTCTGGAAATGTTAGACTTCACCAAGGTGGTATTTGTTGAAGGACTACTGAGTTGGATTGCATTTTGTTTCCGGTGACCTTTCAATTGTAATTTTTCCTCTGTTTGGTCCATATAAATGGCTGACTTGCATTTCTTGGGTTTTATACTAATAGATTGCAAAAGATATGGAGCGCTGGGCTAAGAGTCTCAACAGACACAAGGAGAACATGCGTTCTGTCTCCTCCTCCCCGGCCGTCGGCTCCACGGCGCTTCCACATGGTTACACTCGGGCGCCTGGCCACAGTCGCCTAGATGACCGCCGAGAATCTGCCAGTGCTGACGCAGGCTATGCTGTTCTGGAGAAAAAGGTGCATGACCCTTACACACAGACGTATGCTTAGCTGTAAACACAGGTGTATCTTCGGGGGCAGCAGGGAATCATAGTGAAGGAGGACTCTGGCTTAGGCTCCTATGACCTCTCACCCCGCTTTAGTGATGAGATAATGTCTGAGTAAGATAAGGCCTTAGTGGCTTGGTAATCCCTCTGATTTGGCTTTTCTGTCATGCAGGGTGCACTGTCTGAACGTCCTCAGATATTCCTGGACCAGATCCGACAAAGTGCAGAGGTAAGGACATGGTCAAAGTGATTACCTACTATCAAAATTCCTCTACTGTTCCTCAGTCTTTGATCTTGCATCCTCTTTCTGTAGCGTTCCCCTCCTCCTCCGCAGGGTCTGGTCCCAGCCTACAGTGGAGAAACTGACAGCGAAGAAGAAGGAGGCGACAAAGAAGAGAAGGAAGGAAGGATGACAGACTGGGTTAAACTGGCCTGTCTGCTGTGTAGGAGGCAGTTCCCCAGCAAGGAGGCCCTCATCAGGCACCAGCAGCTCTCTGAGCTACATAAGGTGGTTACAAAGACAGCTTGAATCTAACTTCACACCGTTGCAAATACAGCATAAATTAGAAGTGTCTGTTCACTCCTGGCAGGAAAGCCAACTTGTTTCCAGTGTATTTTGTTAAATTGTTGTCTTTACTATCTGTTAAGTGTAGCCTAAAGACGTTCCTCTGGGTACATATGTCTAAACTTGTAACTGTCTGTCCTCAGCAAAACTTGGAGCAGAGAAGAGTACAGCAGGAATCTTCAGGGAAAGAGGTTAGTCCAGCCTCAGGATCTGACTGTGCATAGACTGATTCTGTGTGTAGTATTCATTTCATTGTCCTTTTTAATTTTTTTTAAATTATTATTTTTTTTGCTTGCAGAAACTTCCGGATGGACCTGAGCCTCCTGATCCTAAGAGGAGGAAGTTTAACCCCATGTAAGCAGCATTGATGGGGAAAAAACAGACTCCTGTTTATGTCTTATAGTTTGAGGTTAGGTGTGCAGAAGTGGTCATTTACAAAATACTATTACCATGCCTTGTTCCTCTTGTACTGTTTAGACATTTCTTTATGGTGATAGTCCTGTTTTATAATTGTAAGACCTGTTGCTTCCTCCATACAGTGTGTGCTTACTTAGATTTGTGTGTGTAATCCACGTTATTTTATTTTATTTCTCTCTCCAGTGACGGGATCACAGGCAGTAGTCTTGGTGCCAGGATGCTGCAGGGAGGAGTGAAGAAAGGGCTTCTGTTGCGCAATATGCAAGTGGAATGAGCCCTCCCCCTGAAATCTCAACTTCCTGACCCGGGACAATGACAAAGCTTAGCACGCAACACTTCACCATTAACGTCGTATAGATAAACCTCTTAATTTTGGTTTGTAATTACAATTACCTCAACAGTGGTAATACACTCATGAACTGGTCCTGTAGCAGTGGATGGCGGGATATTGCACAGAATGCACTTTTTTTGCTTTCTTCCTGAATGATGCAGTTTTGTGTTCTCACGTGCTTCAGAGCTTGTGTGTGATAAACGAGCTTAATGTGGTTGGGGAAACATTTGGGATTTTCTAATATTACTGTCTATGCACCATCGATTTTTTTTTTTTTTTTTTTTTTTTTAATTTAATGCTATAATGCCTTGTCATTCAGTGAATGACTGATCTGAGCATGGACTGTATACATTTTAGAAGAGGTCTCATGAACTGGACAGCCTCACACTAAAACTAGTGTGTACATGAAGTTTGTCATGTTGCAGATACGAATTCACAATGTAATACATCGTTATCTCTGGAGAAAGTAATTTTTTATTTCTGTATTTTGTTTAAATGTGACTGCGTTTCATCAAGCTCCTGTTAATTATTCAGAGTAACATTTTCATGATTATCTATGATGAATATCTTTTATGGGCGAGCCAGTGAAACAGTTGCTAATATTTCGACATTTTAAATTTCTAAAGCCGTGTTTTTACAAATCGGCGGTTAAAGAAAGAGGAATATAGTGCAACATCTTGACCTGCATACATCTTGTACAGTTGTTGCACAGCACGTTGGTCGACTCCTGAATGCGTTTTCACATCAAATGCGTTTATAACACCTGTGCTCCTGTTGCGGCTGTTAAGTTTCCCTGGAAACGACAAACAAAGCGATTCGTTGTCAGACATGAACTACATTTTGTTTTAGCGTTTACTGGTCCTTCTCCAGGTCACTTTCAGTAAACATTGGTTGTTATATTTCGGTATCTTCATGATGGTAAAGTTACAAAGAAGAACGCAACAGTCGCATAAAGTAGACTAGTTTACCAGACGTTAACTAGACGTTAGCGACAGTAAACTTGGTGCAGTTCGACTTACGTTAGTTAACAGCTTGTCAATTAACAGCAGGTCTGCTGCTCTGCACCCGCTACTTTTTATTTTTTATTTTTTATGAAAACAAACTAAATTGAGCAGGATGTCTGAGGTGGATGAGGATGCAGTCTTGTCGGATGTAGAGGGAGAGGAAGAAGCGCACCAACAAGGAGCCGAAGAGGACGAGAAGGTACAACTAGTTAACCCGAGAGATCACTTGTAACGTAGACAACGAGTTAGCATTAACGCTTTATGATAAGGGTACAAATCATATAATCTACTGATGCTTAGCTTTGGCCATTACACCACGATTAAAGTGATCAAGTCACTATGACTAGGCAATTATTCACACTTCATCAATTAAGTATTTCAAAGTTGCACAATAATTGACAAAAACATTGAAAAAAAATAACTCATGCTCCACCCTCTCCAGGTTATAAAAGAAACCCATTTTGCCCCCTGAGCAAATGCATGAGTCTGAACTTTTGTGTCTGGAATCCAGCTAATTTTGTAGCATATCTAGTAATTAGCATCCCTTAATTGGTGATCTAAGTGTGAACAAATCATATAAAGTCATAGTGACGTAATCATATGTCGATGAGAGCAACAGGAATTTATTATACAGCCTGCATTAAATCATCATTGGTCATTTATTAGTTAAGCATTGCTGAAGTATATTATTTGTACCTCTAATACAAAAGTGTTACTGCAGTATTTGTAAGTATACTTCACAGAAACTTCTACAAGGGAGACCCAATTAATGGCTAAAGCGTTACATAGGTGGTTTTGAAGCTCCATCGTGTAGAGGGGCTTGTGTCTGAGCTGATGGGGTCCTGTTGTACATCTACTCCTCTGTGAATTAGCACCACCACCAATTTTGACGGCATAATCCTGTGACGTCTTCCCTTCTAATAGGTACAGGTTTGCCATTTGACCCAAGAAACCATAGTTCGGGGGCTCTCGTTGCTGTGCCGAACAGGAAATGGACTTGGACATGCATTTGTCAAAGTGGACCTAAAAGACAAGTAAGATGGCAAAAATACATTCAAAGCCAAAGTGGCTGCCATCGGCCATTAATTGTAACAATCTCTTTGTACCGACTTTCCCTTCGACATCATTGTACCACTCAGCGGACTGAATGACATTGCTGCAATCAGCAGTTACACTCACCTACGTTTTGTGGACGTATCCAACAACCACCTTCTTGATCTTTCTCCCCTGGCATCGCTCACCCAGCTGCTCTGGCTGAAGGCAAGGACCTCTCTTCTTTCTTTATTTAGAAAAAAGGACGTCTCTGGGGCTGTGTATCAGACACTCCAATCTTGATTTCTTCCTCTGTAGGTTGACAATAATGCAGTGGAGTGCTTCGAAGGGCAACCTTTCGCTCAGTTGACCTACTTGCAATGGCTGAGTATTGCAAGGAACCGGCTAGCAGACCTGGACGGCCTGGTCGGGCCTGCCTTGGAGAGCCTCAATCTTACAGGTTGAGCTGTTGGTTTTATGTCAGGATAAGTGGTGTTCGAGTTCACTACGTGAATGACTGATGATGCATTAAGCTAATTCTGAATTTCCTAAAGTGAAGTCTGTCAAATGAAGAGTTAACTATCACTATGAATTGAAATTAGAGAAATGATAACATCACAGGAGTTATCTATTTGATCAGATTTGATATAATGCCATGTGTTGTCATTCAGTCTATATATAGGATATAACAAATTCTTATCAGCAATTAATCACATATGTTGTGCCTAACATATGTTTGGAAAGCCCTTGACATGACATTTAGCAACGTCTCTGGCAGGTAACGGTATTCAGAGAGTGAATGGTCTTCAGAGTGGCTGTTTTGCCAACCTGGTAACTCTGGAGCTGAGGGGAAACCAATTGGATACCACTGATGGCATCAACCTTCCCAACCTGCGGGAATTATATCTGGTAATAAAAGCACTATTATTTGATTAATAGCACTAGCACACGGGATGAGGTTGATCACTGACCACCAGCCTTAATACCCATGTAATGACCCAGGGAACAGATTGCCTGTAAGTGTCCTTGCTCTTCGTTCAGGCCCAAAATGTTATCCAGCATTTGGAGGGTTTAGAGAAGTTAGAGCGCCTCACCACCCTTCACCTTCGAGACAACAAGCTAGATACTCTGGACGGCCTCAGCCCCAACATGAAGTGTCTCCAATACCTCAATGTCAGGTACACAGTTGACCGATCAGAGCCTTTCATCAATTCAGTAACACCCCAAATAAAATGATATATCCCAGATTATATATCCCACTTGCTTCTGTCTCTGTCTTTTAGAGGCAATGCAATCTTAGATGAGAACGCTGTGCAAGGCCTTGCGCTTGTGTCAAAAACTCTGCGAGCTTTGGTCCTTTCTGAAAATCCTCTGGTGGAAATGACAGACTACAGGCTGAGTCTACTGATTCTCCTGCCACAGCTGGAGCGACTTGACAAAGATCTTGTCGACCCCGAGGAGAGGACTGAGGCCCGGGTTAAAAGCATGGTAAAGCTGATAAACATCTTATTTCTCTTTATGGCATGCTCGGACATAAACTGCTCTTTTGCTGGTTGTTTTAATGGCATGCATGTCCTTTCAGGTACTTAACGAAGAGGAATTTGAGCAATAAGATGTGCAATGATGGCCAAACTGAGGAAGTGTTTGACTTCCTTGAAAACACAGGCTTGGTGTGGTGACTGATTGTGAAAAGTAGATTAGGCTACATCTTGATAGGGCATCTGTCTGATGCACTTTGTATCTATAGAATGTGTATATACACGGTTTGATTGTGTCATGTTCTTACACTACTACAGCCTATCTATTTTTCGAACAATAAAAAAAATTAAATAATATTTTTTTCTGTCGCCTCCATTGACGTCTACAAATGCAGATAATGTGTCAGTAACCAAGGAATAAGAAATGAGGGAGTATTTGATCTTGAGTTGCTGTCCTGTGTTTCCCTGAGTAAGGATGAGAGGGCAAAATCCACCATTTCCGTGTTGGGCAGCCGGCCAGCTTTAGCTTTAAAGGAACAGCGACATGCATGTATTTGAAAAATCCCCATATGTATTCTGAACTATACTGATCTCCAAGCACATGCACACTGTCTCAAATAAAACAATTATTTCTGATGATTAGTTTTATTCTTAAGTTATCATTTATATTTCCATTTCTCACATCATACAAACGACCAGGAAGCCATCTCAATACAAATATTGCCCCCTTTTTTAAGTCTTCAAAGCAGTGGCTGCAAATTAAATGATACAAACGAAGTCACCACAGATCTATATCGTTAACGTGTGGAAATGATTTGTGAAAGTTGCACAGGGAACAAGGTCCTGCGCAACTGGTACCACGACGGTTCCTCCAATGATTGGCTGAGGTGGGCGTGGCCGTGGAGGAGACATAAGTCCCCCCTCCTCTCGACGCTTCTTCCTCCTCGGTTGTGCTTTGCGTCGGACAGTTTACCAGCGGCGGTGTGCAGCTTTGAACCTACGACCCCGGGACGCAGCGGTGTAATTGAAGTAACTGAACTACTCAAGCGGACGCGGTTTTCAAAAAAAAAAAAAAAAAAAAGAATCCAGGAACCATGACTAGCTACCACAAACCCGATGAGAAAACTCTGCAAGGGCTGAAAGACATCGCCAATAAGCTCCGGATCAACTCCATCAAGGCGACATGCGCCTCTAACTCCGGGTAAGCTATGCAAAGTAACGCTGGAGGGAGTTTAAAAAAGCACACCGCTACGTACGAAGAAAATATACAATACTTTATAATAGTAATGTGATAGTGACGTTATCTGAAGCACGTTTTTACCTGCGGGGCCCGTTGGCACGTGCTTCACGCGGTGGAAACTCAGCCACAGTAGACGGCTAGCAAGTGATTAGCTAAGTGAACTGTTCCATAAACGTTTTAACAAGCTACTTTGTCAGGTATATTTGTCCATAGTGCATAGTCTATGCTAAGATTAGCATAAGCTAACAATTTGTGCGCCTTTGTCGACGTTACAGTCGGTGCAATGTGTCCGAGAAACCATGCATTCTAGTAAAGCAGTTGCTAGATTTAAACTTTGTCATTAGCACCGCGCTGCTTCTTCTAGCTAACAAGAAACCACATGACCATGCGGAACGGGGAATCTCGTGGTCAGTTTGAAGCTCTAATTTAAAGTTGCAGATCCATGCTAAATTGCGAAATGCAGGAATGCACACCAGTTGCAATTGTTTGCAGGAAATTGGTGTCAAGTATGATTTAAAAAAAAAAGTGGCTATCAAAAGGGCACCTGTAGTATTGCTTCATCCTAAATGTCGGACTTCCTGAAGTCTTCCTCTTCACATTCACTCTAGGTTGAACCAGAGTCCAAGCGGGAATAGTTTAAATGGCTTCCTTGTTGACGGCGTGTGGTTTTTATAGTTTGTGTCATCTCGAGATTATTCTTGCAGCCCTGTGTTGTCCTACTACTCTCTCCATAGATCCGTCTACACACCCACAATTAAAAAGATTTGTGCGTTTAATCTTAATTAAATGCAATTGATGTGTAATCATGGTTTCCAGTCCACGGTTTCATTGTATTCACATTGCAAGATATCCAGCATTGTGATTTTTACTTGCGCAACTGCAACCTTTTGAAAAGGAAATGTTTGTTGGTAAACCTGTTTGTTACTTCCTTATGCCTACTGACAAGGAAATGAATGGATTAGATCCTCGATGTCCTTACTGTGTTGTCTCCCTTTTAACAAAGGATGTTTTTGAGTTTTGACACCCAAAACTCAACACGCATTGTTTCTCATTATTTGACCTACATGGGACATTACACTCGAGCATCTGATTTCATTCAGTTTATTTCCCAACAGGTTATCGCTCATCAAAAGGACAAGGGGTAAACGGAGCACTGGGTTCTTTTCTTATGAAATGTAACAGTGACCGTGGTGTTTGTTTGAATAAGATAACTGTGTTCCAGCATGGTTGAAATGATGCCATTTATAAATTAACCCACATAGGGAAGCAGAGATACTGTTGAGTAACCTGTTTTTTTTTTTTTTTCCAAACATGAATACTGCAATACTTTGACCACTATGCCGCAACTAACTGTTTCACAAGTTAACTTGTGTTTTATTTATTTTTATAAGTGCGTTGAAGTGTGGAAACATGACATGCACATGCATGTATGTGCACGGTGTGTGTGGATTTTGTTTTCTTGTTGAGATACTGGAGTTTTTCTTGTGCCATGTGCTCACAGATGTGTCTCCATTTTTCCCTCCAGTCACCCCACATCATGCTGCAGTGCAGCGGAGCTCATGTCTGTGCTCTTCTTCAATACCATGCGCTACAAAGCAGAGGACCCTCGCAACCAGTGCAACGACCGCTTTGTGCTCTCAAAGGTTTGCTTGCATTTCTTTCGAGGGAGAATGTCCTTCAGTCGGCCAGCTCACCTGTGATGTGGCATCAACACTGTCATTAAAGAATTTTCCCCCGCTGTCTCTAGGGTCATGCTGCACCTGTCCTGTATGCTGCATGGGCAGAGGCGGGTTTCGTGAAGGAGTCCGACCTGCTCAACCTGCGCAAGGTTGACTCTGACCTGGAGGGGCACCCCACACCAGTAAGTTCAAAATCCTGCGGTCCCTTTTCTGGTGTTCATGTCTCCTTGGAGAACACACTGTCGTGTTCAAGTCAGGCTGTCTATATATTGTATAACATTTAGTTTTCCCTCTCTTCTATTCATCAGAAACTGGCCTTTGTTGATGTGGCTACTGGATCTCTGGGACAGGGTCTCGGGGCTGCCTGTGGGATGGCATACACTGGCAAACATTTTGACAAATCAGGGTGAGCATGTATACAAAAATATGTATATTCATTAAGAGGTTCCAAGGCTTATATTAAGCCTGCTTTTTGTTTTCTTCAGCATTAGTCTGAATCCTGTTTATAGGACAACACGTTAGAATTAGATTACTTAAGGACATGGGCTCTCCATACTCCAATGAGACTGTTTCTATCATTCTTGAAATGTCATACATGTTGAGGGTAGTTCCTGTTAAATCATTTGAGTCAACAAGGGATTTGGTTAACAAAGAGCCGTTCTTAACAACAGTGCAATACCGTGACTTGCAGTCGGGTAACTGCTTTCTTTTAAACTGATGCCTGAAACACTGTAATCCATTTAATGGATGAACCTGTAGTAGTGAAGATGTAATTGTGTTAAATCACGCCCTGAATGGTGCCTGCAGTGAGGTCAAAAGGTCTTGCACTGCTGCAACTGAGTAATATTAAAAGTAGCAACGATTTATTTAGCTCTTTGGGAGAGTAGCTGTTGGTGATTCTAAGAACAATAATAACTCGATAATCTAAAAGTAGAAAGATATTATGAATTGCTGCTTCCACTGAAGTTCTGTTTGTTTATATTCGTGACAGACTTTAATCATGTAGTATTATGTGCTTCATTGTTTGGAGATCATCATTTCCTGTTTCTCCTTTCCTCATTGTGTTGTAGATACCGTGTGTACTGCATAATGGGAGATGGAGAGTGTTCAGAGGGCTCAGTGTGGGAGGCCATGGCCTTTGCCTCCTACTACAAGCTGGACAACTTGGTGGCCATCATGGATGTCAATCGGCTCGGTCAAAGTGAAGCTGCGCCCCTGAAGCACAACATGGAGACTTACCGCAAGCGCTGTGAAGCCTTTGGGTCAGTGCCAAATACTCATTAACATAAACATAACCTTTAATGTCATATATTTGTATATAATCGGGACCTTCTGATATTCTTCAAAAGCTTCCGTGGGTTGAAATTTTACTTGTCCAACTCTCACACATTGGTGTTCCACATGTCTCCCCTCCTGTGGCCTCTTGTCTTTCTCTCTCTGCTCCCTTCTTCCAGGCGATGAGCGTAATGCTTAACGTGTTGGTTCAGAAGTCAGTACAGACTGTGTTTTGGGTTAATATTTGCTGTAATGTGTCTGCATGCAACTGATGTTTTTGCAGGTGGAACACTTACGTTGTGGATGGACACGACGTGGAGGAGCTGTGCAAAGCTTTCTGGCAGGCTCAGCAGGTGAAGGACAAACCCACTTGCATTGTAGCCAAGACGTTAAAGGGCAAAGGACTCAAAAGTAAGTGTGGAGTTCATGTGGTGACTGTTTTATTTACTGAGATATTTGATTCTCTGAATTTGATTCCGACTCGTTTATCTCTTTGCTGTAGATATTGAAGATCTTGATAACTGGCATGGAAAGCCCATCCCCAAGGACAGGGTGGAGAACGTCCTGAAAGACCTGCAGGCTCTGATCCAGGTCCCCAACAAGACCCTGTGCCCTGAGCTGCCCAAAGACGACACGCCACCCGCAGACCTCAGCACCATCTCCCTGCCTTCACCCCCAGCATACAAAAAGGGAGACAAGGTACCTTTTTACTTGTGCTCCTATTGAACGCCGCCTAATGTAATTGATTACATTTTTAGGGACGCTTGAATCCTGTGTAGTAATGTATGCAAAGCTCATTTTAACAGTCATTGAAAGTGTAGATTGTTTTGTTGTGTTAATTACCTTGTTAATCCGTAGTCACCCATTCCTTCCTGTCCTGTCAGATGGCAACACGGCGTGCATACGGCACTGCACTGGTCAAGCTGGGCCAAGCAAGCCAGAGAGTGGTGGCCCTCGATGGAGACACCAAAAACTCCACCTTCTCAGATACGTTCAGGAAGGCCTTCCCTGACCGCTACATTGAGTGCTTCATCGCTGAGCAGAACATGGTACACAATATTTCACTCTTTACCTCCAACTTATGAAAGGGGGATACATTTAGCTCCCATTTAACTCTTCACGGCCATAATCTGCTCCGACTAGGTCTAATCTGTTACTATTTATATTCTCTAACATTAAAATCCAAGGCTCCTACTACTCTCTCCATGCCTTATCTCATACGCTGTCATTAAGACTAACCCTTAATACCAATCTCTACTTACTGCTGCAGGTAAGCGTGGCCATTGGCTGTGCCACCCGAGACCGCACGGTTGCATTCGCCAGCACGTTTGCCGCCTTTTTCTCTAGAGCCTATGACCAGATCCGTATGGGAGCCATCTCCCAGTCCAATGTCAACCTGGTGGGGTCCCACTGCGGAGTCTCCATCGGTAAGCCTTCTGCTAAAGCGTCACTAGCTTTATTTATTTTATTTTTTATGGGGGTGAGTGTACCCGGCCCCCCGACTGATCTTATTCTGCTTTCAGGTGAGGATGGTCCTTCCCAGATGGCCCTCGAGGACTTGGCCATGTTCCGTGCCATTCCAACATGTACTGTGTTTTACCCCAGTGATGCAGTGTCCACAGAGAGAGCCGTTGAGCTGTCAGCCAACACCAAGGTTGTTAGGCCACCTTGTGGTAGAGTTTGTCCAGTAATCCAGTCTTCACAGTGACGGGAGTTCTCATGTGGTAACTCATCGCTCTATATCCTCAGGGTATCTGTTTCATCCGTACCAGTAGACCAGAAACTGCAGTCCTCTACTCTCCAGATGAGAAGTTTGAAGTGGGCACAGCTAAGGTAATGATCAATACAATGATTTTTACTCACTTGTGCACCAAGTAGCAACAAAAGATCTGAAGAAACACCAGAAAAATGAATGTATATGAATAAATGTCTACTTTACCAGGTTGTGCGCCAGTCTGCCAGTGATTGTGTGACTGTGATTGGAGCTGGTATTACTCTGCACGAGGCCCTCGCTGCTGCTGATGTGCTGGCCAGTGAAGGTAAGCTTGCATTGCCCTCTAGTGGATATATGTAGGTATTGAAGCTGACTATTCATAACATTCATCCACGTCTCATGTTTGGTAATTCAGGGGATACAAGTTATCAGTCTCTAGGTTAGCTAGTATGGTCTAATAAACATTTCCCAAAGTAACAATCTAATGAATACCTATAGGGAAGAACATCCGCGTAATTGACCCATTCACCATCAAGCCCTTGGACGCCGCTACCATTCTGGCCAGTGCCAGAGCCACAAAGGGACAGATCATCACTGTGGAGGACCACTACAAGGAGGGTAGGTTGTGTTCTGTTTTTGTGCTGTTGCAGGCTTCTCTAGTCATTTACCAATGAGCAGAGTTACTTAGGGGCGGTGGTTTTTATGTAGAGATTTTTCTCGATCTACCAGGGTCTATTAAGAGGGCATTATCATGTCATCACTTGGTGGTTTGAGCTGATGGTCTGTCTCCTCTGTCCAGGTGGTCTTGGTGAAGCAGTGCTGTCAGCAGTGGGCCAAGAGCCTGGCATCGTTGTGACCCGGCTGGCAGTGACCGGCGTTCCCCACAGCGGAAAGCCCCAAGAGATGCTCGACCTCTTTGGCATCAGCGCCAAGCACATTGCCAACGCCGTGCGTCAGACCTTTGCAAACTAAGGACGGCACAGTACCTCTCGCTTGCCGCTCTGCTCCATTACAACAAACTTTCTACCCAACTCGCAGCTAACTGGCCTGTTCTCGTGAAGACCTGTTAACGTCTGTGCAGTGTGCTCACCCGGTATTGTTATCGCTACCACAGATTGTGAGGGATGGGAATAGGATTGTCAAAGCCTAGCATCGAGTACCCTCTTCTCCCGACGGGTTCCTCTGCAACATTCCTTTCTTGTATCATCTTATGTGTTCAAGTAGCTCAGACAAAACATCACTGAATACTATAAATGTGGTATGTTGACAGATTTTAAAAACCATACAAGCAGCAGACCCGGTTCTGATCCATTGTAAACGGTCAGGCCACTACTTCTGTTTTGCGTTCCAATCCTTTCTTTACAACCATACCTCATGTCCGCTCACTTGTCTGGCATTCTTGCCTCCCTTTTTCTTCAACAAAACACTGTTACCGTTTGTCATAAATCTTAGTGACTAGATCCGTTTTGTAGTCTTTTGATGCTTAAACCAGTTGGCTATGATCAGTTTGACCACATGGGCATCACACAAAGTTCCTGGTGTTCCAGGGCACTTGTGTCATCCCGTTGTATCTGTGTTGTGCTGAATTAAAAAGATTTAACTCAAAGTCTTTTGTTTTTAGTTTTTTTTCCCCTGCTTTTGCTAGCAGTGCGTTTCTATTAGTGGCAATGTCAGTGCCTCTTTGGTAAAGACTAAAATACCATAGCTAGTGGATGGATCACAATGCAGTTTTGCACAGATATTCATGGTGCCCAAAGAATGACACCTAATGATGTAAGCGATCCTCTGACTTCTGATCTAGCGCTACTAGCATGTTGTAGTTTTCACCCATCTGTGTCAACATCTCCTCGATGAATTGGCATCAAATTTTGTACAGCTATTCATGGTTCCCACACAAGGTTTCTAATAACTTTGATCCCCAGACTTTTCTGCTAGCTCCACCGTGTGATTGACATTTTTGGTCTGTCTCTGTGGTTTTAAGAGAAATGTTCCCATCATGCTGTTCAATATGACCAAAATACTAGTTTCAAAACACACCCATTCCCTTCAGCCTCATCTTTTACTGATGTCTAACAAGTGTTTGCATGCCAACACTGCAAACTACTATGGCGAGCATGGTAAACATACCTGCAAAACTTTAGCATGCTGACTTAGGCGTTTAGCTGTAAGCACCATTGTACCAAAGTGCAATCTCACAAAGCTGCTAGCGTGGGTTCAGACTCCTGGTCTGGTTTTACGGTTGAGTGTTTGCGACATGTGGCTTTTACAGATACCCGTCATACATGTTGTAGAGCTGGCAGTGTTCAGACTGTCGGACACCTTTTATTCTGAGTAAGAAAACAAGGTAGTAAAGTTGGCGAAGAATGGACAGCCGGTCACAGTAGAGATAGTAAAACTCTCTAGTGTCTCAAACCAGTCACTGGACCCGAAGTACAAGCTTAAGTGTTTACGTTTCATGAATCATAGGCCTCTGCACCATTCTCTGCAGTGGAAATTGTTAACCCAGGGTGTTGTCAGACTGAGGTTAAGGAAGGGGTTGAATGTGTGGTCAGTGGATTACTGCATGTTCCTGTCAAGGTTTAAATTAATAGTTTTTGGACACGTAACTATTTACCTTGGAAGAGCACGTCAGGACCTCAGTGTTTCACGGTTTACCGTTAGTTGTCCAATGTGCCATTTGGAATAAAGTCTGGATTCTTCCGTCGTCTCTGCCTCATCAGCTGAGCTTCAAGTGCAGAAAAACTAAACCGACCAGAATTAATACATAAAATTGAGTTAACCGATATGATCAGAGATGTTCATATTTCAGGCCGTGTTAATCACAGAGGCTGTTGTCGAGGACATGATAACATGCACACACATGTTGACAGATTTAGTCTGAGTATGTGTGGTTAGTTACTGAGCAAATAAAGTGGGTTTGTCAGCAGGTTTCACCCCACAGCGAAAATCCCAGTTTGGCTCAACACTCAGCCAGTGGCACCTGCTTGGCTCAGCTGTGAGTGTGTGGGGATGTACAAACTCCAGACTACATGTGTGAGCATCCCAGCGTGTGTGCGTACAGACAGTATTGTGTGTAGGTAAAGATGGACGTGTTTATTTTCATACATAGATGCTAGCGTTTGACTCCGACCTGAACTTTCTACCAACCCTGTTTCTTGTTTGGGAAAGGCCGAAGGTCAGTCTGATTCAGTCAGGAGAAAAACACAGACGTGACAGGATCACAAATTCATGTGTCATAATGTCTGACTAGAATCTATCACAGTCGTATGAAACTTATTGTGTTGAAGTTTCTATTTTATGCCTTCCACCAAATGTTAGCAGACAAGGAGGAGCAGGGCGGGTCTGTGTATTTTATGGTGCGATGAACAAGCCTTTATTAACAACGTGAGTTTATTTTTTGACCTCTCCGCCTCCTAGATATTCCTTCCCTTCTTCCTCTCATTTCAGCATTCACTCGTTGGGCGCATGTGCACTATGGTTTAGTATTGCTTTTGGCTGACTCACAACAGAGAAGGTGCTCCACAGCTTTTGCTACAAGTCTTTACAGTGATGTATCCTCTCGTGTAAACTCTCAGGTCAACCGTTACTCACTGAGTTTCTTCCCTTTGGCATTACCATCTGAACTCTCTGTGGATTTGCTTCATCCTCGCTTCAGCCCTGAAGACCTAAACGTTTTGGACTTCTCTCTCCAAGTGAAACAGCTTTAACTGATACAACTTTTAACAATGCAGATGCCAAGGACATGGATCACGTTCATTTGCCTCTGTGGCACAGCTTTATCAGGACAAGGCCGTAACTCTGTGCATGACATGGATGCATACTTGGAAACCTCTTTTGAGACACCTGACTTAGAAACAGCAGCAGTTCATCCACCAGGAATTGATACAGGAGTGACCTTGTTGGATACATATGCTTCAAGTGTAGCCCTCCCTTCTGGTAAGATGAGAGTTCTAACCTTTCAAATGCTGCCTGTTTCTGTCTGCATGATCTTGGCTAATAAATGCTTTCATAACTGAAATACTTTTACATAACTAAGCATACAATGCTGAGTGAAAAGCTCAGTTATTATTTTGATTTCTTTATGTCTATTAATTGTCTTTTTCTGCTCGGCTTTGTGAATGGTGAAGAAGAGACTGAGGATGAGCGTCTCCAAATGGAGGCAGAGAAGGAGCGGGAGCATCAAGGAGTTGAGTTCAGAAAGCTGGAGGCTGGTAGAAGAAGAAGAGGTGCTTGGGGGAAAAGGAAACACGCAGCTACTGTGGAGGCCACTGCGTATAGAATAGTATGGCACTTATTCTACCATGTGGACACAGAAATACATATTTATGAATAAATAAAAATGGGGCATCCACATGCGTTGATTTGTTCCTTTGTTGAAACGCGTCAGTGACTTCCGGCTGCTTATTGCAGGCAGGACTTGGGCAACCCCTGACGGGCTGGAGAAAGCGTGTAAAAGGAGAGGAGGAAACCAGCGCTCTTATTGCTGCACTTAAGGAGCTTCATGCTGATAAGCAACGGCTTATGGATGAAGGGAAAGCACAAGAGGAGGAGGGGGAAGAAGAAGATGACGATGACGACGACGACGACGATGACGATGATGACGATGATGATGACGAGGAGGAGGAGGAAGAGGTTTGATTTTTGTTGTTTTTACTTCAGTTAATTGAATCATTCATGAAGCAATTGTTTGTCATATCATTTAATCTTTTGTGTCAGGAAGAGGAAGAGGAGGAGGAGGAGGAAGAAGAAGAAGAAGTAGAAGTAGTGGAAGAGGAAGAGGAAGAAGAAGAGGCAACTGAGGCTCCCAGCAATCAAACAGAAACTCACTCCAGCACTACAGAGTCTCCTCTCAGCGAGTGTCAGACTGCTGACAGAGAAATCAGCTGCAGGGGCGTCGGCATGACTCTCCTGCCAATCATCCACAACCCGCTAGCCACAAATCTGGACATGGCAGGTGTGTGTGTGTGTGTGTGTGTGTGTGTGTGTGCGTGTGCGTGTGTGTGCGTGTGTTGTGGTGGTGGCGGATGCATCACATGAAATAAGCCATGTTGGGGGGATGGTACAAATTTGAGTGAACTCTATAAAAAGTAATATAGCAGTGATATTGATTACAATTGAACTTATTATTAAATCAGCTTATTCATTAAGTTTTCCAGTAGTTCTAATTCCAACTTTGATGCCACTAGCCATGAATTCTTCTTCTTTTAACAATTATAACCACTTAGTACATAGTATTTGGCAAGAACAGTATAGGTTAAGATGGTGAACCATTAAACTGAAAACTAAAATAACAAAGTACATTGACTGATTATATTGTTTGTATCAAAACAAAAGTTCCAGCACAGATACGTCAACATTACGTGACCTGTGAGTCAAGTGATTTTGACGCTCATGTGAAATGGCTGTACAAGCCATATTATATGCTTCTTCTACATATATGTGTACGTATATATACAGTATATAACATACCATGTGATTTATTTTCAAAGAGAACAACATCAGAATCGTCAGTCCACACGTTTTCTCTGGTGTGCCGAACCTGGACATACTGGACCTGAGCAAAAACAAACTGGATGATGAGTCGTTCAGCCAACACCCCCTGTCGGTGAGTAACACCTCTCTCCTTCACTGTCGGTCTCAACAGTCCAGTCTGATAGCCTCTTCTGCAAGTACATCACACCCATACAGTTGTACTCTGCATGTTTAATTGTGCTTGAATGGACATCTCACTACTATGTTCGGGTTCAATTGAAGGTACGTGTTACATAGTGTACGTATGATACAAATGCAAAAGGGCACACAGTGTCACATTGATGTGATGCAACCCAAAACCAGACTCATCCAATGAAATCAAACTGCAGAGCTTCTGCAGTGCCAGCAGTCGCAAACCAACTCCAGACCAGAAGTACAAGTCCAGCCAGCTCTACCAACGGGCAAGGGAGTGTTACAACTGTTGTCTTTTCTGTTTGGAATAAATGTATTTGTCCAAAAGAGAAAAACCAAAGAAGGAGAGGCAAAGCCCAGAGGAAGCTTTAAACTTAAGTGTTAATAAAATCAGTTAACACTTGCTCTCTTGTCTGATGGTCAAGTGTCTGAAAAAGCTTTGTTATGCCAAGATAGATAAAAAAAATTATACATTTGTTCAAAACCTCTTGTAGCTAATATATTATGATTAAGAGCTATGAGCTGATTTGCAATTCTATTTTTAGGAACAGATAATATAAAACACGGTCTTCAGACCAGTAATATAGCAGCAGACAACTATTTACTATGTAAAGATCCGGTGTAGTAACGTCTACCTGAGCAGAGAATGAAGTCACTCTCCCTCTGCTCGTGTTCTTATCTGACCTTCTCCTTGCTTTGTTGACAGCCATGCCAGGCCGCACATGCTTTTACTGCATGTTTGTGCATGTGGGCCTGCCCCACCGGTTAGTTCAGGGCCGCCACTCTGCACTGCTCTCATATGGCGGTTACAGTTGATAACACTGTCTCCAACACATCGTAGAATCCAAGCACCCATCCTCCGATTCCCCCTCAAGTAAACACTATTAACTCTGTGAGCACTTTTGACATAGTTTGCTCGCGGTTTGCACCATTAGCTACGAGCCGTCACTGTGTTGAGAGGCAATCAAAAATACTCCCAATCTGGTACTATGCACCTTTAAGTGTTAAATATCAATCCTCAACAAAGATATATAGCAAAAAGCAGGCAACACTGACATGTCTTCACCTGCAGGTTTAAACTGCAGATACTATTATTCTCCTTTCCTATGGGTGGCGTAGGTAAGCCTGTGTAGATTTGGTCTGACTCAAAAAAGCTCCTTCTTGTGAAGAATATGCAGCCTGCTGAATGTGAATGGCTTTTATAACACACTTTGCATCTAATTAAAATAAAAAGCAGGCTGTATCCTGTATCATTACAGTAATAAAAGAGCATTCAAAATTGCATTAACTAATCCTTTCTAAGAATAACCTCTGGTCTAACCTCTAAATGACCACAGGCCAAACTCAGATCCTGACCACACCGAGGCAGCCCGCCACACTCTGACCAATCATTACGCTCCACCACCAGTATAGTCTCCCACGATTGGCTGGACAGGCCTGTTGGAAAACAGCTGCAGCAAAATGACGTGGAAAATAAAAGTAAAAGTTTTTTTTTCATTTTTTGCTCACATCCACAGTAATGACAGAGGACTGATGAACTGGCTTGAAGAATCCTGCGAAAGATTCAGTCCACTGCTTTTAGTTGACACAGATCAACCACAATGGCTCTAACTGAAGAGCCACTGCAGCGTGGCTTTGGTAAAAATACAACATGATAGATGACATGGAAGAGATGCATAGATTTGGTGTATTTCTGTGATTGTGACCTTCCCGGCAAGTTGGGATGGAAAATGATGGATTATGAAGTTTCACCCCTCTCTTTGCTTCGTGTCATGCAGAACTTGACCTTTCTGAAGAAGCTGAACCTAGACGGCAACCAGTTTACCAGCATCCCAGCACTGCCGCCATCTCTGGAGGAGCTCAAGATTAGCAACAACAAGCTCAGTGCACTCAGCCCTCACAGCTTCAAAGGTAGGAGTTGTGTCTGTGTACACGGAAGAGAAACGTCTGGTATGGAAAATAATGTAATTTAGTATTCCCCTCTAGGTTTGATGAACCTGTTGAATCTGGAGCTTAAGGAGAACACTCTCCATGAGGGCAGTGTGTCACCTCTATCCTTCAGACCGCTAGAGAGACTTCTGGGCCTCCAGTTGGACAACAACCGCTTCCGTTCCCTCCCCCTGGGCCTCCCCCCCTCTCTTCAGGTGCACTGATATCACTTTACTGAATCTTGTGGGCAAAATCCTTCTCCTTAAAGTGTTAGGTTCAGCCAAAGGAGGCAGCTGGGATTCAGAATAGTACTCAGGGTCTATCAGAGAGCCAGACACTGACATGAAGACAATCATTTTTGTCCCTGTCTTTCTGTCTTTCTTTTTGCGTAGGAGCTGGAGATGAATGGAAATCTGATTGAAGAGGTGACAGAGGAGGCAGTGAGGGGCTATGTCCATTTGAGAGTGCTGGAACTGAGTCACAACCTGCTGCATGAGCAAGGCATCACTACCCACGCCTGGAATCATCTCAAGTACGTCCATCTATCCATCCATCCATCCGTCCATCCATCCATCCATCCATCCATCCGTCCATCCATCCATCCATCCATCCATCCATCCGTCCATCCATCCGTCCATCCATCCATCCATCCATCCGTCCATCCATCTGTCCATCCATCCATCCATCCATCCATCCATCCATCCATCCGTCCGTCCATCCATCCATCCATCCGTCCATCCATCTGTCCATCCATCCATCCGTCCATCCATCCGTCCATCCATCCATCCATCCATCCGTCCATCCATCTGTCCATCCATCCATCCATCCATCCATCCATCCATCCATCCATCCATCCATCCGTCCATCCATCCATCCATCCGTCCATCCATCTGTCCATCCATCCATCCATCCATCCATCCGTCCATCCATCCATCCATCCATCCGTCCGTCCATCCATCCGTCCATCCATCCATCCATCCATCCGTCCATCCATCTGTCCATCCATCCATCCATCCATCCATCCATCCATCCATCCATCCGTCCGTCCATCCATCTGTCCATCCATCCATCCATCCATCCATCCATCCATCCATCCATCCATCCATCCATCCATCCATCTATCTATCTATCTATCTATCTATCATCCGTCCATCCATCCATCCATAGCTACTGATTTAAAAAACAATGATCTGAAGTTCCTCCATCAGCCACAAGAGGGTAGACTGGTATTGTTTGAAATTCTGAACACTTTTATTATCATTTCACACACAAATGTGTGAAAAATCTGTACTTTGTGATTAACAATGTGTTTAAAATCTGTACTTTTTTCAGTCTTTGGCTGACGTTTAGAATGATCAGCTTTTTATCTTTCTTTCTTTCTTTCTTTCTGTCTCCCCCCCCCCCACACACACACACATACCACACATATCACAGAAGTTATGACAGCTGACCTTGTGTACTTAGATGAGCAGGCTTGTGAGGGACAGCTTGAGGGCAACTGCGTGCCTGTATGTGTCTGTTTGTGTACGTATGTCTGAATGTGTGTCTATGGTGGTGGTGTGTGTGTGTGTGCGCGTGCCTGTTGTTTAAATATAGTGAATTCCAGTGGCGTTGTTTTCTTTGCTCCCTTGGATCCTTGTGAACCACAGTGGGAGTTTCAGGGAAAACTGATGGAAAAAAATTCTTGAAGAAAGACGGGAAAGGGCAATTCAACTTGGGGTTTCACTGTATGAATGGATGATTATGTGAAAGTCTACGTAGAAATCTGAAATTGGGAAAATAAATTCAGGGGAAATTTTGACTGAAGAAATTACGAGACGTTTTAATCAAAAATGGAAACTGTAAAACACAAAATCTTGTCCAAAGAGGGACAGAGAGATAATGTGAAGAGAGAAGGAGTTTTGAGTGAAGTTAAAATGGAGCTAGGCAGCACTCTGAGTCCTCGCTTGACTTCTGACTAGAATCTATTTGACACCTGACACTTGACCTCATTAGTGGCGACAGCAGTGGTCTTCCCATTGGCACTGCGGGCTTATTAGCTGGTCCTCCATCTTAAAAGCTTTCTTCAGCATGGCATAGACAAGAGAGTGGAAACAAATTCAGCTTGAGACTGAACTCCGCTACCACAGCAGGAGCTGAGACCTTAAAGGGCAGAGGTTATTAACCATGAAACAAGACTCCTCCCTGTGGTTGGAATCTATTTTATTCTGCAGACCTTTAATAATTAAATCCACACTGAGGTACTTGTGGAGAAATGTATTCACCATGTACCTCTGCAGAGGTGTGTGGAAAAATATACAGAGAGGGACTGATGCAGAGTGAAAAGTCAATTGCTTAATGATAAAGTAAACTGCAGTGTGCTGGTTCTGGTTAGTGGAGCGCCTCTGTTCCATGTCATGGAGTCCGTGTTATTGCTGCCTCCTGCTGGGCTTCAGTGATTAGAGGCACCAGTGAGGGTTACAGGGAGCTGGGGAGGGCAGTTTGTACTTTCTGGGTTTGTGTCCCAGATCCCATTTATTTGTACTCTGTAAACTTATCCCAGATTAGTTTGTGTTCCTCTGGGTGTGTTTACATTTGCTGCCAACGTGTGACCATCCTGTAAACATACGCACATGCTTAAGTGGTGTAATTAATTGTACTTCAGTAATGTTCCTCAATACAGCTTTTAGGTTCTTGAACTTAACTTAAGTGTTACCATTATGGTACTTTATACTTTTTAATTTATTAAATTATTGTACTTTTTATTCCACTTTAGCGTTACTAGTTATTTTGTTTTGACTATTGAATGATGTTTATACATACTATACTTTAACCACAGCCCTAGGATTAGGGTTTAAAGTGTAGTATGTTAAAAGAAATGTTCCTTTTTTAAAATTAGATAATAAAAAATATAATATCATGGCTGACATTTTCTGCATATTAAGTACTTCCACTTTTAAAACTTGAAGTATATTTTGCTGGCAATACTTTAAAATGCCTCTCCTCAGGGGCCCAATCAGCTTTCATCCTTAGACACACAGATAAAAAAGCACACACACACACACACACACACACACACACACACACACACACACACACACACACACACACACACACACACACACACACACACGCGCGCTTAAATGCCTCCATATCCGCTCTTCCTCCACTCGATAAAAACTTACCAGCCATCACCGCTGCAAGCTACCAGGCCTGAATCCAACACAACCAGAGCATGTTCACATTACTTCCACTGATTAAAGCTGCATAATCACATTCAAAAATATATATATTTCATGAGTTATATGTTTTCAATTGCAGTTTTGAATTCATGCCATCAAATAAAGCTGAAACTACGTAATACTACACGTGTTCTACATCGAAAACATAACAGACTTGTAAATGTGTCATCAGCTTAGAAATGATCTAGTGAAATGACATTGTCATGTTTTATTAATAAGTGACACAGAACAGAATTGTTGTTGAAACGTTGCAGCTTTGACTGATGGAATCTTTGTCCATTTGATTTTTTTCTCGTTGTGTCACTTTGACAGAGAGGCTGTCGTTGGAGACGACATCTGCGTAAATGTATCATCGCTGCGGGCTCAGACCGACTGCATGTACGCACAGGTTCACTGATCGCCACACCAAAAGATGTGTGTGTCGTGTTATGTTATGAGCCTGAGGACTGGAAATGAAAGCTCTTTTATCTTCGGACCAGCACAAATTGGTTTTGTAATAAGCTTATATAAATGGGAAAGCAAGCAGCAGACATGCACATACCACCACACAAAAACACCCACCTACCAAAGCATCACACCGAAGTGAAAACTTCGGAGTTTGATTTAAGTGATCTTTGGTTTTCATTAAGTCTGTACCCAACAGATGTGACAAATGCCTTAAAATACTAATGACTTGATGTAGCTGAAGACATCTTCGTTATCATCCATCCATCATCTCAGTCTCGTTCTATCTAGCCTGCCCGGCACAGCCGCTCTGCCGGGCTACCTTACCTATCCTGGCTAGGTTGCCAAAGTGCATAAGCCAACTTGTGCAATGCTGGCAAGGTATAGGCTCAGCCTCGATGGCACTGTGTGTATATGTATGAAATGTACTTGTGCTTCTGTATCTACAGAGAAACCCCTCTGTGTGCTGATTCCCATTAGAACCCAGCACCCTGAGGATGAGCAGACCATCAGCTTGATTACTCCTGGCCATGCTTTGCACAAAAAGATGGACACACACATTACCTCTCTTTAAATCTTTTAGTAATTAATTAATCTCGGAAAAGGAGTGCATGTGTTGTGCCTATTTGATTGAATGCACTGTATGTACAGTGTTTTCAAATGCATATGTTTGTGTTTGTTTATACATGTTCTTGGCACATCTCTGTGTCTGTGAGCATGTGTGTGTGTGCGCATTAGTGTTTCTTCTTCACATCATGTTTAATATGTGTGTGTGTGTTGATGTGTGCGTGTGCCAGTTATTGGGAGTGTCGAGGGGGGGAGGACTCTGAGAGGAGAGGACTGTGTGTTCCTCTGCTCATTAATACCAGGTGGAGCTCTAAGCAGCGGTGGACTGCTGCTGAGCTTCCTGGCAAGAATACAAATCAGCACACAACTGGTCTGAACTGCAACTGAGATCTGATTAAAAAAATTTCAAGTAGAAACCGAATTTTCACAGAAATCTATAACTGCATGTAACCTATATCTCAGATTTCCTGAAGCCTACAGTGGCCTTTGTTTGACTCAACTGAGCCAGGAAGGCCTCATGCTAACCGTGAACTGTACTGGGATACTGACAAATGTTCAGAAGTTGCTTTTGATTGATTTAGGGATTTTAACCCCTTCTCATTGACACACACCATCTATCTCATGGAAATAGAAACCCCACAAAAACACCAGTGATTAATGTAACCTGGGAGTTGTAGAGTTCAAGGGGGGCCGAGTTAATGCAGAGGTCTTACTGTAAGTCACCTTTACGAGGAGCAGAAATGCTGAGGCACCGAATATCAGTCAGACAGATGCCAGCCCAAGCGTCTCCTCCATCCATAACCCTTCACTCTCTTTCTCCTCATTGGTCCCGATTTTACTTTACTGTGCGGTGATTGGCTTCCCACCTTGGGGTGTTCTGCGCCCATTGGCTGTTTAGTGTGGTCTATGGATGGAAATGAATGGACAGGAAATGAGGTTCCTCTGCTGCGGTGAGCTGTGCTGTAAACTCACAACAGCTGTGTTGGATCTTAAAACAAAAACACCGAACCCCCGTAAGGCACCTTCACCTCAGACCCCTGAAACTTGGTCCTCCGTCTATGGCCGTCCATTCTCTTTCCCGCAAACCAAACATTTTCATAGCCCTTATCTGCCGCTCAGCCACAAATTCCCCCGCAGACTGCCAGACTCTCTTACATTGCACCACCTCAGGACCTATTATTTCCCCCCCCAGCTGCTCCCATGATTTCCCCACTGCCTTGCCTCCCACTCTGCACTCCTAACTCCCTGCCTCCCCAACAACACTATGCGGGAGCCCAGTAACTTTAAAACATCAGGTCTGCAGTTAAACGCCTTGGAAATAGAGTGGAAGTGGGCATCCATTATTATATTGAATCTAGAGCTCTGTAAAACATGCCAACATGCTGATGTCAAGCAGGTGTAATGTTCAACATGATCACCAGCTTACTTTAGCGTGTCAACATTGTTTCCTAGCTCTGAACACAAAGCACAGCTGAGGCTGGTTAAAATGTTACAAGTTTTGCAAATATTTTGTCATAAACAATACATAAAGTATTCCTGAGGGGCACATGCATGTGTGTATCAAACGTCATAGCAATCCATCCAACAGTTGTTGAGACATCTCACACAAAACCACAAATGTCAACCTCATGTTGGCACTAGAGGAAAAGCTGGGGGATCACCACATTTACAATCCATCTTGTAAATGTTGAGGTATTTCACAGGATGAGTGCAAACTTTGACCTGCCGTTGGTGCTCGAGGAAAAAGTTGTAGTACGATGTATCCTCTGGGGACCATGAATTTCATCAATGCAATCTTATAATTGTTGAGAGACCTCTGTCTGGACCAAAGTGATGGACGGGCCAACAGTCCGACAGCCTGACATGGCTGTTTAAAATCAATGTATAAGAGAATTTTTTTATTTTGGAGGTCTTCTTGTAGATATGTCACCGAGAGTCATGATTCTTCTGTGTCTTCTCAGGTCCCTGGAGGCCTTGGACCTGTCCCACAACAAATTCACCTCTATCCCAATGAATCTGCCCCGTCGTCTCCATAAACTGAGCCTCCAACACAACAACATCAGTCACATCGCCGCCTTCACGTTCCGCCACATGCGGTCCAGCCTACAGTCCCTCCTTCTATCCCACAACACCTTGAGCAATGAGGGATTGGAACGAGTCTCTTTCGTTGGAGCGTACCGCTCACTGGGTGAGCTCCTATTGGACAACAACCGTCTGGGTGAGGTCCCTCGCTGCGTTCGACAGTTCAAGAACCTGCAGGTGTTGAGACTGGACAACAACCAGATCAGGTAGAAGCATACTTTAATGTGATTTTCAAAATGCAGGGATAAGCTAAATGCTTACTTGCTTGTTACCCAATCCTGTCCTACTACCATTAGCTCTGCTACTACTATTTCCCTTTTGAAATTACTCTAAGTAGCTTGGCAAAGCAGCAAGGAAGGATATCGTCGCACATTCAGTGTTTTATGAAAAAACATTTATTAAAGCCAGCATTTCAACAAACGTCCTCATCATCGAACTAAAATGAAAGGAGTCTCTGTCCGTCTGTCTGTCTGTTTATATGTATACATGTATGTCTGTTCTTTGATTTTATCAACGTCCGCTTGACTTCACACTCTTGGCAGATGCATTACAGAGGACCAAAGGCAGAGCAGTGTTGACTGCAAGGTCGTGAAATCTACGGGACACATTTATTTGTAATGCGTTATGTACTGTAGTGTATTCAGAGTATAAACTGTTAGACCACCAAAATACATGCTGGTTACAGCTCGCTCTCCATCACTCGCAACTATATCAACTGTTACGCCCTCAAACGGCATGCTCCAACACTGGTTGCCAAAGCATTTTTACAGCTTGCACTTTTTTGTGCATTTGGGGAAACTAACAAATCAGCACTTGTGGAAGGAAAACCTTAGATGTAGTATTTCTAAATTTAAGTGTACGTATCTTGTGGTTATAGGCTGGTGAGGCAGTGGGGAGTGTGTCACCCTCGTAATTCTGGCTCCACCTTGGCTTCGATCCACTTGGAAAATAATCTGCTGGACGTGGAGAGGATTCCCCCAAATGCCTTCTCCTGTCTCACAGATGCTCAGGGACTGGTCCTCTATCCACAACGGAGGCTCTCACATGACCAATAGACCACACCGTGGGAAGGATTTACATGGACAAATACATACCCACAATCTACGCATGTGCATCATTGTGACACACAGCTAACCAATACTTTCAGGGGGGTTTTCTGTAGGCAGGCTTTACAGAAAAGTAGCATCATCATGTAGTTTGCTTAGTCAGTCAGTGTTATGTTATCATCCCCAAACCCATCTTTTTCTTTCACATCTCACCTTTCAGTAGGAAAATGACAGTCATATTTTTGTATGTACAAAAGCAAATGTGTAATTTACACAGTTATGGAAATAATCATTTAAAAAAAAAATGCTCTTTGAAGTGTAAATGATGAGTACACTGTGGTGGAATCAAGAGCTGCTCAAAGCACAGGTATATTCATTCAAGTATAAAGTATTTAATTGATGTTTTTGAGAGAATAAAGACTGAAATGGATTAACCTATGTCTCTAGACTAAGTCTGGGGCTTGTTTGTGGAGCCTTTAGTCAGTGTAAGTGGAAATAAAGCAGCGGTGTTTGGATGTGACAGTGATACTGGCTGGTCATCAAGCAGTCAAATCTTGGGACTGCAGCATGGGGTCCTTGAGAGATGGTGAAAATGTCTGGTGACACAGTGTGAACCTAAGGGCCCCATTAGGAAGGAAAATATAAACATCACGCAGGTTTCCTCATCACCAGATGACTTCCAACATAAACTTCCACCACCAACCGCTCAGCAAATAGAGACACTTTGACTGTGAGGGGGGCCTCAGTCCGGGCCTGCAAACATGTATGGATGACGTAAGTCGCTGTCGGACTGTGTACAGTAATTGGGGTGCAAGTATATGTGCGTGAGAGGACTGGGGCTGCCCATTAGCAGGAGGGAAGACGGGGGGAAAAAGGTGAGGTTACTGGAGCTAAGGGGAGAACAACAAGCTGACTTTCAAGACACAATACAGCTATTGTTCTCAGAAAGTCTCTGAGCTCAGTGAAAGATGAGAAAAGCAGCAGTTCAAGCCTCGCTGATTCCAATAAGATGTGGCTAGAAGACCGAAAGGAAAGGAGACGGAGAGCAGGAGCACGCTCAGAGCTCTTTTACTGTTTGGGAACTAAAGCCACAGAAGCTCTGTTCTGCCAACCTTGTTGACTTCCCAAGATGCAATGTTCTCTCTTTCTGTGTATCTTTTGGCAGAACTGTATCTCACTTTCCATATTTCTGCTGCTTGTCCGTCGCCCTCCTGCACCGTTACGTACATGACAATGCACCATTCTTCGGCTCCTTGATCTCTTTGATGTGAGTGTGGAGTGTGCCCGCAACTTTTCTGCATCAGATACCCTTAACACAGTCCTGGTGGGAACATAACAGAGCCAACAAACAAAGCACAAACCCTGTTGCATTGTTTTCACTGGAACAACCTTGTATCCCTCTCATCCTGTATTATTAGCAAAAACTCTGAAGACACCTCAACTCACAATGTCGTCAGTTGTTTTACACCAAATACGGCTGCAACAAACATGATATCTGTACGTATTTGTAGTCTCACTCACACAAAAACAAACTAAATATGTCATGAGGGCTGATGGAAGTGCAGCAGTCTCTCTAATTTGATAATTCACCCGTGCAAAGACTCAATACACTTTGCAGTATGTCACTTAAAGTAATGCATATAATTAAAATGATAAAATGTTGAGTCGTGCTCAGTGTCGTGATTTACAGGCGGTGCACTTGCCGTGTTACTCCAGTGATGAGTTTTCAGCAGAGAGCGGGGTTTCTGCTGCTCTAAATGAAGACCAGAAGGTCCCCTGCAGACTCTACAGTTTCAGACACACTCAGAGGGAGGCAGAGAGAGAAAGACAGTTAATACGAGAGAGAATGAAGCGGGGGTATTGAGAGGCGAACAACTGACAAAGTTAACAAGGTTATGAGAGCACAGAGCATGCATGGTTTGAAGGTGTAATATGAATACACACACAAATACACACACACACACACACATACACACACACGCATATTTACTTTTCACTCTCTCAGCCTGGGCGCCTAATCACATGTTAGATTTCTGCTTTCGGTCTTGTGCATGTGGTGCAGTCTCCATTCTCCATAATTGTACAGTCATTTTGCAAACAGCACATTACTGTCTCAGAAACTGCACATTCACATTTATACTGCAGTTACTGCATGTACAGGCAGAGAAGATCAAAACTGCATCAGATCTCTTTTTGCAGATTCCCTTCTTTGTAGTTTTACACAGATGGATGCTCCAGCTTTGGTCTTAAATCCTTAAACCTCCCCTCCACGGCTTGTCACAAATTTGACGGGCTTGCCACTTCTTTGCTATCCATCATCCCGTGTGTGAAATAACTAAACTGTTAAACCGACGTCCCATCACACCCAACAGATGTTTTGCATCCCGTCGAGCTGAGGCCAGAGCCTGTTTGATGAAGAAGTTGACCGTAGAGCAGCATAGTGCTTTTTTTTTTTTTTTTTCTCCCCTGCTCTCTCTGTTTTACCCAGCGACAGCCAGCAGCTTCCTGTGTTTGTTATTGGAGGAGCGGGGTAGGGGGCTGCTTGCTGATAAAACAAAAAAGCACCAGTACACACACAGAGAAGCCAGCAAAAAAATTTATTTTCCTGACTCAGATGGGCATCAGGCATAAGCAGATAAAGCAAGGAATGGTGGAGAAAGCTGGAGGGTAGAGTCAGAACATAAGATTGGGTTCCAGTGTTAAGGGTCAACTACTTTAGGTCAACAAGAATGTGCTAACTGCAGTGCAGGAGAGCTAACCGCTCGGCCATCACCCCTGTTCTGCTTCTCCTTGATAGCCAGCAACATTAATGACTATGAAGTCAACTTTTATAGCTCTGCAATCCAAATCAAGGAACACACTCGACACTTTGGTCAATTCTATTCACTTCTCTCTCTTGCACTCAAAATCGTTACATATACGTTCTCATACTCTTATGGTAGCACCTACCCAAGAGCTAACAAGTGGGTGTGCTAGAGACACGTTAGCTGAGCAATAGTATAGGACAAAATGAGTTTAATTTGGATGCCAAGCCCTCTAGCTACAGACCAACACCATAATCAAGTGAACCACAGCGAGAGAGGGAGAGAGGGGCAGACAGAGAAATAAAGAGGGAGAAACGGAGTGAAAGACTAAACCTACAAAATGAGGGAGAGAGGAAGCAGAGAGAGGAGGAATGTTATCTGCAAAGGCCTTTATCAAAACTCTGTCTCCTGCCAACACCCCTTGATCTGGTCTGCATGCCTTTTCCGCCTCTGTGGTTACTGCACTCTTTGAGAGAGAGGCAGGATATAAGTGAACAGAAATATGAGCAGGATTGTGTGTCCGCTCTTGTATTGATATGGAGGATGAGGAAAATGATTATGAATTGCTGGTCAAAGTCCTGAAGCAGCAGAGCTCACGGATAACTCGTAACTAACGCCTGTGTGGCCGACTTTGTGCAGGGGCGGAAAAGTTCCCAGATGGTGTGGCTTGCCAAACTCGCTGCCTCTCTCTGGGTGCTGGCAATACGAAGAGGAAATCAGAGGGTCAGTGAGAAAGAAAACTTCATCCTGCCAAAAAAAAAAAAATTTAATAGAAAACCGTGAGAAGATGCAAAATCATAGGTTTTATAATCACAGTCCCAGAAATAAAAATGTTTTTTTCTGCATGATTTTGGTGGAGCTCGGTGGTGTCTGTTCTCTCCCAGTAATCAAAGAACTGTGTTGCTCAGTGTATGGATGATGGATGGATGGATGATGGATGGATGGATGGATGAATGGATAGATAGATAGATAGAATCTGTTTTAATACAGCTGCATAAAAACACATTTTTGTCGCTCTTTACTGTAAGATGTTATTATGGGAGCAACAATAACAGCTTACTGAGGGTTCCCGTGATGCCACTGCAGGGAAGCCTGTCTGATATGTTTCAGACAAAGCTTTAGCTTGTGTTTTAATCGGCGTTCCAAACTTACAATGTCTTTGATCTACATTTTCTTCAAAGAAAGTTAAACTTGTCAATTGCACCCTAAGAAACAAAGTTAATATACAGTGCACCGTCTCCTTCTCTTTCTTTTTCTTTAGTAGACATTGCCACAACGTTACTTTAGGGAAATGTTATATATATACTATTGTATAACATTGTTATATATATATATATATAACAATGTTACTTTAGGGAAAATAATATATATATATATATATAATGGATGTACAAATAAATAAAGGAACACCCAAGGAACCTCAAATTGTGTAATATGTCATTGGTGTTATGATGTTTAGTATATTCCCATGTCATTCCCATAATATTGTAAAGTTTTTGATGCTATTTGCATGATGTCGCTTACTTACTGTAGGAGGCTCTCCCCTCCTCCTTCTTCTCTTCTTTCATCCAAAAAGGGGAGAAAGGAGGCTGGCTTGTTAACTTTATGGGCTTGACCCCCCCCCCCCCCCAGCTCTGAGTCATTTGCTCGGTTTGGACTGGAACTAGCACACACGGTGCCCTGACTCAGTTCACAGTGGCACACAGTGTGGAAGGAGCTGCGGCTGGATGTCACAGGGAAATACTGCAATAATCCGTAAATGTGATCAAAAAATATTGGACTTCAAAAAAATCTCCAGGATAATCTGACACACGCAGGGAGAACCTTCAAACTTCTTTGGAATAATATCTTAATTTGATCCATAAGGTAGGGGTGATGGGTTATTTTAATTTTACTTTCCAGTCTTGTAAATGGCCAGGGGGCAACTTTCCTCTTCCAGCTGATTTTTTATTATTTAAAATTATTACAAGTTATTAATTATATGCAAATGCCATGCCGATAAGAAATTTTATTATATCAATAGAATTTGAATTCTAGTAGCTTTGAACTCTTCTGCTACATCTAACATGTTCACATTTTTCGTACTTTGCTGAGATTTATGTCACTAACTTTTATATTTTCAGTTGTCACACTGTTTACATAGTTTGCACCTCGTAACCAATTGAATGTTTTTGTTATTTATTTGTTTCCTCCCTCACAATTATTATATTTAAATAAGTATCCCTAACATCCAGCTGGCAGCTACCTGTTGCACGGCGCATGTGATGCTGTCATACTCCGGAGTAACACCAGATGGCGCAACGAGTCCCCAGAGACTGCTTGCTGGGAGCGATCATTAATGATGATAATTGGGCGAAACCTTTCTTTTCACTCACTTTATCCTGAAATCAACGCTCCCATTGGACTTTAAATGCAACACATGGCATTTACGTCCCTGCATCATGATCAAGGGGGAGAATAATTATGGTGGAACGTGCCAATCAAGTCAACTCCTTCTGGTAGACATCTGCCCTGCCCTAATTCACCCTCTGCACACAGCGCTCAGAATGTCATGTGTTGAGAGAACTGTGGTCTGAGAAACTTGCGTGGAGATTATAGCTTGCTGTGTTTTTATTTTGTCAGGTAATAATGAAGCAAACAAACATTGAGGACTCCCCGCGGCCTCATTCTGTCTTGTGCTGATGACTTCATGTCCAGCAATGGTTCCGTAAAGAGACAGAGCAAACAGTGTCTGTCTGTGGGGTCGATGGCCAGACGGTCTTCATCTGTCTGTTTCCTGACCTTCCAGCCCGCCCACCTATTAGCCAGCCTGTGGGTTGACCACCCTGCACCTGCTGGTCTGTCTGTTTGCTGATTCTCCTTGCCAGTCTGTCCTTCCACCTGTCTGTCGCATCATCATTTGGTCTAAATGCAAACTCACAGTTCCCCTGCAGCTTCATCATCTTCACCCTGCAGAGGGCTGTGTCATTTTATAAATTCAAGTCAAAGTTAAATTGAGCTCTGTCTTTGCCATGTATTGACAATAGAATTAGCTGTTTCTTCCATTTTCTTTCTTTTTTTTCTCATGTGCCCACAGGCATGGATCCTCAGGTCAGTTGTCTTATTTGGCCCTTTTTTGTTCGTCTGCATTTCTTTGCTCTCTGCTCTGCTCAGGCCTGGTCTCTGCAGCATTCAGCAGCTTGCCACCACATCCAAGCTTGGCGGCATCAGAGAAGTTGCCAAGCAGTTCCTTTTTTTAGGAATTACAGTCACCAAATTACAGCCACTGGGGCAGTTAACTCCACCCAAACGCTCCTACCGGACACGCCTAGCACTAACTCTGTGTTAGTGAATTTAGGGTGTTTGTGTGTGTGGCTGCCTGTCTGTGTGTGTGTGTGTGTGTGTGTGTGTGTGTGTGTGTGTGTGTGTGTGTGTGGCGTGAAGGAGACATGGCATAAGGAAGTGAGGGAGTTCAGCAAAATGACCAGATCATTTTGGAGGCATTTCTGAGACCAAAATACGTGGATGGTTTACACGTGATTGAGTTTGTGTGTGTGTGTGTGTGTGTGTGTGTGTGTGTATTTCTGTTTAGGACAGCTTGCATTCCAACAAGCAAACATGTGTTTTTTTTTCTGGGACGTCAGAGTTTATTGCAGCTTGGATCCCGTTCAGAATAACATCATGGTTTGAAAAACAAACTGTTACTGAAACAAATAAATACACCATGACTCCAGCCAAAATAAGATTCTATTCTCTGCAACACAATACGAGGCCGTGTCAAATATATTGTGCTCAGTCAGCACGTTCATCACTTTGAACCACCCTGTGATGTTAAACGGCACTGAGTGTTGACGTGGCGGCTGCCAATACACCAGCGTTTTTGTGCCAGCTGGCACTTTTGGAGAGAACTTTGCCCCACCTTAACTCTTCTCTGCCAACGCAGTCTAAGGAGCAGAGCTTATGTGCTCCTGAATATGAATACTCTGATGATAAAATGAGCCAGCGTTTTATGTCTTGATCGATATTGTAAAGCTTAATGCATTTTGGCAGCTGCGGCTCATGGCGGTGCCAAAGGGTTCGACATTTACATTAAACACAGATGAGAACAGCAGTTGTGAATAAACCGTGCTGTGATAAAACAGATTGTGATGACTTTACATTTTTTTCCGTGAATAAAGGGTGGCAGCCATTCCTATGAGTCAAAAGAAAGTGGGGGTTGTGCGTAGGACTGGGTGGGAGGTAAGGTGCCTTTCTCTGGACCGCGGTCCTGGGAGACCAAACTCTGTGAGTTGTATCTCGGGGATGATTGTTCTTGGCGACACAAAGAGCATACATCTTAAATATATGTTTGTTTAGGTTGACAAGAGCAAATGCTGCCTTGTGGGAACTCGAGTCACATCAAAGTAATTGCGGTGGATGTGAGAGCAGACAAGTACCCAGCACTTGATGGATAGTGCATATAGGAAATGTAAAGCTAATCTCAAACGCTGGGTGTGGGAAACTCAAACAACTGATGCACTTGTAGGAAGGATTGTTCACCAGATGGTGCTTTCAATGACACCACTGCGTTTTTTTTTGTCTGTCAGCCTCCATTCACTCATGCATCCACCCCTGAATCCTGTCTCATACCTTCTATCCCTGTTGCTCTTTCTCCTCCCTTAATCCTGTTTCACCTTTTCAAATCCAAGAGTAAACCACTGGAATTAAAATCTTCATAAAAGTGTCTGTCTTCTGTTACCTGTTATGAAAGCCTCTTTTGATATTATAGGTGTGTGTGTGTGTGTGTGTGAGCACATTTTTGGCACAGATGGGGAAATTCCTCTTGTTTCTTCACTTCTTTGCTTTACTGAGGGAAAATAATCATTGCCACAGAGGAGACAGAGAAGCCGTCATCTTGTTAAGTGTTAGGGTTGTCAACATGTAGTTGTTGAACATCTTAATTCAAAAGCGTGGGCATTAATTCCACTGCATCCACTCTTCTGAGGAGGAGTTTTACAAGATCTTTGACGCTGGCTGCAGGGATTTTCTCCCATTCAAGAGCATCAGTAGGACACTGATGATGAGTGATGAAGCCTGGCTCACAGTTGGTGTTCCAAATCATGCCAAAGGTGTTATAGTACTACAACTTCTGTCTATTTGAACTGAAAGGCCTAGCTCAAACCCTGAAAAACCAGACACAAAAAATAATGTATTTGCACCAGTGTGTCCACATACATTTGGCCAAATAGTGTACATTACTGATTCAAAGCAAGTGTTGATTAGACACTTTCCTTTCCTTAAACTTCCCTCTCGCCACAGCCAACACACAACTCCCACTCTTCTGTCTGCCTCATAATGTAATTTTACTCTTATTTTTTGTCTTTCCATTTACTCTTGTCTGCCCCCCCCCCCCCCCCCCCCCCCATTCCACAGCACCACGAAGACAAACACAGTGAGCGAGACAAGAATAGCCGTCGATCCATTCCTCCATTAAACCACTCTTGGCCTTTGGATAGGAGCAGGACAATTAAGATTGAAGCCTTTGGTTTGTTTTCGTCTAGGACCGGATGTTTGGCGGCTCATAACTTTACTGAAGGCAAAGGAGAGGAATTTGTAAATTCACATACACACACACACACACACACACACACATACCAGGGCCAGATAAAAGTGGTCATTACAGTCACAGAGGCTGCTTGGTTGTGGGATGTAGTTTATTAAGTCTTGTTGTTATGTTATGTTTATAGTCTTAGACGTCATGCCTGGATGATGATAGACTATTTATGTTCCTGTCTACCTTTCCATCGCCCCCAACACCTCTATCTGCAAATCTCTATCTATTGCCACATCTCTACAAATGGCTGACAAATCATTGCGCCCTCCACAGATTAGAGCAAGGGTGCCACGTTTTTAGTTCCAATCCTCCCACAATGCTGCAAAGCATAAGCTGCAGAAATCGTAGGTGGAAAGCTTAGTCCGTTGTTTTCTATATTACAGCTCTTTTGTGTATTGCGTGTCATTGTGTGATGCTGACTATATATACATGTATGTCCCCGCTATGTCCTTTTTTTCTGCATTCTTCTGGCCAAGCCAAGGCCAGTGGTGTTTTTTATTTTCTGCAAAATGGTATAATTTAGCTGCTATTTTTATTGCAGGGAGCAGACTGCAGGGGCCAGTTATTCATGCTTTCAGGCCAGGTCCACCTCATGCACAGACTCTTAGTTTAGTTTTAATGTCCCTCAGTGATACTTTTATTCCTTAGAATGGAGCTAAATCGCTCTACAGTTGCAGCGGATTGCATAAGCAACTTTATTGATAATTTTCTCATGCACCGTCCTTTATGATTTAGGACTGAAGTTTATCAATATTCAGTCAGTGTGTTCTCTGACCACATTCTTCTTTGTGGAGTGTTTTTGTTAAGGCTCTACTTTTGTAATTTAAAGGATCAGTTTCTCATTCCACAGTTTCAAGTGTGGAATGAGAAGCATTTCTCCAACATTAAAAAAAATCCCCTGAAACCCGTTCACAAGCTTTATTATTACAATCCCTCCCTTTTAGGCCTTTCAAGTCTTGTGAACAGTCTGTGCTACCAGAAAAATCCTGGGACATTTGGTGAAACAGGCGGGGCAAAGATCAAGCAAGTGTTTGAATGGTGTTGCATTTAGTAGGCTAGCTTAAGACAAGTCATTAACACACAAAAAGACATGTCGCATTGAGTTTCCATTTGAAGTGCAGTGCAAACTTCTAATCATATTATCCAAAATTTCACCCCAAGACATCCGAACCCTTCACTCCTTTTTTTTGTCCCTCCCTCTTCTCTCCTGTTTCTGATAATGTTGAAAGACAGAATTTGCTCTCCTCTTGGTTCCAAAGAAATTGCAGTCATGTTGCTACAGGATCCTTAAACGTCCCTGGAAAGTCCATTTGCGCGCTAACCATTGGCATCAAGACTCCCCCGCCGTCTGTAGGATTACGGAGCTGGGGATCAGAGAAGGGAATTAACACGACAAGGTTATAGATTATATGGTTTTAAGTCACCCCAGAGTCCAGTGTAGGACTGGGATTTACTTCATAGGATTAGCCTCAGGTTAAGAGTCACGATATCCCCTCGTAAGGATCAATTGGCCTGGTGGTAATTTGTTTTTATAGGAATTCGATTTTAGGCTGCGCCGAGGTGTTAGTTAGGTCGGAGCAGGCAGGATGAAGCCAGCAAAAAAACACATACACACACATGATCACAAGTCTAGTGACCTCAATCAGCAGCATGTGTGTGTGTGTGTGTGTGTGCACACAGCTATGACATCATGGAGTCTGTGTTTCATGACATGCGTACAAACTCCAACACATGCACCCAGACGCTCTCACACTTGCACACCCAGTTTCAACTCTAAATGAATGGTGGCTTTGTTTAACTGCTCGGTTGCAGGAATAAAGTTTTCCACCGCTGAGGTGATGTCCTTTCCACTATCCGATTGGTCAGTGAGAAGAAGTAACTTACTCTCTTGGGAAATGGACAGGAAGCAGACAGTGACATTTTGTTGGTGTGGTTTAAATGACTTTCATTCCCAGAGTTGACTCCTGGCAGGTTTCCCCGGGGGAATGAGTCCATTTCACCTCACCAGACTCCAGCCCCCTTTGGCCTGTCATGTGGTATAAACAGTAGGGCTTTATAATTAAGGATAGGCAGACCATTTCATAACATTTCAATGTCCATTTATTGCTGACCATTATCCTTATTTATGAATTTGAAGCCCTTGTCCACATGGCTGGATTAACCTGCTAGGGAGCCCAGGTGTGCACAGACACACACCACATCCTAATCTCTGCAGGGTGGGATGAACTGTTGCCCACATGTTCCCAAGTACAATACACGTTTGGGGCCCCTGGAGGTCTGGGGCCCCAGGGCAGTCGCCTGCGTTGTCTGGGGGATATCCAGCCTTGCTCACACACTTTTCCTTGCTTTTTTTTTTTTGTCATTTTGACATCCCAGACATTTCAATGTCATGTGCATATTCCTTTTCATACTCCCATTGATTTAAATAGAGTGGACAAAATACATTTGAAGTAATGATAAGTAATGCAATACAGTTCAAGCCTCCAGAATGACAACAGAGTTAAATCAACAGCTCTCTAAAGCAGTTTCAATAAACATTTCAACCCTTATGAATGTAGGATTTATTGTAGGGCTGTTGTATTATACTGCATTAGTTTTACTTGCTTTACCATTAAACTGGTAACTTAAAGTGTTTACATTCATGTGTAATAAAACTGATGCTGCTCTTCGTTCTTCTTGTGTTTTCTCAGGTGTATAAGTTAACGATGTTGCCATATTGCTCCCTCCTGCTGTTGCTATGCGTGGCTCGGCTGCTCTCCACCTCCTCGGCCCTGCCCTTCGAGCAGAGAGGCTTCTGGGATTTTGCCATGGACAGCATGGACAGCGGCAGGATGATGATGAGGGATGAGGAAGAAGGCTCGGCTGTTGAGGAGATCCCCGGCCCTGACATACCCATGTGCCCCTTCGGCTGCCACTGTCAGCTCAGGGTCATCCAGTGTTCTGACCTCGGTCAGTGAGAGTGTCTGTGTGTGTGTGTGTGTGTTTATGTGTGTGACAGAGAGAGAGAGAGAGAGAGAGAGAGAGAGAGAGAGAGAGAGAGAGAGAGAGAGAGAGAGAGAGAGAGAGAGAGAGAGAGGGATACATGTCTGTTATGCTTTGTCATTGTTTCTATGTGTGTGTGTGTGTGTGTGTGTGTGTGTGTGTGTGTGTGTGTGTGTGTGTCAAGAGGTTCAGACAGGAAAGCAAATGAGTTGAATGAACCGAGCCTTGCATGATCTTCACATTCTCCAGAGAGTAAAATCCCTCTTTGGTGTATTATCTCAGAGAGAAATTTCATCCTCTGGATGTCTATGAGGGATTTAGTGTTCCAGACATTGTGTGTAGATACGAGGTGGGAGAGGAGGAGAGACACAGCAGTAAAGGGGAAAGGACTGAGGCAAGAGAAGGAAGGAGGGAAGAAAAAAGAAAGAAAGAAAGTAAACAAGAGACGGAGAGAGGAAGGTAAACACAAAGAAAAAATAAAGGACACTTTGATCGGAGGAGATGAAAAGTCTACAATCTCCTCTCCGTCTTTAAGGAGCTGTTTCATGTTGTTTCTGGGATGTAGACAGGATGTTTAATGTAATCCCCAACCAGGAGGGGAGGGTGGAGGGAAGAACGAGTTGGTTTAAAGGGGTTTAAAGATGGAAGAGGAATGTCAGGGTAAGGACGTGAGGGTTACGAATATTCACAGGTATGAGTTCCACTAGAAAAACATCAAACTAATTTGCTGGTGACAAGGACACAAAAAACATTACACTCAATGTTCTACCTCCCAATACCTCAAAATATGTCTTCTTTCCATACAAGCATATGCTATAATTTCCTGCCTGTGGATATTGTAAGTGCATGCTCCGTCTATTCTTACAGGACCAAATAAACTGCGCTCAGTCTTATTTACGGATATAAAGATTCCTCACATCATACTGGCTATATAACTCTAATAAGCTGTCTGTGTTTAGACATAATGGTTTTGTCGAATCACCATTTTACAAGCTCTATATACTGTCCGTGGTCTCTCTGCTGCGGGTAAATGTGGAAGCGTATAATTTCCGAGATGTCAAGTGCTTATTTGGAACAGATGTATTCTGGCGGTGGCGTCTGTCTCCCCTCAGTGTGCATCCCAGCATGATGTTGGGTATTCGTGTTGAGGGACGCTGGGGTTTAAGAGGGTGCTAGTTTTGTCAGTTTGTGGTAAAGGCTTTGAGACTTGTGGCAGATACGGGTGACGCGCTGTGGTTTGAGGTTTAGAGGGTTAAAGGGATTCAGTTTATCAGGGGGTGGGCGAGAGTTTTTTTTCAGGTTTGTTTATCATTTATGTTGTGTTTGATGCAAGCAAACACATTTGGAGGATTTCAGATGGCAGGATAGGATGCTTGTCGAAAGCTGCAGGTGTTGGCTGGAAGGTAAATATTTCCTAACACATAAATCCCGCTGGTACAGTCATATTGCTCTCACAGCAGCTGTAACAACTTTATTGCACTTGAGAAAATGGAAGAGACTGAGTTAATAATTGGATTTAAACTTGATATTTCATTTAATTCAACTTATACTAATTTATCTCTGAGGGCAACATCTCGCTTCATTTCTACAATACACTATAAAGTTCCAAGCCTCCTCAGCCACTCCACCAGATCTCTCAGCACTGTGTGGACGTGGTTTGTACAGAATGTCAAAGGGTTTGATCCTGTGTGGTGACACGGAGGGTGGGGCACAGTGCAGCCAAAGCCATATAGCTAAACTTAACTCTAGATGGACAGCTCTGGGTAGAGTCCTGTGGGACAGATGTGGTTGGTGGCAAACTGGATCCCAGTGGGACAGCTGGCGTCCTCTCTCACCAGCGGGTCTGGTTGCATCATGGGCCTGATCCAGATGAGTTCGGCCCTGGTCGGGATTCGCTTACAGTGGCCTGTCTGCGCCACTGACCACATCTGATACACTCATCCACGTGTCCTCTTGTGATGTGGTCTAGTTAATGATCACTGGTTGCTGTGTTTGTGCGTGCGCTGAGTCATTTTTCCAGATCCCTGAATAGAATAATGCAGGTGTGTTTCTTAACGCCGTCCGCTTTTTGTAACCCATTCTTAGCCTTTATGAATTTATTGCTTGGTAAAGAATATACACAAGCGCAACCCTAGCCGTAACAGCTCTTGGTGTTTATGCTTGTCATGATGTTGTTAACTGCACACTCTACTTCTACATGACTTCTTAGCAGGTGTTTCTAACACTTGGCACGGTAGCTTCACCACTTACCCATTAACACACACAGCTTGTACTTATGTGTGTGTGTGTGTGTGTGTGTCAGGGTTGTGCCTGTCTCCCTTTTATTTGATGTGTGATTTTGCTGGTGGTATTTAAGTCACATCCTTTGTGACTTCTGTCGAATGGAGACCAGATGGAAAACATCTGGTGTCCCCATCTGCCATGTCTTTGTAAGTGACAAACCAGTAATGTTAGTTATGTGCTGCTTTGACGTCTCTGTTTGACCTCCATGGTTGTGTCTATGTCCACCTCTCATTAAAATAATAGACGAGGAGCCCCAAAGTGCCCATTTGAGATCGTGTGGGAGTGTGATTGGTTCATGTTTAGGCCTGATGGAGGTTTTTAAAACACACAGTGACTATTTATTTTCCATGGTCTATGTCTGACTAAGATATCTTAAGAGCTTGCCTCCTTGAAAACAATCTGTTTTTTAGGGCGTTGGTTCCCCCATGGAAGCATCCAATGGAGCATGATTCCCTTCTGTGTTTTTATTGGTCTCGTCTGCAGGTCTGACTGAGGTGCCAAAGAATATTCCTCCAGACACCAAGTTCCTGGACCTGCAGAACAACCGCATCACTGAGCTGAAAGAGAATGACTTCAAAGGCCTGACTAACTTATATGTAAGAGACACACACACACACACACACACACTGGTCACATTCATAATGCATTAGATCAGCACCTCTCAAGGATGTATGAACGACTCAGCTCAACCTGTGTTGGCTTCAGTAGTGTGAAATATCATAATGATCCTCCGTTTCCTTGAGGATTTAAAAGGTTCATTTCTTTTCTTTTTCGCCCTCCTCCACCCTTCGCTCTGAAAGCTTTAATTGTAATAAGTTCGAGCCTGAAGCCAAATAGGAGTATTCAAGCTCACAACTTTGTCTCTCTTAGCAGAAAGGCTTTGCTCACTCCTGACCCGCATTTAAGAGCGCTGACCAAGAGCAATATCGAATCTGGCAGAGTAGAAAACTCGCAACATGACATTATACAATAACATCTCTATTAAGGTCTGTTTGCCTCATCTCCATCTTTTAGCCAGCGCAGGTGGAGAGACATTCGGCAATGACGAGATCGACTGCAGGATCAGTTTTAATTCACTCAAACACATTCAGTAAAGACAGAGGCTGCAAACACAGGCTCCTGTGTATTCTGTGTGTTGTTTTAGCTTACTTTCTTTTTATTTTCTGACTGTCTGAGTGCAAAAGTGTTTCGTTTGGCTCACTATGGTTACTGGTTTTTTCCAGGCTCTGTCTCTGAGGAATAACCTTATTTCCAAAGTCCACCCCAGAACATTTGTGCCTCTGAAGCACATGCAGAAGCTCTACTTCTCCAAGAATCTGCTGACCACTATTCCTAAGAACTTGCCGGCCTCTCTGGTTGAGATGAGGATCCACGAGAACCGCATCAAGAAGGTGGCAGCTGGAGCCTTCGCAGGACTGGGCAACATGAACTGCATAGGTCAGAAATGCTGATGACTCCAACAAATCTAGGCTATACCCTGTGGTGCTCACCACTGCCTTTGCCACATGTATAGAAAATGAAAGAGACAGTTTTTTTATTTCATGCCACAAATATTCCCTTCATCTTGCAGAAATGGGAGCAAACCCCATCTATAACAGCGGGTTTGAGCCTGGAGCCTTCAAGGGACTGAAACTGAATTATCTGCGTATATCAGAGTCCAAATTAACTGGGGTGCCAAAAGGTAACAACTCATCTGTGTGGCTAAAATGCTAACATATTTACAATGGATTTATCTTCACAAGGAATACAGGCAATGGACAGCTACTGGACAAAATCAAATCTCAGTGGAGCCTTACGTGTTATGTTGTCTCTCTTTCAGATCTCCCAGACAGTCTCCATGAGCTTCATCTGGACAACAACCAGATCCAGGCTGTGGAACTGGAGGACCTGAGCCGCTACAAAAACCTGTACAGGTACCTGTACACACACACACACACACACACACACACCTCAACATCGTGCTCGTTTCGTAACTGATTTCTTGCACCTTGAGGGATTTTCTTGTGGATTAAAAAAAAACATCCCCAGTCAGCAGTGCCCCTCAGGGGTAATAATATGAACTACATTGACATGCCACTGAAGAGTCGCAGGATAAAAGTTCAGGTGTTCCTCTCTACATTGTTGCTCTGCTCCTTCATACACACTCCTAATCTCTAATGGGACTATTTATAGTCACAGGAGTATTGCCAGGCTGCTGTGGCCCTAATTCTCAGCTGCAATGATACTCATCAGGGAATGTGCCTTTACTCCAGCTCACATTGGTAAAACAATTCAGCTAAATCTACCGTACAGTGGCCCGTTTTCTGCATTTTTCACGTTTCCCCCTTTATCTCATTTTTTCCAGGTTGGGCCTTGGATTTAACCATATCCGTAACATAGAGAACGGCAGTCTGTCCTTCGTCCCCAGGCTGAGAGAGCTGCATCTGAACAACAACCGCCTCACTCGTGTTCCCAAAGGCTTCCCAGATATGAAATACCTACAGGTGAGTCTACCATCCACACATTTAGTTTGCCATCTGAGATTGGATGTTTCACGCGACGCTCCACTCACCCTCGACTTTGCCGCTCCTGCTTTCAAGGTGGTGTACCTCCATTCCAACAACATCGACCAGGTGAGCGTGGATGACTTCTGCCCTCGAGGATTTGGGATGAAGAGGACGTTCTACAACGGCATCAGCTTGTTTGCTAACCCTGTCAACTACTGGGAGGTGCAGCCCGCAACGTTCCGCTGTGTCAGCGATCGTCGGGCTATTCAGTTTGGCAACTACAAAAAGTAAAGACAGGGGGATACAGAGAGATGGAGAAAGTGAGAGGAAGGTGATGGCGGAGGAGCAGATAATTTAAATAAGGAAAAAAAATTGAGAGATGGAGGGAAGGGAGTTCATATTTGAGATCATTATCTTTATTATTATTGTTTTTGGAGAGAGGATGAGTGACGGGGAGGAGGGGCAATAAACTGATGAAATAGAAAGAGAAGTGAAAAATGCAATCACATAACTTGAAGGGAGTGGAAAACAAAGCGCTGGCAGTACTTCACCTGAGTTTTTCTCATTTTTGAATTTTAAGGTTTTGAAAGTTTTGCCATTTGAAATGGATAAAACAGAGAAGAATGTCTGAGAAGATTGTTTTCGATGAAAAATGGGAACTTGTGTTTTAATTCCATACTTTTTACACAATAGTGCTTGTTGAGATAGATGTCTCTTTTATATTAACAATTTGGTTTAGAAGTAAAACAAATAAATAAATAGAAAAGCAATGCATTATAGTTTTTTTTATACTTTTGTGTGTGTGTGTGCTGATTTGGGAGGTACATCACGTTGCCCCTGTTTAACTGATCTGAAGCCATTTGGCCCTCAACTCTGTGATCAAATGATACTGTATTAATCAGTCGTCACAGATTTGGGGGCAATTTCCACCATTTACAGAAACAAAAATAACTGCACATAGTTTGGAAACTATTATTCAAGTTTACCAGTTCAAATACATTTTTGTACATATGAAAGTTGACTGATAAAAAGGGCAATAAGTACATTTTAAAATCATCCTCATCAGTGCGAAACATCGTTTCTAACTGAACCACCAGCCTGCCTGTGTAAGGAGTCTATTCTGTGCCTTTACTAAATATTATGCTGTCTGTATGGTACTTTAATACATTGGTAGTGGGGTTTTTGCCCCAGTTAGAGACAACACACATGCGCTTTGCTTTGAGACAATGAAGGCAGTGTGTTCACATAGTGCTACAAACAATAGTATAGTGTTGATGCATTGTTTTGCACAGTTCTTTCTGTTATGCTTTATCTGCTTCAGGGTTATTGGAGGGTTAGCCTGTTTACATTGGTAGACCTATGTGCAACTATACTTTAGCCATTAGTATTCTGTCCTGTCTCGGTTCTGTAATCTGATAAACTGCTGCATGTGAATAAAGACATTTTTAGCCTGCTGCATGAAGCCAGAGAACAACTGATGCCCATGGGTTGGATGCTGTGTGAGAAATAAAGAAGAAATAGCAAAAGTGGCAAACATTTGATGAATACATCCAAAAGTCGAAGCAGAGGCATTATGTGACAACAACTGATTCTTTGGACATTCGTGGGATTCAATCCTAAAGCGAGAGTTTGTGATATTGTAATCAATATTGGCTTGATGTTATGAATTTGTCTTCAATTTGAATCCATGATAAGCATTTCATCTGACATCTTTAAATGGAAAATAAAGTCAAAATAGTAACTTTGTCAATCGATTCAATATGACCACAGAACACATAACTTAAGAACACTTAAGCTGTCTTTAACTGCGAGCTGTCTTTTGTTAACTGATGAAAAGAATGAAAATTGTTTAATTCGATTTTTTGTGTGCATCAGAATTGTTTTTAACTGTCTTGACTGGTGGTACCACAATTTCTTGTCACATTCCTCCTGTATTGTGAGAATCATTTCCACAATTTTATAATCTTTCCCAGAAGTCTCTTGTGTGGTGCGTTCACATCTTCAGTACTAACACGCAGAAACAAGCAGAGCACGGTGAAGGACGAATTTGCAGAAAAAGTGAAAAGTCCTGCATACTAATAGACATTTTAATAATGTCTTCTACATTTTCACACAGAAAAAAATGATATAAACTTACACATGACAACATGCAGACTCAAATGTAGGGTGACATTGTTGTTTTATCATAATTATGATCAACTTCAGCTGCTCCACTGGATCTACAATTCAACCTTTAAAAGCAATAATGAAGTTTTGATTATATACAAATATATATATATATATACAGTTAACATTTTAGAATTTATTTTACATCCCAATGCCAATCAATAAATCAAATAGTCTGACAAATAAGGGTATATGTTTGGGGGGGGGGGGGGGGGGGAGTCGCTTTGGAGGGAGGACTGAATGGACTTTCAATATCATAATTTCATTTTCAAATATGCCGCTCCGTGCGTCGTCACCGCGGCCGTGCGCCCATCAGCCCGTCTGATCCAACGATACAATGATCCAGCCGTGTGTCGATGAGGCAGAGCGCACTTGCCTGTGTTGACGCGGCGATGCTCTTGCGCGTCAAAGCGTTTGCAGCGCTCTCTAAGCAGCTACGGAGAGATTTCGCCTCGGATGAGAGATTAGGAGGAGGAGGAGGAGGAGGAAGAGCGACCAGCATCAGAAAGAAAAAACCTCGCTTTATTTTGGTCCATCGCGTCTACTCGGTGGCAGCGGCCCCGTCGATTCTCCGAGGAAGCCGGGGGCTGGATTTGAAATGTCGCAGGGATGTGCTGGTGAGTCGGCTGGTGCTGCAGAGCTTGTGTGCAGCCTAAATTAAATATCAGGGGTTTCAGGAACAGCCTTTACAGCCGGTGATCCTATCGAATGCACGTTATTGGCACATTTTAATCTCCCGTCACGTTAATACTGTACATAATATCCTGCATAGGCCCGACGATGTTAATAGGCTAATCACCTAGTTTGAAGGCTATCTGTACTGATTGCCATGGCGCTGCTTCTGCTCCACACTGGTCTATTTCACATAGCAATGGATTTGCGTTTGCTCCAGTGCTTCTTGTCAGCTCCAGTGTAGAAGCCACAAGGCTTGCTGTAGCATGTGATTGCTTGGACGAACAGGGAACTGTGATGTTGGATTAATTTGATCTGCAGCAGGCATCAGCGTTTCTTCTATATCAGCTCCATGGAAATGTCACTGCTGAAAATAAGCCATTCTAAATAAAGAAGCCAACATGACATTTGTTTGTAGCTGCTTGCCATTCCCCAGCTTATTTTAGCTTACAGTATGACTACTAAGTAGTACTGAGACAGATCTGCTCCTGCATTGTTACTCACTCTTTGTTTTTTTTATTACAGAAAGCTTGATGATGAAAGGAGGAAGAGGAGGAGAGAGGTGGAGTGAGCCCATCCTGGCCCAGGACAGGTTTTAATTAGACCCTCGCAATAGCAGGTATACCCTCCATCTACATTGATGTAATGAGATGATTATGATGATAATGATAACAAGCAATGAATGCAATTAACTAAAATTGTTTTTATTCTTACTTCCCAGTGACGTCTGTGGTCAGGAGGTGATGGCAGTGCTGACTGAGCTTCACCACCACTACTACCCATTCCTACAGATGGACACGCCCCTCCTGAACGCCTGAGCCTGCACTGAGCGCTGCCTCCTTCCCCTCCTCTCCTTCTGCCTCCCCTTGCTCATTTCCCACCTCTCCCTCCGTCATCCTCATCCAGCTGCCACTTGCTCCCCCCCGAATCTCTCCTCCCACTCCTCCATCCATTTTCCCCAAAGTTTGAATTCCACTGTACCTCTACAATCTTACTTTATTATGGCGTGTTACGGACGCTCTCTGGACTCCCCTTGTACACTGGCCTTGCTGGTGGGCTTCCAGTTTGCCTTTGTTCTCTATTTCTCCCTTGGGGGCTTCAGAGGCCTGGTGTCTGTCCTGGTGCACACCACAGGGCCAGAGTTTGATTATTCTCGACCTCACGACGTCTACACCAACCTCAGTCATTTGGGAGTACCGCCTCCCCCGCCTCGCAACTCTGGCACCGGACCCCCTCCCACAGGACCGCCGCTGAGAGACTGCCAGATCCCTTCCCCACTGCTGGGTGAGAGAGCGAGAGGGGTTAAATGTGTGATGCATGTACAAAAGAAATGCAGAGTGAACGATCGTGTGGCATTCTAAGCTGACGGTCAATATCACTTCTAACACTTTTTTTCTTTCCTCCAGTCGGACCTGTGTCTGTCCGTCTTTCCTCTCCTCTGTCCCTGGAGGAGATCAGACTGAGGAACCCGTTAGTGTTGCCAGGCGGTCACTACCGGCCTCCTGACTGTGAGCCCCGCCACCACACAGCGATAGTGGTGCCATACCGGAACCGGCAGACCCACCTCCGTGCCCTCCTCTATCACCTCCACCCCTTCCTGCAACGACAGCAGATCCACTACAGCATCTATATAGTGCAGCAGGTATGGTTATCTATGAGTGTGTGTTTGTGTGTGCATTGCTGGTTTAAAAATGTATTATCTAGATGTTTTTTCAGAGTGTTATTCAATAGCTTGCATTGTCTTTGTTATGAGAAATGCGAGTCTAAGCGACAGGTGTCTTAAATGGCTACAGTAGACGCTATTACAGCCTAAATGAGAACATGTGTTGTTGTTTTTTTACGTAATTTGGATTAACTGGATATTTATAATAATATTGTTTAGGACATTGATAAGTCATGATGTCTGTACCTTCTCAGGCTACAATGTACACAACACAGCATGAGAATATTTACTCACACATCGTGCTCTCTCGTGCTTGTATTTGTTTTAGACTTAATACAGTCATGTGTAGCTGTGTGTTACCCTCTGTCTCTGTTTCTGACTTCAGTGGGGGAACGGTACTTTTAACCGAGCCAAGCTGCTGAATGTTGGGGTGCGGGAGGCCCTCAGAGATGAAGACTGGAGCTGCATCTTCCTGCACGATGTCGACCTGCTGCCCGAGAACGACCACAACACCTACACTTGCCACAAACAGTTCCCCACGCACCAGTCTGTGGCCATGGACAAGTTCCGATACAGGTAGAAGCAAAGTGTGTGTGTGTGAGAGTAGATGGATTTCTACAGTGTATTGTGCTGAGACATTATTTTCAAGATTGTACATTGGTGATATGACCCTCCCAGGCTGCCGTACCCACAGTATTTTGGTGGGGTGTCTGCAGTGACCCCAGACCAATACATGAAGATGAACGGCTTTCCTAACCAGTACTGGGGCTGGGGTGGAGAGGATGATGACATTGCTGCTAGGTGAGGAGGGATAATGACGCAGAGGTCCTGCATGACAGAGTGAACTGTAAACTGTGCATGTGAACATGTGAGATGTGCATGGGTGTTGAGCATCAGAACTGCATGCACAGCCACTCAGCTTCTTGTACTTTTTTAATGTCTTTTGCGCTACGCATTCCTTTCTTTTCTCACGTTTACAGTTTCTGTACCACATGTTTTCCTTTTCTTTGACTTTTATTTCAACTGTTCTAACATCATCCATCATCGTCACGTCTCATCCCACTGCTGTGGCTTTGCTGTGTGTCTCTTGGAGTGGGCTCAGTGAGTATGTTCGCATGGACTAGCTTGCGGATCTGGGCTGCGTGCTTAAGAGTTTTCAGGCAGTTTTCATCTCATTTCTATACTGCGGTCCCCTCTGTCCAATTTCTGGCTCTTCTACCGTTTGCTAATCTGACAGTGAAAGGAACGCGAAAATGAAAATAAAACTACGAGAACATTTCTCCCCTATTTTTTGTAACACTTTGCCTTTTATGCATGATGTTTGCAACTTAAAATGTATCATGTACTGGACATTCACAACATTAGTTACACCGTGTTTTGATTGACTTAGATAACTGGGGTGCTACACAAGCACCAGAGATGGAAAAAGGGAACCACAGTGTTTTCCACCGCCTATAGGCTATAAAAGTATGTTATTCTCATATGTCACCCACAATTCTGTTTGTTTTCTTTACTTTTCTGCTTTTAGATGTATCCCTTAGAGGCTAGATGTACTCGGACTGAGTGTTGCTTTGTGTTTATAAAAAAATAGCATGACTACTTAAGTGCCAGGTTTTGTTGATTTAATATTGTTCTGACTGTGAATGACAATCTGCTGTTCCTGTTGACTCTTGTGTGCTTCCTATCCAGAGTACGTCTATCTGGCATGAAGATCATGCGCCCTCCAGTGGCCATTGGTCATTACAAGATGATCAAGCATAAAGGAGACAGAGGCAATGAACAAAACCCACGCAGGTACAAGATAGACACACAGAAATTAAGTAGGGATATTTACCCCTTTGATCTAATTTTGTAGGGCAATTTGGATGTTTCTGACAGAGTACATGGGATTACAATTATGTTGTCTTTTAATTTTTCTATTACATTCTATTTTTCACTCAATTTTTGTTGCCCATAATGCTTTGGAAATATTTTTTTGGTTATGAAAACAAGCTCCCGTAATCAGCCATAGCACCACAGGACACATTCACATGGGAATATATCTAAACCTAATTGATTTGCGTTTTGACTTTCCTGCAGAGAATTAGATGAGAAGATTGATGCTACTCTCATGTCTGTCCGTTAAATATGAAGCTACATCCAGGATGCTGTTAGCTTAGCATAAAGACTTGAAACAAGGGGAGACAGCTAGCTGGCTCTGTCCAAAGATATCAAAACCATCTCTTTAGATTAATTCAAAAACAGGTTGTGTAAACTTTGGACCCGCCTCCAGTCTTTGCTTGCTAAGCTAAGCAAACTGTTTCCTGGCTGTAGCACCATATTTAGCACACAGACATGAGAGCGGCTGATTATATGCAAGAAAGCAAATTAACAAATGTCCCATGATGTCACACCTTTAAAGTTTGCCCCTGAAATGCACACACACACATGCAAACAAACCTGTGATATTATGTACGTCTCTCTAGGTTTGACCTTCTGAAAAGGACCAGACTCAACTGGCGCTCTGACGGCCTCAACTCTCTGACCTACGAGCTCCTTTCCAGAGAGCTGGAGCCACTCTACACAAACCTCACCGTTGACATTGGAGAAGAGCCCCGTGTGCCCCCCCATGGTAAAGCACCCAGCCTCGTGAAAGCAGCAACCCCTGTCCACCAACGTAGCACCAGCAAGACCGGGGATGCAACCAAACCGGAGAAGAGGCAAGAAAGCAAAGGGGCAAACATGACTGTGGCTAAGCCGGCAGCTGAAAAGACAGAACCTGCCCGGTTAAAGGCAGTGAATCAGACAACACAGGAGAAGACGGGTGTGGTGAAATAGGATGAGCTGTATAATAAAAGGACTGCGTCTCATCTGTTGCATAAGTGGCTGCCCCCTTCAGGAAAGCAGTGTAAATCTGTTCTGTTGTGGGACACAAGGTACACCAGCTTTCTGTGCTCGGTGCAGGTTAGGGATAGTTATGCAATGGATCGAATGAACAAACGCCCTTTTTGTCTACAGGGGGGGGGGTTCATTCAGGAACACGACAGAGTCACCTTACTGACAGACGTCTGAGGCTCATGACTTATTTGGGGCCAGGAGAAGAATGGTAAACGACTCAGTTGTGTCCACGTAGAGGTCCAAAACAAACTGAATGAAAATGAGACAGCAACTATAGAAGTCTCTGCTCTTATCCAGAAAGCGCAACTCGTAAGCAACCCATCTGCTGCCAGCAGACCTGCAGCTTCATCCAGTTTGTTCCCAAAAAACTGCTGCTGTCAGTCCACCCCACTCCACGGTGGGTTTGTGTTTCTGTGCCTTCTCTCTTTTAATGCGCGTTTTATAGACTGGTATAGCTGCTTTTAGACGCTGACCTGGGGTTAGTTTTACCTCTCCGGCCTCGCAGGCAAATGTTAGAAAGCAGGGAGGCTAAAGCTGATCCTAGATTAGGACAAACGATTTGTTCCAGGACTGCCGTTTTATATTTGTGTGCATTGATCAAGCGCTGACCAACTCCATAGTTATCAGACAACTTGAGAGTTTATATTTATATAGAGAGACTTCTTCATTTGTTTTCCAATTTCTTTTACTCGTCCTTCCTCTCTCTCTCTCTCTCTCTCTCTGACATTTAGTTCCTAGACAATCAAATCATATGGGAAGATGACTCGGTATCCAACCACATAACAATGTGAGGAAATATTATCATGAAGAGTATCTTTACACCTGTCAGATAAACATAGACTTGGCATGATAGTTGTTGTCTAGTTTGACTATACTCTTGATACATGGGTAGACCTATGCTTCTGATATTATCTGTGATTTTATTATTTTTCTTTTAGTCTAGTCAGGTATGGGTAAAAGACAAACTTGCAGACAATATTGTAGGCACGTGACTACACATTCTGCCAGTTTTTAGATTGTATTTTAATTATAAAAAAGGTCATAGTAACGAAAAAGCACTGTGTATAGATCTAGGTCAGCTTTGTACTAGAAGTCCTGACGTCTTCACAGAGGGTCTCAGTATATTAGACCCGGGTGTATCTAAAAGCTATAAATGAATGTCTGCCTCTACTTGTCTGTCACTTTTGTATCTTAAAGGAAAGGAGACAAGGAAGAAGGACACATGTTTATTAGAGAGAAAATGTCATGATTTTATTCTGAGGGCTAACAAATTAGGACATGCATGTAGGTAACTTATGCTGACCGATCAATTATCATCTACTCTACGTCTCACAGACATTCAGTTTCTGTTTCCATATCATCCATTTGGAATGTATTATTTTGAGTTTACCTTTTGTGAAGGGAGAGTTTATCAGTTGAGCTTAGTTCTAGGACTTTATTCTGATCACACGTAGGATTTCTTGCTGCTATAGGGAAACGGTGAACTGTGCAATTAACCAGCTTGAAAGATTTCGTATCGTTACGCACATTTTCAGGTGTGGAGTTGAGTTTTTTCACACTAACAATGTATTACTTTTGCTAACTTGAATGTATTTAATTTATTCATTTATTTATTAAGTGACTGATAAAGCTCAATGCTGTGTTTTAGGGGTTGCAATGACTTTCTCCAGTGACTGCAGATTCTTTTCCCTTTATACCATATTATACACTCCACGTTTCTTATGTTAATAACATTGTGCCTCATGAAATAAGACCGTTACTGAAGGACTGAATTCATACTGCTGGGCTATATGTGACCGCCCTCTAGTGGTACAGGGTGGCATTGTGCCAGCCAAGAGGAACCGAGTACTGAATGAAACTGCAGTGTTGTGACGTGAATGCTAATCATTAATGTTGGCCATTCACAGGTTTCAGCCAATCAAATCTTTGCATTGCTCTGTGTGGAGGGTTTCTCTTTTGCGTAGTATCACATGATTGATCCTGCCAGCTTAAAGGTGTAGAGACTGTAACTCTGTATTTTACTGGTTTACAGAACCAAAAACTACACGGGGAGTGTTTATGAATGGATATAGTTTTATAGAAGGAATCTGTGTTTATTTATGATGAAATATTGCCGGTTATAAACAAAGAGTGCGGTCTTGACAGAGTACATTGGGAGATAATAATGCTCGATTTCTTAGCTTTGTACTACATGGTAGTTTAATTGCATATCAATAGATAATATATCCACCGTATATCATATTGCCTGGGACAATGCCTGTATGACATGAAGCAGTGACACACTAAAAGCTTTTAAGGAGGTTATGTAATCTCAACAGATTAATCAGCATACTGTGTGCTTACCTGGAGATTGTTCTATATTTAATAAATAGGCTAGTTTTTATAAAGGATGTTTTCGCATTAAGTGTTGGAAATATATACTGTGTTGAATGCAAATTCAGTAAACAGGATTGGGACTTCATGGCAACAATTTTTTTTATTTTTAAGAGTTAATTTGCTGTCATTAAACACACGTGTGAGAAGTGTAAACGTGATTGCTGAGAACCACCTGACTAGAAGGATGGGATGCTTATGTATTCATGACAAATAAGACGTAATTAATCCACCACTTATAATTGAGGACCATAATATTTGCATCATGCAATGATACCTGTCGTCTTAGGTTGCCTTATTTATTGACCATGTCTTTACTATGAAAGATTGTAAGTCTGTGTGTGTGTGTGTGTGTGTGCTTGTGTAGAGAGCAAGGTCGTCAAAAAAGGCAACACAGGCAGTGAACTATATGATGGACAGTGTTGCAGAAAGCAAATATATATACCAATAAAAAACACATAATCAAAATGTGACTCCTCCCACATCTTTTATTAAAACACATTCATGCAATGTCATAAATGTAGAGCTACACACACTTATACACTGTACTATACATATCCATAAATACTCGCAGTGATGCAATTACCCTCCCACAACACTCGAGGCCTTTTAATGATCAGGCTTTAGCATTTTGACTACAGCTTTAAAAGCAGAGATCAGATGCTCATGTTAGCTGGTAGATTAGCAATATATCATCGTCAGCACATGCTGTAGATCAATCGAAAACGGCACTAACCTGTTACATCACCCTGTGTAGTGCGGGCCTCTGTGCTCCATGTGGGCACAAAGAGCAGGATTAAAAAGTTGCATATGAGATCATAGCTATAAATACACAGTAACCCCAAGCTCTGTGTGTTCGATCTGTTTCATAATCTGAAATGCTGTGTGAGTCACCGAGACAGAAACTGGGTGAACAAAAAGAGCACCTTACAACCAATCCCAAAGCAAAGCCAACACAGAATACAGCCTCACTCAGAGTTGAAATAACATGTGATAGTAGTATAGAGTACTGTTTTTGACAAAAATGGATTATTGCAGAAAAGCAGCTCTGTGGCAAACAAAAGTAAATTATACTTCACAAATGAACGCTACTTTTATGATTTTTGATGCGTAAATGTAATCGGCAGAAGTAAAAAGCTAACGTTAGGCTGGAAAAGTCACAAAGACAGCAAATGTTTTATAAGTACATGGTGATAGTGAGATAAACTGTCTGTGTATCCAGTATGTTATGTTGGACATAATGTTATGAGACATCATGGCGTAATATCTTCTTTTAAAGTCCTCACACCTGGACATCTTTCTGCAGGACGTTCTGTGATGCAGTCACTGTGGGATGGCAGCGGTGACAGTGTAGTTTGCACTTTCCCTCCAGTACTGACACACTGGCCTGTTGAAGTGACTGTGGCGGGCAGATGCAGAGGGCTGAGACAGCCTTTAGTCACCTCCTGTTACTGTATGGCCTACGAGACACAGCTGACCTCTCTCACACACACACACACACACACACTCAGCAATACCCTCTTAGCACACACACACAAACATGCAAACAAAATGATATATACAATATAGTCCTACAAACCGTGACACATGGATGCTCATAAAGGTGCGGCACAATAATTTCCACAACAAAAGACACACAGATGAGGCAAAAAAAGAGTATGTAAGTGTATTTCTACAATACATTATCCACTTAAACATACCAGTCCCACAAGCTGCTGTATGACAAATTATAGGGCAACTCATAATTTACTAATAGTAACATGGCGTCTCAGGTTTCAATATTTAACTCAATATTACTCAAATATTACTTCCAATAATCCTTGGAATAATCAGGTAAAGGTTATATTCAATAGTCATATATATTTTATTGTGTATAAAAGCTAAAGCTAATCGTTCTACAGTGACTCTTTGAGTGTGAATCATTGCCACGCATCAATGTGAAAATCTAATATGATAATAGGTCACAACATTTGGTTATATAACCTCTCTTAATGTTCTGCTCTAAAAATCAGATCATCGGATATGGAAATAAAAGATGTGAGCGGATGTATCAAGATCCTGAGGCATCGCATGCATTGGGGGCTAAATAATGAGAAAACTGGATCGGCCATCAGGATCGTCAGGGTTGGACCCTCAGTCCCGTCTCATCTCACGGCTGCTCAGCTGCTCCTGTCATCCATATTTGCAGCCTCAGTGGACAATTTTCTCAGCCGCGGGCCCTCTCAGCGCTCACAACAACACATAGATCAAGTGAATTAATTCTGCTTTTGTGGAAGCGTTCTGGAGATCTAGGTCATGCAGTCATGGCTCTGTTTTTTTTTTTGTGGCCACCTAAAGTCACGTCAACATCCTCCTATCCTCCTGCACAATCTGACCTTGACATTCCCAGGTGATTTTCCACAGAGGTGTGTGTGTGTGTGTGTGTGTGTGAGTCAGCTGCTGTGACTGAGTGTGTTTGTGTGTGTGCTGGCTCATGTGCAAACATGGATGTGTGAGTGTGTCTACATGTGTATGGATGTTTTAATTTGTAGGTATCACAGGTATGATGAGATGTGCTATGAAAAAGAATGAGCCGCTGTCTATACATGCGGCTATGTGTGCATGAAACAGAGGAAGAGAAGATAGAGAGCACAGGAATGGATGTGGGGGGGGGGGGGGGGGGGGGGTTGGAGCAGAGTGTGAGAGGCAGAGGGAGGATGACGGAGAAGGGAGTAGGGTGGGAGGGAGAGGAGAGGAGGAGGGAGGGTGTGCAGTGAGGGGAATGTGACGCAAGCTAATCGTCTCTGCTTGCCGTTGATTGGCCGTGGTGGCTGCCAGTCAGAAGAGCTGGGAGTCAGGCACTGCTAGGAGAGCAGATTATGAAGCGGAGCTCAACCAGCGGCAGTCTCCTTTCATTGTCTCAATGGCTGCACACGCATTCCTCCTCTGCTCCCTCGCCTTGCTGTCCGCTCTCAGCCGGCCTGGGCTCTCCTTCTCTGAGGAAGAGTTTCAGCCTGGACTCATCTATGAGGAAGTGCCTAAAATCATTGACAGAAGGTAAATCCATCCTCTCTATGTCTGTGTACGGAGGAGGGGTGTAGGGGAGGGGGGGTGTAGGGGTATATAGGGAGATGGATGCGGGGATACTGGGATGCTGATGTGTTCTCTTGGGGTCTTTCTTTCTCTCCTTTGCCTCCCGTCCCTTCTCCCCAATGCCACCTTGGTTGTATCACACAGTGCATGCAGGCAGTATTGGTGTATCAAAGAGAGCTGAGCTGCGAGTCTTTGTTTGTCTCAGTTTTGGACACTGCATTAGACGCTGCTTATCGATTACGGATGGGGCTGTTGTCTCTCTATAGTAGCGTTGGTCTGGCAGAAGGGAAGCTAAATAAGGCTGGGGCCCTGGGCCTGCGGGGGAAAGAGAAGGACAGGAGGAGAGAAGAGTGGGAGCAGCACGGAGGGAAGGTAAACAACGATGGGACAGGGAGGAGAGGAGAGGATGCATCAGGGATGGTCTGTTGGGGTCTGTTTACTGATGCAGTCATTGAGAGAGAGAGGGAGAGAGAGAGAGGAAGAGAGAGAGAGAGAGAGGAAGGGAATTCTAGCCGACCATGTCTGCATAATGCACATGCAGTCCTGCAGGTCAAATCTGGATAAAATATTCAGAGCTCCAACCTGAGGGCACTCACAACAGTGTCACAGGGACGAGACTGAATCGGCATCAGACAGGGCCTTTGCTAGCACCAGTTCCTGCCTGCTTATAGAAACATCAACGCAATGATACTGTGCCAAAACCACGTAAGGCTCTTGAAACTATGCCATGCATCATTGCTCACACAATCCATAGCGAAAATGCTTCAAAGCCAGAATATGCTGCAGTTTCTGACACAGTGCTCTTCAATCATTGTTCATGACTTGCCTCGTTGTTGCACTTTCAGGATAGTAATACACTTCGGAGAGTGAAAGATTGTTACTGCCATGCTTTCATTATCTGTACATATGTTTGCAAGTGTAGGGCACAGATAACTTGGATTTAGAATTCGATATACAAAGTCCCTAGGGATTGCTCTCATTCCAGCTCAATCTGGTGTTTGTGAAACCCTGACAGATCCCTATCTTAACTTTTCACCGCAGTCTCTCCGACGGAGAACGGCTACATTGATTTCTCCTGGGGTTTCAAGCCTTTCCCCCGGATCAAACTTTGTACGTAACTCTCCAACATAACAGTTGCAGTCCCATGGTCACAGCTCTGACACACTCCAAGATACTGTTATACAAGAGCAGCCTTTCATTCCAGAGGCCTTGCAGGGTGCAATCCATAGGTTGGAAATGCAGAAGAAAATGTATAGTGAGTTAGAAGCCTCTAGTGCTGATAGACATGGGGCTGCAGACAGATGGGAAAAGAAAATGTTCAGTAAGCTTTATTTTTTTGGTAACTGACATGTGCTGTACTATGACAAATATCCAACGGGACTATGATTGATAGCCAGAAACATTACAAATTTATTAAAAATACTTGATGACCCACTGTATGTTTGTATCTGCCTGAAAAAAACCCATTTATCATAATACAAATACTTTCTCGGAAAAGTATGTTCAAAGAACATTTTAGAAATAATGACGTCTTTCACTTTCCCTGTTTGAAACAAAATAATTGGAGTTCAAGAGGTCATAAATGATTTGACAAATGTTAACACATTTTTTTATATAACGGTGATAATCTCTATGTGGTAGCAACACTTGTAAAATAATCCAAGCATTATACATTTCTGATGAAAATGGGTACAGATTGGGGGTCCAAAGACTAAGTTGTAATTTTTTTTAATTACTTCTTCACTCATCCGGACTGAGTCTATCAACAGCGCAGGCAACGATAGAGAATGAGAGGTAAACTACTGCAAGATGAGATTTTGCAGCTGTAGTTTAAAGTTGTTTGCAAACGTAAAAAGAAATGCTGTTGTAAGCTTTTTTTTATTGCTATGAGGAGAGCAGGAAAAAAAATAGATGTCACACAAAGCCGATCACAAATGTATACAAGTCACACATTTAAATTACAGTAAAATCGTTGTTCAGTTACCAGTGAAACTGGTCCAGTAAATTTCTCAAACAATTACACAAGTCAATTAGATATGACCCAATTGCTGGAGCCTGCTACAACAGACTCAAATTACATTATGTCATTCTCACTATGTAATGAAAATAGCCCCTGACGCATTTACAAAGACTGAATGGGGTCAGCACAATTAGAACAGATCTGTCCGTATTAACTTAAAGTAAAAGATGCTTAAAAGACACAAACTGCACTGCAAGACTTACTCATGCATATTTGCCCGTTTGTTGATCTACAGTGTAAATTAATACAGTCTCAAGTGTAACTAATATGCTGTTTGTTTATTTAAAGGTTTATCCGTTGCAGTGTATAGTTAACATGTGCTTAAGTTTATCTTAAAACTGTTAAACACTGACAGACCGACCCAAATATAGACACAGATTAGAGGTCAAAGTATGGGATTTCCAGAAGATGGATCAGTGATGAACCCTTAAGGAAAGAAAGGGTTCAAACACCACCAGCTAATTTTACACTATTCACATACTGTATTAGTTAGTGAGAAAAGATCACGTTAAAGGCGAGTGTTCATGAGTAGAAATATGTTTGTGACTCTCCATTTGAATGCAGTCATGATGTTCATGTGTGTTCACACCAGCACTGAGGTATTCGATCTCAGTGGCCTGGGAAGATTTACATAACTCTAGCACTTGACCCGAGGTCAAATTTGAAGCTGCAATCAACGCTAGACTAAAATGGCAGCGCGGCTGTGGGCGGCGTTTTGGTAAACTCCTAAAGCTTAATCTGCACTAATAAATCTATTAATAGGCCAGTACCTGCCCTGTGTGGGATTAAGACACGATTCCCTGCTGTATCGGGGACACAATAGTTAACCCCAAACATGGAGTACTTTTTAATGAATGGAATTAGAATATATTTGAAAGATACCACCAAAATATTACTGTCTCTGAGATTAACATAACTTTGCAAAAGTAGTTCACCCTGTAGGCGACATTGTGAAATACTATCATAGCTGGGTATGGAATTTCATGTAGGCATAATATAAGGAAATATGAGCACAAAAACACGTCACTGTACTCTGATACACTATTGATATACACAATGGTTTTAGGCCTTAGAAGCCCAAATCTAACGGCTAAAGGTCTACCTTTTATTGATAAATACTACCTTTTGTGAAGTTTATAACGAGCTAAATCAGCCACACAGAAAATAGATGACTACTGTACGAAACGAAACTATTACTCCCCAGCAGTGTATCCCTGCTGTAAAGTGTAGAGGCTTTGTTGGGCTGATCCTGGTTTACAGAGAGTCTCAGTGGCTCAGCACCCCATGGTAGCAGAGGAGAAGAGGATTTGTTTACAAGTTTGTGGAGCAGGCACCACACCTTCTTACTGCTCAGCAGCACACAGCAGAGGCACAGATGAGGCTTGAATAAGGACGTCCAGTGAACATAATGTATTGACCGAGGTACCGTCAGTGGCGTCAATGATTCTCATTGCTATTAATATTTAAAAGCAAGACACTTACTTATCTAAAATTAACTGTAATCGTAACAGACTAATGATCATCATAGTGTGGTCAATCTTCTATTGGTAATTTGGACATATGTTAAGTGTATGTGCATGTTTGTGCACACATATTTAGGGATATATGCAGAGGGAGCGAGGTGAGCCAAGGAGTGGCTCTGGCATGGCTTTGATTATATAAAGGGCCTGTTCAGCACCCAGGCACCGTGTGACAGGCTGAGCCAATAACGGGGCCGCAGCAGTCCTGGGTTGCTGACCTCGCGAAAACTGGCACAGGAACAAACGGCTGGGCTTTAGTTAGCACTCATGCTCACACAGACTCCTCTGGCTCCTTCCAGCCAGCTGGGGCCTAGGTGCAGAGGAAGGAGTGCGTATTCACTTGGGTTTGGGATGGGCTGGGGTGAGGGAGGGGTGGGGGGGGGGGGGGTACATATGCAGCGTGTTTACAATGACACAAACAGTTGTTAATCCCCAACTGTAGCTGCGCAGTGTTTACACAAATTCATAAATATGTAAATCAGATATGGAATTTAGAAGTCTGGGGGGATTTTTAAATCTTTAGGTTGTCATAACATTTTTTAAGATTTTTGCATATAAGTGCAGGTGATGAGTGAGCAGCGTCCAAGTACCTCCCATGCCGCTGAGGTTTCAGTCACAACTGCCAGCTGCCAAAGGCATAGTGCTTTGGGCAGCGCTTTCATATACAAACATGCTTACCCAGCATTCACCTGGGCAAACGTAAATATTTGGATTTACCATATCAGTAAACTGTCATATTGTTACCCATGAAATAGTAGATGAAGAGTGTGCCAGCATGTGCCTACATACACAAACACACAGACACAAGCACACACATATCCCAGGGAGTCTCTAGGTTGAAGAGCTGGTACACAGGAAATGACAGCATAGTACCTCCCTGCTGATCACTTATTCACTCTATAAGTCCATATTTTCTAAAGACCCACAGCCCCCATTATCGGTCCCGGACTGAAGCTTAATTCAATTCAGTTAGATTTATTGAGAGAGACCCACAGTATTACTCTACAGCTGTGTGATAAGTGACCTGAAACAAAGTCAAAATCAATGCCGAACATGAAAGAGCAATTTGCATCTACACTTTGCATACCATGAGCTTGTCCTGCTGCCAAATTTGATCCTTTGTATCAAGTCTGTTTTTCTTCTACACGCTCTACGTTAAAAGTACGTTTGGCGAAGGGAAACCAGTTACTCAACTTTAAGTAAAGGACCTGACACTGCTCCATTTCAAATTAGCCCGATTACAATGGTCACGGTCAAAGTTCAAATTTACTGGACGGGTGTACAGTAAGTCACGATTTTGGAAGCCAGTGCAGCTGTTTTAATTAGCAATTGAACTGTCCCAAATACCACAGGCTGTGAACTCATGCCTTAATCTCTTCATCTTGTTCAGGACCTGTGTCTCTCCAAATTTGTGCTCCAGTGGACCTGGCCTGTGCTTACCACTAATCCAAATCCATCTGGCATTAAACTACGCAATATTGTCCAGGTGGAAACTGCACCACGGGGGTAGATAACTGCTCCAGGCTGCTGGAACTGTCTGACAACCTATACCCAAAATCTGTAACTTCCTGTGCTATCAGACACACTAATGCCTTTTCATCTGTTAGATTCTGCCAAAGCCTGCTCACCTTGTTTTGATCTTTAATTACATTTCCCTGTCATAGACCAATAAATTTAGGTTTTTTTTTAAATCTGAGAATGAACTAGACAGATGCATAATCTCTTTAATCAGAAAAAAAGTAGACAACTACCTCTAAGATATTGTGTATTGCATCCATGGATGACTGAGTCTACAATTCGGCCCCTGAGCCAATCAGGGAAAATGTCGTAGAAAAAGATCCATCATTTCCTTGAATCTGGCAAAAATCCAGTCCAACAGTTTGGGATTTTGAGCATGAAAGGCAAGAGAAAGAAAATAAACGTTGTCAGATACATAGCCCCATACCCCCTTCACATTAGGGAAAGAAGAATATGAGAAAAGCCTGATGATGTTGCAAATTGAGATTAAATGCGACTACCTTCACATGTCACACGGCTGTACTCTCTGTCTTGTGGAAGTAAGAAAGAATGTAGTACAAATAGAGATTTTTGTCCATTTCCCAACCTTTTTTATCAGAAAATGTAGGTTGGAGTTCATGGATCACTGAACTAGAGTACAGTATATGGGGCAGCTCCGCCGCTGTCTGGTTCAGAGAAACAAAGTGTGAACAGCACTCCACAGCAGTAGTCACAGCTATTGACTAGTTTTTGTGTGTTTGATAAATATTCAGGTCATCCTCAGTCTTATGTATCCACTATAAAAGCCCTCCCTACAGGATCACAGCGTTACTATTCAACTAAAGATAACAAAGAGGAAGATGAAGGCCTTTACACACATTGCCTTTGTTGTGCTGCAATTCATAAAATGATCTGAAATACCAATGACCAGAGCTGATGAACAAACAGACTGAAGCAATGCCTGGTGACATGACAAAAGACACACGCTAGTTGTCATGCCCACTCCCACCAGGTTTTAGGGTTTATCTTTTATAAGTCCTGTATGATTGGCTGTTGTGAGGAGATTAGCCCGCGGATGTTAACTAGGGACAGACAGAACACTGAGAGAGCATTGGGTGGACCATCACAACAAACAAAACCAGCCATGTCAGCGCCGGCCAGTAAGCCCATTGCGGGCGTATGACGTCTTTGATTAGACAGTTAAAAGGATCAGGATTAACTTCAAGAGGTCCATGGCTATACAGGGTTTAGTTATACTGAGAGGTGCACAGCTAGGGCAAACATGTGAAGGAAAAGGAAACTATCCCTCCTCTTTCACTTGTGCACTATGTAGGTCAGGTCCACATCAAAGATCGGTCATTTAGTAAAAGCAACACACCACACAAAGACACCAAGCAAACCTGTGGAATGATTCTGCAGGCAAAGTCTTGTGAGTTTATACTGAGTGCTCTTATGCTGTGCATTGTGCAGTCCCACGTAATCCTTTATGTATCATACTGAATATATTGCAAAATGTGTAATTTAATAAGTTAGTTAATCAAGTCAAAAGTTTGTGTATTTATTTTGTCATTAGGGTCCCTTTCATACATATTCAATACAACAGTAACCTTACACTGTTTATATACGGCATGTTTAGTGGAAAACTATATTTTGTATATGGCATACCATACACAAAACATGTAATATATATAAGTTTACAACATCATTTTTACAACATATAATATTCATAGAGGTGTTTTCTGTATATACAGGCCAGCCTGTAAAGCTGTTTTTGTCCCTGTGTTTGCTGCAGCTGCATCAGTAGACAATAAACTTTCCTGTTCAAGAAAAATGCTAAATAAGCATCTTGTACATTATGGAGCATTATCAAAAAGAAGAAAAACCTTAAACATTTCCCTGCATCTTGTGATCCCCAGACCTCATTGTATCTTCTGTCTTTTCCACAGCAAAGAGAACCCCAAACAAGCAACAAGAATCACATCGAGTAAGTAACAAATCTGGTGTGACACAAGGCCTGATTCAATCAAGCCTGCCATGTTCATTTTGACGCTGATGTGTTGGATAGATAGTACTGACAAACGCATTTCATTCTTAATGCTGAGACATCTTTGCTCCAACGGATTGTGAAGTGCGGCTTGTGCGTGATCCATACACCTTAGTGGCAAATCAGATGTGTTATAATTAGGCTCTTTGATAAAATGCAGAAAGAAAAAAAGATGGAGACATTCCTTTATATTATGTGATTGCAAATCATATGTTTCTGGAACAGTATTTGTAAACACTGAACAATACTACCGTAACTGAGATGAACTGCTGATGAGTCACTGCGATGACGCAAAGCTGCTGGAAATAGATAGGAGTCTGAGCAGTACGCAGGATCTCTCTGTGCTTATGTGTGTGAGTCTGTGGCGTGTGTGAAATCGGCTGAACTTTTATGATTATGTTGCAATCTGCATTGCAGCATTGCAATCAGCTTAATGTGTGTACTGATATAATCTTTCATGGTGCAGTAATGTGTGTACGTGTTTTCAGGTCAAGATGGTGAGTACGGCTTAGAAAGTGAAGAGGTTATTTTGACGCCTGAAGATGAAAACCCACTCAGGAGAATACTGCAGGTACACACACTCTCTCTTCTCCCCTCACTATCTCCACCATCAGCCCTCTATCTTTATCTGCACATGCACACACAGACACACACAGACACACACTGGGATGCACACAAACAAAACAGAGCATACTCACCCAGCCACACTGTTTGACCTTGGATGTGGGCATGGTGTTGGTCTCACATTCACCAGAGGTTAATCATCCGTGCCACCCACACACATACGACCACTCTAACTGAAAATGCATTGAAACTATTTGCTGTTTCAGCTGATGCATTCAGGCACTATATGGATTTACTGATTCCTTTGCAGTAACCTCTCCTGAACTACCAGATTCAGTATTGTAGCTTTTCAAATGTGTTGTTCCATCCCTCACGTTTCCAATTTGTATCCAAATACTTGACAATAAACAAACAAACAAACATAAATATAATCACTTCATAGCCACTGTGACTGCCACTTTACATATCTTGTAAAACAGTGCTGGATTAGTCCAAATGCCCTCCAATGAGATGAGGCCTTTGAGCAAAGAGATTAAAAAGCTAGAGGGGGCTGTTTCTGTCTTCTAACAGCTACCACACTATTATATGCAAATTCAGAAAACTCCTGTTTTCTACAGAGAAGGCAACACGGCTCCATCCTCATTTGAGATTCAGTGGTGGTTAGAACACCACAGAATAACAAGCGTAAATTGCCCTTTTTAAAAATTGGGCCTCCATAAAAGGGAGGTACAGATACCAAGCAAGCTTGGTTTGGATCAATTATATGGAACACATCAAGAGCTTCTAGGTGGTGATACATACAGGTTGCGTAGTTGTAGAAGAAGAAGGATTTGACTGAAATGGCTACATATATTGAGGAATCGGATATCTTGAATGTATGGACTCTATTGCTGTGTCCCTGTTCAGTGGCTGGATCCTCCAACATCTGCTTTTCTAGGCTGAATTCCTATTGCCACTTTCACAAATGTGAGGTCAACTTCCTGGTGATAAGCTTAGAAATGATTTTCTCAACAGTTAGTTTTTTTTGGTTTTCTTGATGCTTGGGCAAACAGGATCAGCAACAACTTTAGGGCACGCACATTTTGTGCGCCACATCCAGCCCCTGAACTGGGGCATAGTTTACGAGTATGTGTCTGAATACAAATCTGATCGTCCAAAACTGCTGTTGCCCGTGCTGCCGGTTGCCAGTTTACTGCAGTTTCTTTATTTCTTCTGTGCTCAATTCCACTCTTCTTATGTTTGCAGCCTTTTAACTGGCATCAGCCAGGGATGTCTCACAGTAAGAGGAAGCTGCTCCAGTCTCTGATGGGGCCTTATGGCCCACTGAGCGTGTCTTACAATGGGAAGACCTGCATTCTGTTCAAGGCAAAGCGCCTGGCAATCCGCTACAGGAACCATACCTTTATTGACCTGACTGAGAGGGTCTTCAACACCAACTTGCCCGTGGACACTAAAAGCTCCATCTGCACCAAGGAGAAAGCTACGTAAGTCTGTGGACAGACGGGGTCAGAAGTAAAACATGTGTTTGAGGAATTAGTCTTGTTTTTTAGTGAATTGTTGCACTATATACTAGACATAATGGACACATATGGTCAAATATAGCAAAAGCTCACGTATCTACAGTAAGGTATCAGCAAAGCTTTGATACCACTTTAATTCAATATACTTTATTTGCATAAATGTGACAAGGACAATTACTTACTATTACTATTACATGGAAATAGAAATTGAATTATCTAAGGAAATGTGTGAATGTACTGTATTGAGAAGACAGTAATACGCTCAATATTCATTGTGTGTTGTTACTGTGCAAAATGAGATGTTTTAAAATGTTTGGCTTTGTTTTACCGCAGGCTTTCCTTAAGGTTTGGGGATGTGGAGGACTTGCGAGGTCTAGTAATCAGGTATAATGCACATGCTTATTTCAAATATTTTCACTGACCAACATGTTATCTAAAACGAAGGAATCACACTGGCCCATTATTGTAAGTGCATACTGTGGACTGTGCATGCGACTAACTACATTGTTTCTTCCGCCAGGCTTCAAATGTCAAACACTTTTTATGAAGCAGCTGGTCAAAACTGGTTCACACTCGACAGTGTTCACATCCACTACAACTGGACCCAGGAGGCCACGTTTAACGCCAGCGAGGTCTACGCTCCGGCCACTTCATCCTACCATTGCCAGCATGTCAGCAGCCTGCACAAATACGACACCCTGCTAGTGCCCAGCTCCCACACTGACACATCTGCTAACTGGCACATCACTTTCACTGATTTCCAGGTACACTCTCGCACAAGGGGCACAACCTTTGCTGTGCTAGTTTTGTCTACATGTTTACTGTTGTATCATAGTCTTTCCCCTGTTTCCTACTTGCGAGCATGTGTCTGTATGTTTGTGTTCCGCCTGTTTGGCTGTCAGTCCGTGGTCAGTCTGTTTACCGTCTGTTTGGCAGTTTGTCAATCTGTCTGTTTAGCCATCTGCTAGGCAGTCTCAACCTGTCCATCTGCCCAGTGTCTCTGTGCCTGGTCAGCCAAGTAAGAACCAGTTATCCTCTTTAGTTTAGCCTAATCTCATCTTTCCGCCTTCTCGCTGCGCTTTTCCAGATCCAGGCCTTCAATGTGCAGTCAGACAAGTTTGCGTCGGCCAGTGACTGTGCCACTTTCCTGACACCCGCCATCCTGATGGGCTTGGTGACGTCTCTGATCCTGCTCCTCGTCTTAGCCTATGCCTTGCATATGGTGGTACACCTCAAGCACATCGACCGCTACGAGGAGCACAAAGCCACCGTCTACTTTCCCCGTAGTCCAGAAGCCGAGTTGCCAGACAAGAACAGCCTGTGAAGGAAAAAGGAGAGCTGGAGAACGACAGGAGAGAGGGAGAGGGAAAGCTGAGAAGAGAGGCAGAGGGGAGTCCAAGTGAATACAAGAGTGAAAAAGTATCCTCCACAGAATATTTGTTCAACAAAATGACAACTTTGCCTGTTCATATGAAAACCTTGTACATCTTAACTACTTTAAGTAAATGCAGACCGTGGTTGGATACTTTTTCTTCTTTTCTCTTTGACCTGCATCTTGGCATCCAGATTTTGAATAAGGCCTTTGGATGTTCCAGCCTCTCCCTTAGAGATGGTTCATGATCCTGATGTCAAAGGTCAAGGACAGTCCCTGGGCCCTGAGGGGCAAGAGCATATACAGGACTTTACCCCAGTCAGCCATTAAAACCACAAAAGGCTAGCAACTGTAGCTAATACAGCTAATATCAGATGCTCATTGTAAGTATGTATTACATGGCTCACAAGTGTCATATTACAAGCTTCCATCACACACATTGTCTTTCCAGCTTTCATTACAGTGTACTTTGTCTGATACCGCTGCAAGAATTATATACTTCAAACAGTCAGTTTTATAGCTGAAATAGCCGTATTAGCTGCATGCCATAAAAGGCTGGTCTATCTGGGCTAGCACAGTGTTTCCTAATAATAAGGATTACAGAGAGTCTTGCATGGGTTGCGGCTTAAAATAATCAAATATGGCACAAAGTAGAAGGAGCTTGAAAAGCTTTTGAGTGAAAGCGAAGAGAAATATCGGGAACCACTGGTCTAGCATCTGGCTGGAGGGAATGGACCAGCAACACTGGTCCTTCAGAGCCTCTGGACTCTCTCACCCCACCCCTGAACAAAGACTGCTGCTTGGGACTTAACTGTGAAATTGCGTTTTACAGACCACAGGCCAGATTGGGGGGGGGGGGGGGGGGGGGGGGGTCCTACAAACTAGCACAACATTGGTTAGCTGCGAAAGCACTAACACAAAACTATCAAAGACTATACAAGGAACTATGCTGCACAAGACTGCCCTTCTGAGGGCATGGCAGGAAAGCGGGTCTTGCGATGACTTGACTCTCTGAGAGTCAAGCGTTTGGACAAGGGAGGCCATGGGTCCTCCATCCACACCACTGGGTTTGACTGCCAAAGTGAAGCTGCAAAGGAGTTGCCATGAAATATGGTGAGAGACGGAGGGAGACAATGTGAAAATAAAAGCTAACCGTTACAGCTATGTACAAAACAAAAACACATACATGTACAGAAGTGTCACTCTGCGGAGGTCTTTTTTTTATATACAATGTAATCATGAAATACTATTAGGTACAGGATGACTATGCTAATCCTCATAACCAAAAGGATATAAAAAGCTGTAGATACATTAAGATCTCTATACGATCATAGCTGTTTACTATCTTCAAATATTGCACAACTAATAAAAAATAGGTACAAGTAAGACATTGTGCTATGAAGATTGGTAAAAGTATCAATGCATATGATTGTTTCTACAAAGTATAAACACATTACACTGTCTATTTGTTTTAAGCTGGGCCAGACAATGCAAGATCCAGTTTCATCCAACTGTAAATTACAGTACAAATTCCTACCATAGAAGGACGATACTATGGAATGCCGTCCACCCACCAGAACTTATAGATGCCATTATTATGCCAGAAGTCACACTACAGCAGTAACAGCATCAGTAAGTCATTACTACAGATTCAAAAAAACACTCCGCATGACAGTAAATAGATATCTTAACATTCGATATGGCAATTCTGTCAATCTGTAGCAGTGTGAAATGTGTTCTTTGGTCATAAATGTATCCTACAAACTATGGAATGAGCGGAGGCGGTTTGTCCAAGGACCAACTGATGTAGATTGAACAATAAATGGTATTCAGAGGAAAGGTGTGCCGTGTGTAAATGTTAAATTGTGTTTTACTGCATACAGGATCACACAAATCACATATTCTGCTGAGGTTTTTCTTTTGGTGATGAAACTGATCTAAATTGCATGATGTAGGCCTATTTCAAAATGTTAATAATGTTGTTAATTGTTACTTAATTAACCCACAGCTCTCCAACCCAGTGTCCAGGTCTTATGCTAGTTCTGTCTCCCCTCCTGAGTGCCATCTGCTCGCTCCTCTCACATTCTCTCTGACCTAGAATGTCAGATACAGCTTACCTGCGGCACCAGTCCAATCAAACACTTTCATGCATACTTCATAGGCAAAAGCCATAATGTAATCTCATATTCAGAGCCACAATGTCATCTTCTGCTGGTCATAATGCTGTCATAGAATCTATATCCATGGCCCATACACGGTTTTAACGGTGTTTTATTTGCACATTGATATTTCAAAGAGTTAAATTACTCACATTACCCAAATAAAGTGTCATACAGGACGTGCCATATAGTCAAAGAGTTGGCGATAACTAGCCTACTGATGTTTTTGATTCTGCAGTTATGTTACCTTGAACAATCAGCCATTGAAATGTGAAAAATACTATTTTCAGATACAATTTAGTAGTCGGACTGAATACCAAATTCACAAGTTGAATCTGAACACCCATGTTTGTCCCAGTGAATTGTCATTTTGTGAAGACATGCGTGTTGTGCAGCGACATCTAGTGGCTACAACTGGTCCTAGCAATAGCGCGATACCTGGTAGTGTTAGGAACCACAGGGGGTGCAGGAAGTGTGTGAGGATGGCAAAAAAGAATACGCTTACAGGGAAGTTAACCTGTTGTGTCCTCTCAGCTGCTGGTGTCAAAAGGGAAATGATGTGTGTGAACACTGCGGCATAACTGTGAGAACAAGGCACTGCTTTCTCAACACCCGTCATTCAACCCCATATAAGCGTCCTCTATGCGAACCAAAGGGACATGTTTTTTGGTCGTATCTTGAGTTATTTCCGTGAACTCGCAGCTAAGGCCTACAATTAACGATAGAATAACAGGCCTAACCCCAACAACCACCTATGCAATGCCTGGTCATAAATAAAATCCCCTCACAGAATCGTACAGCTCACACAAGCTGTTAAGAGCTTTGATAGTTCTCTGGGCCTAGATTTCCCTACATCCACAACACTGCCTGTAGTGTATGGTGTGTCCAGGTGGTCAGCTGTGTTGTTGTTGTTGTCTATGCATTGTAATAAGGAGCAACATAATTGTTTGGTGTCTTTGCCTAAGTGGTGTTTTTCAGTATCCTGCAAATTAATGGAGATGAGGTAATTAGTGTTTGATGGATTGTGTACAGGTGGCTCAATGTAGGGCCGGAGGGACGCTTGTGGAGCGCACAATATGAAAAGTGCTCTGCTAAATACTTTTGTACCTGTGGTATTTTGGTCAGGGGATTAACTAAATTTGTTTGATCCTTTTAGAGACCTTGCGAATCAGTACTGCATTTAAGTTGGTCCGTGCAGTAGTTATTGGGATGCTGTGAACCAAAGTACTGCACAGCCAGACAACAAATAGTCCTGAGGCCCATTGGTTAATGGGGCAAACAATGAGACTATAAGGAGCACAAGTCAATTGCAGAGCTTTAGCTGCATCAAACATGTGAACAGTACTTCTAAAACATAGAACCCCAGAATTGAAATTTAGAAAACAAATCTTTGTGAGTAAAGCAGATTCCTATTGTATTACATATTAAAATAATGTTTTTGTTTTGTTGCCAGATTGTATGCTTAACTTCATAGAAAACAAACGCAAATAGGCCTATAGTCATTATCCGAGGGTAACTTATTTTATGATGTCCAGTGATCCTTTAGGCTGTTAAGGTTACACAGATGTGCTGTAGCAGACTGTTATATCAAGTAGCTAACTGATTCAGTGGCCAGGCCAACTATTAGGAATTATGGACAGGGGGGGACAACATTTTTCTAAATTGGGCCCCTCAGTCACACCGACTCCAGGTCGTCTAGTTTCATATGACACCAGTATCTTCACTCTAGCTTTAGAACTGAGCCCGCTACAGTGGACATTTCTTTGCTAGACTGTCTTGCTCCTCACATTTGCCACATTCAGCTTCACCTGTCAAACCTGGTGCTTCTTCACACGTTTTTTTGGACAGAAAACTGGCCATTGCCGCTCTGCTTTGATCATTTTCTTGTTCTTTTGGGACCCTGGCTTTAATTATTTGAGACCCTGATTTTTGGTGAGGTATTTTGACTTAGCTGGTCAGGCTGCAGTTCGCTTTACATGTGTGTTCCACACATCTGGGCTTGGGTTTCAGATGACAAGTAGAAATGTGGTTTGATGATAACAATACATCATGTCAATACATATGAATTTGTATTGTCAGTGATAAAGGTCAGTAATTAAATTGCTGGACTTGATCCCATTTAAGGGTCAACCCTGACAGCGGGCCTGACAGACTGACGAGGATTGTGATCGATCGTGAGACTCATGTCATTTTTAGATGCACCCACTAGAGGTCAGGGTAGCTATTAATGTGTGCTGCAATGAACAACATCCTGTAATACACGGAATGTGCATTGCTCACATGTAGTCAAATATGGGGCCCGGTGCGTTTATAGTGTTTTTTCGTGTGTTGTAATTTACCAGAATTTTCAACTGATCAAGATTTTCCGATAAACAACACATTTCATTAAAAGTTGCAATAAAAGTTTTTGTCAGTTGTCTAATCAATAATTTCTGGGTCCATAAGATATAGTCATAGAGTAAAAGAGGGGCCTGCTGTGTATTTTTCTAAATATTGTGTGGAAGCTTATTGTCAAAGGTTTGTGAACCTAAAGCCAAGTCCTTAACTTTTTGTCCAGATAGATTTGGGCTAAATTCTCAGACACAACTGAAGAGTCTAATTTAATGATGACGAATCAACATTTGGTTTGTTTCTCAACCAGTCATGTAGCCTTATCTGTTTTGCTCTAAATGTGCCTCAAATAGATATATTTGCCTCACATCTTAGAACGTGTAACTTCACACAACACGCTATAGATGGCAGTGTTTGCATGTGTCACACTCACTCTTTGCCACCTCTGGATACATCGTATGCCACATAAATGAACTATGGTGCATTACTTGATGATTTGCTCTTACTGCGACCAATTATGAGCACGAGAGTAAAGACAGAATTCAAATGTTTCTTATGTGCTGCAGAGCTGGTCAGCACCAATAACTTGACTAAAACTCCATATCTAGTTGAAGCACTTTGCTGCAACATATCACGCTACCATGACGACATCATAAAATGTTATGTACTATCGTGGGTATTTATTTTATACTTTTTACTCCCTGATTTGAATGTTTTCCAGGTGTTTGCCTCACGAGATGAGAGGCAATTGTTAATCTAGGTAATTGTCAAATAATCTATTTCCTCGTGTTTGTCAGAACAGCTTCAATGACAAAATGATGAATAAATCTGTGAGATATAATCTCTGCTTTCATGTGTTTTTATGTTGCATCTTTAATCCTTAATGTTTTTGTGTAAATTGAATTTGCCAGGCTGAACACACACGTGCCGTCCTCTTTGTTTACCCTTTTTTTACGTCTCTACGGCTTCCACGCTTCAACTGATCACCCCGTGTTTAACGTGACATTGCTATGAATTGTGGGTAATTCCCTCAGGCAAAGTCTTCGTAAAGTGTTCATAAAGGGCTCAAAATGTCTGCGAGAGAGCCCTCAAACACTCGACGATGTGACAGTGGGACGGCCCCTAAACCCTCACGGACTTTGCGGGAACGCGTATCAGAGTCCGTGAGTGTGGAGATTGGGATTGGGCCTGGGACATGAGCAAAAAGAAGAGTCATGTTTAGTGTTTGTTGCTAATCTCTCCCTGTGCAGAACTCCAGAGCGAGGATCCTCAGAGTACTCCAAGCTGGGGATTCGGACTTTGTGGCCGCAGCCTGTGCACAGACAGATAGGCCTGCCTGTTTTATATGTAAAGCTGCCAGCCAGAAAGCACAAGGCCCACAGGGTACCCCGCACAACTCCTTTGTTGCAGCCAAACTGTGGCGGGGTCCCACTGTCTAAGCTGCCTTGCATTCTGGGAGCACAAGAGATGGGAAGGATACTAAGGATGGCATGTGGGTAAAGTTGGACCCTTTTTTAGGAATCTGCGTTCATATGCCTTTTACAGGATGGGGCCTGGATGGCAGCGTCCTGGTAAAAATGACGCTGACAGAGACTAGACTACGCTCTCCCCCTTCCTCAGTTATTCTTCAACCTTTTTAGTTCTCATTTTTTTTACATTTCTTGTTTGGTGTGTCCACTGTGGTAAATAGTTCGAGATAATATTGCTCAGCCCTTCAGTGCCAGGGATTATTCTGCACTGTCAATCATTGATTGGCCCAATGGGGCACTTTGAAGTGCGTTAGGACTCGGTGAGTTGACTATTAATTGAACATCACAGTTAAGCCAATCACAGAGCTCCTCTTCCTCTATCAGCACAGCCGCAGTGAGTGGCCTCATTTTAGCCTCTTGGGCATGTTATCATTGCAAATGAGTTGGTTATCAACAAGACAGCCTAGGCTATGGGGCTTAAACAAATAAACAGCCCAAGGGTGGATCAGAGGACTTTCCCTCTATGCTGCTCTACAGAAGTTCAGTCATTTTGTTTAGAGATGTGCTGGCTTGTTTTATGAATATGTGTATTTTGTTTTGGTTCTTGGATACATAGTGAGTGCTGTAGAGATAAGTATTTGCTGAAAATAGCTTGTTTTGACAGTTGTGCCAAGTGCTTGGGCGGCATTTCGAAAATCTGAAGCAACAATAATCAGCTAATAAAACGACCGAAAGTAGGCTATGTTGTCACTTGAATTGCAGCTGTGTGGCACATTTGTTGGCAAACCAATACAGAGAAAGCAGACGGTAAGAAGGAGGTGGGCTATCTGCTCAGTCTCACTGTAATTTCCTGTAACATGCGGCATGACCCCGTGCAAACAGTTCAGCCTTTGAAGAATGATTTGGAAATATACATTTTAATAAAGTGCACCGAGGCACGGCCGACAAGACACAAAAAAACAAGATAAAAAGGAGATTGCCTATCTGAAATGAGCTGATGATGGGAGGGAGGGGGAAATACAGGAGAGACAGAAAATAATGGGGGTAAGGAGAGGACTTGTAACAGCAAGGTGTTTTTTCTTTAATTGAAGTGGCTGGGGAATGTGAAATGGAATGGCATGCTTTGGGCAAATCAACCGTGAACATGTTGTGAATGCAGAGCACTTTAACACCATTTATAATCTGCTACACAAAATAATGCAAATATCACAGACGACTTCGCCGGCTGCCTGTTATTTCTCCACATAATGAAGCCACCTCTCCCATCAAGTCTTTTCTTTCAGGCAATCAGACAGCTGCTTGAGTCATTTCACATGGTTTGTTTGATGATGGAAAAGAAAATTGGCAAGTTTTACTCCCAAATACAAAAGTCAGACTATCAACACAGTTTGTGCACTGGATTTTTCTTTTCATACTTTGTTGTAGAGAGGCGAAGTCCTGCCCCTTTTGGTTTACCTTATTATGGAAAAGATATGTACAGAAGACAAGTATTTTTTTAATCCGTTTGATTTGTGCCATGAATTACACATATGATGTTTGTCAATTTAAAAGATAATCAAGAAAGTTGTAATTTGTCATAGATTTTATAACAATATTTAGTTTTGTGTGAAACCGATCTGTGACCAACATCTCTTGTCTCGCTCAATGTACGTCACCAACGCCAACATGGCCAGATACCGTGGCTTGCTAGCTAGCTAGTTAACTAAGCCGTCCATGTTCCGCACGCAAATGCAGCGTTATCTTACCGTGTTTAGCCAGAGACTCTTTCTATCAGCAGGGATTAAAAAGAACGAGCAAGAGCCATTGTTTGTGTGAGTACAACCCCGGTACGAAGCACACAGCAGTCGTAGCTTCGGCGAGAGACCATCACTTCAGCGACTTTGATTTCTAATTACATATTTTAAGTCTTATACTAATATTCTACGACAAATTGGGACTTTCCTGACTTGTAAAATGATCGTTTAAATTGACAAACATCATATGAGTAATTCATGGCAATTCAAAAGGGATCAAACTATAATTTGTCTTTGCCGTTGACTACCTTATATACATTTTTTTTCTGAAAATAAGATCGTGTGGTGGTCAACTGGAAGGGGCGGGACTTTTCCTCTCTATTGCTGTGCCCATCCACCAGCTCTCCTTTGCCCCTCGCTGTCCTCTCTCTCTCTCATTTCTCACTCATCTCTTGTTTCCATCGTCTCTCGTTTCCACCCTTCTATTTTTAGGTGAAGTGGCTTTAATTATGCATGTTGTCGTAGTGCTTTCAGTATTACTGTCGTTTAAGATGTGTGTGTGTGTGTGTGTGTGTGTGTGTGCGTGTGTTTCTCGCATAATCCGTGCTTTCTGTTTGTTTACCCACTGCATCTGAACACAACCCGAGTGTTGGGACCATGTAAAGGGTGGGCTATGAGATGCTTTGGCCTTCAGGAGACTGGCAGTGCAGACATGACATGTTTAGAAAAAGGGAAGAGGAGACAGACTGGATGGATGATCATGCATGTGTACAGGCATACATACACATATCCTGTTGTTATAAAAGTTGTCAAAAAATACTGTTATACTGTCAAATTGACTGAATGGGCATCAGCTTCTATAAATTATTTAGTCATTGATTCCTAACTGCACCTTTTAATGACAAGAAAAACCGAGGAGAGGTGAGACATAAACAAAAAAATAATTCAACGTGGTTATCAGATTGCACCGTGAGATAGAAGCACCCCTGGCTCTTGCATTTCCTCACAAATCAGAAGTGTGACGAGCCATGCTGTTTTGTCACCAGGATGACACTCACTGATTTCCAACAAGACACACTCTAAACACCAGATTATATGTCCCGACAAATCTTCCTCTTTCTCTACCTCTGTCATACCATGCTCCAGTTGCTTTCAATTTAATGGCCTGTCTTCCTGTAGCACCTTCTTGTTTCTCTCATTTATGATTCAGCCTTTTGAAAGACCTCCTGTCTCTTTCGGTGTCTTCCTTTCACCGGTGTTTTGCGACTCCATCCTTTACATCCACCCTCTTTCTCTTCTGCTTCTTACATCTCCTCTACGACCATCTCTGTCCCTCCTCACCCCGACGCTTCATTGTTTTGATATATGACCTAATTACTTGACTGATTGAGGTTCTTGTATAGTCTGGTGGTGGGGAACTGTCTCTGCGTCGCCTATATGATGTACGTGAAGGTCATGGTCAGTGTGCTTGTTTTGCCAAACATCCTCTTCCTCTGCTCAGCATGGTTCACAGGTACAATTACCCTCTCACACAGATTATACCAATTCTTAACAAAAGAATATGCCAGTATTTGGCTCATGGTGTTCTTTGTCAACTACTGTACGGTGCAGTAATTTGTCCCTCATAAATGACCCAATGTTCTGATTCTTATCTCTGAGAAAAGGAAATGACTGGTGTATAATTGCTTTTAAACACAATTATGTTCACTAATATGCGTCCCGTTCTGTCGATTTTTTTCAATGACAAGTTCATCTTTGGTGTCCTTTTAAGAAAGCCTGAAGCATTCATTTCACTCTCTTCTCCTCCTGCTTTTCACAGGATGTCTCCCTCTCTTCATTGTCTTTTGCTGAACAAGCGGTTTCTTTCTTTCACTACTGACTACTTGTCCGAGGACACCTGACGCAGTAGTGTGCAGGTCTGTGTCCCCTCTCGATCATTTATCAAATATGTAATCATGCAATAACATACAAACATATAAGAAAGAGATATGTATTAATTTCACCTTTTAAAAAGAATATATGTTTCTTTAGATGTCCATAGAAGAAGATCTCAGAGACCGAAGCCCCTTGTTGTTATTAGGAACTTTAAAGTATTAAGATATACATACGTACTTTTTGAGAACAAGCTTCTTTTACATCTACAAGGCTTGAAGACGTTAAGTTGGATATTAGTTGTGTCATGAAAAGCCATTTGATTCCTAAGCAGAGGGTGATTTGACTGAACTGTATCTGTTCAGTGAAGTTCACTAAAGTGCACACACAAAACAGTAACAAAAAAATGAATGGAGGACTTCGGGTTTATATTCTGCTCCTGGATGATTTGGAGCCTTAAGCAGCTGCTGTACTCTGCTTTAGCCTGAGGCCAGCTTTGCACATATTCTCAGGTAAAAGTTGGAGAGAAAATGGGAACATTAGCCATGATAGGGAGTCTCTTGCAGCATTTATCCCAGGAGGAATTTCTCAACTTTTACCACTCACCACTGCTTCTCATCTTACAAACAAAAATATAATTATCAAAGGCATTTATATAGAAGTTTAGTCTGGATTAGGTTATTAAACATTTTAAAGATTCGATTTTACATTATAAATAACGAGAAGCTCCCAAGATGTAACTGAATGGTGACATGCAGGGAAAAACCTTTCGCATTCTTTCTAAATGTCTTCAAATGGCATCTAAACAGCCACAGCAATTTTCGAAAGAAAATCTGCCGGTCTGGAAATTAGGCTACCTTTCATCAGCACCGAAGGGAACCCAAGTTAATCTCTGTGCATAAGCTTTTTAATCGTCTATTCAACCTAGTGTACATCCACTATTGAGAATGATTTTTCCCAAAAGCGTGCATTCACTTTCCATCTTCTTGAACATTCCTTTTTAAAGAACTTACTTATCGAAGCGCAGTCAGCCTTTGCCAACTTTAGAGATCAAATGATTAATTCAAGGACACCGTGTCAAGGAAAAAGCCCAGAATCATTCATGCTCCCTGTCCTGCTTTCACAGATGACACACCAGGCATAAACTCGCCTCTCTCACGTGGTTGTGTCCACTGCCCCCTGCTGTTCGTCGGGGCAAAGCTCGGTGTATTTTGTCCTTGTTTTCCGAGCCCATGAATCTTGTATGCGGTGGCTATTTTTGATCCACGACGGTGCATGTTCCACAGGCAGCTGTGTTCCATCTCATCAAATACAGTCGTCTGATTCTCTGCCTGTGCTGATGGAGGAAAGGACTGTGGGATCTCATTATTAATTGAATTAAGGGAGGTATTTCTGGAGCAAGGTGAGTTTGGAGCCTGGAAACAAAGAATTATTTATGGTGTGCTTTGAAATTCCCGGGCACTAATGGGACTGAGCCCATCACTGTCTATACAGATAAGAACATCAATGCTCACACTTACACACACCCTCCCGCCTTCTAGTGTGGATACAAACCAGCCTGGATAGAGATGCTTTGGCTCAGCTATGAAATATAACAACGTCATCCCATGATATAACGGATAGAATAGATGTGTCTAATAGGTCTAATAGGTACTGTTTATAGACCTGAAGGATGGAACTGTGGCATCTCTCTGTTTAGGGGGACCACAGTTGGGAAAAACTCAGTTTGACCAGTACCATTCCCTAAAAAGCCCCATGTTGTATCATCAAGGCCTGTGCCTCTGGTGCTGAAATCCCACTTAAATGTAGGTATTATGTTAAACTTTAGGGTAAAAGATTGTCAAGTTAAAAACCTGCATATTTAGGGATTTTTTAGGGATTAAAAAATCATATATGCTCATTGAAGTATCAGTGTATCCAGTTAAATCATGCCAGCACGCCCACCCTTTGCCACGGATCCTTTATTCTGTAGGGGTATGCAAAATTGACCTTGGTGCTAATGAGCTGCCAGAGATACGGGATAGCTGGTCGGCCTTAGGTCAAACTAAGCACATCAGAAAAGGAAACATGGCCATAGTGATGAAGCTCTCGCGCTATAGCCTCATGTAGTTTGTATAATATTCTGTCCAAGACTTTTTTCATGGGGGAAGGGCCATAGGGGGGGATTAAAAGCCATCCCTATTGGATGGTAAAGGAAGAAAAAATGTCAGAAAGTTTCTGTCTCCACTGAAATGCCAGGTACAGCCCTGTTACCATCAGCTTGGGTACACTCTGCTCTCCAAAATTAGGTGTGATTACAGCATTCAAGAAGTGAGGAAATGGAGGGTTAGAGGAGAAACAAGAGGGGTTGTGGGCGTGTGAAGATGGAAGGGAGTACTGGGTCATTAGTCTTTGATGTTTTTTCCTCTGATGTGACCCGTGACTAATTCTTCTCCACATTTTTTCATAAAGTGTGTACGTGCAGGACTGTATTATCTATGAATACATTAATAAATCAATCTATCAATGCATTATTTTCCTCATGTATTCCAATAACGTCAGGTTATGCTCACCGCCTTAAAACCCTCATCCCCATGGCGACTGCATGCTACGCCTTGGTTTCAAGGTTGACTGTAGTGTGTTAAAGAATCCCTCGCTAATCCAGACTTTAGCCTCCTACCTCAACGCCCCATCCATCCAGAAAATCTCCTGCGACATGCATGCCTCTATAGCTCACATGCATGAATCTATCGTTGGGAAGTATGTGGAAAAGTCGGCTCCTAGCTGAACCTGGAACTTATCTTTACATTAATGAATAATATCACAAGCACGATGCCTGTTAATCTCTCTATAAACTAGTGGTGTCTTTTGGCTAGAAGCTATCATAACAATGTATTTAGAACCAAGAGGGACTAATGGGATGGTGTATGCATGGGGTCCAATGGGACATGAGTGGTATTACATTGTGTTTTCTCAAAGGAGGTGAGACAGAAAGAGACGAGCCAGGGGAATTGATGAGACAAGGAATTTATGTTCAATAACCTTATTATCGTCTGACTTTTTGTTTGCTTAAGAGCTGTTTAATTTGCTCAACTTAAATAAACAAATCCACTATATATAAAGGTTTATTCTAGTCCGTTTAAAATGATTACTTATATTTAGACCGACCTTTTGTGTTAACTCTACATGGTGAATAATTACCCGTCATTGAAAGAAGATGAGGAGGAAAGAGATCTGGAGGGGACAACAGCCAAAGGACCAGGATGGGATTGAAATAACATAAAAACCTGAAGACATACATATCTTATCCTGTCCACCCTGCAGTCCTGATACTGAAGACATCCTTGAACTGAACTGCACGGATGTTTTTCTTACTTTATGTTTCCCATACTGTACCTTGTTTTTTATTTGGCCATTCAATCCACTTACTGTAGCTGCTATTATTCTGACCACATAGTACTGTCAAGTGAAATGGCCCTGCCTTGCTCAGTGATATTCCTGTACACAATAACACTTCCCTCCCAGGAACTCTCAGGGTAGACTTTAGCCTTGAGGATAAAAACTCCCATTCACTGAAGAAAAATCAGTCCAACTACAACAGCTGATATTTGTGTTTTTATTTTTGCAGCTTTGCAGGGATAAGGAAAGCTGTCTTTAATGCTGTATGCCATATGTCACATGCTCCATCTCTGTCCACCAGGCAACACCAGATACAGTACGAACTAACATGCGGAAACAAAAAGGAAGAGGTGATGCTCCGAATCAAGACGGTAAACATCATATAAATGGTCATTTCACTTCAAAGTTTCTCGCGTGTGTGCATGAAAAAAAACAACAACTTAAAACCGCTAAACAAGACAGAACATGAGTTGAGCATTATACCCATAATATAAGTACGTATATGTATGGAAAAAAATAATTTGAAATACATTAATTTAGTGCTTTGTATATACACACACACAGTCAAACATAAAGTTGGCTAAATGTTTCATGGGTAAACTGAATAATGCCAACATCAGTTTAAATCAATTTAAAAGTGCTCAGTTGTCGAGTTGAAAGAATATAACTAATGTATGGTATATTGCCTACTATTGGTGTTTTTTTGATGGATTGAGTAGGAGTTTTGCTTTCATCTATTTAAGAATGATCACACAGCAACTGTTAACAATCATCATATTGTTTTACTACAATGGAATACATAATATCTCATGTATTGCTGTATGCGTATTTCACACATAATCCCCCAAAATAATAATTTTCTACCTTATTTTGCAGAATGTATGCACAGTTTTGTTTTAAATTAGAAAAGCCTAGATGTGATGTTGACTCTACTTCTGTATGTGTTTAGACTCATGTCAGAGGTCTGAACCAACAATGTTTT